>NC_140630.1:45772-748272 GCF_057382275.1 Copadichromis virginalis | reverse complement strand
TTGTGTGGTGTGTTGGGCACCACACATGGGCAATGACAGTAAAGCCTGGGGGGCTTTGGTTGAGAGGAGTAGCTGGCTTGTTGTCACCTAAGCGAGAAGTAGTGACTGAAAGAAGATCACAGACACAAACAGTCCAAACAAGCTTCCTCCAAATGACATGCTGGCCACTCCTTTGCATTGAAAGGAGCCGTTTCCAGTGATTCCTGCACACCTTCCTGGTGAGATGTTTCAAGCATCTCCAGCCGAGCTGACACTGAGGGGTAGTCCCACAGCACACTGGAGGGATTATAGCTCTCAGCTATCTCAGGGATGCTTTGTTTACCTTGATTTGAAATCAATACCACTGCGTTTAATATGACCACTTCTTTCACTCAGTTTTAGATTTGAACACTACTCTCTCGCTAAAGTGAACTTTTTCTGGAAACGTTAGCAGCCTAAATAACAGCTAACTGAACAATGTGTTTGTGTCTTTCCATATAGCACACTGGTATCACTGATTCGAAGGAGAAGAGGCATCAGAACTGACATCCCACTGGTGGAACAGGACTCTGCCAAGACACCAGGTACACAGATACTAACACTTGCTCTCTGATCCAGTCTGTGTGTTGCTCTCTCGTCTTACTTTCTCACTAACTTAATCGCAGCTTTATTGGTGGAATGCCAAAACTACACAGAACACACAGCCGGAGGATAAGAGAGACTGCGACGCAGACATAAATACACACAAGGGCAAATGAGCGAACAAAACCACAGCTGAACATAATCACACTAACTCGAAGCAGGGCTGAACATGGAACACACAGGACAAGAGACTGTCAAACTAAAACAGGAAGTACGAGGAACACACACACACTGATACGCACAAACCCAGGGAGCAGAGTGTGGCGAAATCGATCAATGCAGAGCAGTGTCACAAACCTCGGAGGCCCCAGAAAAGTGCAATCAAACGGTGAGGTTATTAACAGCCAGGAGAAAACATCAGCATATGTCCTCTGACCAAAATACATGTTGAGAACACTTATAAAGCAGTGAGGTACACGCCCCCCCATGGCGTAAAAATACGTTAAAGACGTCAGTTACAGTAAATGGTACATCTTAGATGGCTATAAACAGACATAGAACTTCTCTTTTCTATAACACCTTCCAAACAAGGCAATAACTTCAAGCCTTCAGGGTCTCTGAGGGCTGGTTGTCGACTCCGGTCATCTGTTACCAAGTAGAACAAAACACAACAGGTTGCATCAAGAAGCTGAATACATTTGGGCCTCTGCTCAGGCCTATTCCTAGATTATATGTATTATATGTACTGTAAGCATGTATGCAGTCATCCTTCTATGTTCTAGTTTCCCTCAGCATGGATCACCTGGACAGTCACGCCAGTGAAGCTTAAAACCTCTAATGAACCGAACATCAACTCAAATGGACATCTTCAATAAACAACTGTAATTCAGTATCAATACTGTGAGAAATATTATTAAGTGGAATGATGCTGTAAAGAATGTTATTAATGCAGTTATAATGATGCAGGTTATACGGCAGCAATAAAAGAATTTCTGTATCTCCACAAGAGGGAGGAGAGGGAGGGGCGAGAAGGTGAGGGGACGACAGAGCAACACACAGAGACATGACCGGAGACACAAACATGAAGACCAGACAGACCTAACCACAGGAACACTGATGGAAGGACACAGGGACGAAACAAAGACATGATCAGGACCAAATAACTGCCTAAACTATAAGTGCTGCAAAAACTCAAGCTTTAGCAAACTGAACTAGGAAACACAAGACACGCAGGGAACATAGTAATGAATAAACAAGACTCCAAAACACAAAACACTGGGTCAATAACCAAGTTACCCTCACACCCACTTTAGACCGGCCTAGTCACAGTCCTGACCTGTGTCCGATTGAGATGCTGTGGCATGACCTTAAAGGTGGTTCATGCTTATAAACCCTCCACTGTGGATGAATGACAACAAGTCTGCAAAGATGAGTGGCCCAAAAATCCTCCACTGTGCTGTGAAAGACTCAAAGGCTGCATTGCAGTTGTTGCTGCTGTGGCTGCGGTGGCCCAGCACGTTATTAGATTGAGGAGCGATCACTTTTTCCACACGGGGCCGTGGAGGTTTGGGTTTTTCCCTTTAATTATAAATATCTTCATTTAGAAACTACATTTTGTGTTTACTTGGCTAATATTTAATAATATGTTTTCACACCACTGTATATATGGCCAAAGACCTAGAAAGGCCTCGTTGGTTTGCTCTATATTTTGATGCATGTCAGTTAGAACGATTATTCTCTTTATCTCCTGATTGCCCCGATTTGGGAAAATCTCTTCTGTTTTTTGTGCGATGCACGTTCATTTTGTATTTCCTTCTGTTCGAGGCGCTTTGTTTCATGTATTTCAGTTTAGGAGTTTTGAATTCTGATTTTGCATTTCAGATATTTTCAATTTTAACCCTTTTTACCACACATCACTCACACATTAGAAGAACAAACCAATATGCCAAATGGTCCATGAGAAATTCAAACTCAGAATCTTCATCGCTGGCCTTTTAGGTCAGGAAGTTGAATTCTTTAATTTGTGCAATGAAATTGAAAGCCTTGACTTGTTGGAGCAGGTAGGACATCTGTGTTGCCTGAATAGGCTTAAACTGTGCCCTCATTTTTTAAAATAGTTTTTGAATATGTGCCGGCTGAATTGAGCACTACACGCAGGGAATTTGTTGGAATTGCATACAAGGCTGAATAGGTGCAACCCAAGGATCTTCTACTCTGACACCTGAACTATAGTCTCTCTTTGAGTACTGGAGAAAAATATTTTACGATTACTTTAACACAAAATAGTCTTTGTGTGATTTTTAGAGACATCTTAAGTGACAATTGCTCCATTGTGTGTGCCACTGAATGTTTGATGTTAGAAAATTAAATATTCACATTGCTTTGAGAATGGACTCCTTTATTGTAGAATTACACTTTTTGTTGTCCTTTGTAAACGTGAGGATGAAAAATAGTTGAATAGTGTGTTTTTACACAGAGAGTCAAAATTGATTCCAGAGTAATTCTGGTACTCTTACACACTACTTTGAATACTTTGAAGTTAGCAGCCTCAGTACCAATTATTCATCATTAGCCAAATCAACCTCCACAATTCTCGGTCGTGTAGAACAGACTGATGTGTGTGCAAAACAAACAAAAAATCATCAATCACTCCCGTCTGGCTCTTTAGTGTTTTTTTAAACAACCTGAATTAACTTTATTTCAGTCGCAGAGCTAATTATGACTTTACACCACGCTAACATGCTTCTGAAAACCCCAAGTGTTGGTGGTGTTCCTAATCTACTGCTGTTGAATCACTAAATATGATTCAGTTCAGTTTTATTTATAAGGCACCAAATCACAACAACGGTTGCCTGAAGGTGCTTAATACTGCACCATCTATGCAAGTGTCGCCTCTGTCCTCAGGTCCTGCTCCAGGTTCAAGCTGTGTTGCATTTCTCCACAGCTGAGACATTATTAAAAAAACGTGTGTGTGTGTGTGTGTGTGTGTGTGTGTGTGTGTGTGTGTGTGTGTGTGTGTGTGTGTCGGTCACTCACTGCCAGAAGTGGATGTCAGGCAGCAGGCAGTGGAGGAAATGATGCAAAGGATTAAGAAAGGTGTTCAGCTTCGACCTGTCAACCAGTCACCCAACAGCAGCAGGAAACAGGTAACCTAACCCTGACGTGGTCCGTGATTTGCTGTTTTTGATTTTTAAAGCCAAAGTCAAATTTATTTATATAGCACATTTAGAACAACAATCGTTGACCAAGCTGCTGTACAATTAAGATAATTAATTAAAAGAAATAAAAACACAGGGAGACATGATAAGAGTTAAGAAAAAGAATCATAAAATTAGAAGATTTGAGTGAGAATAAGATGAATAAATACAAACTCATTCTGATTTAAAAGCCGAGGAAGAAAAGTGTGTTTTCAGACGGTTTGAAAGTGTCCCGTGTTGGGGAGGTCCTGATGTGAAGGGCCAGTTTGTTCCACAGCTGAGGAGCAGTCACAGCAAAGGCCTGATCTCCTCTGGGCTTTAATCGGGACCACCAGGAGCATTTGATCCGCAGACCTCAGTGACCTCGCAGGACTGGATCAGTTTAAAAGATCAGAAAGGTGTGAGGGTGCTAGTTTGTGGATGCTTTTAACCTCCATTTTCTTGGTATTGAATTCCAACAGTATTTGGTAATACTGCAGCGCTGTGTTGACGGTGTTTTTCAAAAATGAAACACTATGTTTCTTATCAGTTGTTGTGTTGACTGCAACCCTCCTATAAGTCATGATAATTATTAGCTTGTGCATGACTTTGTAACAAGGTCATTCCTGCTGTGAGATTCAGTTTTTCCTTCCATAGCATCAGATCAAAGTGTTGCCCTCAGATTTGTTTGCATACAGCGTGATCACATGATCCACTCTACCAGCAGAGCAGCCACAGACCTGCTAGAACTACTGTTTAAGATCAAAACAGAGACGTGAATGTAAAGGGGGTTACAAAAGATGTATAATAAACTTAATGTGGAGGTGACACTAAGGTCTGTTACATAGAAAAACGAAAAGGACCTACGAAGACTTGATGATGCTGCTGTTTCGTGATGGAGCCATGTCGAGGTTAATGCTGCATCGTTTGAGGAGTGTGTGAGTTCATAATGTCAGCAGCTGACACACAAATGTGACCTCACTGACAACTGGTCAACTTTTTATTTGGACAAATGAAAGAGTGGCTAAAGACAGACAGAGTATACAGGACGTGGAAGCATGAAAGGGGAGCGCGGCGGACGTACAGCTGGAAGGATGACGGACACGTGTGAATGTGGCTCATCGTTGCTAAAATTGCCAAACTGCAGCGCCGGCCGCAGACGTCCGCTGTTGTCAGACCTCGCTGAGTTTTTTGTACATTGAGCATATATTGTTCAGGGCTCTCCAACCCATCAGTGTGGGGAATTATCTAAGAGCTTGTTGTTTTGATAAAACATGACACATGGCAAAGACATCTTTTCGTCTGCTTGTTCCTCCGCCTCAACAGCTCAGCCAAATTAGATAGCATTAGGACCTGCTCTACAAGGTAATTATAAATAATGAGGATGGGAAAATTGACGTGACTCAGAATGATTGTGTGTTGACATATTTGCTTCTTGTAGAAAGCATACTTCCTTGTGCTTGCCTACAGTGTCTCGTCTCTGTGGTAAGAGGTGCAGTTTAGCCTCTAAGTGCTGAATGAGGAAAAATAAGTATAATGTGTCAGACTGCTGTTTATTTACCAAACCCATCTTTTTCCTCCTATTTTCCTTTTATCAGATGGAGAAGCTGCCCTCTAATTCTGCTATTCAGGAACTTAAAGGAATCATGGTAATGGGGCTTTAAAACAATCACACGTCCTCACAAGCCGTATTTTACTAGTTGAACTTTCGCTGTGTTTTCACATCTGAAATTACTTGTTTGTTTTTCATGTCATACAAAGTTGTGCTTGGAATACAATTTAACATGAAAATACACTAAAGTCAGAGATCAGAGTGGCAGTGCCACATTTAACGAGGCTACTCTCATGCTAAAAACACAACATGAAGACTTGAAGAAACCTTAATTATACTTCCACTGCAGTGTTAACAAGACGCAGATACGTGTTTGTGATGCAGCTGCTGCTTTTCTTTGTCCTGATCTGTGTTATTGTGGTTTGAACTGGCCAGGAGAATTTTAACAGAACTGTACAACAACCAAAGGCAGCGTCTCCGACAACAACCCGAGACGACGAGCTGCAGAGGATTCTGCTGAGGCGGCGGGACGCGCTGGACGCCTGACACAAAGGTGGGGCGCTGGACGTGATCGATACTGATAAGTCATTTATCTGGATGACTCGTCTCTCCACTCTTGTTTTGAGCTAAACGAGGACAATGGACTGACGTGTGACTCCTCCAAGAACATCTCAGATTATCTCAGTCGAGTCTGATTGTTACCAGATTTAATTCAGCATACGTGTGTTTTTATCACAGTGTCACAGGGCTGAGAGTCGGTGTGCGGTACGTGTTAACTTCAAAATCTTTATCAGGCTGTGACAAACACAATCTGTGTTCATTGTCAGCTGTCGGTGGTAATCTACTGACACCTGTGGGCTAGCATATACTTCACAGAGGTCAGGAAAGAGAACGAGCCCATGCATGTCAACAGAGTGTGGCTGCAAAGATGCTCCAGTGATGATGATGATGCAGACATGCTGTGGTACACCTTCATGTTCGTCATACTGTCCCCCCATACTTACACCTACAGTCTCGCTGGCTGATCTGAGGCCTGTCTGCAGGCACCTGTGATTTTTAGCGTTCAGCCGAGAAGCATTTATCTTTGCTTTAAGGTTACTGACAAAAGCAAGAGCAGGTGCTTCATTCACTTTAGCTTTCTGTTTCCTCCTGGGAACATTTTGGATCTGCTGGACCACACTGTGACAGCAGCTTGTCTTACTGAATACCACCGAGCGCTTTAATCCTCTCCACTGTGAACAGGAGAGGAATTTCTGGCTGAATTCATCTGTGCGGCTGGACTTCTCTGAGACGTCCAGTGTAGCTGTGATTACACAAGACTAACATTCAGCCACTAAAACTATTTTTCTGTTCAGAAACTGTAGTTTGGCACCTTAATAAAAGAAATGTTAAAGTATCAGTATTTTGAAAATGAATGGCTAGCTTCAAACATTTGTTTTTAGCACTAAGAATAAATGATCCTTTTGAATAAATAGCTTGCACATCACTGTTACCTGTTGCATAAACCTTATATTTGATAAGCAGCATGGCACACGATGAAAGAGTGGATCCTTTGTTTCTTATCTAAATGATCCCACTGTGTGCTCACGCTGGCCCCACCCACAGATTCTCAGCCTTACCTGCTGTAGCCTGACAAAGGTGACACTGCTGATTGGTTTCATGCATGTGTGTGTGTGTGCAGGTCAGCGTCCTCGTGTCTCCCCGCAGTGTGGCGCCGCCTGAGGATCCACGTGTACAGAGGATGTGGGTGACTGAAGACTAATATGGAGTGTTATTACCCAGCCTTTTACATCAGTGCACACTTACAATAACCTCTGACTGTATTGATGAGATTACAGTCAGATGGATTCTTGGTCACCGTCAGAGGGAAAGACACGTTCCTGCTGCTATGAAGAAGAGTCAGAAGTGTGTCAGTAACTCCCGCTGGACTGTTTGCTTCCAGTAAAATAAAGGCATGTATCGCACACCACCTGCAGTTCATTCAGCTCCTTTTGTAAAATACCAGTTCATTGTTATGCACAGTGACACACAGTCGCCTCACAGCCTCGAGCTTCTGCTTTTCTCTGAATGGTTCCATGTAGCCCAGTGTTAAACTTGTAGCCTCCCAGTAAGCAATCACAGGCGGCCGTGATAGATTTAGTTTCAATGGTTCTCTTCACTTACACATATTTTATCTGTTTTTCTGTGTGCACCCTCACTCGACTTGTTGACCCTTAAGATCAATTTATGGTCACTTTACTTCTTTAAAACACAACTCCAGAAATATATCTGACATCATTTGAAGAGTGTGTTTGATGTCCAGTTTGTACATGATGGCCTCCTTACAGTCATAAAGGAGGATGCAGCAGATTACGCAGGTGTGACTGTGACCAGCTGCAGTGTCTCTGATTGTCACACGGTGGAGTGAAAATGCTCAGTGCGAGCCTCACGACAGGATTACAGCAACCAAAGTGTCATATCAGTGGATGCAGCCATCGTTTACTTACAGTTTGCATTTTGGGGGGATTTTCTATAAAAACAACAATCGACAGCGGTTAAGGTCATCACTTATTGAACATAATTAGGGATCAGTTTGACTGAAAGTGTTTTACAATCAGATAAAAGATAAAAATGTGTTTTTCTTCACGAAGCAGCTTTTTAATGCTCTTAGGATTAATATTCACTGATTTCCCTTTAAACTTTATTTGATCTCTTATTGTACAAACCATGTATAAGGTCACATTTACCCCCCCCCCCCCCCCCCCCCCAAACAAGTTAATGTGTTATAACCTGGTTTATTTAAATGCATGTTTTGCTGTTAAAAAAGCGAACCGCGGTTTACTTTGCAGCGCTTTCACAGCCGGAGACGCTCCAGAGGAGCGAGACAAGCCTGAGTCGTACCGCCAGCCTCTGTCCTTAGTCCTGAACTGTTACGTTATGATGGCACGCAGCAGTTATTTTCTCCTCACGACTCATTTAATTAAATGTTTTACAAAGCGTCTAAATAAAGCGTGTTGAACATGAGGTTCGTTTCAGTCTCAGCTGTGCTCTACCTGCAGCCTCTCTGCAACGCCACCATTGTTTTGGACTGGCTGTAGAGACAATGGTGGCGTTTTTAATCTGCACACTGTTGTATTTATTTTTACAAGATGGAAACCATCGACCTTTTCACAGAGTCCAGAAATGCTGAACTTTTCCCCACTGGCTGCTTTGTACCATGTCTAAAATCTCCAGCAGGGCCGGGCACAGATTGATTTGACCACATGGCCGAGCCGCTTCGGTGTTTTGTTTTCCCCAACACCTGCCCACATTTCCCACACACTTTCTTCACTGAGAGAGTGAAACATGAGAGCTGTGAACTATGGCTGGTGTCCATCACCTATTGTGTGCTGCTGTTCATTAACGCTTTAGGCTTCATTTAACACTGAGGTGCAATTTCCAGCCCCCGACACAGTGTACAGGAAATGTCACTGTGGATCAAAGTCTGTGTTCTAACCAAGTTCATCAGCAGCACTGCTTCAAAGGCTTCCCTTCGTTCTTTCATCAGTCTGCTGAAGCACATGTTGCAGAGGAAGTCCTGGTTAAGTTTATTTACCAGCACGTCGTTAGGAACAGGAAACAGTCGCTCAGCAGATTCGACAAACTAATCGTTGGTGTAGACAGCTGACAAAGCAGCGTGAGGATGTGTGGGATTATCTAGTTGGAGGTTAGAGTATCAGTGTGCAGTTGACCTGCTTGAGCGAGAGTAAATGAAAAAAAGAGATTTATGTCTCTACCTCCTCATACTGTATCCTCTTTATCTAATGAGGTTCTTCTAGTCGAGGCTGTGTGGGCGCAGCTGAATGCTCACATATAGTTTTGCATTCAAAGGAGGAGAGACGCTGGTGTCCCTTGGATGCACTGCCTCAGTCTTCTTTTCCTCAGCAGAAACAAAGTCAGCGCTTCGGTTTCTTTCCTCTGCCTCAGCTCGAGCTGCTGGACTCGCTGATGCCGACTGATGGACGGTGCCGACCTCGCAAACTAAGGCAAAACATGCAATTACCCAAGCCATGCTATGTCCTTTTCTTCCTTCTTCTCACCACTGTGTTCCCTCAACATCACGCCGATACAAGCTAATGTTTGGTGTTTTTGTTCCTTCAAGGACCAGCAATTAGGGAGGTCCTGTTAGCGTGTGTGGGAAACACTTAATTTGACCTATTTTGATTGTCATTTCATGTATTTTCAAAAATTGCCTGCTGGGGAGCTTCAGATGAGCGCTGCTGTGTGTCCAGCCTCGGTTTGTGTCGGCACATTTCATTGATTAGAGGCTGCCTTTACTCGCTGACATTTACAGCAACACTAGGTGTGAGCTGGCAAACAAACAACAACAGGAAGAACTTTCTTCTTTTCATTTCATTCCTTTCACACTCTCAAAATGTTTGTTTAAAATGAATACTAAATGCAAAATACATCCTTACTTAACCCTTTAAAACCTGAAGCATGAAATAACTGCCAGGAATCTTTAATTTGGTGATAATGGAGTGTTTGTTGCACCTTTATGCAAAAATATATCAAATTTTAATCTGCATATATATGAGTTTTATATATATGCAGATTACATTTGCTACATAAGCCATATTTTTGTAATTCAGTCGTTAAAAATTTGTCATGCAATTTTTATCATTTTTTGAGGATGAAGAAAAGTCACGCTGATGATGTAGAAGTCTCAAGTATCACATACGATACGCTGGGCTTTCAAAGGGTTCATTCGAGTCCATTGTGAGTTCTTTTTACTTGTTCTACTTGTTTTTGTTAGTTATTTGTACTTCTTTTTTAAAAAACTGTAGAACGTTTGTACAATTCCAGACACATTAGTGTTAGTGTTAACCTTCAGATCCTTTAGTCTAAGCAGCTTGGAAAGAACGCAGGAGGAGCTTCTTTATTTGTAGCACCAAATGGTAGGAGTCCCAGGTACTGAAACCCTAATGGGCAAAGTGTGTTAACTGGGCTTCCAAGAACACCTGAATAATATAAATACATGAAAAACCCATTAAACCGAGCCATGCAAGACTCCAGTGAGGCAGTCCAGTGTTCCAACATCATGTCAGGAGGGATATATATTCATCCACACATTCTAAGAACAACTGGTATATTAAAGGCATTGAATGCAGCTGAACTGATAAAGAACATCGCAGCTTAACTAGAAACCTGTACTGTCTGTGGCCAACTACCAAGACTACGTGAAGCATCCTCTGAAAGTCTACTGAATCCAGTATTACAGACAATCCCTACTGTGGCCATCACTGAAACCCAAAGATAGAGGCAGCACAGAGGAAAGTTAGCACAACAAAAAGGTGTGATGAAGAAAATGGTCTCTAAGAGGCACAACAGCTGTTCACACCTGAGACCTTAGAAGCTGTCATGACTCACAGATTTGGCTAACTGCTAGAAGAGGTATACCAGAGACACAGAACATAAAAGAATAAACCAGACGTTCTCCACTGAACCGTCCAAGGTGGACTCTCTGTGGCACCGTCCATTAGTCAGCATCAGCGAGTCCAGCAGCCTGACCAGATGGCACTGAGGCTGGAGAGAGAGCAATACCGGAAGTAGAAAAGTGGCTAGTGGAGCTACGATTAGATCACAGCAGCCTCCCTGAACAGGAACCATTAACTATCACAGTGTCAAACATCCAAGAAAGAGTCTCAAGCATGAAGAGTTGTACAGTACCAGGCCCTGATGCGTGTCACACCTACTGGCTAAAGAAGCTAACTGCACCCCATGAGCATCTGCAAGCAAAGCAGTTCTCACTTAGTGGTACCATTAGCTAACAGTTAATAAGCTAACAGTTAATAAGCTAACAGTTAATAAGCTAACAGTTAATAAGCTAACTGTTAATAAGCTAACAGTTAATAAGCCAATGCAGCCACTTCACTAAGTTCACTGCTGTAGCTGAACTTAGTGAGCACTCATCTCTGTGCTTGTCCTGCTAGACCTCAGTGCAGCGTTCGATACTGTCGACCATAATATCCTATTAGAGCGATTAGAACATGCTGTAGGTATTACAGGCACTGCACTGCAGTGGTTTGCATCATATCTATCTAATAGACTCCAGTTTGTGCATGTAAATGGAGAGTCCTCTTCACACACTGAGGTTAATTATGGAGTTCCACAGGGTTCAGTGCTAGGACCAATTCTGTTTACATTATACATGCTTCCCTTAGGCAGCATCATTAGAAGACATAGCATACATTTACACTGCTATGCAGATGACACCCAGCTCTATCTGTCCATGAAGCCAGATAACACACACCAATGAGTTAAACTGCAGGAATGTCTTAAAGACATAAAGACCTGGATGCCCGCTAACTTTCTTTTCTAAGCCAATGATACATCAGTTGCCACACTCTATACCAAAGACATCAGAATGTCCTTCAGACTGAAGAAAATGTTGTGAGATGATAAAAAAGGGGGAAGGAAGGTAGTCACAACTGAGGAGATCCAACGATCATGGAAGTATAAGAACAGGCACCAAGCATACAGAGGACAGAGGACAGAGGACGCCATAGCAACAGCACTCAATGTAGCATTAACACATCTGGAGAGGCAAGGAAGCTATGTGCGTATGCTCTTTGTGGATTATAGCTCGGCATTTAATACCATTCTTCCATACAAACTGGACGCCAAGCTAAAAGACCTAGGGCTTCCTCACAGCACCTGTAAGTGGATCAATAGCTTCCTCACCGACCGCAGACAGAGAGTGAAAGTGGGACGTTACACATCTCCAGCCCTAAATCTAAGCACTGGGTCGCCACAGGGCTGCGTGCTTAGTCCACTGCTCTACTCGCTTTATACACACGACTGCACCCCCGCCCACCAGAGCAACACCATTGTAAAGTTCGCAGATGACACTACTGTGGTGGGGCTCATATCTGGGGGAGATGAGTCTGCCTACAGAGATGAGGTGGAGCGGCTGTCTTCATGGTGCAAGGATAACAACCTTCTCCTAAACACGAAAAAGACCAAAGAACTCATAATTGACTACAGAAGACACAAGACAGAAATCCAACCACTAATCATCAGCGACGACTATGTGGAGAGGGTGGCAGACTTCCGCTTCTTGGGAGTCAGCATAGAGGGAAACCTATCCTGGAGTGTGAATACCTCTGAGCTACTGAAAAAGACACAACAGAGACTGTACTTTCTGAGAGTGCTTAGGAAGAACAACATCACACAGAGACTGCTGGTGTCTTTCTACAGAGCCTCCATCGAAAGCATACTAACGTACTGCATAGGCATATGGTACGCTAGCTGCACAGTGGCTCAGAGGAAAGCACTCCAGGGAGTAATCAACGCTGCCCAAAGGACAATCGGCTGCCCTCTCCTCAAACTGAAAGACCTACACAGTTCCCGCTGCCTCAAAAGAGCCCATAACATCATAAAGGACACCTCACACCCTGGACACTCCATGTTCGAACTGCTGCCTTCAGGTAAACGGTATAGAACAACATACACAAGGACTAACAGACTCAAACACAGTTTCTACCCAATTGCAATATCATGTCTCAATGCTACTAAAAGTAGATGCCTTTCATTGCCCCTGTTGTCATTTGTGCCCTTGATGTTGGAATGCTTTCAGACATGTTTTGTTGGATGCGCTAACAAATTGACTGAGTGATTGATTGTTTGAGTGATATATCAACTAGGTCGTATGTTGAGTGTCTGTATGGGGCCTTAGGCCTGGATTGCTTGGGTGTATTTACTGTATGAGAACACTGTATTTTATATGTATTTCTATCTTTTATATCATATCTATTATAGTTTTTAAGTATTTATCTTTCGTGATGTTGCACTGACCGGAGACATCTTTCAATTTCATTGTACTTGTGACAATGACAATAAAGAATATTCTATACAAAGGCACACAGTCTGCACATTCACTATGTGTTTGTGCACCACTCTGCATTTAATCATTAGTTGTTATCAATCTCCCACCCTCTTCCACAGCATGTCTTTATCCTGTCTTCCTCTCCTCACCCTCAACCAGTTGCAGCCAATGACTGCTCTTCCCTGAGCCTGGTTCTGCTGGAGGTTTCTTCCTGTTAAAAGGGAGTTTTTCCTTCCCACTGTCACCAAAGTGCTGCTCATAGGGGGTCATATGATTATTGGCGTTTTCTCTGTATTATTATTATTTTCTAATTTCACTTTTATTTCTACAGGTAAATCTCAATGAGAAACAAGGTCTCATTTTCAAGAGCGATCTGTTTTAAATAACTATACAAAACTACAGCATGTTAAAACACACTATAGTCATTACAATTCATATAACCAATTAAAATAAAAGACAGTAACAATAAAAGATTAAGAAACAGCCATCCCATGCTCCATTTTGATGAAAACCCTTCAGTCCTGTTGTCCTGTTGTAATTTGTTCCAAGCAGAGATGGGCAGTAACGCATAATCTGATTACTTCTTTCAAGTAACGAGTAAATTAAGGGATTACTATTGTAAAAAAAGTAATTAGATTACCTTTCCTGTAAGCATGCTGCGTTACTGCATTACTAGACCGTGATTTTGTTTGTTTGTGTCTCATGACAATGACATACGCCCACTGACGTGACCGCTGTGGCACCGGATGAGAAGCTGGGACAGTGTACAAGAACATCTGTGCTGCATGTGGAGCAGAAGCCTCTGATTCTTGTTGAAAACAACACAGCTGAGGTCCTGTGGGAATTCAGGCTGCAGACATACAAGCAAGCTGCAGGCCAACCAATCAGACACAGCGGTGGTTTCCAAAGACAGATGTGGCCATCCCAGTGGGCAGCCACATCAGGAGCACGCGTACTTTCTTTCCCCATTCTCGTTATTCGTGCTTTGTTTTTAAATCACAAAAGCTCTGTAGTACTGTACAATAGAGGAATGGGACAGCAGTTCATCCTAGAATTCACTGTTCAAAGGTTTTCTTCACCAATAAAGTGATCCAGAGTGAGGTGTCAGGTATCCCTTTCCTTGTCTTCTTCCTCACCTGTCCTGCCTTCGTCTTTTTGTACCTCTGAGTAAACCAAACCAAACACTAGCCCGCTTTAACCCCTGACTGTGGCACTATAAACTGTGCATAAATTATAACCCCTGGTGATCAGTACTATGTTCAATGACAAAGTGATGTGACACATTGATGCAGCTTTGTGTCTGGTCCATGCAGCTCCTCTGAGCTGCACCTCTGGGTCTTTCCTCTTCTGTTGTTACACAGACACAATCACTTCCTCCGCAGGATGCGAGCCATCAGGCGCTGCCCAGTTACACAGGAGCCTTTTGCTCACGTCCCGTGCTGACAAGGGGCAGGCAGTGTTTGATAACGCTGTCAGCGCTCTGTACTTGAATATGTCTGTCTATCAGCCTTTTCTTTACCCAGCTCTTTTAAAGCTCCCACAGGCGCAGCGAACACGATGACTCAACTGTCACACTCTTAAATCAGATTGCTAACAAAATGTGTCACCGTCAGCTGTGACATTAAAATGTTTCACTGTGGTCTCGTCTTTTAGTTCTTTTAAATTAAGACTGCGATAAATGAACCTCTTTTCAGAGCTGTGAAATTAATTCCATTAATTTGATTTTCAGTTAAATCTTCTACTGCCTGGAGATATTCTGGATCGACGCACATGCAGACCTGCAGAAATGGAAGACAGCAGGAAAACATGCTTCTGGGCCACGCGTGATCATTTTCTCTTTTATTTGCTGAAAAATGCAAACACTGAAAACACACTGACACTGAATCAAAATCTAATTTCATCCCATTTCCAAGATTTTCAGAAAACTTGACCTCTGACCTTGAGGTTGAGGTCACTGAGACACAAACCTGTCTGAGACTTTTAGTACACCTGACACTGATGACAACACCCCCTCATTCTTTTACTGCTGAGGAGTAAAAACATACAAACGTTTCCTTCAAACACCATCCAGCAGATTTAAGATATAAAAGCAAATCTTCCATGTGCACTTGTTTGGGGCTTGAACTGGCTTGAACTTCCGTCCCTTAAAATCGTTCTGGTTTTTATTTCAAATTAAAATGACATCATTGTACATAGCACTGTGTTTTGAGTCTGAAGCTCAAAATGTGAATATATTTGATGTTTTTCTTGACAAGAACTCATATTTCAAACTGTTAGAGACACTTTTTTCAGAGCTGTAAACATAGCAGAATG
This sequence comes from Copadichromis virginalis, assembly GCF_057382275.1. Classification (NCBI taxonomy): domain Eukaryota; kingdom Metazoa; phylum Chordata; class Actinopteri; order Cichliformes; family Cichlidae; genus Copadichromis; species Copadichromis virginalis. The sequence continues at coordinate 732,824 of NC_140630.1, read as the reverse complement.
GTGCTCATACAATGGTGACCCTGGATCGATCCACAACGGTTATAATCACCTCAGCAGATTATTACAGGTGGTGTTAACTGCAAAACTGAATTGTGAAAGGTAAATATATTATATTATCATGAAGACACCTTCAAAGATCCGTCTGAATCAGATGTGAGCTGTGTTCCTCCAATCCAGACCTTGCTCCCTCGGTGCCTGAATGCTTATGTGAGTTATCAGGGAACAGTGGAGGAGGGTGCTTCTCCTTAAAGACTGGATGAGACAAAATTAAATAAAGTGAATGTACAAAAGCTGGAGCGTAGACACCTACGACAACTGGATGGAAATAGCATTTGTACTGCTGCGGCTGGGGAACGTTAACCCTTTCACTTCGTGTAGAATGAACACAAACATTAAACACAGATAAACATGCTGAATAATGCCGGCTTATGGCAGCTGATTAGACAGACGTGTACTCATCTCTCATTAACCCTCTGCTGCCCCTGCCTGCTTTTTCAGAAATGATGGATGGGAAAGTATTTGTCCTTGTGTGTAATTAGGTGGCCAATTAACAGATCCAAGGTAGGGGGTTTTCACTCTTACACTCACACACAAACACGCGTTTGTACAATTCCTCACACACCGTGTCCTTTCATATCCAGCAGTAAGAGAGAGACGTGTTCCCAAACCCAGACACTACTACTACCGTTCTCTCTCTCGGGCTTTGTCTGGCCTTGTTTCTCTGTCCAGCCAAAGAAAAATCACAAGGAAGGCTGAAAAAAAAAACCTACCAAGGATTCCCTGTTGGGCCAGTTCTTCTTCTATAGAAATCAGCCGGTTGTATTTAGTCATCCTCTCAGCCCCACTTAGACCTCCCAGTTTGACATAGTGCAGGCCCAGACCCACAGCCTGAACGAGAAGAAAAGCACAGTCTGAGACACAAACAGCAATATTTCATCTATTTACACTGCTTGTTAATCAAAATAGATGAACAGTTCCACAGCAAACGGATGGACAGTCGGGGTTATTAGTGACCTTTGTACAGGTCCAGTTTTTTATTACTTGATATTTGATCTCGTTATCTTAATAAACAATCCTCCTTGCAATTGTTACCTGAGATACTACTCATTTCCACGAGTCTGCTTAAAATGGAGTTCAGAGCAGCATCATACAATAAACAATAAGATGCAGTGTGTAGTCCAACGGCAGTCTCTGGTCACTTTTTGTGCAGCCGACAAGGAAAGAATGGACTATCTTTTATTCTCTTATCTGCTTTTTGTCATATTGTAACCAAAGGAATTAATTGAATATCGAAAAACTCTTTTGTTCTCGTCATCATAGCAAACTGCATCTTTCTAACGTTCTCAAATACAACTGATGTTAATAATAAATTGTAACATGGTTACCTATATCCACCACTCTGAAATTAACACAACAATAACCATACTATTTTGTCATGATTAATCACTATCAGTCTCAGACATCAACACTTTGAAATAGACAACATTACCTGAATGCAAACACATAAATAGACTAAAACAAAGACAAAAAGGTAACAAGAAGCACCCAAAGAGCACAAACCTCTGCCATGGCACCTCACGCTCCAGGGAGTATTTACAAAGCCCACACTTTTATTGTTTCACCTTTCTTTCTTCACAATACACGCCACACTTATAAGTACTATAGTTTCTAAATAATTTCCAAATTAAGCTTTGTTTCAACGTTAGACCGATAAATTTGTAGCTGACCTTGAAAACAATGGTGGATATAAATCAAATATCAACTGATACACACACACATATATATATCAACCACCTGACAAAGATCCTGTGGGACACAGATACAGATGGAAAAACTGGTGATGGCTAACCAGCTGGACATAGGACATGTGGGCAAGCAGGGGAAGAAGGGCGTAGTGATAGATGTAGCTATACCCCCAAAAGGTTTATTCTGTTCATCTGGATGTTTTTCAGTGGGAGAAATGTTTCGTCACTCATCCAGGTGACTTGTTCAGTCTCAGCTGACTGCAAGACTGAAGAAGTCACTTGGATGAGTGACGAAACAGGATCTTAGCTCGGTCATTCTCCACCACCCTGGGGGCGTTATGTTATGTGCTGGATTGTCTCTGGGGCATCTTTACACAGCCTGCACCTGGGGTCTTACCTGGTGTGATAGACCCCAGCCTCTATGGATCTTGTGCTCAGAGCTTGTTCCTGTGCGGTCATGATTAGTGCCTCTGTGCTGCCTTTCAGTCCGGCTTTGTCCAGCCAGTCGTAGGATTTCTGGATGTCACGCACCTCCTCCATCTGCCGGTGGTACATACCGTGCAGAGGCCTGTCCTTCCATGATTGGTTCTTCTCCTTGCTCTTTTTCTTTCTCAGGTTCTTGCTAGCTTAGGTATTCTCTAAGCACGCGGCCGGTTGAGGCCATCTTCCTGATGTACTCATGGATGTTCATTGTCTCATCCTGGAGTATGGTACTAACACTCACCATTTTGCTTAGCGTACAGTACAGGTGCTGGATTTGTTTTGAGGTCATTGGCTTCTATCTCCTCCTTTGGCCAGCTTATTATCCCAGCTAGGTATCTGATCTATGTATCTGACAGGCTGACAGGGACCCTTACTGGATACAGACCCCCCTGGTTGAGAGTCAAACCCCCAACCTGAAGTTCCACAGGTGTGTAGTGTTATCACTATATACATATGAAATGCCCCTGCAGTACCTGATCGGGCAGGGCATAGGTGTTGATAGCCTGGATCTTGTTCTTACCGTTCAGCTGACTCCTCAGGACTTGCCTGACCCGCTGCAGGTATTTGGTGATTGCGGCTTTCCTAGCGGCATCTTCCTGGTTTACATTTGCCTGTGGGATTCCCAGGTACTTATTATTGCCCTCAATGTCTGCAATTTTGCCTTCTGGAAGTGCGATCCCCTCAGTTCCGACTACCTTCCCTCCCTTTACTTACATCCAACTACACTTCTCCGGTCTGAATGATATTCCGATGTCATTGCGGTAGATTCTGGTGGTGTGGATCAGTAAATCAATGTCCCGTGCCTTCTTGGCATACAGCTTGATATCATCCCACATGTTGTACGCCACATCCCCATTGAATTCCTTATGAAGTCTCTTAGGGTCCTGTTGATCTTGTACAATTCTAGGCATTCCAGGATCCACCTGTGGGGCACCGAGTGATAATGTAATCAAGCCAGGCAGTGCACAGGCTGGTCAGTCTGGTCATCCAGTCTCAGGCGACTGCTCTGTTTACCAGCAGCTGATGATTTGCTCCTCTGGTATTCCTGCCAATTCCTTTCTGTGCCCCGCTCATGTATTGAGCCATGTGCCTGTTCATCTTAGCCGCTATGATAGTTGACAGGAGCGTCTGGTACTGAGGCAGGTTATTGGCCGGTAGTTGTATGGGACTGATCCCTTCTGGGGTCCTTGGGGATCAGGACTGTCCGGCCTTCAGTTAAGCATTCCAGGTGTGTCTTGTAAATTAGCAGCTGGTTCATTTGTGCCAGAGGCTCATGGATTACAGTCAACCAGTAGGCGTGAATCATTTCAGGGCCTGGTGCTGTCCAACTATTCTTGCTTGAGACTCTTTATCTGCACTTGTGGTGGTTACTGGATCCTGTTCAGTGCAGTTGTGGTGGTCTGCCTTAGATCCACTAGCCACTGAGCATTGCCATTATGGGTTACAGCCTTCTCCCATATGCTCTTCCAGTATTGCTCTGTCTCCAGTCTTGGTGGGGCTGTTTTCATATTGTTCCCCTGTTCAAGGCATCAGGTATAGACAGCTTGCTGTATTTCTAAGGCACCTTCTTCGCACCTTTCTGCAACTCTGATAGTTGGCCAATTTCCCTCCATGCTACCTTGATCTTGGGCTTCTCCATGGAAGGTACTATTCCTTGTGGTTATTACTCTTGAAACCAAGCCTCTCACTCATCACTGCTGCTACAGTAGCTTGCAAAAGTATTCGGCCCCCTTGAACTTTCCCACATTTTGTCACATTACAGCCACAAACATGAATCAGTTTTATTGTAATTCCACGTGAAAGACCAACACAAAGTGGTGCACACGTGAGAAGTGGAACGAAAATCAGACATGATTCCAAACATCTTTTACAAATAAATAACTGCAAAGTGGGGTGTGCGTAATTATTCAGCCCCCTTTGGTCTGAGTGCAGTCAGTTGCACATAGACGTTGCTTGATGAGTGCTAATGACTAAATAGAGAGCACCTGTGTGTAATCTAATGTCAGTACAGATACAGCTGCTCTGTGATGGCCTCAGAGGTTGTCTAAGAGAACATTGGGAGCAACAACACCATGAAGTCCAAAGAACACAGCAGACAGGTCAGGGATAAAGTTATTGAGAAATTCAAAGCAGGCTTAGGCTACAAAAACATTTCCCAAGCCTTGAACATCCCACGGAGCACTGTTCAAGCCATCATCCAGAAATGGAAGGAGTATGGCACAACTGTAAACCTACCAAGACAAGGCCGTCCACCTAAACTCACAGGCCGAACAAGCAGAGCGCTGATCAGAAATGCAGCCAAGAGGCCCATGGTGACTCTGGACGAGCTGCAGAGATCTACAGCTCAGGTGGGGGAATCTGTCCACAGGACAACTATTAGTCGTGCACTGCACAAAGTTGGCCTTTATGGAAGAGTGGCAAGAAGAAAGCCATTGTTAACAGAAAACCATAAGAAGTCCCGTTTGCAGTTTGCCACAAGCCATGTGGGGACACAGCAAACATGTGGAAGAAGCTGCTCTGGTCAGATGAGACCAAAATACAAAACGCTATGTGTGGAGGAAAACTAACACTGCACATCACTCTGAACACACCATCCCCACTGTCAGATATGGTGGTGGCAGCATCATGCTCTGGGGGTGCTTCTCTGGACTGGGGCGGAGGTTCATCTTCCAGCAGGATAATGACCCTAAACATAAAGCCAGGGCAACATTGGGATGATTTAAAACAAAACACATCCATGTGTTAGAACGGCCCAGTCAAAGTCCAGATCTAAATCCAATCGAGAATCTGTGGCAAGATCTGAAAACTGCTGTTCACAAACGCTGTCCATCTAATCTGACTGAGCTGGAGCTGTTCTGCAAAGAAGAATGGGCAAAGATTTCAGTCTGTAGATGTGCAAAGCTGGTAGAGACAGACCCTAAAAGACTGGCAGCTGGAATTGCAGCAAAAGCTGGTTCTACAGAGTATCGACTCAGGGGGGCTGAATAATTACGCACACCCCACTTTGCAGTTATTTATTTGTAAAAAATGTTTGGAATCATGTCTGATTTTCGTTCCACTTCTCACGTGTGCACCACTTTGTGTTGGTCTTTCATGTGGAATTACAATAACATTGATTCATGTTTGTGGCTGTAATGTGACAAAATGTGGGAAAGTTCAAGGGGGCCCAATACTTTTGCAAGCCATTGTATTGTGTAGACCAGCTGGTTAGTACTGGTGATGGTCACAATAAGAATTGTCTGTAGACCTGCACTCCTATCATCTAGTAGATATTCAGAGGGCACGACCCTCAGGGCACTTGAGTAGGTCACTTGAGCAGTGTTGTTTAGCTCAGTGGGCAAGCAGTTGACCAAAGTCCACATGACCAGAGTACAGTGGTGTAGGTTCAAGCCTGACTGCAGAAATTGCATGGTGGTGTCAATTGTGGCCCCAGTTTCCCAACTGGTGGACTGCACATCAAGAGGCAAACAGTCCCCAGCAAAAGGAGTAGGCAGCCCTGGTGGGTTAGGGTGAGGGAATTTGTTTACTTCCTGGAGGCAAAAAGGTCAACCTCTACTCTTACAAATTGGCACCAGATCTGGTCGAACATCTGCAGATGGAGTCTCTGCTCCCCTGGCCTGAGCCCGGGGGAGTGCCCCTGCCAGATAGGAATCTGGAAGTAGACATACTTTAGCTTGATGGTGGCAAGCTAAAGCTTTGACAGCCTGCCTCACCCCCGGATTCATCAGCATCTTGCATCTTAGGGGCTGACGATAATGGTTAAGACCTCTTGAAATCCAAAATTGAGTGAAGTCTCCTGTCCCGCTTAAGAACTAAAAAGTAGTGGGGAGAGAACCCAGCTTGTCAGTTATCGGCATCCACTTCCTGTGTTGAACCTTTTCCCAAGAGGGCCAAGTTTTTCCCGCAGTATCTGGAATTGCTGGGGGTCGTGCACTGAGGAAGGGATCAAGATGGTCATTCAAGGTCTACGGAAGAACAGCAGGCATTAGTCCTCAGTCAAGGTAGACACCAACCAAAGGTCTGCCTCCAGAGCTGACCAAGTCGCCCTGCGCTAGGGAGACAGGGATGGGGATGGTTGGCCTGGTCCGAGGGTAAGTCTGGGACTTCAGAAGCTGGCTGATATGTGGAAGCCCTAGACCTTCTAGAACTGCTAGATCTCCTGGAGAGGCCCCTTGACACCTCCTTGGCACAGCAATGACTATCTTGAGCCTGCTGTAATAGTTCAGCTGCCTCCAGGCCAAACATCGCTGCAGGGTGAACAGGGAGTCAATAGTCTTGGTCATCCTGTCAGGCTGGCACTGAGACAGCCAATTTCCCCAATTCAAATCAATTTTAGTTTGAATAAAGCGATATTGATTCATTAAATCCTGAATCTATTTTTAAATATAAATGTATTTTGCCAGAATCTCAGGTTGTAGTGGATATCTTTGGACCTGCTCTCATTTGCTCTTTTAGCTGTTTGGCAAGTTGTCGAAATAGTTTCCTGAGCTTTAAGATAGATATCCCCTTATTTGCACATGACAAATAAAGGGCTAGGTATATGATCTTAATTTATAATATTTGAAAAAAAAAAGATAATAATTTGGAAATGCGAAAATATTGCCATCAAATGGAAATCATTCTAAGTGAGTCTGTGCTGATAAGCACAATACTTCTGAAACTGGTCAGTGCAATAGTGTGACTCAACTGGTTACCAGCTGGTTGCATTCTGGTTACACACAAAGCGAGGCTGCTGGGCACCTATCATTTTTCAGGTAAGGCACTGTCATGCAGAAATTCTGTCACTATTTGTAGACGAATATCTGTTTTAAATCTATGGGTTTGGCTATACTTTTAATGTAAGTAGTTCATGTAAATTTCTGTTTAATGTGAATTTCTGTATAAGCAGATGGCTGCCGTCTGCTTATACAGAACTTCACATTGACACTGTTCGCCACCATGGCAGCATCACTCAGAAACCAGGAAGAAGACTTACTATATCTGACAAAGAATCCTCACTGCATGGCTCACTGCATGTAGTTCCCATCAACACAGAACCTGTATGCCAACAAGACACAAACAGACAGTTAGCTGTTATAGTAATGCACCATTGTGGCAATAATTTCCAATATTTTTATATACCTATAGACTGTCAAACAGGTGTTACAACATTTGCTGGAAAACCGTCTATTTGTTTAAGCTGAGAAATGTGAATTTCACATGGAAACAGTCTCCTTCTTGGGCTTCATTACTGAGCAGGGGAACATCAAACCAGACCCAGTGAAGGTCCGACGAGTACTCGACTGGTCCAAACCCCCAGATTGGAAGCAGCTCCAATGCTTTTTGGGTTTAACTAACTTTTATCGCAGCTTCATCTGGAATATCAGTAAGATCGTCTAATATCTCACTCACCTCTCCCAAGGTTCAGTGGGATCAGTCTTCTTAGGCTGCTTTTAATCACCTCGCAGCAGTATGAAGGTAAGCTACATCCTTTTGCTTACTTCTTTCGTGAATTCAATGTGGAGGATAGAGAACTCCTCCTCATCAAGTTAGCCCTGGCATCACTGGCTCGAGGGAACGCCCCAACCATTCATAGTCTGGACTGATCACAAGGACCTGGCGTATCGTCAAACTGCAAAATGGATGAGCGCCCATCAAGCCAGGTGGGCACTGTGTTTCACACATTTTCAGTTCTCTATCACCTACAGGCCTGGTTCACGGGATGTCAAGCCCGACGCACTGTCTCAGCAGTTTTCTTCCTCAGAGGACGTTCTGAAGGAGTCCTCAATCTTCCTCATGTTATCGGAGCTGTTACATGGGGGATAAAGTCCACAGTTTGTGAGGCACAGTACAACAAACCTGATCCCAGAACCAGGCCGCCCGAGTGGCTCTACGTTTCAACCCTAGTCCAGTCCTGAGTTCTCCAGTGGGACCACACGGCGAGGTTCACCTGGCATCCAGGCATCAATCAGACTATCTCTTTCCTGGAACGCCTGGTGGCCTACACTTGGCATACCAGGGAGCATATTTTAGCTTGCTCTACTTGAGCTCAAAATAAGCCTCAAACCTTTCCTTTTGCAGGCCTACTTCGACCTCTGCCGACCTCCAGACGACCATGGTCTCAGATCGCACTTGATTTTATGACAGGCCTCCTCCTTCTGCAGGAAATATGGTAATTCTGACTATTGTTGTCCAGTTCTCAAAACCAGCACATTTCGTGGCTTTTCCTCACAACAGAAACCACCCAAATCCTTACCAAACCTGTCTTTCAACTTCACGCGATCCCCTTGGACATCATATCAGACCCGGGACAAGTTCAACTCTAGAGTTTGGAAAGGGTTCTGTCCGGCAGTCGGAGCCAAGGTTAGTTTGTCTTCAGGATTTCACCTGTAGACTAATGGCCAAACCGAATGTACCTACCAGGAGTTGGAGGCAGCACTTCACTGCCTCACCTCCACCAAACAGAGCACCTGGAGTTCTTACCTCACTTGCATCGAATATGCCCATATTAGCCTCACGTCTGCTGTCGCATCACAGGGCTACCAACGGCGGCTGTTCCCAACAGTTGAGAGTGAGCGTATGGTTCCCTCTGTTCAACATCATCTACGCAGGCACCGCCACATCTGGAGAGCCACCTGAGCTGCCCAATGGAAAACCGATGGACTGCTTTCAGCGCAGTACGTTCCAGTCTGAATCAAGTCCAGGAAACTGGCTCCCAACTTCAATGGGCAGTTTGAGATTGACTCCATGGTCAACCTTGTCTCAGTCTAGTTGAAGCGTCCTCGGAGCATGCACAGAAATACTCTTTTCCATGTGTCTCAGCTCAACCCTTACATGTCGGTGATGTTCTTCATTGGATCGTTGTACTTACCTCAACCTTCCTGGAACCCTTCTTGTTTCCTGTGGACCCTGTTGGATGAACGTGAGCGTGAGTGGATTTCAGTGTGGAGTGAGTCTGTGAGCGTGTGAGTCACAGAATGTGTGAAGAGGAGTGTAGACGTGTTACCCTTGCCCTGAACATCCCCTGGATGCCCTGAACATCCCCTGGATGCCCTGAACATCCCCTGGATGCCCTGGACCTCCCCTGGAGCCGTGATCCTTCATCAATGTACATATGTATATATCTTACCTGTATGACTCAGAGTCCTGCATTGAGTCCAGCCTGACCAGCTGTGACAGCAGGATTAGACCACTCTGAGATTGGTTAGTTTTACCCTTCTGATGATGTACAGGCTTTTTATTTAATCCAATCCTCATTTAGAAAGATGCAATATTGGGTCATAGCTGTGCATGTTGAATTACACCAAGAAGCATGTAGTATGTAGTATTTTACATGTATGTTAGATGTTGAAAGAGAGAATATGTTGGATCAGTTCTTTTTGCAACAAGTTACTGTATATTACTCAGTTTGGAGTGTAAGAGAGTAAGGTCAGCAAATTTTTAAGAGTGAACCTGAGATGAACATCACTGTCTGCTGTGTGTAAATGCGTACCAGATGCATTGTACCATTAATTATACAGGTTGCGGAAGAAATCATTGACTGTTGAAGAGGAAGCATAAGGAATACTCCTATTGCAAACATTTCATTTTTGCAACTAACTGAGTTGTTCACTGTTACTTGGACCTGATGTAACTGGTCAATGGACTGGTTCTTACATAGTGCTTTTCTACTCTACCTGACCACTCATTGCACTTTATGCAGTTTGCTTCATTCATCCATGTGCCATCTTTCTCTTCTCCAGCTGTTACCTTGTTGCTCTGATGTCATGTGGATCAGGTCACTGACTGTTGTCTCATTGATATGTTTTAAGATATGGCCTCTGACTCCAGGAAGGGGAGGTCCCTGTGACTTGTAGGAGACATCAGAGAGCAGTGAACACGAGTTTCCAATCATACTGCTCAGCTTCTCCCACTGGTCTCCGTCCTTATGAATTAACAGACACAGGAACATGAATACACAGCAATCATGAACATTTTGTTGACAGCAAAACTATATTTAGAGAAGACACAGAACTAGTCCAAGATTTATTTGCTAGCCTTGCTTACCTCTTGCCTAAATGGGTCTATTAAAGCCACCACTGCTGGGTATTTGCTGATGAGGGTTTGGTACAGGTCGACTAACTCATCGGGCGATTTCAGAACTCCAGTAGCAACTTCATACTTCCCCTTAGACTACAAGAGATTAGAGAATCCAGCAAGAAGACGATAAATCTTGTTGTTTTTTTAAACTGATATGCTTATGATGTATTTGCTTTGAAAAAGTTCACAAGAACATGTCAACACATTATTTTCCATAAAGTGTTTGACTATTTTTGGTGAACTTACAGGGTCCAGGAGCTCATGAGCAGCACAGTTCAAAGCTAAATGGATCTGTGTGCCCAGTGGAACTCCAAGGTTGGTGCAGGCTTCAGCGATCAGATCCAGAGGCTGCTCTGCTCGCTCGTGGCTTACAGCCAGGGCCCCGCTGTCACATACAAATGCTTCGCTGGCCTTGGAACAAGCACATGGTTCACATAAGTAACTATTATATATACATAAACAACTGTGAGACACTTTATTGGGTGCACCTACTCAGTAAAGCTAATCAGTGGAACAAACTCGCTGTATTTAGGCATGTAAACATGGTGAGTAGAACTTGCTATGGTTGGAATAGAGACAAAAGCTGATTTTATTGAATTTCAACATGGCATGACTTTTGGTGCAGACAATCTGGGGAAGAAGAAAGAAGAAAAAAAAACATCCAATGCAGCTCTTCTTTGGATGAAAATGGCTTGTAGATGGCAGAGGCCAGAAAGAACAGCCAGGTTAAAGCAGGAACTATAATTAGCCACTTACTAAACAATTGTAAGCAGATAATCACTACATGTCTGACTTCAAAACGAGTCCGGCTGTGGAGCAGAGGATGAAGAGGAGAGTGAAGCTGCAGTGAGCAAGGTGCTCATCAAAATTAGACTACATCATCCTAATATAGACTAAAACCTCTGACTTGCTTTCAGCACCTTACTGAAAAATAAATGAAATAACCGTGAGGGCAGAAGGCGGTCCAACCAAACCTGGTACTTGTAAAGTGACAATGTTGGTGAAAGTATGTTTTTGTTTAGATATTTTTGCTGCAAAGTAGCTTAGCTGAAGCTACATGTGGATGACAATAGACAAGTTTATATTAATACTGTATATCTGAATGAGATAGTCCTCATTGCAAGGTTATTAGAAGCCAACTGTCAAACTCCCACTCTCCACTCTTTGTTTTTTAGTTCTAGGGGTCAGTCAGCAGGGCTGAAAATGAAATGCAAACTATTCACAGGTAAATAGAGGAATCGTTTAAGAAGCATTTTAGATCTTTACATAAGCACAGATACATTAATTTCAAATTTAACAATGAACACTTAATACAATTCTCTGTTATATTTTTCAGGAAATCTCTGAATCCTGCCTCCGCCGTGTGCATTCTCTGCCCTCATACAATCTGCTGAATTCAGCGCCTACTCTTAAAATTAATAAACAGCAATGTCCCTCACCCCGCCATTGGTTAAAGTTTTCATTATTCTCATCATCTCCTTCTGTACCTCAAGAGCCATTGTGATGATCTGTGGAAGAAGGTCAGATTTCAGTATGTTTTATAAACTGTAGAGTGAAAAATGGAGAATATAAAGAAACCAAGGTGACTTACTAATAATCTACTGCATCAAAACAGCAAAAAAGGAAACACTGAGATCTACACACTAACTGTGAGCTAGTCTATGGAGGATGACAACAGGAAGAAGTAAGCCAAAGGTTTCTGTTTTGTACTTGTTTGACTTGTTGTCCCACTTTGGGGATCAGGATCACTTCCTCCAGTAAATTCAGTTTTCCCGGCGAGGTCTTGCCACAGCTGAGCAATGTCACCAAGGAAACAGGGATGTGAAACTGTGCCGGAGGCTGAACAAAATGAATAACATTATTATATGTTGTTTCCAGCGTCGAATATCCAGTATGTGTTTTCATTATCAAACCTCCTGGTTCCTCAGAGCTGCTATGTGTTCGTACAGATGGATGCCCTGTATCTGTGCCCCAGTTTTGGCCACAGCCAGCGACACTGAGCCAACAGCCAAGCTTCCCTGTAGAACTGGCTTTTGTGGTTCCACTGCAGGAAATGGCTTTTCCACGATGCTCTTTTTACCTGTAATGTAATAAAAATCCCAAAAGAGTTTGGAGCATATTTCTGGCTTGTAACAGAGAAAAAAACCTAAGATTAATCAGAGAAAGAACCTGAACCTCCACAAGAGCAAGAAACAGTGAGAGAAGCAAAACTTCCAGTCTTGTTTTGAACTCAGTTTCTTTGTTTTTAATCTGACCACAGTGGTGATTTTACACAGTTTTTATAACACAGTGACCAAAACATTGAAAGTTTTAATTTTAGGGTAATGCTTCAAAAAACTGGACCAAATAAGACCCCAGAATTGATTCAAGATGGCTCAAAAGGTGCAGGACTACGAGAACTTTGATTTTACTGATCGCTCACAAACTCCAGTTTACACTAAAAGAAAGCTTGAGCACACAGTCGAAGTTTGAAGGAGGGCAGGAGGAGGTAATGCAAAGGGTGGATGACATGAAGATAAATGATTCCCTGTGGTGACCAAAAAAGGGAGCAGCCAAAACAAGAAGAAAAACTGTGTGTGAGATATTACGAATTATTAGTTTTGTATTAAACTGAATGCTGTGAAAGAGCAGAGAGTGAGAGCTGGAGGGAGACATCGCAGCGATTAACAGGATGAAAATAAATCCATTTCAGGTGCCTCTTTGTATCCTTTCCTAACAGCAAACACAACACGATCAAACCTTTTCACTTACTGCCTCATAAAGAGTGCCAGTCTATCTAATAATGAAAGGAAAGCTATCAGATAACAATGTCAAAATATTCAAAGTAGGAGTGGGTTTAAAAAAAATCAATTTTCTGATTCCAATCAATTTTGGTTTCAATAAAGCGACATCGATTAAATCCTGAATCGATTGTTAAATATAAACGTATTTTACCAGACATGTCACAGCTGCAGGTTTCATCACTCTGACCAAAATTCACCGAACCAGCAGCAAAAGAAGCTCAAACTACGCTTCACGTTTGACAAACAGCGTCACGAACTCCCTCTGACTTTGGCTGTTTTTTGCTTCCACCACCATAAAACCTCACTTCCTGCACAGCTCTCTCTCTCACAGTATTGAGAGACCAGTTTACCATCAAACCTCTGTTTTCTGCATTATTCATTGCCATCACGCACCAGTCTGCTGCTGTGTGCAGCGCTGCTGGCCACAGTTGTGTTTTTTCAAAAATGACAACAAAGTCTGATTTCTGCTGTTTAACAGCAAAGACGTGTAAACTTTTACAAATGATTGCTCAGCTGTGTCTGTAATCAAACCGTAATAACTCTGCTTCACTTCAGCAGCAGCAGGTAATGTTCATTCATGGTTTGATTCATGGTTTTCTGACCTGCTATAAAAAGCCAGGCCAGGAAAATCTCCATCATGTTTGTCTGTTTCATCCTCAGTTACTTTGACACAAAGGCCTCTGCTGTGATGCTCACACCTCTGATGAAGTCTCAGTGTCAGCTTTGTTTTATACACTTTCTGACTGTCTGAGTCAAAATGGAATCGATTATAGAAATCGACGATTGACGATACCCAGCCCTAGTTAAAAGCTCTTTTTGTCGGTTATGTGTTATAAAATAAAACACCGGGCGGTTTATCCTTCAAGCTCGGGTCCTCTACCAGAGGCCTGGGAGCTTGAGGGTCCTGCGCAGTATCTTAGCTGTTCCCAGGACTGCGCTCTTCTGGACAGAGATCTCCGATGTTGTTCCCGGGATCTGCTGGAGCCACTCGCCTAGTTTGGGAGTCACCGCACATTTGATGACATTTGATGACTAAAGACAGAAAGCTCAGGGCAGGACTTACCACTCACTCACCTTTATTAATGATCTTCTTGTCTTTAGTTTGTGGAGGAGATGAAGAGGGAATCACCTCAGGCCTCTCCCTGTCCCGGACCTCTTTTTCCTCCAGACAGCGGTCCTTAAAGAAAGTGCTACATCATTTCAGATGAGCAAATAAAAATGTGGTTTAATCAACGTAACAATCCCTGACAAGCCTGATTCCTAAGGAAGATTTTCAGAAGAGCAAGAGAAGTACAGCGTGAATGTCAGTAGACTGCAGTCAAATCTGTTTCTTACACCTCCCAGTTCATGTCCAGGATCCTGGCTTCAGTGGCCACTTCAGGACAGATGTGTTAAATGGTTTTTGTGACTGAACATGATATGACACGTGTTCCTTAAGGTAACACATAGCACTGAAAAATACTACTAATGAAGTACTACTAATAAGTAGTATTAGGTGCTACCTGAGTATATCGTCGATTTGTAACTGGTCACAAGGATTTCGGTCTTTCAGCATGCTGTTCAGAGGCTCATTGATCCACAGCACAGCAGCCATCACATGCTCAGTCCTCTCTTGACTCTCAGGGACCAAGTGGCTCGAAACAGCAGCTGATGACATGCTCTACACACCACAAACATGAAGGACTCCTTCAGAAGGGTGAAAAAGGTGATTTACTAGTACAAGGTAAAAGTTCTTATGTTGCAGGGTATTTACCTCTCAGTATAAAGTGCTAGGAAATGACATCATCTACCTTTTCCTGTCGTCAGGTGACATATAAAATGTAAATGAACTATATGGCTGATTAGCAAAAGGCGCTGCTGTTCTCTTGCGCGACAGATTTTTGCAACTCTCTCATCTCTTTTTTCACTTGTAAAATCTCAGACATTCACCGTCAACTTAACTCTGTAGGAGCTCCTGACTCTGAAGTAGACTTCCTGTTTCCCCCACTGTCTTCCTATTTTCAAGCTTTACTCTTCCTTCCATAACTGATGTATCTAATCTCATTAAAACATCTAAGTCATCCACCTGTCACCTTGACCCCCTCCCCACTGTGTTAGTTAAAGCCTGTCTTCCCTTGTTAGCTCCTCTCATAACCAATATTATTCATTCCTCCCTGAACACTGGGATTGTTCCTGAAGCACTGAAAATGCTTCTGTTATTCCAACTCTCAAAAAGCCTGGTGCAGACCCCAATAACTTTGATCATCTTCGCCCTATATCAAATCTCCCCTTCATTTCAAAAATTCTTGAAAAAGTTGTCGCCGCCCAGCTTCATTTACATCTCAATGACCATAATCTCTATGAACCATTTCAATCGGGTTTCCGCCCCAATCACAGCACAGAAACTGCTCTGCTAAGGATTACCAATGACCTTCTGATGGCAGCTGATTCTGGTCTCCTATCCATCCTCATCCTTCTTGATCTTAGTGCGGCGTTTGATACCATGGATAGCTTCCATTGGCATTAGTCACACCCCCCTTTCCTGGTTCACCTCCTATCTCTCAGACCGCACTCAGTTTATCCAACTTAAATCCCAGTCTTCAACTCTCTGTCCTGTTTCTGCTGGTGTGCCCCAGGGTTCAGTATTAGGGCCTCTTTTATTCATTACTTACTTGCTCCCTCTTGGTCATATGTTCTGAAAATATAATATAAATTTTCACTGTTATGCCAATGACACCCGGCTCTACCTTTCTTCTAAACCCAGTTCATCCCTCCCACCTTCTTCCCTCTCAGACTGTCTTATTGAGATTAGATCCTGGTTCTCCTCCAATTTCCTCAAACTCAACAGTAATAAAACTGAAGTTTTACTTATTGGTACAGCCTCTATCTTATCCAAATCCCACAGCTTTTCCATTAACATTGAAAATTCGCCTACCCTTCCCTCCCCTCAGGTTAAGAGTTTGGGTGTCATACAGTATTTGTGTGACCTGCTCCATATCACCGCTGTTTCCTGCCCTCTCAGATCATCATCTGCTGTTCATCCTCGCACCTCATCACTGTGAGGAGCAGAGCTTTCAGTCGCTCTGCTCCTCGGCTCTGGAACTCTCTTCCTCCTGCACTAAGAAATATTGACTCTTTCTGTATTTAAGACACAGCTCAAAACACATCTGCTTAAACTGGCTTATTCGCTTTAATGCTGATTTTATCTGTTGTCACGCTCTGTTTTGTAATTTTAACTTATTTTATGTATTTTATGACTATTGTTCCTTTTATTAATTGTGTTTTTTGTAAGGTGACCTTGGGTTTCTGAAAGGCGCCCTCAAATAAAATGCATTATTATTATTATTATTACAAAATCCTCCTGACTAAGGTTATGTTAGTGCACAAGCATACAAAGCTTGATGACAGGAATAAGCCCTCAGGTCTGGGGACAGGGAGCTGAGCAGGGTGCAGCACCACCCAAGTGAAGCTGGAGGCCCACGTGGAGCAGAGAAACACCAGGTGGAATGAAGAGAATTACTGAGGTGGGCAGCACTGGCGCGAGCACGTGAGTGAAGGATTTCTTCAGTAGGACTGGTTCACAGCGCACACCCTGGCATCCAACGCACAACAGTTACTTTGTAAATTTGTTTTTATTTGACTCTGTTTTTTCTAATATGGAATGACCAAAGTGTTTACTGTTTTATTTGTATTTATTCAGTAAAACCTAACATTTCATTAATGCTCTCCTAACATATACTTGGAGGGCAGAGTGATCATACCTATGGAGAAATTGCTGCGCCTGCACAATGACCTCTGCCTGCGCTGCCTCCAGCAGTATGGTGTTAGGGTTCATATCATTTCAACCATTTCATTTCTCCTCATTAGGAGGAAGGAGGCTGCAGGTTAGCCATGTGGGTAACATTCAGTGTGACTGTTTGGGCACCGGGTACACTGAGATGTACTGCTGTATTAACCAGTACCAGTGGAGTTTAGATGAATGTCAGACTTTCCAGCACTATCACACAATGAATTCCTCTTAGGTCAAGTCAAGTGGCTTTATTGTCATTCCAGCCATGTGCAGTGGCACACAGTGACTCCAACACCATGCTACATGTGCTACATGTGACAGACAGCCTGCACACGTGCAAGTGTGCAAAATGGCAAAAACCAAAACAAAGACAGTGCAACACCAGACAGTGCAAGAGACGTGCAAAACTCAAACCAGGTAAACTCATATGTATGAAAATGCTGGTGGCCACGAGTGCGACCCCTCAGACATTTAGTAGATTCATGTTTGAAAATCCTACGTGACTTCCTTCTTCAGTTATCGCAATTACAAGATTTTTGGAAAACTTGACCTCTGACAGTCGAGGCGACTAAAATTGAAACTTGTCTGAGATTTTTACGCGATGCCTCTGTGGTATGAATTTCAAAATTCCAAGGCGCCTTGTTATCGAGTTATCAGTGCAGGGCCACCTGGCAGGGTGACAGCCTGGCTGAGGGTAAGGTCATTTTATCTGTTCACTAAACTGAGAGCTGATTTAAGGTCGTACGTCATAGCCAAACAAACCTGCTCCTGCACTAATGAACAACATGTTCTTCAACCCTTTGGCTTGTTCTCCAAACTCATCCATATCACATTCAGCCACAGTCACATAAGAAAGCTCTGAGTTCACCAGTTAAAGGCCACAATGAGACAAATGACTTTTACCTTGTCCTTGTTGTGAACAACACAGTAGACCTCTGCCTCAACAGAAAGTCGTCCTCTGGCATCGTAAACCTGCCGTCCCGTCACTCTGCTGATTCTCGGTGGTGCCGCGAGGTTTGCAAAGTAATCCGCCTGAAGGGATGGTTATGGTTAAAAACACCTCGCAGTATCTGAGTGACGTTATTTAACCAATTCTGTTTCCTCCTTACCATCAATGATAGCATGGTTCAGTAGTTACAGAGTAAACACAACATGTGTAGAAAACATCAAAAACACATTTTATTTACATTTTAAATTCACCTGTAAAAGCAGCAGCGACGTGTGCTGACCACAATGCACCTTTCAAATTCTTTTTAAATTTTAAATATGTTCATATTGTCTATTTTGTAAAATGTTCATATTGTCTATTCTTATTTAATTCACTTAATGTACAGAATTCACCTGCTTGCTGCATACATGCTACTACTGCACATTCACCTAATGAGGCCTTTGAGATCTAACAGCACGAAAGCAGCAGAGGAAACGGGCTAACGCTGTCATTCCAAACTATATTTGTGCTCATAATGTTTGTTGTGTTTCCACTTTGGTTCTTTCAGATGTGCGATGTGGTTTCCAGCATGCTGGCCACCATGAATCAGACTCTTGTAGAGATTAATGAGTCCTTGTCATTGTTCATTTGTCGGTGCTGAAATATTAATGCACCCAACTGTGAGATATACATGTATAGTTTAAAACGGTCATGACAGGTAAAAATGAAGTGTTTTCACAATGACCGCATCAAACGTGCTCAATGAGTTGTCACGAGCTAATGGCTGTACCCAGGCTGACCGTCCTTTCTCTTACACTGAACATGATTTACAAAATCACATCATGTTCCATTCAATATACCTTGAAAGTAGTGAAAGAACAACTATAATCTCATCAGAGCAACAAAGAAGCCTTTGGACACTTGAGTACTAGTGTCTGTTTTCATGTTAACCTTACACTACAATAAACACTGAGATTTCTGCCTTTCAACACATAATGTCAATATTGCAATAAAAGAAACCAGCCAATACACACTGACATCTTCTAAGTTTGCAAAACTAAAGCTGCATACACTGCATTTAATTTAACATTAAGGGGCACTTGTTAGCCAGGAGCTAGCCAGTTAATTACTGTGTATTCAACATAATCTAGTTAGCATAACTTGTAAGTCCTAAGTTCGTCTTATAGCTCACGGGGTTTTCTTTAGAGGACTAGGTTTGTTAAGTAAAGACGAGTAAACATAATTTGCTGCAAGCTGCAGCACCTTTGCCTGTGGAAAATCTCTGAGCTTCTGCACTGATGTATCCTTTAAAAGGCAGTAAAAATACACCGACTGTACACTCGAGGCCTCACCTGGTTGCAGGAGTTGCATCACCAAGTATATTTGCAAAATTAGAAAAATTGCGTGGTGCACAACTGAGCGGCATGACACCAGAGTGTTACCAGTGGCTGTTAATATTAATGGGTAGGCTGAATCAAAAAGTGGGTCAATAGACTCCCATGTTCAAATGGCAAATTTTACAACCTGAAAAACACCTTCGTGTTATTGGTATTTGAAGCCTGGTACAAAACCAGATCGGGCCTCTATTTCTTCTTTCGTCTTAGAGGCTACTGGAGTTAAGGGCATAGCTGCTTCACCTGACCAACGAGCAGCCAGTTAACATAGCTGTGTGCTGTCTGCTTCCCAATAGTGGGAAGAGTAAGAAAGCAAGTAAACTTTATTTATTAAGCGCTTTTCACAGACAGACAGTCACAAAGCACTGTACACAAATATTAAAATATTAAAATAAACAATACAATCAATAGACATTAGCGAGTAGTGCGGTGCTCTGAACGGATAATTGGAGGTGAGCTTCCCTCCCTCCAAGACATCTACAGGAAGCGCTGCCTGAGGAAAGCGGGGAGGATCATCAAGGACTCCAGTCACCCCAGCCATAAACTGTTCAGACTGCTTCCATCAGGAAGGAGGTTCTGCAGCATCCGGTCCCGTACCAGCAGACTGAGAGACAGCTTCTTCCATCAGGCCATCAGACTGCTGAACACGTCATAGACACCTGAGCTTCACTACTGGAACTTTAACATTATGCACTCCATACTGTACAGTAATGCCACTGTTTTGCACATGTCTCACTCTGTATATTTTATTTTATATATTTTATTTATTGTTTACTCTATTTAATTTGTAAAATATGTGTGTACACACACACACACACACACACGTAGAAAAATATTTAGTATACACATCCAGAAATGCATACACTATTATATATTGTACATATATTTATTAGTTTCAGATGTAGCCATTCTTGTATTTTGCTTGTTTACATTATTGTATTTTGCACAACTCTGTTGCTTGTGAAGCTCGCACACAAGAATTTCACTCACATGTGCTGTACCAATGTACCTGCACATGTGATGTGACAATAAAAGTGATTTGATTTGATTTGATTTGACATTATACACAATGTAAAAGATCAAATGTAAATAATGTAAAAAAAAAATAAAATAAAATATGTAGATCAACAAAAGGCTTGTTTGAACAGAAAAGTTTTTAACTGTTTTTTAAAAGAATCCACAGAGTCAAGTAAACGTAGTGGTAGTGGTAAACTGTTCCACAGCCTTGGTGCAACAGACTGAAAGGCTCCGCCCCTTTTGTCTTCAGTCGTGTACGGGGAACAACTAAGAGACTCTGAGTCTGTGAGCGGAGATGGCGAGCAGCAGTGTATTTTATAAGAAGCTTGGATAAGTAATCTGGAGCCAATCTGTATGTTAAAACAAGAATTTTAAAGCGAATTCTAAACTCTATTGGGAGCCAATGTAAAGAATATAAGATGGGAGTGATGTGAACACGCTTGGTAGAGCGAGTTCGTAGAGCGAGAAAGTTGAGTACTGACTTGGATTAGTCAACATGATTCCCACCAGTGACAAAACATTTCAACATACCCAGTAAACACCAGTATGTGGGCCCCACATGGGCTATGGGGGTTCCAAGTGGGGATGGGCTTACAATGGGCATCCAATCTGGGACCCACCTGGATTAGCCAAGTAGGACCCACTTGAGCCAGCCCAGATGGGCTATGTTCTATGGGCACCATATGGGTAACATTCAGAAAGTTGGATTTTTAACACTATAGTGTTAAAAATCCAACTTTCTGAATCAGTGTGTCAAACTAAGAACTAACTGATTCGTGCATCACAGGAAGGTGATGTCTGAAACCAACAGGTGACGTCAGGTGGCTGGGGCTATCTTTTATTTACAGTCGTTTTGTTTGCTCGTATTGATGACTGTGACACCCCGTCACGCTGCTGTGACAAACAGCACCTCATATGTGCTTACAAACAGGAAATACCTTCAACAGAAGAACAACAAATACACTTCAAACAACCTTCTGTTTGTTTGTTTTCTAACATCACAGGGACAGAAAGAGGCTCACAGTCCTACCAGGTACCCGTGCAGGTCTGCGGGCCGGTGGAGGAAGAGCTGGTGTAGAGCTCGCTCCATGTCCTGGGGGACTCTGCTCACTCGATAAAACTCCACGGCGGCGTTTTTCATTTCGTCAAAGTCGCGCTTGTCTTCGCAAACACGTTTACTAAACGCTCGGTGAGACATTTTTCGAGCCTCTCAGCTGTCTCTGCACGGTTTGTGGTTTTTGTTACCATAGAAACGTTGTGTTCACGTGACAACGGCAGGCCAGGTTTTTGCATTTCTTTCAGTTAGACGGAATAACCGGTTAGCGTGGATTAAACTTGGAGATATTTCCCCGTGACAGTGTTTATCTGTGTGAGCTCGTCGCGTTCCTGCAGACCGGGGATGGCTGTAACGACCTCTCATCAATTAGTTAATGACTGATCACTTTGTGTTCCCCACTGTAACAAAATACAGCTGTACACTAATATTGTGTTATCATGCCTTACACACCACAGTCGCACAGGTTACAGATGCTGTCCAGTCTGTGCATTTCAGCGTGAGATTTACAAATCTATGTAGTTCAATATCTGTAATCTTTCTGTGTATTTGTGGTAAAGTGACTCTGACAAATACAAACGTGATTTGGGAGATTTTCAAGTGTCAATTTAATTTTTTCAGTTTTATTGATGGAGTGCAAAATCACAACAACACTCACCTCAAGTCCTTAATTCCATGACGGGCTAATCTATTATTATTATTATTATTATTATTATCATTATTATTATTATTATTGTTATTATTATTATCATTATTATTATTATTATTGTTATTATTATTATTATTATTATTATTATTGTTGTTGTTGTTGTTGTTGTTATTATTATTATTATTATTATTATTATTATTATTGTTGTTGTTATTATTGTTGTTGTTATTATTATTATTGTTATTATTGTTGTTGTTGTTATTATTATTATTATTATTGTTGTTATTATTATTGTTGTTGTTGTTGTTGTTGTTATTATTATTGTTGTTATTATTATTATTGTTGTTGTTGTTGTTGTTGTTGTTATTATTATTGGGGTTTTATTTTTACAGTGACTTGAGGTGACTGTTGTTGTTCGGTATTTGGTTGAGGGTAAGGAAAACAAACGTGTCTATTTCAGAGCAAACATGTTGAATAATTTTATTTGTGTGCGGCCTGTTTGATACACAATCGATGACAAAACATTATCACACCAAGTTTGACATGCTAACCTGTCTGCACGATACTCAAACGAATTATGTTTTGATTAATTTTTACAAAGTCTTTCAGTAAATCCAGCAGCAAAAGCTGAATTTGTGTTCTGGATTTGCATGGACCTGCTGCAAAGTCTGCTCTAAAATAAATCACTTATACAAGAATGTGCAGAGTACGTGCAGGATAAGGTCACAGTAACTTCCATCGGAAAGTTGCCCTAATAAACTATTAGGATGACCAACAAAATAGTTTTGCACGTATATGTATGGATGCCATTTGTAATGCTTTTGATTATTTCGTGTTCTGAAGTACGGCCCCAGGATTTTACCAAGTAGCAACTCGGTCAATGAATCTTATTAGGAAAAATTAACATCACGGTAAGTTTCATTTTTATCAATGACATCATGCTTGCTTGGTTAGAAAATAAAATAGATTCGACATTAAATGAACAATAAGAACAGGAGCTGTTTACAGTCACATCTCACACAAAGAATATCAAACAAATGGGTTTTCATGTCGGATTGAAGGTAAAGCACCAGCATGTCATAAATGTAAAGAAAAACACACATTTGCTACAAACTGTTTTGAGCAGATATGAAACTAAACCATGAAATAACCTGGTCGTGTTGACAGGCCGTATAGCAGCTGTACCACATGAAGCACAGGCCGCTCTTTCTGCTGCTGCTGCTTGTCTGAGCTGAGTTGGGGAAGTGTTAGTGAGAGTGTCACACACGCTGCATCAGCTCCGTCAGTGCAGCACAGGATGGCAGTCTGCAGCCTGCAGCCGTTCACAATGAAAGGATGAGCGTGCTGAGAAATGGTTCAGTGCAAAGTGAAAAACAAACAATATTAGTCATCAGATAGACTTGATGAAAAAAACGAATATTGGCGTTTGACGTAGGCAAAATGAATGACCCCAACAGGATCGAAGAAAGCAGCTGTTTCTGTGAAGGACGTGCGATAAAACACTTTCATGTTAGATTGGATCGTCGCTCCCTTAACCTGTAAAAAAAGTTTTCCCTTCCCATCTTCCCCGACTGTAGAGGAGGTCAGCTATGCGCCACGTTAAACAAAAATAAAAAAACAAACAACTTCATTAATTAATTTCATTTTTAATCGGAATATTGCTGAACGATAATATTCTAATATTTTCTTGCGGTCTGGGAAATGATCAGGACAATATTTGGAATGAGGCCTTAACCCCGCGCGTTTCATTACGCCCAGTGTCAAGTTATTACCGGCTGTGAATTGAACTCGCAAACATTCAATCTCACCACTGATGCCAACAAGGCCGGCAGAATTCCTGACATCAGAAATATCTGACAACAAAAATACAGGAGCAAATGAAAAAAATATTCACAATGGCCACGTTATGCTGAAATCTCCGCTGCCTCTCCCCTCGCTATTGCTTCAACTTTATATTGAAAGCGCAGGATGCAGCAATCGTCACCGTCATTACTGTGGAAGTGCTCGTCCCACACTTCCACAGTAAACTTTGGATTTGAAATCCCATTGGACAGATACTTTTCTTTGGACGAGCGCCTCGGGGGTTCGCCCGGGGCTCGTTTTCTCTTTGTATTCAACATTTTGATTCATCATTAAACAACAAATTCAGCTGTAGTCCATTTATTCTGCTAACAAACAGAATCCAGTGTGAGCCTGCCGTCAGATGCTTTTATTTTGAAAAATGTCAAATTTGGTTTAATACAGGGAGAAGACAGGGGGACTTTTGTGCATCGCAATAAACACTGGATGTGCAATAAGCAGTGACATAAGATCTGACAGGTTGTTGCTGTGTGCGCTCGTGTCGCCGCACCTCGCGGCTTTGTGAGCCAACGTGTCTGCAGCGACGGCCAAGGGTGACATTTCCAGCAAGTGGCGGGGATCACTTCCACATAAATAAGGAAGGATCAGAGAGTCAAGAGCTCCTTCATGGACACAGAATGAGGTTTACGGTTCAACTGCTGTATACATAAACACACCTGTCCCTGCCCCTTACAGTATGCGCTCATAACTCGGTCCACACTCGGGTTTTCTGCATCAAATGTCGGCTTTTCAAATACCACGTCTAATGTCATCGCTATTATAGATTACAGATTACCAGCATCCTTCTAATAAACCAACAAATCACACACGGTGCATGAAAGACTATAGATACAGGTGTGTGTGTGTGTGTGTGTGTGTGTGTGTGTGTGTGTGTGTGTGTGTGTGTGTGTGTGTGTGTGTGTGTGTGTGTGTGATTTCTTTTCTTTTTTTGTAAAAGAACAGAACAGAATAAAGACCGTGAGATCAACGATCATTTATTTAGTTTGATTTTTTCGTTTCTTTCTCACCGGACGGTCCGGGAGTCCCCTGTGGCAGCTGGGTCAGCAAAGGGCCGCCTTGGTTCCCTCACCGAGCATATCCGGTGTCCATGGTACCAGAACTGTATTTAGGCCACTACAGTAATTATGGAGAGATGGCACCGTGTGGTATTCTAAAGCCACCTCTCTGCGGTTAAATCATTTGAACCTTTTACTTCTGCTCATAAAAACATTTTCGTTCAATCGAACATCAGCTCTAAATCTCTCTTTTAGATCAGGTCTGTTCTTCAACTCAAACGTACTGATTTTATTGCCCTAATTAAAAACGTGTCCTCGCTGAAAATCAGAAACTCTTCAGTTACACTGCATACTGACATGCATCTCATCTATCAGGCCTGGAGCGAAACCTTTAGAAGTAAAACAAACTAAAACTCATCCAGGACTGTCAAACTGAGACGCTTTTAACACACCAGCTCCTAAAAATGTCCATCTCTGTGCCCATGAAGCCGAGCCCAGCCTCCTCCTGGACGCTCTCACATCTGAGACTGTAATGGGCCCATCATTCGTTCCTTTTTGTTCGTCCTCTCGGAGATGGTAGGCTACATCAGCAGGGTGCCTACGGGCTGATAAAAAATAGATACAACAGCAGCTGCCACGAAAATGATTCGCGTGTGATGACTAGTTTGGGCTAAGTGACACAAATGGCATATGAAATTGTGCTGCGTGAAAAGTGTCTAGCGCTCATTTGTCACTTAGAACTCTGAATGTCTTTTTTAAAGTGCTGGCGCCCATTGAAATTGTCAGCTCGCAGTTACTGAGGAGCTCTGGGAATCCTCACACGGGCTTTGTTGGCAGGATGAGGAATACATTCTTCCCCGGAGGTTTGGCCAGAGGATGGAAGTCCTACCCAAAGCTTCTTGGAAAATCACAGTTTACGCCAAATTTTGGTGTTTTAAAACGAATAAAATGCTCGGGGATCGTATCGTTTGTAAAGAAGAAACGCACGACGATCTTTCTAATGTTAAACTGTGCAAGTGTTCTGTCTTTCTCTGCTGATCATCCTTTCATACAGGCCATTCAGAGTCGCGCAGACGACTCATCCCATCGCAGTGAATGGGATGGTAACTGTTTATGTCAACAAACACGGATCATTCAAACGAATTCCCGTTTTAATTATCAGAGTGCTGACGTTAAACAGCTTACGCAGGGTCTCCACGGGTCACGCGAATAAAAGTCCGGCCTAATTAGCGTATTTTTCCCCTCCAGCCCAAAAAAAAGAAAGAAAAAAAGCAGGGGGCTCGCCCAGCTCTCCGCATGGTCGCCTTCTCTAATTGCGTCTAATTAAAATCCCATAGTCATGTTTTCAAACTTTACCAGGTGTGGCTTGAATGGGAACACTGGTGAGCTTCGACAGTCTCAGGCTGATATCTACACAAGAGTCGTTTGTGGTGGTGAAGCGCAGCGCTGATGTGATGCTACACATTTCCTCTGAATGTTGCTGTGTGTGTGTGTGTGTGTGTGTGTGTGTGTGTGTGTGTGTGGCCAGATTTCTGCTTTCTGGACATGCAGAATAAAGAACAGCAAAAACAGCTACAGTCGCAACAGGACGGCATCTCTGTAATCTCCTTTTTTAAATTAGTGATCCTCATCAGTTTGATGCCAACACACACAAACTTGTCACGGGTTCAAATATTCTGCAGCTCTCTCACACACGACTTACGAAATATTTTAAACGTGTAATAAGTCATCAGTTTTTCCATAAATGTTATAGTTCCCATGAATTATGAGGCAACTGCAGATTATCAAAAGGCTTAAGAGTCCACAGACATGTTTTAAACAACCTTGTTAAATTTAAACCACTGTAACGCACTCATATGTCGTCATTTATCAGCCGTGCTTTCTCTGCGTACACACCTATGTTTTCTCCACGCGTACTTAAGCAGCCTAAATCCCCTTAATCGAGGATATATCGAGGACACACCCATATATATATGGGTGTGTGCGTGTGTGTGTGTGTGTATGTGTGTGTGTGTGTGTGTGTGTGTGTGTGTGTGTGTGTGTGTGTGTGTGTGTGTGTGTGTGTGTGTGTGTCGGCTGAAGCGAGATGCAAATAAAAATGGATTCACCCATATATATATATATATATATATATATGGGTGATATATATATATATATATATATATATATATATGGGTGAATCCATTTTTATTTGCATCTCGCTTCAGCCGACACACACACACACACACACACACACACACACACACACACACGCACACACCCATATATATATATATATATATATATATATATATATATGGGTGAATCCATTTTTATTTGCATCTCGCTTCAGCCGACACACACACACACACACACACACACACACACACACACACACACACACACACACACACACACATACACACACACACACACACGCACACACCCATATATATATATATATATATATATATATATATATGGGTGTGTGTGTGTCATAATGAAATACTTCTTTCAGGCCAGCAAGGTGTCTCTACTTTCTGCACGTACCGCCCTCTAGTGGCGCACACAAATACTTCATCTTCTTTACCGTCATCCCATAACATAGTGTAAAGTTTGAAGTACAAAAACAGAGAGATTTCTGTGTGTATATATATGTATATATATTTACACACAAACACACATATATGTGTGTGTGTGTGTGTAAATACACACACACACACACACACACACACACACACACACACACACACAGACTAATGTATACATAGGCCTATTTGTCTCAGCAGACAAATATTAAGGCAGGAATTTACTTCGGTGGCACAGTGTAACACTTCTTTATAAGAGGAGGATTTACCTCATTTTACACACACAAAATTAGTTATTATTTCTTTTTTTCTGGTGACATTATTTTGTAAATTTTGTAAATCTAAAATCAAGTAATCTAGGCTACTTTATGAAAAGAAGTCAGGTTTGTAAAATGCACGATCCTTTTTAAACCATGTTGAATTACAGGAAGCAGAAGCAATGAAAAAGAAAATGCTGGGTTGTAAAAGAATATTTTCTATATTGTTCTCTTCTTCTTTATCAAATATAACCTACATTATAAGGTTAACACAAGTCAATGTAGGTTTAGTAAATTGTATCGTTGTGTATTTTTCAAATGTGTTTTTTTGTTTCGCTGCACTTTTTTGCACGGTGGCTTTAGTGTTTTTTATTTTATAATGATAAAGTAGAAACATGCTTGTAAATTTAAAGACCATTTTAATTAAACCACTGCTTTAGTTTTGCAACGAAGGACATCAGTTAAAGGGTCCATTTGTAAATATCGTGGTCACTGTCAGTGCTAAGTTAAAAGTGCTTTATCAGTGTGATAATACTGTACATGTGAAGTGTTGTGCATGAAGACAAAGAGAAATCTGACAAAATGTGCAGAATATTACTCGCAGATTTTTTTTTATTTTACTACACATTTTAGGACCTTGTCTATTTTTTCTCTCATGGAGAGAAAATCCAACATTCACATAATAGAAATTTATTTTTAAAGAGCTTAAGAAATTAAAATAGGCTAAATTAATTTACAAAATTAAATAAACACACACACACACACGCACAGAGAGAGAGAGAGAGACAAGACTCAGTAAAAACTGCAATAGCTCAAAAACTGCTAACAAGACATTTATGTTTTTAATATTAATTAAAAATGTAATAATTCCATAAACCTTAAACATACAATTGCAATTTCTTAATGAACTGGGTAGCTCTCTATAAATGAACACATTATGATTATACTCAAATCACGCACGTGAGCAAAACAAGTCAAACTCACTTACCCTTTGTGGAATCAATCCTGCCGACAGTTTTGGTTTTATGTGCAAGATTTTTTGGAGGATGTCGCCCTCTTAAGTTTTTTGTTGTAACCCCAATTTACTACTCAAAGCATAAGAAAATTACAGTTTTAAAAAGTGTCTCAATCTTTCTGGATAAGAAGGAAGAAAAGACAAAAAGTCATATTTTCACTGGAACTGTCCTTGGAGTGCAAAGCCAAGAAGCAACCTCTGCCCTCTCTGTTTTCAAGTGGACATCAAATGAACTAAAGTTTCTCTCATCTGTCCGCCACAACACATCAAGACATAGGCAGTGTGAAACAATACTGAAAGACACAAGTGGGGAAGGCCTAATGCTGAGCGGCCACTAGATGGAGTAAGATGCTGAGCATCCTGTGAAACAAAACTCATCCTCAAACGATGCCAACCTCAAACTTTGGATCTTCCCGAGGATAAAACACAAACAAGCACACAAAACAGAAGAAGAAATACACCAGGTCCTACTGATCTCACTTTAGTGGTGCAGTGTAGTGGAGGTCTGGCAGCTTTCTCGAGCACTTGTGACCATCACTTCATTTCTCACATTCTATTGATTTGCACTACACTCCTTGAAAACCTTTAAAAAACAAGCATCAGTGTTATCAGAGCTACAATTCAGTTTGATATATCCTGTCTTTGGTTAGGGGGTTAACCTGTCTAAATGTGCACACATTTGGAGTTTGTGGACTGAAATGGTCGTAAGTGAATGAGGGGTTAATTTTGGCCAGGGAGGTCCACGAGGTAGACTCAGGTTTGTCTTCGTTTTTTCGTTTTTTTATGGCTTTGATTTATTTGTTAATTTAATTCAAGTATTTATCTTTAGGACGATTAGATTTACATTTTTTTATATCTGTGCACACACACTTGTGCATCATATTTATTGTTTGTTTCTATGTTTCTAAAGACTGAACCAAAACTCTTTGAAACAATGTTACACCTCGGAAGTGAGAACGTGTTGGAAAAGCGCATCGTTGTGGGGAAGCCCGAAAACACACATGGTGCAGTGAGAGGAGACACAGTTGGTCTAATATGGGCCATTGGAAGCGCGCAGCAACACTATGTAGCAGTGTGTGTGTGATTAAGTAAACTGATAATATGTTGGGCATGCTAATGTTTACATATGCCACATAATTATCTAGTAGGTTTTACATTGTTGTGTAATTTTTATGCATTTTGTTGTGTTCAAGTGACACTTTAAAATTTGTTCCATAGTGGTGTTGCATAAACACTTGTTATCTCTGGGCCATGATACAAAGAACCACATCCTCCTATTTGTGGTTGGTTTCTTCTTCTTTGTCTCTGATTCTGTTTGTTGTTTTTTGCACACTTTGCCAATTTCTGACATGTGGTGTTTGTGACTTCAGAATCGTTTCTTACCAAAAAGATTTTTGTTGCAAACTTGACATCAGGAGGAAAAATTAATTCTGGTAAAGGAGATGAGACAGGACCTTATCTATATCAGAAGGCTAGGTGGGAGCATCAGGACAACGATATCAGAAATGTCTTCTTGGAGAAATATGGGTTATTATCTCTTTGTAGGGATTGTTCTGAGGATGAGTTGGACTCTGAACACAATATAGACACAATAGACATTTAATATTTTGTCCAGTCAGGACATTAGTCCATACAAATAAAATCCTTTAGATTGTTGGCAACCCAATGCCAAAATGTTACAGGAATGTTAGCCTTAACTCAGTCATTTAAGAATAGGTCCATTTATTTTCTAATTGATTTTTTTGTAATCTTTCACCAGTCATAGGCATACTGATTCCATGTTATCAATAGCATTTGCTTGTATATTAAGAATTTACCAACAGTGAGTTGTAACCACTACTAATTTACTCTTTAAATCGTTTTAATTGTCTTTATTTTTTCTAGGGAGTTCAGGGGCATTTAGGGCTTCTTCATCGTCCTCAGAAAAAGCTTGTAGATGTTCACCAACAGGCATATGTGGCAAGGACCTGACACACAAACAGCTTGAATGTCCATTTTATTCACAATAGCCACCAGGACAGCGACAACAACAATAATGGAGGCTTTTCAGTCAACGTGTCTTATGCTCAGCCCTCCTTCTCCGGTCCAAACGGGCTACTAAAAAAAAGAAAGCATGATCAGCAAATTACTCTCAGCTGCCCTGCCAGCCTTGCTGGTACTGCACCACCCCGCCTCTGCAGGGGAGCCACAAACAACACACCGCCACATACTTCCACCACCCAACTGAGGGCATGGAGCCATCTGACTGAGCCTACTCCACCTCCCGTCCCAGAGGGTGTAACAGGAAATCAGCCAAAACCATCTGTGCCTCTGGCCTATGGATCATCTTGAGCTTACAAGGCTGGGGAGCCAGATAGCACCATCTAATCCGGGCGTCGACATCATTAATTAGGTGAAACCATTTCAGTTTTCTGCACAGAGGGTGAATGGGCATGCCAGGGGGTAAGTAATGAAAAGAGTTGACCGCCCACCGGATTGCCAGACACTCCCTCTCAACTGTGTTGTATCTGGCCCCTCTCTCTTAGATAGTTTCTGGCTGATGTAGACAACAGAGTGGTTGACCTCCCTTACCTCCTGGGACAAAACAGTCCCAGTTCCATGTTCGAGACATCTGCCTGCAGAATAAAAGGCAGGGAAAAGTTAGGGGTGTGGAGCAGGGACAGCAAGCCTTTTTCACCTGGTCAAACACCGCCTAGGACTGCTCCATCTACTGAACTGGATCTGAGGCACCTTTTCAGGTGAGATTGGATAAGGCGCTGCTCAGCTTCACAAAGCCCAGCATGAACCAGCCAACCCTCAAAACTCCCTCACCTCCTTTTTGGTCCTGGGACACGAGCAGAATACAATGGCGTTAGTTTTCCGGGTCTGTTGACACACCTGCCTGTTTCCCAAGTGGTAGCCCAGATACTGTACCTCTTTCTGTGCAATCGCACACTTCTTCAGGTTGGCCGTGAGCACTCAGGTACTCCAGGGCTGCGGTCACCCAGTCTACATGTTTTGCCCAAGTGCCAATATGGATGGTAACTTCATCCAGGTAAGCATTAGCATATGCAATGGCTGGAAAGTAGCTGGGGCTCCAAACAAGCCGAAGAGAAATGCAACAAATTGGTACAAACTGTACGGGTGGAGAAGGCAGTTTTTTTCCCCGGTGGAGACCAGAAAATCTGCCTGTAGCTCTTAGTTAAATCCAGTGTCATGAAAAAAACGAGCAGCGCCTCACTGCTCCAGTGAGGGTAAGCATCAAACTGTGACACTTCCTCAACTTGTGGTAGTCCACTCAGAGTTTAACAGACCCATCTTTCCTCACCACGAGAGCTCTGGGGTTGCTCCATGTGCTGTGGCATCTTTCTATTACTCTGATCTCCAGCATAACAGCCAATTCCCTCTGAATTATTTGCAAATAGGTTCAAGTAACCTGTCTGTGAAGGTTCTCAGTCATCCAGGTCATCGTAGACTGAGGAGCTTCAAAAGAAAAGCGTCTGGACTTCTTTAAGTTACTTGAAGACGTTTCACCTCTCATCTGAGAAGCTTCTTCAGTTCTAAGGTCAAATGGTGAAGAGTCCCAGATTTAAGCCCTGTGGGAATTTCCCCCCGAGAGGGGCAAAAGGACCGCCTACTGATCCTCTGCCTAATGACACAAGCCAAGGTGTGAAACTGGGTGTGGGTCACAATCAGCCTTGGGTTTCGGGTGAGCTCATTGTGAAACCTGGCCCCACCTTATCATGCGAATTCCTGAGGTCAGTATGTCTGTGAAGGTTCTCAGTCATCCAGGTCATCGTAGTCAAAGGAGCTTGCAAGCGCATGGCACAACACAGAAGAGCCACCTCCACAGGATAAGACTCAGCAGTCCATCTGTATCTTAAGGATAAAGGACACTCTTTCGAGGATGCCAATGTTCACATTTTGGACAGAGAGGACAGATGGTTTGAAAGAGGAGTGAAAGAAGCATCTATGTCCACTGTGAGCGACCATCTTTGAACAGAGGCGGGGGTTTACGACACCAACTCTCTGCCATCTATAATCCAGTTTTGAGATCCTTCCCAGACGCCTTAACGCCCACTCACATCCTGGGCCATCTGACCTCAGGACATCACATGATAAGGTGGGGCCAGGTTTCACAATGAACACACCCGAAACTCTGGCTGATTGGGACCCACACCTAGTTTCACACCTTGGCTCAGGCGATTAGAGGATCATCAGGGGTCCTTTTGTCCCTCTGTGGGGGGTCACTCCCACTAGGTTTATATCTGGGACTCTCCACCATTTGACCTTAGAACTGAAGAAGCTTCTCGGATGAGAGGTGAAACGTCTTCAAGTAACTTAAAGAAGTCCAGACGCTTTCCTTTGCAAGCTCCTTTGACTCCTGAGGTCAGATGGCCCAGGATGTGAGTGGGCGTTAAGGCATCTGGGAAGGATCTCAAAACTGGATTATAGATGGCAGAGAGTTGGTGTCGTAAACCCCCGCCTCTGTTCAAAGATGGCTGCTCACAGTGGACATAGATGGCTTCTTTCACTCCTCTTTCAAACCATCTGTCCTCTCTGTCCAAAATGTGAACATTGGCATCCTCGAAAGAGTGTCCTTTATCCTTAAGATGCAGATGGACTGCTGAGTCTTGTCCTGTGGAGGTGGCTCTTCTATGTTGTGCCATGCACTTGTGAAGTGGCTGTTTGGTCTCTCCGATGTAGAGGTCTGGGCATTCCTCGCTGCACTGTACAGCATACACCACATTGTTAAGTTTGTGTTTTGGCGTTTTGTCTTTCGGGTGAACCAGTTTCTGTCTGAGCGTGTTGCTGGGTCTGAAATACACTGGGATGTCATGCTTGGAGAAAACTCTCCTGAGTTTCTCTGATACACCGGCTACATGGGGGATGACAATGTTGTTGCGTCTGTCCTTCTTATCCTCCCTCGCTGGTGTCTGGTCTTCTTTTCTGTGCCTCTTTGCTGACTTTAAGAACGCCCATTTAGGATAGCCGCACGTTTTGAGTGCTTCCTTTACATGTGTGTGTTCCTTCTTTTTCCCTTCAGGCTTAGAGGGAACATGTTCTGCCCGGTGGTGTAGGGTCCTAATTACTCCAAGTTTGTGTTCCAGAGGGTGATGGGAGTCAAACAGGAGGTACTGGTCCGTGTGTGTGGGCTTCCGGTAAACTTCGATGTTGAGTTTGCCGTTCTCTTCAATGTGCACCGCGCAGTCCAGGAAAGGCAAACAGTCGTCCTTTGTATCTTCCTGGTCAACTTCATGTTTTTATCTACAGCGTTAATGTGCGCAGTGAAGGATTCCACTTCTTGTGTTTCGATTTTGACCCAGGTGTCGTCTACATATCTGTACCAGTGGCTGGGTGCTCTTCCTTTAAAAGAGCCAAGAGACTAACCTATAGTCGATGTCGATATGCACCAGCACACCTGGGCATGTTTCATTACAGTGCTCTATGAGTTGGTATGACCAGGCAGGGGGGAGAACATGTCTCCAAAACGCTGTTGCACTGCAGCAACATCTGCTCTGTGGGCCTGTGTGAGATGGTCATCGCAATGGAGGTCAGGAATGGTGTTGTTTGGCACTTCCAGCCCCAACTCATTGCTCTCCCCTTCACCAGGCCCACCAAAGAAGTGGTTTCAGTCTCTCTCCATGCTTTGAGGAGGTTAAGGTGATATACCTGTGTCTCCTTTCTTGTCTGAACACACCACCTCACAGTCAGCATCCCCCACTCGCTGTGTGACCACAAAGGGTCCTTGCTACTTGGCGAGTTTTCATTCCAACATCAGTGTCAGTAGAAAAAGTTCTCCTGGCTGTTGTGGATGCTGTAGGACATGCTAGCACGTCCCATGCTGAGCTGTTGTGAGGTGGGACCCTGCAGGACTGAAGGGTCGGGATTTACAAAGTGTAAATCTCGAGGCTTAATGACCTTTTTACAAGCACTCACACCTCTTAGGAGTGCAAAGCTACGAGCACAAACAGCAGTGTAGAAAGTTCCAGGCAGCCAGAGTGTGTCTGTCCAACCAATCAGCGAGCTCATTACATCACACTGCGTGGCTAATTTGCATTGCATCAGGGTTTCAGAAATAAAATAGCTAATTCAGTAGTTAATCCAATAGTTAATCCCAAAACTAATCTATTTGCTAATATAATAGCAAATAGATTAGCAAACAGGAAAGGGAAATGGATTTTCAAATTAGGAGTGGAATTGCTTTTTTAAATGTCAGAAATAAATCTTTGATTTTTAAATCCATTTACTTATTTCTGTTTTTTAAATTGTGTTTTAAAAATAAACGATTTTAAAAATCTATTTTTTAAATTTGAAAATTGAAAATGGTTTTTGATATGAGGTTTTATTAATTGATTTGAAGTATTTATTTATGGATTAATACTTTGTTTGGAAATATTGATTTACAAGTAGTGTTTGTATTTTAAATTAAATTATTATTATTATTGTGGTCCTCCATATCAGGACACCCAATGCCTGAGGTTGATGATCAATTTTGTAATCGTATCATTAGATCTGTGGCCATTCTTGACACTCGGGTGAATGGAGGGGTGAGCTTTCAATTGATCACCACCTGGTGGTGAGTTGGATTAGGTGGTGAGGGAGGACAATGAACAGGCCTGCTGCACCCAAAAGTATAGTGGGGTTAGACTGGGAATGCCAGCAGAAGCCCCAGTCCACTAGATGTTCAACTGTTACCTCTGGCAGAGTTTCTGCAGCTGAGGGAGATTGGGGATTGTTATGATGATTTCTGATATGAGGTTCAGTTCTACGGTAGTGATCGCAGGGTGTGCACAGGTCAAGTGCCACTATGACCCTCCAGAAAATAACGAGGACAGGGGATGATCGTTCGGCTCTTTAATGGCAGATTTAGCGTGGGTGTGGGTATGTGTGTATGTGTGTGTGGTTCTACAAACTGAATGGAAAAACAGAACACAAATTACAATCAAATTATAGACAACAATAATCACCATATAACATATTACAGCCACATATTTGTCTTATAGGCCCTGCTACTAAGCTGGCGGCCTTTACTTATAGTCTGAACTCTTGTGCCTCACTAACTTATGATGCCAACTAAAGAAGGCAAATACACATAACAAATCACCAACTCAAACCGAACTCAGTTTGGCCTAGGCAAACTTAGCTTAGCTTAGCTTATAGAAAATGTCAGAGGATGTCCAGAGCGATAAAACATACAGGCTATCCTTCTTACACAAGAAATGTCCTGTAACTCACCAGTCTTATGGACGCACACTCTCATTGAACCCACATAAAACTGCTCCCGAGCATAACTTGTGATTCACACTGCCTCCATGAACACCATTTTTCATCCCAGTCAAAACATTACTCACAAAACGGCAGCGCCCCCTAGTGCCGAGGCAGAAAACTGCATCACAGTCCCGCCTTTAGAACAGGGATATTGAGTCTGAATGGACCATGTTCACCACCTCCATTGATGAGGCTGCTGCACTGAACTGTGGCTACAAAGTGGTTGATGCCTAAACTGTATGTTTCCCTATGATTACCTATGTTAACTTTTTGTCTAAATTCAAGATGGTGTTAAATAAAGGTTCCAGCATTGAAGCCCCTGCACTCCGCCTGCTCAATTTCAAACAAGCTAAGCGGAGCATGTCTGATTACTCCATAGATTTTTGGATTTTGGCTGAAGTAACCTGCTGGGGGCCGGAGGCATTTCGGAGCGCGTTGGAACTGAATGATGAATTAATCGTGCGTGACGTCCCTGCCTCTTTTGATGAATTAATGTCACTGTGCATCAAGGTGGATGGGCAGCTGCATGCTTGCCAGACGCCATGGAACGACAGCTCCCATGAGGCCGTGGGGCAACTCGGTGCGGGCTCATCGGCTGAACATGGACCCTTTCGGGCACCAGAGGGCGCTGACAGGGGGGAACCGATGCAGACTGGCAGCTCACATCTTGCAGCTGCGGAGCGCCAGCATCGCATCTCAGCCGGGGAGTTGCGTAAAAGGTCATGCCCGCCAGTGAGGGTAGGAGTACTGGTGGGCGAACTCAGCCATAATAAATCTCCTCCACACCTGACATTACCAGCCAAGATTTCTGTCCACACTGAATGTCATTCTCTCTCTGTTTTGATTGATTCCAGAACAGAACAGAATTTCATTGATTAAGATTTAGGTCAGCAACTCTGTTTGAATACGGAAAACCCTTAGCTCATGCCCTGCGTGCCACTGCTCTATCAGGGCAGCGTCTTCCTGACATCACACACATCAGCCATTAGTCCTCAACCTTTCCGGCAACCATTTTGATGGAGATTTGTTTCTTTATATTCAAAGTCACTCAGACACCGTTAGTTCTAGGGAACCCCTGGCTTCACCAACACAACCCTCACGTTAATTGGCAGAAGGGATGCATTACTGGATGGGGGGGGCTGTCACATGACCTGCCTTAAGGTTGCGTCACCTCCCAGCGCATTGATCTCCTCTGAGCTGCCTGTGTCCTCCAATCTGTCGAACATTATCACGACCTTGTGGAGGTTTTTCGTGCATAGACTATATAACATTACAATTATGAACAAATTACCCGCTGCCGCTCCTCACATCTGCCTTTGAGCTCCTCCAGGGGGCCACAATTTTCAGTAAGCTGGATCAGAGAAATGCCTACCATTTGGTCCATATTCGCGAGGGCGACAAATGGAAAACTGCATTCAATACTGACCTGGGACACTTCGAGTATTTGGTCATGCCATTCTGTTTCACTAACGCCCCAGCAGTTTTCCAGGCACTGGTGAATGACGTTCTAAGGGATTTCATCAAGCGGTTTATGTTTGTGTACCTTGATGACATTCTGATCTTCTCCAAATCCCAGTCCAAGCACGAGGTCCAGGTCAGACAGGTCCTGCAACATCTTCTGGAGAACCGATTATTCGTCAAGAGTGAAAAGTGTGAGTTATATGTCTCCACAGTTGCCTTTTTGGGCTACATAATAGAGAAGGGGGACCTTCGTCCAGATCCGGCCAAAGTCAAAGTGGTGGTGGAATGGCCTGAACCACCCAATCGGTGCCAGTTACATACGATTCCTCAGGTTCGCGAACTTCCACAGAAGGTTCATTCGGGATTCCAACCTCTGGGTGGTCTTGGGTCGATTTGTGGCTATTTTCAAATTTTGATTACCTGCCATTTGCACTGTGTTGAATGGAATATAGCGAAAGTCTGCAAAAAAAAGTTCGGTCACATTTACTGTTAAAATTTCAGTATGACTTCCGGAAATTAGCTTCAGTGGCTAAGCTAGCGATAAACTTACACTATCGGTCCTAGTGGTCGATTTGTGCCCCATTGAAACCCATTATAAACGCTATTTTTCACGGCAAAAAAATTACGGTCAAATCGATCGTGATCGGTTATGCTTCCATTTCCGTTTGCAGTACTGGCCTTAGAGTTGTAATTGTTTTATTTGTCCACCGGGTGGCGCCCTTGCTCCACATTTGACCCCGGGCTGGAAAACAGCGGGCTGCTTAAACAGACCTGCGGGAAACGAAGCCTCATTTCCGGCGTGCAGCAGCGGCTTCGCCCGCTGATTGGGCGGGACAATTTTCGGCCCCTAGGACCGTTTGAGGGTGCATTTTTTTTTTAATCAACAGGAAATGACGTATTTGTTGTGACGTGGTACCGGACATGTGTGTTGGAAAAAGGGGTCCGACGCAACATGCCCCGGTCATCGTCGGGAGTAAACCCGGGAGGATGCACTGATTTCGGCCTAGAGGAGCAGCATTTGCCGCCTGGAGACCATTTTCTGG
Organism: Copadichromis virginalis; assembly: GCF_057382275.1. Taxonomy (NCBI): domain Eukaryota; kingdom Metazoa; phylum Chordata; class Actinopteri; order Cichliformes; family Cichlidae; genus Copadichromis; species Copadichromis virginalis. The sequence continues at coordinate 694,495 of NC_140630.1, read as the reverse complement.
TCCTGAAAAAAAAAAAAAAAGGCGATCGAAATGAAGGTTGGTGCCAATCTTTAGTCCATCTAAAGGCCTAATTATAATAACAATCAAATATTACTTCAAATGTTTGTTTTTTTAAATATTTCGTTTTGTTTTGGGGGGCTAAAAAAAACGGTGCGCTCACGTAATTAAACTGCGATTAAAAGGGTTAAAATCCGCGAAATGTAATTAAAACTTGACATGAATATTTCAAGGAGAAGTAGGTCTAAAAGATTGGCTAATTTAAAGTGGAAAGAAATATTAATATATAATCTTTTTATAGCACTTTTTATGGCGTGGTCGGTTTGTGGCTCTAAGACCAATAGTGTATGCATTTTTCTAGGACCTCCCAGAGGTTAAGGTTGCCTCACCTCTCACCCAATTAACCTCTTCTAAGATTCTCTTCCAGTGGAATGATGCCGCCCAGTCAGCTTTTCAAGAACTCAAGAGGCAATTTGCCTCTGCGCTCATCCTCGTCCAGCCTGACCTCACACTGCAGTTTGTGGTGGAGGTCGATGCCTCTGACTCCAGAGTTGGAGCAGTTCTATCTCTCACCGTCTCATCCCTGCAGAACGAAACTACGATGTCGGAGACCAGGAGATACTGGCAATCAAACTCGCTTTGCAGGAGTGGTGGCATTGGCTAGAGGGTGCAGCTCAACCCTTCGTTGTCTTCAGACCATAAGAACCTAGCCAACCTACAAACTGCCAAAACACTCAACGCTGGACAAGCAAGGTGGGCCCTGTTTTTCACCCGTTTCCAGTTTTCGATCTCTTACAGACCCGGATCTCACAACTTCAAGCCCGACGCCCTATCCCGTCAATACTCTGGTTCAGAGGACAAGACCGACCTCGTTCCCATTTTACCTGCCACCTGCACCGTGGCAGTCATTCCCTGGGAGAAGAGGCGGCAATTCAGGAGGCTCAGAAAATGGAACCCAACACTGGAGGAGGGCCAGCCCGGCGGCTATTTGTTCCCCATACTGTTAGGTCTCAAGTTCTGCATTGGGCCCATATTGCTCGTTTCACCTGCCACCCAAGAGTACACAGAACTATTAGGTTTCTGCAACGCTACTTCCGGTGGCCATCTCTCACTCGGGATGCTCAAGAATAGGTCTCCGCCTATCCAGTCTGCACCCGGAATAAACCCTCAAGTCAGCCGCCTGCAGGACAACTCTATCCTCTGTCTACACTCTCCAGACCGTGGTCCCATATCGCACTTGATTTTGTGACTGGGTGTTATGCCACAGTCTAGGGGTACAGGAACTAAACATAAGGGTTAGAAAGGAAGTGACCCCGCCCTGGTCTCCGAAACCATACCCAGAAGCCAAATTTTTGAAGAGAAGTGTAGTTTAGTTGTGACTACACTGAAAACTTAACCCCGGGGTGAACAAAGCCCAAAATAACAAACAAAACACGCTAAGCCAGGAAAGGAAGTGCTATCTAAAACCGTAGGTGAAGCAAAAAACAAACAAAAGACAAATGCTACACCTAAAACCCTAACTGAAATAAACAGAAGAAAACAATACAAGAAAAATTACCGCAGCTCACCCCTTCTGTTTCAGCGCCTATTTACAAGTGAAAACTAATTTACACACTATATACAACCTCTGTAAATCTCAGGAATAACACACACAAAACACAGGGTTTGGAAGCCAGGGTCAGATCTGCTCCTGCTGCCAGTTGCTGCCGCTGACAACTGCTGGTGAGGGACCTTTCAAAACAGTCACATGATTAGGGGACCAATCAGCCGCCACCAGCTCTCCAATCAGGAAGGACCTGTAGATTCTTAAAGACATAGCACGGAAGAAAACAACAGCAGCTACGCTAGCAGCATTCCATGGTTGCCGCTATGCTCACACACCCAGTACCCACATAGCAAAATTGGTATGGCCCGGATCTGGCCCACACAATGTGCTTACCCATGACCCACATACCTCAAAGAATGACGGCCCTTTGGTGGCCCAGATCTGATTTGCCAGAGGTGGCCCACACATGGGCCAGTACAAGGCCAGATGCAGACTCTTACTCTGGATGGCATTACCTTGGCCTCCAGTAACACTGTGAGGAACCTTGGAGTCATTTTTGACCAGGACATGTCCTTCAACGCACATATTAAACACATATGTAAGACTGCGTTCTTCCATTTGTGCAACATCTCTAAAGTTAGAAATATCCTGTCTCAGACTGATGCTGAAAAACTAGTTCATGCATTTATTACTTCCAGGCTGGACGACTGTGATTCATTATTATCAGGAAGTCCTAAAAACTCCCTGAAAAGCCTTCAGCTGATCCAAAATGCTGCAGCAAGAGTCCTGACAGGGACTAGAAAGAGAGCAGATTTCTCCTGTTTTGGCTTCCTGTTAAATCCAGAATTCAAAATCCTGCTGCTCACATACAAGGTCTTAAATAATCAGGCCCCATCTTATCTTAATGACCTTGTAGTACCATATCACCCTATTAGAGCACTTCGCTCTCGCTCTGCAGGCCTACTTGTTGTTCCTAGAGTATTTAAAAGTAGAATGGGAGGCAGAGCCTTCAGTTTTCAGGCCCCTCTTCTGTGGAACCAGCTTCCAGTTTGGATTCAGGAGACAGACACTATCTCTACTTTCAAGATTAGGCTTCAAACTTTCCTTTTTGCTAAAGCATATAGTTAGGGCTGGACCAGGTGACCCTGAATCCTCCCTTAGTTATGCTGCAATAGACGTAGGCTGCCGGGGGATTCCCATGATGCACTGAGTTTTTCCTTTCCAGTCACCTTTCTCACTCACTATGTGTTAATAGACCTCTCTGCATTGAATCATAAATGTTATTAACCTCTGTCTCTCTTCCACAGCATGTCTTTATCCTGTCTTCCTTCTCTCACCCCAAACAATCACAGCAGATGGCCCCGCCCCTCCCTGAGCCTGGTTCTGCTGGAGGTTTCTTCCTGTTAAAAGGGAGTTTTTCCTTCCCACTGTCGCCAAAGTGCTGCTCATAGGGGGTCATATGATTGTTGGGTTTTTCTCTGTATCTATGAAGCGCCTTGAGGCAACTTTTGTTGTGATTTGGCGCTATATAAATAAATATAAATAAAATTGAATTGAATTGAACTTTCTCTAAACTGAGTGGTTCCTTTTTTTTTCTTTTTGCCTGTCCTGTTTGCTTCTTTTGCATCAGAATTATTGTCTAAAGGCGAAGAAAGATGCCCAACGGATTTACTTTACCAAATGGACCATCCCAGCCTTGCCGTAATGGTCTATTTGATTCCCCTTTTATTGTTTATTTTATTTTTTATTTTCACTTGCTAGATACGGGACAGACTTGAATGAGGAAAAGAAAAGGGAGAAAGAAAGAGGGGAAAAAACAGCGGAGAAGAGGGACGGGGGAGAAGGGCAAAAAACAAAAACCAACAGAACGGGCAGAAAAGAAAAAAAGAAAAAGAAAATGCATATATCAATCACCTGGATCACCTGCTGAGAAAGAAAAAAGAAAACAAGCAGAAGAGAACAAGAGTAATAGAATAAACAACATCACAATGATATATGGGAATATGACAGTAAATACTAAATATTAAACATTATTGTGCAGCACATAAGATCAACAGAACACAGTGTGCTTTGAGGTAGGAGCCAAAAAGGGTGTAGTTTGTGGGTGTGATCACCCGTGTGTACACCTGTGAGCATGGACGCGCTTGTTTTTTTAAAAGGTTCCTTCATGTAATGATCTGTTAGAGGGTGTGGGGGGGCCACAGCCCCGTCCTCCAGGGCATGAAGCAGGTATGGAGGAGATCAAGACTCCAGACATCCAGAGGCCCCCAGAGCACAAGAGACCAAGGAAGACCAACAGAGGGGCAGCCGCGCCACTGTCCCAGAAAGAGCTGAGGAGAGTCCCAGATGAGAGCTCACTCAGCAGCCGCGGAGCAGAAGCCAGGGGGAGTTGCAGTGACGCGCCCGTGAGCTCACCCAACGTGGAGACAGACATAGAGAGACACTGTACACACAATCACACTCCTCAAGCGTACTCTATACCACAGATCTAGGTACCCTTGCCCCTAGAGGGGGAAACTGCACTCAGACCCAGGTAGTGTTACCCTCTTCCCTGGGGTGGAGAGAAGCAAGTGGCCACTCCCTGGGGCCAGCTCACCCGCTGACCCCAGTAGACACCCCCATACTCTGGACGCCACCAGGGCAAGGGGGTCCAGACCCATCCGGACCGGGGCCCAGTTCAGCAGCGCTGCCCGGCCCCCCAGAGCCCAGGATAGCCCACCCGACCCCACCACAGAGAAAACTGCACCCACCCCATCATCCACTCATCTCCCAGACTACACAATATAATAGACACCAAGGTTGAGTTCATCCTTCACCTCTCCTATATCTCTCCCCCACCTGCAGAGTGAGTTCCTGGTGTAACAGCCTCCCCCACCAGTTGAAGAGCCCCTCAGGTGGCTCGATGCACCGGCGGCACCAGGCACCTGGGCTGAGCCCCCATACACCCACCCGCCCACAACCCCGGCGACACACTAACCAGGACCCAAGCCCCCAAGGCCCAGCCAGGGCCCCAGCCCGGAGACAGAGCACCCCCAGAAAATGATAAGTCTTCACATATCTCGCGCCAAATCAGGCTGGAAAATAAGTATTTGGTCAATAACAAAAATACAACTCAATACTTTGTAACATAACCTTTGTTGGCAATAACAGAGGTCAAACGTTTACTATAGGTCTTTACCAGGTTTGCACACACAGTAGCTGGTATTTTGGCCCATTCCTCCATGCAGATCTTCTCGAGAGCAGTGATGTTTTGGGGCTGTCGCCGAGCAACACGGACTTTCAACTCCCGCCACAGATTTTCTATGGGGTTGAGGTCTGGAGACTGGCTAGGCCACTCCAGGACTTTCAAATGCTTCTTACGGAGCCACTCCTTTGTTGCCCGGGCGGTGTGTTTTGGATCATTGTCATGTTGGAAGACCCAGCCTCGTTTCATCTTCAAAGTTCTCACTGATGGAAGGAGGTTTTGGCTCAAAATCTCACGATACATGGCCCCATTCATTCTGTCCTTAACACGGATCAGTCGTCCTGTCCCCTTGGCAGAAAAACAGCCCCATAGCATGATGTTTCCACCCCCATGCTTCACAGTAGGTATGGTGTTCTTGGGATGCAACTCAGTATTCGTCTTCCTCCAAACACGACGAGTTGAGTTTATACCAAAAAGTTCTACTTTGGTTTCATCTGACCACATGACATTCTCCCAATCCTCTGCTGTATCATCCATGTGCTCTCTGGCAAACTTCAGACGGGCCTGGACATGCACTGGCTTCAGCAGCGGAACACGTCTGGCACTGCGGGATTTGGTTCCCTGCCGTTGTAGTGTGTTACTGATGGTGACCTTTGTTACTTTGGTCCCAGCTCTCTGCAGGTCATTCACCAGGTCCCCCCGTGTGGTTCTGGGATCTTTGCTCACCGTTCTCATGATCATTTTGACCCCACGGGATGAGATCTTGCGTGGAGCCCCAGATCGAGGGAGATTATCAGTGGTCTTGTATGTCTTCCATTTTCTGATGATTGCTCCCACAGTTGATTTTTTCACACCAAGCTGCTTGCCTATTGTAGATTCACTCTTCCCAGTCTGGTGCAGGTCTACAATACTTTTCCTGGTGTCCTTCGAAAGCTCTTTGGTCTCGGCCATGGCGGAGTTTGGAGTCTGACTGTTTGAGGCTGTGGACAGGTGTCTTTTATACAGATGATGAGTTCAAACAGGTGCCATTCATACAGGTAACGAGTGGGGGACAGAAAAGCTTCTTACAGAAGACGTTACAGGTCTGTGAGAGCCAGAGATTTTCCTTGTTTGAGGTGACCAAATACTTATTTTCCACCCTGATTTACCAATAAATTCTTTACAAATCCTACCATGTGGATTCATGGATTTTTTTTTCACATTCTGTCTCTCACAGTTGAAGTGTACCTCTGGTGCAAATTACTGACCTCTGTCATCATTTTAGGTGGGGGAACTTGCACAATCGGTGGCTGACTAAATACTTTTTTGCCCCACTGTAGCAATGGCAATAAAACTGAGAATGGTACTGCTGGACTAATATTTTTGTTACTAATTTGTCTCTCATTCATTTTTCCCTTATAATCCAACCAAAACTGATTATCTGTACACTTCCTTTTTCTTGACTAGGTTTAATTATACTCTGTGCTATATATGCTATGTCCTTTTAACTTTACTAAGTAATTTAAAGCAGTTTGGTGTCTTCTGATTTCTAGCAGTTGTTTACCCATTTTAAACTCACAGTGTGGACACTGGTGTAGTTTGAATGGCCCCACATCACAGCCTCAGCGCCTGATACAGAATTTTAATTTAAAGCTATTTAACAATGTTTTAGCTGCTGAACCACAAACCAGAACTGATCTAATGAGACCTTTATATAAAGCCTTTAATGCTGTCCACTCTGCACCCCACTCGCTGCCTTTTAAATATCTTAAAATATTCAAAACCTTTTTACATTTCAGTTATTTCCCCAATATGTGTTTTCCATGTAAGCCTTTTATTACACCAGATACCTAAATATAAAATAAATCAACCTTTTCTGTTTCATTTCCATAGAATTTGAGATTAAACTGCTAATCTACTCTCTTTTATGTCAAAATAATCCACTTTGTGTTTGTAACAGAGAACATAAATCCCCATCCCAGAGCCCAATCCTCCTCTTTTGTAGTTCTTGCTGTACTTCAGTCATGATGAACCTTATATTTCTTCCTCTCTTCCAAATGACTCCATCATCTGGAAACAATGAAACTCCCATTGATTATATTATTAAATACCTCATTAATCAATATGGAACATATTATTGGACTAACAATACTTGTGGATTACCATTCTGTACCTCATAACCTGTACTGAACTCTTTTCCTACTCGTTCAAACATTCCTGATCCATTTCTACATTTTTCCTGTCGATCTGATGCAGTCTTTCTTTCACATCCTATCATATGTCTTCTCAGTATCTACAAACACAGCTGTACTCTCTCCTTGGGTCGTCTTACTACATGTTGTAGACACAGAGCTGGATCCATCTTGCTTCTTCTTTCCTAAAACCACTATGAGAATATTTGATCTTACCATTAGTTTCTAAGAAATAATCTTTCATTCACTATTTTTTCCATTATTTTCTCCAAATGAGATGTTAAAGTTATTGGCCTGTAACTCTCAGCTAAGCTTGGATCCTTTCCTGGTTTACAGATGGAACAACAACAGCCTTTTCCCACTGATTTTTTTACTTTCACCCCATATTTTGTTAGATAATTTTACTATTCTACTCTTACCAAACTTACCAAGGTTTTCAATCATGCAGTAACTAATTAGATCTGGTGCTGGAGCTGTATTACTTTCTTTAACGCATTATGTAACTCTGCTATTGAAAACATGACAGTTATCAGTCCTTCATGTTCACCTCTTTCTTGTAGGGCCTCCTTTCCTTTGTGTTTCTGCATTATTTAAACTTTCTATGCTGTGAACTTTGCAAATGTTCCTGCCAATAGTTCGGCTTTACTTTTGTTATCAACTATTTATCTTTCATTATTGGATAACCATACTCTTTCCCGTAGACAGACATATATTTATTAGTTGTCCGGACTCTCTCCAAAGTGTTACAGTATTTCATGCAATATTCCCTCTTACTCCCATTTTAATTATTCTTCTAACTTCTGCCTGTTTCCTTTTAGAGCCTTACATTTTTAACACACATTATTATTATTTTCAGTGTTTTAAATGCTTTATTCCTGGCTTTAATTATGCTTTACATTCTTGTGTCCAACACACAAGAATGTAACACACTAACTTTTCCTTTTTGTTACCTCTTTTCTTTGGGATAGACTTTAAAGTTTAACTGATTAATTGGCTGATCAAAATCAACATCTTTATCATCAAGAGCTAACTCTAGAAATCTAGATTTGGTTTAAACCAATGTTTCTTGTGTACACATGATATCTGGATTTAAATTTAATGAACACATCTGTGCCCTGAAGCGCCTGTCCATTTGCAGCTAAGTTCCTGGCGTTCCATTGAAGGATTAACATTAAGGTACAACGTGTGAGTCTGATGAACCTTCTCCATGACTAAGATCCCAGGACAGATCCTTCATATTGGAGAACTGATCTTTTTTGTTTTGGCTCGTTCTGAACCGTTAATGACAAGTTGGACTATTTGGATTCCAGCCTGCTAAGTGCTTTTTCCATCTGGTCCTTGTTCTTTGTACCTCTACATCCTTCCTTCTCGCTGACTATTTTCCTTTCCTTCCTTTTTACAACCCGTTTGTAGTTTTGTAGTCATTTACCAAAACAACAGATGGTGAGTATTTGGCGCTTTTCCCCCCAGTAAATAAACAACACAACAACACAACAACACAACAAATAAACAACACACCCACTGTAACCATATTAATTTATTTCCTTGTAAATCCATAATCTAATAAGACATAGTACTTTCCTCAAATGACACAGTGTGTAGTGTCTTATAATCCTTATTAGACTGTCTTTGGTAGCATAAATAAGCAGGTCAACTAGTAGTTACAGTATGTAAAAGCTGTTAAAATACGGGTAATATATAATAAATACTGCGCAGTAAGGATCTGTAAGACTCCCACATGTCTAAAACCATAACTGTGAATCATTTAACCAATAAAACTCTTAAAAGTCAAAACATAAATCAGCTATGATCATTGTAGCTTAATAATAAAACGTTAGAATTATTGGGCAGTCAAGAACGTAGTGTGATTGTTAGTGTGCAGTAAACGTTTATACACAAATGCATATAGTCATCTTAATAATAAATGTAAGTTAATTTCCATCAGTTATAGTCTTCTGTTCATGCATGAGTCACTCAAACGCACCACTTCCAGTACAAGATACAGATTACGGAGAATGCCCCAGTTCACCTGAAAAGTTTGGTGCCAGTGCTGCAGAAAGTGCTGGAACTGGGAATAACTAAAGTTTCCAGTAGCTAGTGGTGCATCCCCACTGTTCTGACAAACAGAAAGATTTTTGTATTGATTTCTGGTAAATAAATGCCATTTCTAACTTTCATCCTAGAACTGGTGACGTTTGGATAAAGGATATGTGGACACCACCCAATCATTTCCTGTTCCCACCACTGAGAGGAAGGTGAGAGGTTTTGTAGGCCTGGCTGGATGGTATAGAAACATTTGTGTCCCGATTTGCAGAGAGAGTAAGTTGTGTTGAATGACCTCAGCAAGAAATTGGGTCCTAACAAGGTACACTGAACAGAGGAATGTGAGAGAAGCCATAATCCCCCAGCCTGTTCTCCACAGCCTTGACTTTGACAACAATCATCCTGCAAACAGATGCAGAAGGCGTTTTTTGTTTGCTGCTCAAAGAGGCCACTGGTGCTCTCAGAGCTGCCATGTTTGCTGGTAAACTGAAACTTTGATCAATAAAAATTAACTTGGGCTGTACTGAATTGAGTCTTTGCGACGGGGCGCCGTGGCAAAGACGCCTCTCACAGATACATTGTCCAATCTCGATCAAACTTCTCACGCATTGTAACTTCCTGAACACAATTCAATTGTAATATTTGACAATGGCCACAGCGCCACGTAGCGGGGGCAGGAAATGTCACGTATTGCATGTTGGGGTACCGTTTGAAGGTGCGTGCCCCCAGCAACCACAAATTTGTCCAGAAAAACATTAAGAAGTTGGACTTGTGTTACACTGTAAACTGTGAGCTTTCATACAAAAGATACACCCCTGGCAGCATGGAGAGCTTTGATGTTTTGCCACGATGAGCCATATTTCTATAACACATAGAAATCTAGTCCAAACTCCACAGGATGACGGTCCTGCCCTGAACACACTGATATGCCCACTCTCAGCAAAATTTAGAGCGCCCCCTACTGGAAACAAGAAATGTCAAGTCAACATGTTGCCACTTAAGAAGCATTACTCCTTCTCTTCTGTAGGGCTAGCTAGATGCTGAAGTACTGCGACTAGAACTTTTAGACATCTGCACTGTTCCGGTATCGTGCCCCCCCCCCCAAAAAAACAACACTGGCCCACGTTAACACCCGGCAGCAGCAGCGCTCTCTTCAAATGTTTGAAACCCAAAGTATTACGCCTGGTTTGAAAATGTAAAAAGTACAAAGTACAGATACTTTTGTTAAAATCTAGGATCTAGAAAAACATCAGAAAAATAAATACTCAAGTAGAGACAGCTACCTGAAAATAACGTACCTGCAGTAACGACGTATTTGCACTTCCTTACCTCTCACCTGTATTATAATGCCGTGTATACCACTTCACACAGACTGTCACAATCTGTATGGGGTATGCAGATTGTGTTTGTGAACTGGACCAAAGAGAATCACACACATGTAGAATAATAACCAAACCTAAAGACAGTTAAACAGAAGTATCCATCCATCTTATCCGGACTGGGTCGCGGGGGCAGCAGCCTAAGCACAGAAGCCCAGACCTCCCCAGCCACCTCCTCCAGCCTGTCCGGGGAACACTGAGGCGTTCACCGGCCAGCCGAGAGATAGAATCTCTCCAGCGGGTCCTGGGTCTACCCCGGGCCTCCTGAAAAACCCAAAACACAATAATAATCAGAAGACTCGGGACCATGCAACAAACATGCAAACGTTTGTTTGTTTTTTAATTAAAGTAATTAAAGTGGAGGGGGGAAACGATCGACTTGTATGAATCTAACCTGAATGTCTTTCACGTATTCACTCGTTTGGTAATTTTTTCATGGGGTTTTCGTTACACTAGTCTGAATGCTGGTACAGTAGTGGGGGGTACAGCGGTAGTGGGGTACAGTGGGTAGTACTGCATCTTTTGCGGCTGCACCGAGCAAAGCTGCCTCAGACCGGACAGGGGCAGCATTCCTGGTCAGGACAGCCATGAATGTGATGGGAGGGGCGGACAGAGCAGCAGCAGCAAATCTGGGGTCCAACATCCTCTGTGCTGAAGCTTTTCTGCACCTCTCCTGCTTCTAGACCCTCACGAACCTCAACCCTGTCCACGAATATCTCCAGGTCTTATGCACACAACGACAGGCGGTAAAGCGAAGCTCGGGGGGGGCACCGCGTTAGTGACGAAAACCACATTTTGTTTGATTTTTCCCCACTTTGGCCCGGTGCGCCTCAGCAACCAGGAAAATTGCTTGGTGTAGCTGTATCGGAGAGAAGGCTCGAGAGGAGGTGAAACTGCGGGACACGATGACCGAGAAAGACGCATCGTCAGAGAAGATAATCTCAGGTGAGTTAGCTTATCCCGTAGCCTCTACAAACACCTCTGTCGGTACAAGCCGCGGTGCTCTGATAGCAGTTGCGCAGCTGCTTTTCGGTGCAGGCGCCTGTCAGACGCGGAACTCTCTGATATTTGTCCGACGGTGGCACTCCGCGCTTCGGTCTAGTTCTGGCCAAAACGCGTATGCGACACTTTGCTGCAGTGCAGAGAGGCTGTGTGCGCTTTGAAACCCTGCCTGGGATTTCCAAGGGCACTCGTGTTGTGCAGGACCTCGCCCGCGGACTTGCCCCGAGCAGGGACATGTACGAACATGGCGATGTTATAAGTTCTCGCTTTCTCTGGCTCGTGTTTTCCGACTGAGCTCGGTGTGGCAGGTCGTTACCGCAGACACAGACCAGGTCTGTCCTCCATAACGGTGCGGGGTTTGGTCACGTGGCCCATCCCACCGGAGCTGTGACTCAATGCAGCAAAAAAAGAAGTCTGCACCACATCCTCAGGTACTGCTCATCCCCGCCCAGTCGGCGCTGGCACGGCGTGTGATGGAGCTGGAGTCCTGAGCTGTGGTTCACATCAGCGGCGTGCATAGAGCCTGCTGTGTTAAAGTTGGTATCAGTGGCTTGAAGTCGGTCATTTTATTATTGCTTGCTGAACTAACACAATTGTCAGCAGTTCTGTGTGTCGCACTCCAGATGTACATTTAAGCATACCAAGCAACATTTATCAGAATCAGCGCACTTTATTAATCCCTAAGGACATTATGTGGGTTACAGTTGCTCCACTATAGTAACAGAAATATTTAACAATACAATATGTTACAGATTTACAGACATAAGAAAGACTTTTATTTTGACAGTTTCAACCTGTGGGGTCATCCGGCACCATTTTATGCGATGTACCCCCCACCAGCACTTCTCTACCTATAGCATTTTAATGATTTCTTGTATTATATATGAGCTGAAGTTGTGCTGTTTGTGTTGTGACGAGTTTAAATTAGGCAGAAATTCCAGAGCCTGGCTGGTTAGAGTGTGCAGAAGCTCTTTCCTCACAAAAACAAAAGAAAATGAAAAAGCCTGGGCCGGAGACTTGGCAGCTCTCCAGACTTATGTAACGTCACTGAATGAAAGCCATAGAGACTCCACCCTGATGATGTCTTGCAGGAATCAGAGCTTCATAGAACACTTTGTTTGGCTTGGACTCAGCTAAAAACGACTTCTTGTGAGAGTTAATCTCCTAACTTGTGAGGTAATAAAGTCATATGACCATGTGTTTATCTTCCATCTTCACAGCAACACTTTGGTTGCTGGATGAACTTTCGTAGGAGTTCACACAGTTCCCAAAAAATGGAAAGGTTGCCAAAGATACAAACACTTCTTCATGACTCACTCAGCCATGATAGTCTGCAGCTGAATGATGCCTGATTTGCTGCTCTAGAAGATAGAAGGAAGAAAACAACACTTTGTGGCTGAATCAAAAAGACAACATTAGCCTGCTAAAAACAAAGAGTTTTGGCGTTTCAGTCAGTAGTTTACAGATTGACCTAAAAAGGAAAAGATACTTGGATCAGTCCTGGGAGAAGGCACAAATCCCTTTGGGCTATGATTCAAGGAATATGGCATAAAAAACCTTAAACATGTGGCACTACCTGCTGTGGTGGGCCACATGTTTAAGGTTTATTATATTATTAGGTTTATTTATGATGTTGTTCCCGCTGTTTGTAGCACTTTCAGTTTCAGGAGCTAAATTAGGCACAAATCGGAGCTTCTATCTGTTGGTAATGTTCTCGTGACATCACACCCAGGCACGTCTGGCATACTAACTACAATTTTACTTCCCTAAACAGTATAGACCGTGTACTTTAAAGACAGAGTTGAACATTTTCAGAAATATGTTTTTGCATATGAAGGTAAGTCTGGATTATCTGCCTTCATATCACCCTAGCGGCAATTCCAGGCCTCGAGGGCCGGTGTCCTGCAGGTTTTAGATCTCACCTTGGGTCAGCACACCTGAATCACATGATTAGTTCGTTACCAGGCCTCTGCAGAACTGTAGGACATGTTGGCTGTATCCCAATTCAGGGTCTGCAGCCTTAAAGTACGCAGCCTCAACGGTCCACAAGGGCCGCGTACTTAAAGACTGCTAAGGCCGGAAGTGCGAGGCTTGTGAAATGGGCGGTCTAGCCTCCGTCGCGCCGCCCAGGTTGCCTAGCAACCATGATACTAACAGCTGGAAACGTGTCATACAGCTTTGTTTGACAGAAATGAAGGAGAAAATCTTTTGTTCATTAGTTTGTTTCTACATGAGCTTTGATCATTCTCTGTAAGATTAAGCTCAGCTATTGAACGGCGTATATTTTAAAGTAAAGGCTTTAAAACCAAGTTAGTACAAACGTCACTAATGTCACATGACTTTGCCGACATGTGGCCAACAGTAATGTTTTAATGTTCTTCGTTATTAAACATTTGCACATAAATAAGTGACGTCATATTCAGTACTTAAAGTTCACTCTTCGGCCGCACCTCATCCACCGTTTTTTTTCGGCAAAATTATCCACACCCACCGCCGCGCTATGCATTCTGGGATATGTTGGGCCACGAAGTCTACACTGCCACATCCTTAAAATTCAGGGAAATGAAGGACGCATTTGAGGGCCGCATTTCGAGCAGCCTTCAAATTGGGACAGCCTTCGGCGCGTCGCTGTGATGTAATCAGCCTTAAAATGCGGCCTTTAAGGCTGCAGAGCCTGGATTGGGACTAGGAGCTAATTTAGCCATTTGAATCAGCTGTGTTGGTTCAAGGACACATCTAAAACCTGCAGGGACACCGGCCCTCGAGGCCTGGAGTTGCCCACCCCTTCCCTGGCCTTAGGATCCTCTGCTGTCACACCAACCCTCCGCATTTCCTTTTCCTCCTCCCCTCTCTCGTCCTTTGTCTTTGGCTAAAAGTAGCACAGTTTCCACCGTGGTGGTCATCGTTGACCCAGGCCTTGACTGATCCAGAGTGGAAATGTTAGCGATTATCAGCATGTTTGATTTGTCAGAGATGCTGGATGCCCTTCCTGGTACAACCCATGCTGGGTTTAGGAGCAATACTAAAAGTACGCTGGCTTGTGGCTCCCTCATTATATTGGGGTGGGGTCTTGGATCTATATACTAGACCAAAAACAACTTGCTAATGGGCAGCCTACCACTGGCCTGGACTCACTGTGCGAATTAATAAACAGGGGTTTCTGCCATGGCGGCTCGTATGCCTGTGTGCTGCTGAGGCCATGGAAGGCTGGCTGAGGTAACGCTGTGCAGTTATTACACACATCTGTACATGGAAGTTCAGCTTGACCGTGTTTCTGTCAGTCTGCAGCACCATCTTTACAAAACAACTGTCTGATACATTGAATGACCATATATACATTTTTCCCCCTGTGGGCCTTTTGGTATTTCAGCAGTTTTCTGAGCTCTGTGCTGTGGGGGTCACTGTGGGCTGTTTGTTATGACAGTGAGGATAACGAGTGGGGATAGCTGGGTCCTGGAGAGAGAGAAGAACCTCACACATGTAGACCTACCCAGCTTTACACAATGTTAAACTGCACATATCAGCTTTATTGCTGCTGATTACATCGTAGGCTTAACAAAGCTTCACAGCAGAATCAGCAGTTAGACAGGACGATAAAGGAAACTCACTCACGCCAGATAAGAACTGCTGGGATAACTGGTGTTGCCATTTATGCTGTTCTCTGTCTGGTGGCTGCATCAGGCATGTTTCTGCAGATGTAGGCAGTTGTAGAGTTGGATGTGTTTCACGTGTGTAGTTGATGAACGTGTCTCTGTTTTAAATTAGTGTCGAGTTTAAAGGAGCTGCTGGTTGAACAACATTAACAGTTTTCTGTCTGGGATTTAGATGCACATACTTCTAATATATCACTGAATGAAGTGTCCACCAGCACAATGGAATCCCATAATGCACTGCAACACTGTAACAGTATTTTACATCTTGAAGGAACATTATTAGTCATCAGACGGTGACTTTTACACAGACACACACACACACACACACACACACACACAGAGACACACAGAGACACACACACACACAAACACACAGAGACACGCACACACAGACACACACAGAGACAGACACACAGAGACACACACAGACACACACAGACACACACAGACACAACACACAAACACACGGAGACACACACACACACACACACACACACACACACACAGAGACACACACAGACACACACAGACACACACAGACACAACACACAAACACACGGAGACACACACACACACACAGAGACACACACACACACACACACACACACACACACACAGAGACACACAGAGACACACACACACACAAACACACAGAGACACGCACACACAGACACACACAGAGACACACACAGAGACACACAGAGACACACACAGACACACACAGACACACACAGACACAACACACAAACACACGGAGACAAACACACACACACACACACACACACACACACACACACAGAGACACACACACACACACACAGAGACACACACACACACACAGACACACAGACACACACACACACACACACATACACACACACACAGAGACACACAGACACACACACACACAGAGACACACAGACACACACACACACACATACACAGAGATACACACAGACACATAGCTTGTTTCCTCTCCTGCATCTGCGATCTCATTTTTCAAAACTAATAATAACAATAACAACAATAATAATAATAACAACAATAATAATAATAACAATAACAACAATAATAATAATAACAATAACAACAACAATAATAATAATAATAACAATAACGATAATAACAATAATAATAATAATATCAATAACAATAATAATAACAATAACAATAATAATAATATCAATAACAATAATAATAACAACCATAACAATAATAATAATATCAGTAACAATAATAATAACAATAACAATAATAATAATATCAGTAACAATAATAATAACAATAACAATAATAATAATATCAGTAACAATAATAATAATATCAGTAACAATAATAATAATATCAGTAACAATAATAATAACAATAACAATAATAATAATATCAATAACAATAATAATAACAACCATAACAATAATAATAATATCAGTAACAATAATAATAACAATAACAACAATAATAATATCAATAACAATAATAATAACAATAACAATAATAATAATATCAATAACAATAATAATAACAATAACAATAATAATATCAATAACAATAATAATAACCATAACAATAATAATAATATCAGTAACAATAATAATAACAATAACAACAATAATAATATCAATAACAATAATAATAACAATAACAACAATAATAGTATCAATAACAATAATAATAACAATAATAATAATATCAATAACAACAATAATAATATCAATAATAATAATAACAATAACAACAATAATAACAATAACAACAATAACAATAATAATATCAATAACAATAACAATAACAATAATATCAATAACAATAATATCAATAACAATAATATCCATCCATCCATCCATCCATTTTCATCCGCTTTGTCCGGGGCCGGGTCGCGGGGGCAGCAGCCTAAGCAAAGAGGCCCAGACCTCCCTCTCCCCAGCCACCACCTCCAGCTTATCCGGGGGAATACCAAGGCGTTCCCAGGCCAGCCGAGAGATATAATCTCTCCAGCGTGTCCTGGGTCTGCCCCGGGGCCTCCTCCCGGTGGGACATGCCTGGAACACCTCACCCAGGAGGCGCCCAGGGGGCATCCTTGTCAGATGCCCGAACCACCTCAGCTGGCTCCTTTCGATGTGGAGCAGCAGCTGCTCTACTCTGAGCCCCTCCCGGATGGCCGAACTTCTCACCCTATCTCTAAGGGAGAGGCCAGCCACCCTTCCGAGGAAGCTCATTTCTGCCGCTTGTATCCGCGATCTCGTTCTTTCGGTCACTACCCACAGCTCGTGGCCATAGGTGAGGGTAGGGACGTAGATCGACCGGTAAATTGAGAGCTTCGCTTTTACACTCAGCTCCCTCTTCACCACGACGGACCGGTGCAGCGTCCGCATTACTGCAGCTGCAGCCCCAATCCGTCTGTCGATCTCCGGCTCCCTTCTCCCATCACTCGCGAACAAGACCCCGAGATACTTGAACTCCTCCACTTGGGGCAGGAACTCATCCCCGACCCGGAGTGGGCACTCCACCCTTTTCCGGCTGAGAACCATGGCCTCAGATTTGGAGGTGCTGATCCTCATTCCCGCTGCTTCACACTCGGCTGCGAACCGATCCAGTGCGAGCTGGAGGCCCTCACCCGATGAAGCCAACAGAACCACATCATCTGCAAAAATCAGAGATGAGATTCTGAGGCCACCAAAGCGAAAGCCCTCCGCCACTAGGTTGTGCCTAGAAATCCTGTCCATAAAAATTATGAACAGAACCGGAGACAAAGGGCAGCCCTGGCGGAGCCCATCACCCACCGGGAACGAGTCCGACTTATTGCCGGCAATGCGAACCAAGCTCTTGCAACGGTTGTATAGGGATCGAATGGCCCGTAGCAATGGGCCAGACACCCCATATTCCCGCAACACCTCTCACAGGACACCCCGAGGGACACGGTCGAATGCCTTCTCCAAGTCCACAAAACACATGTAGACTGGTTGGGCAAACTCCCATGCACCCTCAAGTATCCTGGAGAGGATAAAGAGCTGGTCCAGTGTTCCGCGACCAGGACGAAAACCGCATTGTTCCTCCTGTATCCGAGGTTCGACTAACGGACGAACTCTCCTTTCCAGCACCCTGGCATAGACTTTCCCAGGGAGGCTGAGGAGTGTGATCCCCCTGTAGTTGGAACACACCCTCCGGTCCCCTTTCTTGAAGATGGGGACCACCACCCCGGTCTGCCAGTCCACAGGTACTGCCCCTGATCTCCACGCAACATTGCAGAGGCGTGTCAACCAGGACACCCCTACAATGTCCAGAGCCTTCAGGAACTCGGGGCGGACCTCATCAACACCAGGGGCTCTGCCACCAAGGAGTTGTTTAACTGCCTCAGTGACCTCGCCCCCGGAAATTGGCGGGTCATTCCCCTCATCCCCAGACTCTGCTTCCTCCTCGGAAGACGTGTCAGTGGGATTAAGGAGGTCCTCGAAGTATTCCTTCCACCGCCTGACAATTTTCTCAGTCGACGTCAGCAGCGCTCCGCCAGCACTATACACAGTGCAGGTAGAGCACCGCTTTCCCCTCCTGAGACGTCTGACGGTTTGCCAGAATCTCTTCGAGGCAGCCCGAAAGTCTTTTTCCATGGCCTCTCCGAACTCCTCACCTCTGGTATCCACCATTTGGTTCGGGGATTACCACCACGGCAGGCACCAACCACTATTATTGTTATTATTATAACAATAATAATAATAACAATAATATCAATAACAATAATAATAACCATAACAATAATAATAATAACAATAATAATAATGACAGCGTTAACAGAAAGTTCCAGCCTAGATGAACAGATTTCTCCACAATGATGCTTCATTTGTGACATGTGTTCCCACGCCTCATCACTTCTATTTGGAAGTGTCTGAAAAAGGTGCAGTGTATGTGTGAAACGTTTGTATCATCTGAATGTGATGAAGGGAGTTACTAATCCAGGGCCTGTGTTATTCATAGCAGTACAAACAGTGAGACTGTCATCGTCAGCACTGAGCACACCCAAACCTTCAGCTGTCAGTCAGGAGTTAGCAAACACAGGCCTGTTAATATCTTCATACAGTGACCACGATACCAGTCGAGCACAGCTGACCTTTTTATTCAAGTCAGTTCTGTTTATTTAGCGCTAAATCACAACAACAGTCACCTCAAGGTGGTTTATATTGTAAGGTAAAGACCTACAACAATACGGAGAAAACCCCCCAAAATCAGACGACCCCCAAATGAACAAGCGCTTTGTGGACACTGGAAAGGATGAACACATAAAGAAGCAAACCCCACATAACCAGTCGCTCCAGATATTTTTGCCACCATCCCTCAGGTGACGTTACACGGCTTCAACATGGAGGCGTGGTCCTGTGGATCTTATAATCAAACAAGGTTATTATAGTTAACGAAAACTAAAGTAAAAGCCAAAATTAGATGTGCAACAGCGTTTTAGTTAACTAAAATCAAAGTGATGTGATTTTGAAGCACTGGCTTTGATGGACATGTTACCAGACTGGAAGTCAGCTGCTTTGAAACAGTTTTGTGTTTTTATTGTAATACCTATATTTTTCCTAAATCTGCCCCGAGGCATTTGCCATCCATACAATAATAATTACAAGGACTAATATCAACACTGAAACTATTAAAGCTGAACTAAAAAAAGAAAACTGACTCTGGAAACAAAGTGAAACTAAGAACAAATCCAGAAGAACAAAGTAGGAACAGACTGCATCACACACATGCATCGGGGTGTTGTGGGTATCATGCCCAAGGTTACTTTGACATGTAGGTGTGGAGAGCCAGGGGTCAGATGGCCCTACAACCTGAGCCATAGCCACACCTTAAGATACAAACACAAAACTATATTCACTCTCACATGGAGAAAATCACTTATCTTCCTTAAAAGCATTTGGTCCTCAGCAGGAGCTACTGCTTGTGGAAAACATTGTCAGAAACACTTTGCACATTTCTTTCTCATGTTTAACTGTCAACTATAACTAGGTGTTCACTCAGTTATATGTCATTATAAGCTTTCAGAGCCAGTGTGTTACCTGCACTAGGCCAATGCAGGCCACACCCCATGGAGAAAGGATGTAGCGGTGATACTTAGCCCCTTCTACTTACGGTTAGAAGGGGCTTTGTGGAACTTAACCTCAAAATACATATGAAGACATTTGTTAATCAATCACCGCCCTGCCTGAGCAAAACACCAAAAAGAGGGAGAAGAAGAATCATCCCACTCCCATAAAGATGTGCCGTGGAATGCTGGAGAGTAAATGGGAGCCAGAGGCTGTTTCCAGGATTCATTCTCTGACATAATCCATGTGTTGAGGGAGGGGCTGATCTGCAGCGGAGCGGAAACAGCTCATTTGGAAACAAAACATTGTTAGGACGTCTGTGTTGTGCCGTATTCCTACACGACTCTTAACATTCTGCTGTCTTCTTTTGCACTGCCCAGTCAAACAGCATGATTCTACAAACTATACAACATTAAATGCACAGTTTCATGTGTTGTTTCATATCCTGTTGATGTCTAAAAGTCATCAGTTTGTTAGTTCTTATACCGCGCTTTTCTACTCTCCCTGAGCACTCACAGCACTTTGTACAACATGCCTCATTCACACAGGCACCTTTTTCTCGTCTGTCTAATATTCACACTCCAATCAGAGAGCTGTTTGGGTCAGTGTCTTGCTCAAGGATATTTGGAGACTAGAGCAGCCAGAGATTGAACCACCAACCTTACTAATAGTAATACTTCACTATTATGTTTTAATAGTAGAAAACCTCTAAGAAAAACCAGTTTGAAGTGTCATGTGTAGTAAATGCTAGTTTCAGCTGGTGACTATAATGAACATTGTGTATTTAACAGTCAGTGAGCACTGTGGCAGAGACCACTGCCATCAGACGAGAAAAGTTTCATGACATCTTCTTAGCAAAAACATCAGAACAGAGTTGTGTGTTGATACACACTACCAGTCAAAAGTTTTACAACACCTCATTTTTTCCAGTTTTTTTTATTGAAAATTACTCGGTTTAATGTCTCATTGCACTCTGAAATGAAAGCATGGTACAAATAAGCAACTGGAGTTAAAAAATAAATCATGGAATTAGTTTATAGACCAAAATGCTTTGCTTTCACTCTTCTGTCCAGTTCATCCCAAACCAGCTCGATGGGGTTTTAGTCTGGAGCCTGTGTTGGACACTCCGTGTTTCCAAACTTACAGTCTTGTTCTTTTTTCCTGAGGTGGTTCTGGCACAGCTTGGACTCATGTTTTGGGTCATTATCTTGCTGTAGGATGAAGCCCTGACCAACTAGGTGCATACCAGAGGGTCCTGCATGGAGCTGCAGAGTGCTGTGGTTCTGGTTCAGGGAGCGTCTCTGTACGAGTCACCGACCCTGGATCCAGCAAACAGCCCCAGACCGTCACACTTCCTCCTCCATGTTTGACAGTTGATGCCAAACACTGTGGACCCATCCTTACACCTACTCCACGGTGTACAAATGAATCGATGAACTGAAGATTTCAAATTTTGATTCATCAGTCCATAATACCTTCTTCCAGTCTTCAGTGGTCCAATGTTTCATGGCCCAGACAAGCCTCTTTGTCTTGTTCTGTCTTACCAATGGCTTTCTTGCTGCAGCTCGTCCTGTCAAACCTGCAGCTTCTCTTCACAGCTGAAACTGAGACTTGCTTACTACAAGCACTACT
The DNA here is from genome assembly GCF_057382275.1 of Copadichromis virginalis. NCBI lineage: Eukaryota > Metazoa > Chordata > Actinopteri > Cichliformes > Cichlidae > Copadichromis > Copadichromis virginalis. The sequence continues at coordinate 672,813 of NC_140630.1, read as the reverse complement.
AAGCTGCTTGAAGCTGTTGTCCTGTGAGCCGCCTATCACTGATTCAGTTGTGTCTTAGGGTCTGCCAGACCTCTTCCTGCCAGAGTTCGTTTCTGAGTGCCTGTACTCACTGACACCTTGACTTTCTTTGCAGTCTCTCTGTAGGACAGACCGACATTTATAAGTGTTATGATGGTCTGTCTGTCTCTCTTCCATTGTTAATCGCCTTTTTCTCACCACTTCTGTACCAAAACACTACTTTCTGCAGTACAGTACTGTTCAGCTGATGCTCATGAGGGTCTGGTACCACACTGCTATATGCAGACAGAGGGGGAAGTAATCCAGAAAAGTTGGACCAGCTGTAGGAATTAGTAGCACCAGCTTACAAGACTTGATCAACCTCCATTGCTGCAGAACAGCTTTAAACTGTTAACCCATGTTGTCCCTGAAAAACGTCTTTTGTATAATTCTGAAATGTAAATAGTTTTTCAGTTTTGGGTAACCTTACCTGTTTTTTTTAACCTCTGGCAGTTCACCACTTACCCTTGGACCATTTCAAGATGTTGATTGGACCTGAACAACTTGAATTGCAATAAACAGCTGGAAGAACTGGGCTGTTCTGAAGCTTTTGACAGGTTGTGTATATATAAACTGTAAAATAACAAGTTTTGTAAATTGCTTTGTAAATTTTAGAACAGAACATTTAATTGTCAGTATATATATGCTGCATCAGAAAATAATCTTTACACTTGCAGCTACTGTTCATGTTCATACTATAACAAGTTTTTTAGAACTATACAGGCTATACTTTAGACTGATCAGTCGTTTATGCTAACCATTTAGCACACAGGTATCAGATGTTTATGCTGCCCCGGGTTCTAGTCTGTTACTTACAAAGCCGTGGACTGTTGGATACATTTAACATGTTGTGTTGTACTAAGCTATTGTTATTGTTACAGAATCCGTGGATGTCGGTTTATGTGTTTTCTTGGTTCTGTAGTACAGCAGAGCACCAACAAATACTGTCAGCTTTACCCTAACCCTACTCTAGGTTACAGCCATCGTGAATCTGTCCCACAAATGTGAAGCCTCGTTGCCTAGTTATGAATATTTCCTCAGTCTTAAATAATTCATGCTGTGTTTCAATATGCACACATTCCAGGAAATGCAGGGCTGCAGAATCTAAAAACATGCATGTGATACAGTAAGAGAAGTCCAGACATGCTAACTATGAACAGGCTCCTGTTAATGCAGGTTTGATGGAGTCAAAAATAACTCCAGGTAATGATGATATCAGCGCTCTATTTTTATCTAACCTGGGTGTAGGGAGTTATCTTCAGTGCTCAGCCCATATCTGAGTGCAGCTTTTGTTGATGTCAGTTCTTCCATTACAGACAGGCAGGAAGGAAAGCCATTGTTCTGCAGAGAGTTTGAAGGCATTTCCTTAGTGTGACCTCTTCAGGAGGCTGCGTTCTTTCTGTCTGCCATCTTTCTACGTCGTTACTTATAGAAGTCTTTATTTTAGTGTACAACAAATTGGGTCTTTCAAATCTAAATATTACACTAAAGGTTATGATGTCTGTGGCTACTTTAAGTTTTATCGTGAATCGAGTTTGAAGTACTTGGTGTAAGAAAAGAAATGTAAAGGGTAGCTGGCAGTCTCTAATCATATTACTGTGACCACTGAGCAGGTGGTGCTAAAGTTCCTGGTAAAAAGAATTCAGATCCAAATGTTATTGGACATCACCCGAAAACTTAAATGCTAATATAAAAATGTGAAAGGCTAAGAGGGGCTAAGGCCAGGAGCGCTTAGGAAGCAAGTGGGTGGATATGAGGATTTGCTGCAGACACAGACCTACACGACACCGCTGCCTCAGAGGGTGCTTTTGGTCCGGTGGTATGAGCCATTTCAGTTAGACGTGTTGGTGCCAGCCCTACTAAACATGATTGCCGATGCAGTGTAAAGGGTCATCATGCCAAACGCAGTGGTACAGGGATGCACTTTTTCCTGTTCAGGTGTGATAGTATAGCCATAGTACTGATCCAATACCAGTGTGATTCCTCAGTATGAAGAAGGCCTCAGACTGCCTGTGTTATGGCTGTTTTGGTACCATTGTCATGTCACAGGGGTTGTATTGAAAAGATAAAAAGTATGTTGTACAGCTCTCTCTCCATGCCCTTTCATATAATATGGCTTCTTGGAAAAGACCTTCAATGTCAGCTCTGACTTTGTGCTCTAATAATGAAGGTTGTCCAGAGAGGTGGGCCACAGAGAGACTGGAAGTCCTGCAGCTTCCCCTGTCATCACATCTGAGAGGCTTAAAGGCTCTAAAACAGAGTCGTTAAAAAGATTAGTGTCGGACATCTGTGTGTGTGTGTGTGTGTGTGTGTGTGTGTGTGTGTGTGTGTGTGTGTGTGTGTGTGTGTGTGGACGCGATCCAGCTTTGGCAGATTGTGTGTGTGACTGCAGAAATCACGTTTCATGTGTGAGTTTGCTCATAGTTAATTATGCATAATACTGATCAGAATATAATCAGGTATATTACAAATAATTACGTTTAACCCATTTAATAAATGAGAACATATGATCTGTGAAATGATTCTAACAGCCTCTCTGGAGCCTTTATAGAAACAACCTTGGAAGCTGTGTGTGTGTGTGTGTGTGTGTGTGTGTGTGTGTGTGTGTGTGTGTGTGCGCACGCACGCATGTCTGTGTGTGTGACTTTTAAAGTGTATGATTTAAGAAAAGGAAACTGTATTGGCTTTACTGCAACTGACAAACACGGGGGAATACTTTATTTTACATTTTAAAAGTAGGGGGGGCGTGGTCTGCGGTGCAGGGAGGGCGGACGCACCTGCACGGCATCCTTAATCACGCCCACCGAGTTAAAAACACGGGGACTCAGGGGTCGGTGTGTTGTTAAAATGAATCTTAATGTGAAAAGGTGCTAAAGACACAAACCAAATGAAACATGAAGTGAATTATATCCATGTGGTTGAATGTTCAGATGATTTTTCTTCTCACCTTTGTTGTGTTAGATTATAGATTTAATAAGATGGGTGCAGCGTCAGGCCTGGACCTGCTCCAGCCTTTGTCCTTCAAAGGACAAGAGAATAATCAGCATTAGCTCAGAGTAGGTTAATTACATCAGTGTAGTTCCATTCATTTGGCGTTTGCTTTATTAATCTGCTTTATTAAATATCCTTTAATTAAAGTGTAAACTGGGCAGCACGGTGGTTAGCACTGTTGCCGCACAACAAGGAGGTCCTGAGTTCAATTCCACCATCAGGCCGGGTCTTTCTGTGTGGAGTTTGCATGTTCTCCCTGTGTTTGCGTGGGTTCCCTCCGGGTACTCCTGCTTCCTCCCACCATCCAGAGACATGCAGTTTGTGGGGATAGGTTAATTGGTTAATCCAAATTGCCCATAGGTGTGAATGTGGGAGTGAATGGTTGTCTGTCTCTGTGTGTTGGCCCTGCGACAGACTGGCGACCTGTCCTGGGTGTACCCCGCCTCTCGCCCAATGACAGCTGGGATAGGCTCCAGCGCCCCCGCGACCCTGAAAAGGAGAAGTGGAAGCAGCTGGATGGATGTATAAAGTGTAAATTGTGGAGGAAAGAGAGGAAACAGCAGAAGATATTCATAGGCTATCAAATCAAATATCGTTAACTTGCATTTCATTTACAAAAAAGGGAACAGTTTCTTTTTCGTCATAGTTTCATTTTAGTACAGCAAAGAACTGTACATCAAAGTTATTTATTGACCTGCTCGCCGTCAGACTCATCCGGGCCTTGTTTTTGGCACAAAAGCCACATTTCTCACTGATGCAGGAGAAGCATTAAAATCTATGTGAATGTGACCCCTGAGCAGTGTAGTAACACTGTGTGAAAGAGAATTTCTCCATGCCAGTAAACAAGCCGAACAAAAAGCACAGTGACACAAATGCAAGAATCACTCGTTTCCACTTCTGCCAACTAGAGCTTATGTTCTAAGTGTTCCTTAGATGAGACAAAAATGGGAAAAGAAACAGAAAGAGGAGCGTGAGTGTGAACCAAACAGATTAGTTTGTTAAGTAAATTAGTGATGAGATGTTTAAAACGGGCAGGAACTAAACTCAGGGAGCTGTGAGGGGTGGAGACATGCTGCTAAGAGAAGATGGGAGCTGAAATCTCATGTTGCTCGTTTCATCTTTCCCATTAATAATGATGTCATGTAGTATGACTCAGGATCATCGCGGGAGAAGAGTTTAAGGAGATATTCACTCTCATGTTCATCATCTTATTTACTGAGTGATAGAGAAATATATTACAAGCTGAGAGGAAGGACCTAATAATGCCTTTGTTATGAGCTGCTTCATGGACTCATTCTTATATGGCACTTTTCTGCTCGACCTGATCCCTCACAGCACTTTGTACAACCTGCCCCATTCACCCAGTCACACAGGCACTTTCTGCTGATGGGCCACGCCCAGTCACGAAGCACAACTACAGTCTTTCACAGTCGTTCTGCTTCAAAGCCACACGGTCAATTATTTAATGGCGGTGAGCAGGAAGGGAGAAGGGACGACTAGGACCTCAACGCTATAACGTCATCATCAGATGAAGATGCAAAATTCAAAAGAGGAGACAACGTAGAGGTAACAGTGCACATGAATATAGTGATTAGAACTAAGTTAGAACTTGTTACTTTTAAAGTGCTGGACTAACCTTTTATACTAATGAGGATCTTTAATACTGTTTTTACCTTTACTGTTGTACAAAGGGTTCAGAAGGGAGTGATTTTACTTGAAGGATATTTATTAAAGTAATTTAACAAATTTAGCAACAGCAGGACCAAATAATTCAAGATTCAAAGTGTTTATTGTCATGTGCACAAAGAAATCATTTCTCTGTACAATGAAAGTCTTTCTCTGCTGTCCACACATTAATATGTACAAACAGAACTAGAACAGGTAAAATACAAATAGTATAAATAAATAAATGGAGACAAAAATTGAAGTGTTAAATAGATGTGTGTGCAAAAGAGCTATGAGCTCAATATGCTGGTTTAATATGTGAGATGACCTGATGTGCAAAAATTATTATTACTGTTAAAATAGGTCAGCTGTTCAAGAGTCTGACAGCAGTGAGGAGGAAGGAGTTGTTGAGTCGGGACATTCTGGATTTCACACTGTGTGGGGGTGTGTGGGGGTCTTTGAGGGTTTGTATTTTGGTTTGAGTCCACCTTGTTAGTTTAAAGTTGAGTCCTTGTCCTTAGGTGGTTATGGTTTTGGTTGTCGGATCGTGTCTTTGCTCCTGTATCTTCCTCTGTGTGTCTGTGTTCATATAGCTCTGAGTTCCTGTACCTTGCTATCTCTCTCCCTCCTCTCTGCATCTCTGTGTTCTTCCTGTGTTACGTTTAAGGTCCGCGTCTTGGGTCAGTATTTTCAGTTCTGTGTCCTTCCTGTCTCGTTATGCGTACTTGTCCTCAGCTGTGCTCCCCATGTGTTCCCACTTCCTTCATTACCTTCTGTGTATTTATGTCAGAATCTCCCTCTGTTCTGTGTGGCTTTGTCCCTCAGTGTTGTGGGCATTTCCCTGTGGTTTCCCCGCCTCCTTGTGAGTTAGTTTTAGTTCTTCCCAGTGTACTTTCGTATCGTCTTTGCCTTTCTGTTAATAAAGTCGTGTTTTGAGTTTGGCCTCCCGTTTACTAGTCCAGCATTCGACCTCCTCGGCTGTAATTGGTCCAGCCCAGAGTCGATCATGACCAACTGGCCAATCCAACACCTTTCATTATTTATACCCTTCCAAAAAAAAATCGATCGGCCCATTAAAAACAAAAAATCGCCAGCGGCCCACCAGGCAAATGCCCGGTATGCCCGATGGCCAGTCCAGCTATGACAGTGTGGGTCTGCAGGGTGTAGAGGATGGGACATATAGTCACAAAATAATGATTAAATCACCTAAGTGTAGTTATCTAATTAACTTACTCTGAGCTGATAGTTAGTGAGCCAACATAATCCCTCTCAATCCAGTTATATCGAAATATTTACTTCTTTAAAACTTTATCACTCACAGTTTACTCAATACAACCACACACACACACACACACACACACACACACAACATTTGAGAAAAGGAACATCATATCAACAGTGAAATGTGGTTGGTGTTATCTTTGGCTAATATTTAAACTTGTTTGATGATCTGAAACATTTAAGTGTGATCAACATATAAAAAGGAAAACAGGAAGGGGACATGTGTGTAGGAGCGCGTATGTAGGAGCGTCTACGTAGAAGCGTGTGTGTAGGAGCGCGTATGTAGGAGCGTTTACGTAGAAGCGTGTGTGTAGGAGCGCGTATGTAGGAGCGTCTACGTAGAAGCGCGTACGTAGAAGCGCGTACGTAGGAGCATGCAGTGGCTGTAATTGCTGAAAGGCTGTTCTGGCACGACCAGGACGACTGTGCGTGGGGGTCTCTGCTTAGCTTCTATGAATGTGTGCTCAGATGGTAGAAGAAACAGCACATTCTCTCCTCATGCTCATTTTGTTCTTGCCCCTGATGAATGTGGCTCTTTGATAGCTGATGTGTTTTGTGTTTGTGCCCTCTGGTTTGCTTCAGTGAATTTAATGAGGTCCCCCTTCTGCTATTGTAATGGCTGCCAATCTTTGTGTGTGTCTCATCTTTGCATTTTCATATGCTGCTATTTTCTATCAAGAATCTTCTGTTTCTGTTTAGTGCGAACTTTGATTTGTTTTTGAGTTTATGACAGTGAAAAGTGAACTAACACACATAATAGGGTCGGGTTACATTGTTGGTAAGATTGGCTGTCGAGTAAGAAATAAAGGCTCTCTAATTTCTTTATGGTATGTAGTATGGTGGAGAGATGGAACCACAAATCCAGAAAAAATGCATTTCATGAAAGTTATAAATGATTTTATAAGTATTTGAATTCCAAGCAAAACACAACTTGGCACATGGTGGAGAAACCCTTGCTGGTTAGCACAGTGGTAAGATGTTTCTTTTGTGCAGTGATCTGAGGAGAGGAGGAGAATGCTTTAAAATCAAAGTACAGAGGCAGGCCTAGTGGACGTCTGGAGCTCTGTTTCCTGAGAGAAGGGATTTCATGTTTTACTCAAGTAGACGCGGATCCTATAGAATCCACTTATTTTTCAGCTCAAATTCAGAGCTGTATAGAATTGGAAATATAGAGACACTCCCAATAACATTATAAGATCACTCCCTACTCCTCTGGAACAAAGAACACAAAGGACCAATCAGAGCAGTGGAGATAATATGCATCCACTTTAAATGATAAGGACTTCACTTCTTTGTAGCCTCATTCAGCATTGTTTACTGCCACGTATTCAACATACATGTCTGTAAACAACACTCCAGAAATGTCTCCCCTTATAATTTGGGATTGTGCAAAAACATACCTTCAAGAACGAATGATAGCGTATACAAGCCAAACAAAAAGAATTGGAGAACAATTTCGCTAGCGTCTTTCGCTACTCAGGTTAAACATGATATATAAGTCACTTAGATAACTTAAAAATGTTGTTGTTTGGCTTTTTTCAGTATTTTATTTGTTCCTGAGTAAATCGGTTTGGCTGAGATTAAAGTTATAGTTTTTACACAGCTGAATAAACGTCATAAACAGCTGGGCTCAACAAATATTCTGAAGGAACTGAGTACAGCACATAGAGAACTCAATAACTTATCCGGTCTGTAACTCATTAACCGTTTCTGGGTCCAAAACTCCGTCCGCTTCAGGTCCCAAAGTCAAACCAACACTGCGGCATCACTGAGAGTTAAACTGTCTAAATTCTTTCATCTTTAATAAAATGGTCAGCGTTGCTTCTTTACCAGGTGTAACAATTAAGTTTAACATCCAGGCATCCATGAAAACAGAATTTATTACATTTTAATATTATATAAATATTATATTAATAAATATTATATAATTATTAATATCTAATATTACTCTTATTGTTGTTTCTGGGTCACAAAATAAATGTTTAACATATTTTCAGGCGAGAATGTAGCTGTGTAAACCTCAACTATCTGCTCAGTTTATCAAGACACCGCATATTTTCAAAAGTGCTCCGACGTTTTCGGAGACGTCTGTTACCCACTAGCTCGATAGCTAGCCGGGGGCAAGGCTCAGTAGAGCCGTGAGAACACCGGACTCCCGGCAAATTGTTTTCAAACCCACCGCCGTCTTTCGCTACTCAGGTTAAACATGATATATAAGTCACTTAGATAACTTAAAAATGTTGTTGTTTGGCTTTTTTCAGTGTTTTATTTGTTCCTGAGTAAATCGGTTTGGCTGAGATTAAAGTTATAGTTTTTACACAGCTGAATAAACGTCAAGCAGACAGCTGATTATCAGAAGTGTGAGATGCTCGAGTATATACTCTAGGGCTGCCACGATTAGTCGACTAGTCACGATTATGTCGACTATTAAAATCGTCGACGACTAATTTAATAGTCGACGCATCGTTTGAAGCTTTGTAAGATCACAAAGGACGCAGGAATGAGTAGTAGGATTTAAGAGTGTAATAACGGACTGAAACAGAAGATGGCAGCACTGCATGTACAAGGATGCCAGCTGCCGTTAAACCCCGAAGAAGAAGAAGCTGTGTCCCAGAATTCATAGCGCAGCCCAGCACAGTTGTCAACAATGGCGGCAGCTAGTTAGTTTTAATATTACTCTTATTATTCTTTCTGGGTCACAAAATAAACGTTTAACATATTTTCAGGCGAGAATGTAGCTGTGTAAACCTCAAATATCTGCTCAGTTTATCAAGACACCACATATTTTCAAAAGCGCTCCGACGTTTTCGGAGATGTCTGTTACCCACTAGCTCGTTAGCTAGGCGGGGGCAAGGCTAACTAGAGCCGTGAGAACACCGGACTCCCGGCAAATCGTTTTCAAACCCACCGCCGTCTTTCGCTACTCAGGTTAAACATATATATAAGTCACTTAGATAACTTACAAATGTTATTGTTTGGCTTTCTTTAGTATTTTATTTGTTCCTGAGTAAATCGGTTTGGCTGAGATTAAAGTTATAGTTTTTGCACAGCTAAAACTGTCAAGCAGACAGCTGATTATCAGAAGTGTGAGATGCTCGAGAATTTACTCCGGTGTCCTGTTATATTTTAGAAAGCAAGGAGTTTATTAAACTTCACCGAAACAATCTGCAAATTTCATTAAAAATTAATAAACTACCATCTTGTCTTTATTTTTAGTTAGCACAAACACTTCAAGCTGTAAGCTAATGATAGTTATATAAGACCAGATGCTGCTGGTGCAATAAGCTGTACGCTGTACGTCCAATGGATGATGATCTGATTAGTCGACTAATCGCAAAAATAATCGGTGACTAGTCGACTATCAAAATAATCGTTTGTGGCAGCCCTAATATACTCCAGTGTCCTGTTATATTTTAGATAGCAAGGAGTTTATTAAACTTCACCGAAACAATCTGCAGATTTCATTAAAATTTAATAAACTGTCATCTTGTCTTTATTTTTAGTTAGCACATACCTTACACACTTAAAGCTGTAAGCTAGTGATAGTTATATAAGAGCAGATGCTGCTGGTGCAATAAGCTGAAGGTTTTATGTCCAATGGATGATGATCTGATTAGTCGACTAATCTAAAAAATAATCAGTGAGTAGTTGACTATCAAAGTAATTGTTTGTGGCAGCCCTACACTCACTGTAACGCCCTCATGAGTGTAACACCGAGTGTGTCACTCAGCTCCTCACTCACTGTAACACCCTCGGATCTCACTCACTGTAACGCCCTCGGCTCTCACTCACTGTAACGCACTCGGCTCTCACTCACTGTAACGCCCTCGGCTCTCACTCACTGTAACGCCCTCATGAGTGTAACACCGAGTGTGTTACTCACTGTAACGCACTCATGAGTGTAACACCGAGTGTGTCACTCAGCTCCTCACTCACTGCAACGCACTGGGATTTCACTCACTGTAACGCCCTCGGTTCTCACTCACTGTAACGCCCTCGGATCTCACTCACTGTAACGCCCTCATGAGTGTAACACCGAGTGTGTTACTCACTGTAACGCACTCATGAGTGTAACACCGAGTGTGTTACTCACTGTAACGCACTCATGAGTGTAACACCGAGTGTGTCACTCAGCTCCTCACTCACTGCAACGCACTGGGATTTCACTCACTGTAACGCCCTCGGTTCTCACTCACTGTAACGCCCTCGGATCTCACTCACTGTAACGCCCTCATGAGTGTAACACCGAGTGTGTTACTCACTGTAACGCACTCATGAGTGTAACACCGAGTGTGTCACTCAGCTCCTCACTCACTGCAACGCCCTGGGATCTCACTCACTGTAACGCCCTCGGCTCTCACTCACTGTAACGCCCTCGGATCTCACTCACTGTAACGCCCTCGGATCTCACTCACTGTAACGCACTCGGCTCTCACTCACTGTAACGCCCTCGGATCTCACTCACTGTAACGCCCTCGGATCTCACTCACTGTAACACCCTCGGCTCTCACTCACTGTAACGCACTCGGCTCTCACTCACTGTAACGCCCTCGGATCTCACTCACTGTAACGCACTCGGATCTCACTCACTGTAACGCACTCGGATCTCACTCACTGTAACGTCCTCGGATCTCACTCACTGTAACGCCCTCGGCTCTCACTCACTGTAACGCCCTCGGATCTCACTCACTGTAACGCCCTCGGATCTCACTCACTGTAACGCCCTCATGAGTGTAACACCGAGTGTGTCACTCACTGTAACGCACTCATGAGTGTAACACCGAGTGTGTCACTCAGCTCCTCACTCACTGTAACACCCTCGGATCTCACTCACTGTAACGCCCTCGGCTCTCACTCACTGTAACGCACTCGGCTCTCACTCACTGTAACGCCCTCGGCTCTCACTCACTGTAACGCCCTCATGAGTGTAACACCGAGTGTGTTACTCACTGTAACGCACTCATGAGTGTAACACCGAGTGTGTCACTCAGCTCCTCACTCACTGCAACGCACTGGGATTTCACTCACTGTAACGCCCTCGGTTCTCACTCACTGTAACGCCCTCGGATCTCACTCACTGTAACGCCCTCATGAGTGTAACACCGAGTGTGTTACTCACTGTAACGCACTCATGAGTGTAACACCGAGTGTGTTACTCACTGTAACGCACTCATGAGTGTAACACCGAGTGTGTTACTCACTGTAACGCACTCATGAGTGTAACACCGAGTGTGTCACTCAGCTCCTCACTCACTGCAACGCACTGGGATTTCACTCACTGTAACGCCCTCGGTTCTCACTCACTGTAACGCCCTCGGATCTCACTCACTGTAACGCCCTCATGAGTGTAACACCGAGTGTGTTACTCACTGTAACGCACTCATGAGTGTAACACCGAGTGTGTCACTCAGCTCCTCACTCACTGCAACGCCCTGGGATCTCACTCACTGTAACGCCCTCGGCTCTCACTCACTGTAACGCCCTCGGATCTCACTCACTGTAACGCCCTCGGATCTCACTCACTGTAACGCACTCGGCTCTCACTCACTGTAACGCCCTCGGATCTCACTCACTGTAACGCCCTCGGATCTCACTCACTGTAACGCCCTCGGCTCTCACTCACTGTAACGCACTCGGCTCTCACTCACTGTAACGCCCTCGGATCTCACTCACTGTAACGCACTCGGATCTCACTCACTGTAACGCCCTCGGATCTCACTCACTGTAACGTCCTCGGATCTCACTCACTGTAACGCCCTCGGCTCTCACTCACTGTAACGCCCTCGGATCTCACTCACTGTAACGTGCTCGGATCTCACTCACTGTAACGCCCTCGGCTCTCACTCACTGTAACGCCCTCATGAGTGTAACACCGAGTGTGTCACTCAGCTCCTCACTCACTGTAACGCACTCGGCTCTCACTTACTGTAACGCCCTCGGATCTCACTCACTGTAACGCACTCGGCTCTCACTCACTGTAACGCCCTCGGATCTCACTCACTGTAACGTGCTCGGATCTCACTCACTGTAACGCCCTCGGCTCTCACTCACTGTAACGCCCTCATGAGTGTAACACCGAGTGTGTCACTCAGCTCCTCACTCACTGTAACGCCCTCGGCTCTCACTCACTGTAACGCCCTCGGATCTCACTCACTGTAACGCACTCGGATCTCACTCACTGTAATGTCCTCGGATCTCACTCACTGTAACGCACTCGGCTCTCACTCACTGTAACGCCCTCGGATCTCACTCACTGTAACGCCCTCGGATCTCACTCACTGTAACGTCCTCGGATCTCACTCACTGTAACGCACTCGGCTCTCACTCACTGTAACGCCCTCGGATCTCACTCACTGTAACGTCCTCGGATCTCACTCACTGTAATGCACTCGGCTCTCACTCACTGTAACGCACTCGGCTCTCACTCACTGTAACGCCCTCGGATCTCACTCACTGTAACGCACTCGGCTCTCACTCACTGTAACGCACTCGGCTCTCACTCACTGTAACGCCCTCGGATCTCACTCACTGTAACGTCCTCGGATCTCACTCACTGTAACGCCCTCGGCTCTCACTCACTGTAACGCCCTCATGAGTGTAACACCGAGTGTGTTACTCAGCTCCTCACTCACTGTAACGCACTCAGCTCCTCACTCAGTGTGTTACAGTGTGGTTTGCTAAGCAGACAAAAAAAAAAACACCTTACCCGTGTCGTCGAGGCAACCAGAGGGAGGGAGCAATACTCCAACAATGGCACACTGTGTATGCTGACCGCTTTAAACAGAAAGCCAGCTTCATAAGCAGAGAGTCGACATACCTGGTCATCACCTTTTTACACTTTTACCTTGGGGGAATAGATACTGGACATTTAAAACCAGGAACGAGTGAAAAGCAGCTTCCTCCTCATGGCTGTGGCCTTTATTAGCAAACTGTTGGGACTGATTTAGTGCACGGGCACATGCACAACTTTGCAATCTTTGCAGTCATGTAAAAAAACAGAATGTCTGCACTTGCTCTCATAACAACAACACAACGTTTGCAAATATTCCTGTTGTTCGTACATAGCTCTTTTTATTCTTAGATCTTTATATTAGTTTTTTGCCTTTTTAAAGTGAAGTTTATCCCTTTTTGCTGGTTAATTGTCACCAAACAAAATGTCTTTGTATCTTTCTACAATGACAAGTATATGATCTTAAATGTTGAATGTGCCTGTTCAGCTATGTTATTATGATGTCAGAGAAGAGCCTCCACATTGTGGAGAGGCCAGTTGTAGTGCTGGGTGTCATCACTGATTTCTACAACTTATTCAGTTCGGAGTAACAAGATTTCGATTTGATTGAATTCATTTCAGTTTTGACTCAGACAGGCAGAAATATTACATTTATCTTGGATACGTACTGCTGAAAGAAGCTTGTAAATTCTAAATATTTAATTCCATTTTTTTTGACTGTTTCTCTGCAATTACAAACTCGGTGTAAACTATCTTGGTATAAAACAAAGCTGACACTGTGAGACTTCATCAGAGGTGTGAGCATCACAGCAGATGCCTTTGTGTCAAAGTAACTGAGGCTAAAACAGAAAAACATGATGGCCTGGCTTTTTATAGCAGGTAAAATACCATGAATCAATATGTGAACATTACCTGATGCTGCTGAAGTGAAGCAGAGCAAAGTTACAGAGGTTTGATTTGAGACACTGATAAGCAATCATTTGTAAAAGTCTTTGCTGTTAAACAGCAGAAATCAGACTTTCTTGTCAAATTCATTGAAATAAAAAAAACAGCGCCTGGTGCATAACAAGCAAATAATGCAGAAAATAGAGATTTTTTGATGGGAAACTGGAAGTACACTGAGAGACAGCTGTGTGCAAAGCACAACCCGTGCCGGCATTCCGTATTATCATTCCTTATCCATGCATGCTGACCTGTGGTTTAAAGTAATGTAATGCTGCAGCTACACCAGCTCACTCTTGTTTCTTTCTATAATGTTATTCAGCTTTTCATCCAGTGAACAGTGATCCTTAATGGTCCAAATTATGCTGAGTTTTATTTTATTTTATGATATAAAAATGCCTCAGTCTTGTGAGCACACCTGTGTGCACACAGGTGTGCTCACAGATGTGCACACAGGTGTGAACACCTGTGTGGATGAGAGCACATGTATTCAAAAGGTTTCTCCAGGCCCCAGAGTGCGAGAGCCCAAGGAGGATCATCGGAGAGGCATCTGTGCCCCTGAGACAAGGGGTCACTCAGCAGCCACGGAGCAGAAGTCAGAGGGGGCTGCAGTGGCGTGCCCACAGGCTCTGCCAGCAGCCAACTGTGCCATCCTTCTTCTTAAAGAAGAACCCAGCGGTGGCTGGGAAGGTGGCGGGTCAAATAAAGCCCTGTTGGAGAGCCTCTGTAATGTACTCCTCCATAGCCTTATTTTCCCTAGGGGATAGGGAGAGCAGGTGACCACGAGGGGATACTGCTCCATGGGGAGCTCGATGGCCATGTCGTAGGACATGTTGGTTGGACCAGTGAACATGATACTGGTCTGGTATCAGATTGGGTAGGGATCTGAAGTGTGTGTGAAGTGACAGGAATGAAACGGTCGACCGGGGTTAACAGAATGTAGAGAAGCTAGATTTTGGTCAGTGGAGTTGAGACCTCGAGAGAGGTGAAACGCTTCCTTAAGCAGGAAGCCAGAGGCGGTGCAGCTGTAGCTCTCTGGAAGCAGAAGTGTTTAAAGACCCTTCAAGGTCGTCACATAACTCGTTGGTATGTCTTTAGAGTGAGATCTACGGTCTCATTCAGTCTCAGGAGCCTCACATCCAGTCATCTCATCTCGGACGTAATCGGCCAATCCCTCCATTAAAATTGATCAGAGTTTTGAATTTCTGTAACAAACGTTTGACAAGTTTGTCTTTTCTAGTGTTTTTGAAACATCTTTGAGTTCAGCCCTTTGTGATTCTTATCATTTCCATCAAATGATGTGGCATGCTTCACATTCCTAACACATTACACCATCCATAGCAGTGAAGCATGATTATTTCACATTGACATCTGATGTGTTTTCATTGTCTTATTTACTATCACCTGATAAATTTCTTAGCTATATTGTTTTCTCCTTATTCACCTTGTTTTTATGGAAATGTGTTTCAGTGATAGCGATGCAGGAACTGTGTTGCACATTAGTGCAAAGCTGTGACAAGTTAGTAACATTTTAAGCCATGTTAAACGCAGCTTTCTTTTCAGGGGCATGTATGGATAAAAATGACAAATATGTATTTGATACTTGCACATATTGATAGCTTCTCATTTACCAAACCTAAACGTCTTTCCTTTGTGTGGTGGATAATCGTGCTCATACTGTCTCAACTCTCACAATCCAGAAATATGTACTGAACAAACTCATGACAATGAAAGGTCGTTTACAGAACGCCTGGCATTAAAGGAATGTTTGGATATACATAATAATATTCATGTCCTGATCGTTAACAATCCTAAAAGCCATTGGGGTGCTCTATGGCAAACAAATACTTTAGCTTGTGTTCCTTGAGAACAATAAAGATATAGACTCTGCCCTGCTTGTGCTTTTATTTGACCAAAAAGGGCAGTGGGATTAAAAAGCGTGCAAGAAAAGCAGGAACACTCCGACCTGCATTGTACTTAACTCGATGTGCTCTACAGTCCCTTATAGTAGTATTACCCTCTTGTAGGGCTGCTCGATTATGGCAAAAATGATAATAACGATTATTTTCACTGAAATTGAGATCTCGATTATTTGATGATATTTATTTAACAGTAACAATGTGTTGAATAATGGCTTTAAAGTAGGGCTGCTCAATTAATCGAATTTTAATCATGATTACAATCTGGGCTTTCAACGATCATTAAAAAGGACTGAGCTGATTATTAGCCCCTCCCTCGTGCTTTACTCTTGCGCTGCTCCGTGTGGCAAATCGAGCGCACCTCTCTGCATTTCGAACACGTGTCACAACAATTAAGAGGACCCGAGGGAAGCTCGGAAAGCTAAGCAGAAGTTATTTGGAGAGGAGAGTGACTGCCGTTGGTTGAAAAGAGGTAAAAAAAGCTTCAGTGGTGTGGAAACATTATGGGTTCAGTCAGACGTGGATCAAGTAGACACAGTGTGTAAACTTTGCTATGGTGTCGTAGCTGCACCACAGAGCAACACTGCAAAGTTCACTAAACATAGATGTTTACATTTTTCATTTATTTCTTATATTGCAAACATTTGCACTGTTATCAGTATTTGCACACTGTTTTATATTATTTTTTAAAGTCATTGTTCAACACATTGTTATTGTTAACCCTTTAAAGCCGGTCAGAGCAGCACGCTCCGTTTTGTGTAACTATTTTTAAATCCCTGTAGAACCTGAACCGTGTAAGCTAGCGCAATAATTTGTTTTGCATATGAAACCGGAGGAGTTGTACTTACATCTGATGCCATCAGCTTGTCCTCGGTCACGGTTTCCTTCCACATAAAGCTTTGCAAAAATTGCATAAAAAGCGCTTGCAGGAACAAAAACACAATATTCCAGAAACACGCTTTGCCGATCTGATCAGCTGTTCGTAACACTTCCCACATTGAAACAGACGTCAAGGCGAACTGTTGCATGTCCGCCATTTCCTGTCTGAAACCGGAAGTGACATCATTTTTGCAGAAAATGTAGTTTTTTTTTACTTGTAGGCCTTAAAAGCCTATACTGGTCATGTTTGACTTTTCTGAATAGTTTCTGGGATGCTTAGAACTCGAATTGCACTGCTGGAAATAGTTTATTTTGATGCACATGCTGTTTTCTTTGCAAATTTGCATCATAGGATTGTTTTTTGTTTTTCCTGCAGTATATAAAAATTGCTGTATCTCCAAAATAAAACTATGAAGACACTCAAAATAAATTTCCTGTTGTTGTAAACTATTTTTTGCAACTTTTTTGTATTTAAAGCTTTGAGGGATAAACCTCTTAAATTTCTCCAAGTAGAAATATATGTAAAAAAACAAAAACAATTTTCAATTTTTTTGTAGTTTATTGCACTTTTTTGCAATTAATGTAATTACTATGGACTTAATGCATACATATTATGGGCTATAACAGTTGTATTGATGTATAGCAACTTGAAATGCTCCCAAAAATGGCTCCACAGCATGTAAAAAAATAAAATAAGCTCTGGTGGACTTGGTTCTATAGTAGGTCTTAAAGGGTTAAATAAATATTGTCAAATAATCGAGATCTCAATTTCAGTGAAAATAATCGTGATTATCATTTTTGCCATAATCAAGCAGCCCTACTTTAAAGATTGTCATAAAATAGTGTGCAAATACTGATAACAGTGCAAATGTTTTCAATATAAGAAATAAATGAAAAATGTAAACATCTATGTTTAGTGAACTTTGCAGTGTTGCTCTGTGGTGCAGCTACGACACCGTAGCAAAGTTTACACACTATGTCTACTTGATCCACGTCTGACTCCGCCAACCCATAATGTTTCCACACCATTGAAGTTTTGTTTTACCTCTTTTCAACCAGCGGCAGTCACTCTCCTCTCCAAATAACTTCTGTTTAGCTTTCCGAGCTTCCCTCGGGTCCTCTTAATCAGCGGTCCCCAACCCCCGGGCCTCGGACCGGTACCGGTACCCGCGAAAGTTGAGGCTCAGGTGTGAAATGTATAGTTTTCAGGGTTTTTATCGGTTTTCAGCGTTATTTTGTTATCGTTTTTATAGTCAACTCTGTTTTCCTGGGTCTTTTCACGTGTGTTATGAATAAATTTTCTTTTTTTCAGTACCGGTACTAGTTTTATTTTGTTGTATTTATCCGCGACACCTTAAAGGCCGGTCCATGAAAATATTGTCGGGCATAAACCGGTCCGTGGTGCAAAAAAGGTTGGAGACCGCTGCTCTTAATTGTTGTGACACGTGTTCGAAATGCAGAGAGGTGCGCTCGATTTGCCACACGGAGCAGCGCGAGAGTAAAGCACGAGGGAGGGGCTAATAATCGTCTCAGTCCTTTTTAATGATCGTTGAAAGCCCAGATCGTAATCGAGATTAAAATTCGATTAATTGAGCAGCCCTACCCTCTTGGTTGTCATTGGTTGGCTTGAACAAAGCATGGTCATCTGGAGGGTTTTCTGCCAGATGCACAGATCTAACCCTGACCACAGGCTTTCCTGTGTTGCACCTAGAGCTGGGCGATATGAGATTTTTTCATATCACGATATGTTTTTTTCATTTCAGGCGATAACGATATCTATCACGATATCAGCCAAATAACTATATTTGTAAGATTTAAATGTGCCGTTGCTCACAAGTAAAATGTGAAATAATCAGCAGCTTGTTTTTAAATATTTATTTCCCATAATAAGTTCAACAGGGTAGATGTACTTAAGGAACATGAGACTTTTTCAGATAAATAAAGGCAAATATTGCAAACTACACAAAAGGCAGCCGCTAAAGCGTTTAAGTTTCAAAATAGAACAAACGAAACAGACTAAACTGTCAATTCCACTTAGAAACAAAATATTAATTCTAAAAATAAATCTTAGTTTGTTTTACAGAAGAACAGACAAAACTGACTTTTGTCAATATCAAATAAACTGAGAACTAAAAGGAAATTCTCAATCTCTCCTTGTTGTATAGCTGAGCTTTTCAAACAGTTTTAACAGTTACTTTAGTCTGACAAAAGCCGAATGACGAATTAGCGCTTCCAGTCAGAGACTGAGGCTACGTCCACACGTACACGGGTATTTTTGAAAACGGAGATTTTCCGTTTTCGTTTTAAAAAATAATCCCGTCCACACATAAAGGCAGAAATGAAGGCAAACGCTGCTATGAACATGCCAAAGCAGCAGGTGGCGCTAGATTCCTAACCGTGCAGAAATGTTGGCCAATCAGAAGTCTAGAAGCCTCGGTGGGAAAAAGTAAACAAAGCTGGGGCATAGAAGCAGAACCGAGTCGTATGTGTGGAGGGACAGTAACTGTGTGTATATGTAAGCATTTAAACACTGCAGAGAGTAGAATTAACAGTAACAGTATTGTAGAAATTCATTTCACCGAAACAATAACGTGGCGCACAGTGTGACGCATGCACCAGTTTATTGTATTTCCAGACTTGCTTTCGGCACAATTTACAGTGCACGCTGCTCTGTTTTTTGTCAGACTTGAAATAGCCGAAATACCTTCACACTACGGAACTTCTATGGCTCTTCGGTTCGACAATCTCTCCGGCGTTGGAACCATCATCTGTTTTCTCTTCGGTCACGCTCGGTTGATTTTTCTAGTCGGCACACTCATTTCCTCCATTACCCGCTGGCTGCTTCCCAAACAAACACACGTGCGGCTTGGCACTTGTGCTGTACGTAACAAGTCACGCGACGTGACGCTGCGGCTGTGATTGGTTCGGCTCTGCGCTACTTAGTTTGGATTGGCTGACCTTTTTTTTTTATTTTATTTTTTTATTTTAAGAGGACAAGAGCGGCGAGGTCTATCGCGATAGCTTAATTTCTCTATCGAGTAAAAGTTATATCGCGATACATATCGTTATCGTTCTATCGCCCAGCTCTAGTTGCACCTAAGCAAACTGCAGGAGGAAACTAAGAATATTTTCAAAATGAAACGATTAAAAACACATTTCTAATCTGTGGATCTCAGTCCCCTGTCACTTGTTTGACCCAGTCATCCACTACAACGTGCCCTCTGTGTGGACTCTTCATACTAATTTACCAGACTTTTGTCTCTTTGTTTAACTGGTTGATTAAATGTTAGTTTTTGCATTTTCTTGTTTGATCATTTGGAAACATAAGGGCATGACTAATAGTTTAACCTTTACTTTGGAAAATGAAATCTTAGGTTTGAACATCATATAGAGTAAATGTAATAAATAACACTTTGTTTTTAAAGCTTAGTTTCTATTTTGTCTTAAAATTGATAGATTTGTGAATTAAAGTTCAGCGACTTGAACTCTATAAAAAGTTCAATGAACTTTAATTATTTTTAGTGGATTGAATGCAGTTTAATTTAATGTGTACTAACAGTTCATCATGTTTGTTTGTCTAAAATATTTTCAATCGTTAGTTTTCATATAGATAGTATAGAAATGTGATTAATGGGGAAGAATGATGACGTGGTTGGACAAACCCAGCAGTCTTATCACTGTATGGACGACACAGGGTTGCCGCAGGATGACTTAAATTATTGTGTGATTGTCACGGATGAGAGAACGGATGAATGCTGGAGGGGAAGAATTAGAATTTCAGCGTAAACATGCCTTAGACATGAAATGAATCATTGAACAGAAGTGAACACTCTGCTGGCACAGAAAGATTGAAATATTATTTATTATAAGATTACCGTTACTTTACTTTGCTAATTGTGATGAGATTTTTCGACCCTTTGTTGGGAATAAAACTCCAGGCTGTCAAGTGATTTGGGAGAGTGGACTGTGGCTAGATGGAGTCTAGCCACAGGTGGTCTGTAATTCTGCACTGTAATTGCCTGGCAAAGTGTATTATGGGTCTTCAGACCACTCATCCACTCTGTAGGGGATGGCAAGAGAAAAGGGTGAATGAGCTGGAAAAATAGGATGGATAACACGATGTCCCGCCGTGAGACAATTCTGCCAGACACTTACAATATGTCTGGGGAGTATTATTATTGTATGCATTCAAAGAACACTTTCACTGAAGGTTATTAAGCCAGACTAATGAAAATGATGGAAGCAAATGGGTAGACAATCTCCTATTCTACTGAAATGCCATTGTGTTTTGAAGACAGGTGTAACAGACATTTTCTGCACTTTCCACACAGAAAATGTTGTCATTTGGCCGTTTGACACCCACAAAGCAGCATCCTTTCACTTCTGGGCCATTTACAGAGTTCATGGTCAGCAGCCTCTGCAGGAACACGGTTTTCTTTGGTGTTCTGGGTCATTTCTTTGGTGCTTACCAACTATGGAAGCAGCATGTCTTAGTTTCAGAGCCTTATTGCCTTCTTGTGTTCAAGAAAAAAGTCAGTGTGACCATGGAAATCTTTAGTCAGCTGGCCTTGATAACAATTTGTTATGTTTATCATAGTATTGTGCTTAAAGTGTGGAGCTAATTTAAGTCAGTGGCTAAGCTAGGCTTCTGTTAGCAGTGTCCTTTAAATTACGGTGTCGTCTGGATGGAGATCAGGACAAACCTGCTAATAGTGGCTGTCAGTTGATTATTTAACCAACAGGAAGTTTATTTTCAGGTTTAATTAAGTACTAATTACTAAGTTAATGTAAGTCTGTCATTTTTAAATAAAATAATATCTCAAAGTTGTCCCCTAACAGGAGTATGGCTGCATCGCAGGGTTGAGTCAGGAGTCGACTGATGCAGGAAGCATGCTGTGCATGTTGTTTTTGTAGATGAATGAATGGTTGTCTCCAACAATGTAACATTTAAAAAAGAGTGCGTATGGCCTCAGCCTTAGAGGCTCGTTTGTGGGTAATGTGAAAGGTCAGAAGATGCAAGGAGATACATTGAATGTTTCAGTTTGGGATAAAAAAGATGAGCAGGAGAGAAAATGAACCCTTATCATAAAAATGTTCATTTAACTAGCTCTATATCATATAGACAGTGCTGGGAAGGTTACTTTCAAAATGTATCCCACTACAGATTACATGCCCCAAAATGTATTCTGTAATGTATTCTGTTACGTTACTCAATGAGAGTAATGTAACTGAGTACTTTGGATTACTTAATATATTATCATGCTTTTTACAGCTACATGAATGTCCTATTGCTGTGTGATTTATTACTATTACTGAAGGCTACTCTCCACACCAACACCAGCTAGATGTTTAAATCTTAATATAAATGAGTAACAGTAGGTGGACATTAGGTAAGGCTGCACTTTTTGCAGCGATCTCGTGTAGAAACTATTCCTCGCGTATATAAAACAGGTCCGCGGCTCTGAACTGTAGTAAAGGGACCTCTGACTGATACGTCGGGTTCGTGTCGGCTCATAGCTGAAAACTAGCTTTACTTTGTTGTCTGGGTCAACTTTGCTAGTGAGAAACAGAGAGAGGCGTTGAAAGACTCCAACAGAACTTATTGTTTCAGAGTAGGGCTGCTCGATTAGGGCAAAAATGATAATCACGATTATTTTCACTGAAATTGAGATCTCGATTATTTGA
Organism: Copadichromis virginalis; assembly: GCF_057382275.1. NCBI lineage: Eukaryota > Metazoa > Chordata > Actinopteri > Cichliformes > Cichlidae > Copadichromis > Copadichromis virginalis. The sequence goes on along the minus strand of NC_140630.1, from coordinate 650,664 downwards.
CATATTTATTTAACAATAACAATGTGTTGAATAATGACTTTAAAGACTGTCAAGCACAAGTAAAGCACGAGGGAGGGGCTAATAATCGGCTCAGTCCTTTTTAATGATTGTTGAAAGCCCAGATCGTAATCGAGATTAAAATTTGATTTATTAAGCAGCCCTATTTCAGAGGAAAACACGAACACGGTGTACAGTCGAGTCTTAATAGCTGGGCTCGTCAGGCTCTCTGTTTGGCTGCAGTGGTTATTATTATATTTACATGCTTCAAATATTTCTTTACGTCGTTATGCGGGCTGTAGAGGTGACCTGGGCCACGAGACTGAGACACAGGCACTGAATGCCACCTTTTTAAATGGTAACCTTTAAACTAACAGAATACAGTTACTCATATTGTATTTTACATACGTAACACCGGTACATGTATTCTGTTACTCCCCAACACTGCATATAGATGTATAAATGATGACCTGCAGATCTGTAGTCCTTGTTCACTACACAGTAGCAAAAGCTTACAGCTGCACAAATGCACGGCATAAAAAGAAGGTGCATAAAATGAAAACGTGTAAAAGGAATAAATTTCCTACTGATGTTCAAATAAAGACATGCTTTAAAAATGACACGACAGCGTGCAACTTTATATAAATACTCAATAGAAAGTGAACTGCATCGTAGGACTGCATAATAAATCCTTTGCTGTCTTCATGTACAGATGCAATGGCTGATCCTTCTCCAGCAAAGAGCATGGGCGACCCTGGAATTACACCTCTCTCTCCTTCACACACTCAGGTGACTCATGTGTTCATGTTTGTAATTATTGTTCCTGCAGGACGAGTGTGATCTGACACGTTTCTTCTCATTCTGGTAATCTGATTACCTTTGTATCATGCTTGAGTGCCACAACACCTGGCATTGGAGGGTCATGATCTATTTAACATATCCTACAGCAGTAACAGCAAAGTCCTTACAAACTGTTAGGTCTTCACTCATATATGTTACATAACAGCAGGACACCAAGACTGAGTAAATGCAGAAATAAACCTGCAGTCTCCATCATCACGGTGCCATCCAAAGTGAACACTGAACATCCTGCAGATATTTACTCACCTGTGATATCACTTTACCATTTTGATGTTGTTATTTTTTATTTCCATATGCTGATTGGTTGTTTTGAACTCATCATATGTCCTAACACCATCAAACTGTCTGTTCCTCTTTGTGCACAGCAGAATGATACAGACCAGGTACCGTCAGGGCCGTCCTTTGTGGTCGTAGTTGCCATTGACTTTGGCACCACATCCAGCGGTTATGCTTACGCCTTTGCTAAGGAACCAGAGTGCATTCACACCATGAGGTAGGCTGACACTGCAGTGGAAACTGAGGTGGAATGTGATGGTGGGCTGGTGGTGCACTGAACTTGATCAGTTCGGCTGTGAACAAAAATTAAAAACAGTCTTTTATCACCAAGGCTGAAGGAAGGTGTTCTGGCAGGCAAATGAAAACTAAATGTAGCTAATTGGACATGTGACACAGAAAAGTGTCAGCAAAACAGACAAAAGAAGGAAGAATATTAACCTAAAGTTACTTTTTAATGTTTAATCGATTGCGCAAATAATTTAAAAGATTCATTTCATGATGAACATCCAGCATAAAGGTAAAAACAGTGCTTTTGTTTGCCTGTTGGACTTTAATCTGTGAGACTGTGTGCGGAGACCTCTGGCAGGCACAGAGGTAACTGGAGCTGCGCAGGGCTCCGCCCAGGCAGCGCTGACACCGCGTGCAGTTCCTCGGGGGCTACCTAGCCTCTGGGGAGGCCCTGGAGTGAATAACTGTACCTAAAGCAGCTAAACTGTGAGAAACACCCTGGGTGGGAATGAGATTTTCTCCCTGCATAGAGATAATGGATGGCTGAGAGGGCGACAGAACTGGAGATTGAGCTACAGGTAACAGGGACACTGAAGACTGAGCTGAATGCTGCTGGGCACGGCCCCGGAGTAAATAGTCCCAAAGTCAGAAAACCCATGATTAACGTCTCTTTCGCTCACCACAGCCAGCAATTCAGAAGTTTCCGGGTCTAGCTGAGGCGAAGGGCGTCGGCATGATCGCCGCTTCCCTTTTGAAGGCTGGACCGACGGGCCGGACAGAACGTCCTCCGGCGGGCTGGTCGGTTTGTACTGTCACGGCTCGCGGGATGAGCCGTGTGGACCCAAGATGCTGGCAGCTGAGATGCAGGGGAATTTTATTGAAGGTGGAGATACAAACAGAAACGGCAAAGGCGTGGAGGAAACTAAGCAAAACCTAAACTGGAAAAAACTAACAAAACAAACCTGAAACGTCAACTGGAGACCCGAGGAGAAAAACATAGGAACACACAGATACACAGGTTGACGGAGGGAAATAACGCAGACGAACCGGCAACAGGCTGGAGAACACACAAGGGGTAAATACACACAGCAGTAATCAAGGGATGGGAGACAGGAGGGCAACACAGCTGGGAGAAGTCAGAGCTGACGAGACAGGGGAAACGTACCGAACACACTCACATGAGACAGAGACCTTCAGAATAAAACAGGAAACTCACAGAGCCAGACAAGACACTGAACTTAACAGATTCACAAGCAGAGTGACACCATGGACAGACGGAGGGAACACGGAGAAGTGTGAGCACAGAGTAACTCTGGGAAACCAAATAACAAAACCTAAAAACAAGGACTCAGCAGTTCTACAAAACTATGAGCTAGAAATACTGGGACAGAAACCAAAACACAAACACTCATAATTCATAATAACATCAAAAGTAAAAGTACAAAACCCAAAAACACTGGGTCACCGAACCAGGACTGTGACAACAATTGTGCCGATTAGTTGGTTAGTTGACTAGTAACGCTCAGTCCTAATATACAGATGTATATGTATATATTCATGTCTGACCTCGAGGTGATAACTTAGACAGGAAGTCACCTAGGATTTTCATGTTGGTGCCCAAACCACCTGAACTGGCTCCTTTTCATGTGGAGGAGCAGCGGCTCTACTCTGAGCCCCTCACTCTCTCTCCAAGGGAGAATCCAGCCACCCTTCAGAGAAAATTTGCTGCTTGTATCCATGATCTCTGTCTTTCCGTCACTATACAAAGCTCGAATGCTTGTGCTCTGTAATTGACAGCTAACTATTTGTGCCCTCCTCAACAAGACAGACTGGAAAGACTGGGAACATTGTACAGGGATCGTAGCAACGTGCTGGCCATCCCATACTCCCAATGCACCCCCCCCCCCAGGATACTCTGAGGGATGTTGTCGAATGCCTTCTCCATATTAACAAAACACATGTAGACAAGTTGGGGAATCCCCCTCAAATATCATTTAGAACTGGCCCAACGTTCCAGAATGGAAACTGCATTGTTCCTCTTGTATCCAAGGTCAAACAAACTCTGCACCTTGGCATAGACTGTTCTCAGAGAGGCTTAGCGTGTTGTCCCCTGGAGTTGGAGCACATACTCCGGGCCCTTATTCAAAGATAGGAACTATCACCCCAGTCTGTCAGTCCAGAGACACCGCTCCAGATCTCCTTATGATACCATCACTGTACGTTTAGGCATGCTACGCTCGGTCTGTCCAGGACTCGCGCCCACTACCTGATCCAACGCACCACCAGGTGTCTTGATGCTCAGTTCTGTGCATCTGGGAGAAACGTTTCATCACTCAGCAAAGTGACTTCTTCAGTGGCCAGTCTTTTAGTGATAAGGATGTACACGTCCTGGAGAGAGAGGAACACTGGAAGTCGCTTGGATGAGTGACTTTCAGCTTCCTATGAAAACTTCTCACCCAAGACCAATTTGTCTTGGGGAGACCCTACCAGGTCTTGGATGAGTCTTGTACTCAAGGTCAAGGTCAGAGGTTATGTTCTCTGAAAATCTTGTGACTGTGACAGCTTAGGCAGGAAGTCACCTAGGATTTTCAAATAATTCTACGCGTGCATCTTTTAGGACGCTTAAAGCTTTAGAAGCACAGCTTCATATTAGAAAGTTATAAATGTTCCTGGATGCTGGATTGTCAGCTTTGAAGCAAAGCCATGGAAAACTAAGACATAATGAATTCTTGCTTTTCATTGTGTGTTAATGAAATATTAAAAGTAACAATACAAGGAGTTTTGTTGTGATGATGGTGGGGTCGTAACTCCACAACAACACCCTGAAATGTCTTCAGTTTGATACAAAGGTTTGTGTTGAATGTCCCTCAAAATTACCAAAAAAGAAAGAAATAAGAGAGCTGTACGTGAAAGAGGATAAATCCCAAAACTTGATAAACAGTTAAAAGTTCAGATAAAACATTCACAAAGGCAAAAACATTTTGATATATTAAATTCATTTTGAAATGTTAAATATCTTCTGCATCTTTCAGCCTGAAAGGATTTTTTTTCACAGCTCTTGAACTTTTATGGGCTTCCTGATCTTGTCCTTGGGTAGCTGTAAACTGTGATTTCTGTTCAAGTTCTGTTTTTATTTGATTATGTTATTCTTGCTTTAAGTAATTAATATTACTAAGTATTAAGCTATTAGTATTTGAATAGAGATGTTTGTTGAATTTAATTGAATTAAACAGAGAAGACGCAGCCTTTAATGAGGTAAACTGGAGGTAGTGATCACTTTTGGGAATCAGATACAAAACATATTTTAGCTTGTTTACCACATAATTCAGTATGTGTTACTGAATACACAGCGGTCGAACAAAACAGTACAGAAGAAATCCTATATCACACGTGACATTACCATCATGTGAGGGGAGGCTCGAGTGAGTTGGTGTTCTGGCTAAAAAAGATTAAATAGGCTACTGTGAAGTCGTAACCACAACTTTGCTTATTACACAAAGAGATACGAAAGATTTATTTTTTTTCTGGCTCTTAAAAATCGTACGAAAACACCAATAAAATCCATTTTGTGAAAAATAAAAAATAAAAAAACTTTGAGGACATGTGTTGGAATGACCATAAAACCTCTAAAGTCCTTGACTTAGAGACACAATAATTATTGTATTGTTTAAAACGGTATGCATGTATTACGAGAGCCGTAACAGCTGAACAGCCCTTTGTCTAGACTCGTCGTCACCAGGGATTGCATTTATTTTTCCAAGCTGCTCCAACACTGCCTGCTGGCATTTACAAACAGCAGGAAATTTGCCATTTTAAAAAGTGTGATCTGTACTTGTGCCCAAATTCTGCTGGTCCTCCGGTAGAACCAGTCGCTGCAGACAAATTATATAAAGGAAAATGAAAACACCTGTAAGCGTTTAGCTTGGATATGTCCGAAGGCCAAAGGGGAAAAGGCGGAGCCAAAAGCAGACTGAAGAGATGGGAAGGTTCACAGGAATGCAAGGTTTATTTAATCTTTTCCTCAGGACAATTAATCACAGGTCCAGGGCAGAGACTAGAGTCACTGGCTTTACTAAAACAGGGAAAGAGGTCTAAAAATACTAAAGAAAGCAATTGTGGAAACGATAAGTGTTCGCATTCTGCTTGTTTTGTGTGATTTTGAGGTGGATGGGCTCAACCTTGGAGGAGAAGTGCATCAAAAGTCTGATGAAAACATGTGACCAAAGACCAACTCCTTAAGGCTTTCCTGGACAAATTTCAAGTTGCTGGGGTCAACCACCTCAAAACTGTACCCCGAAGTGTAAAACATGGCATTTCATGTTCCCACTAGGTGGCGCTGTGCCCTCTGTCAAATAAATCAGTTGAAATGTGTTCAGGGGCTGTGGTTTAGACTGACCAAATATGAAGCCGATAAAATCCCAAAAGTACAGTGGCTGGTTATGGCAAGATCGTAACTTATAATTAAAAAAACTTTGAACAGGTGTGAGGCATGTGCAAATTTTAATGAGTTTGTCAGTATGTTAAATCCTTCAAAAAGGCAGTGAAAGACAGAAAATAAAACAGTGATTACAACAGGGCCTTCACACTTTAAGGTTTAGAGGCGCAGGAACAATAGGGCCCTAATAATAGAAGTCCTCTGTTTGTCCATACGTGCCGGGGTGTGAGTGAGCCAGTGGGTTCATAAGGCCTCAGAGAACTCAAAGAACGAGTTAAAGGTTTATTTACAAGTTTGCCGTGAGTTGTGGAATGATGCTTAATTCTTCCTGGATAATCAGTCCTTACCCAACATCTGTGACAATCGTTAACAAGTTTAGCTGCTGTATTCACTTAAAAGCAGATTTACTGCACATATATTGATAACTGTCGTTTTTTTCCAGGCGTTGGGAGGGTGGGGACCCAGGCGTATCCAATCAGAAGACCCCGACCACCATCCTTCTCACTCCAGACAGGAAGTTCCACAGTTTTGGTTATGCGGCTCGTGACTTCTATCACGACCTGGACCCCAGCGAATCCAAACACTGGCTTTACCTTGAAAAATTCAAAATGAAGCTCCACACCACTGCAGTAAGAACACTGACATTAAATTTCACTTTCTAGTCTTCCTGACCACTCATACTGCTTCACAGTAAGGATAGCCAGTCATTAGCATTATTCTATACATACTACTTAAAATCACACACTAATATACAAAACAGAGGAATTCAGAGTCATTCATTGTTCAGTATTTTGCCCAACACATACTGTAGCATATACACACATTACATCATGAGCATAGCGGCTCGTTAGGTCACTCTTCTTCCAGGCGGGATCAGCACAGGCACACTCCGTCGTCACCACTCAGTGACTCATCTGATGGAAAATGTGACGGTCCTGCTGTTCGGGCAAGCTAATCGAACAAATCTTAATATCAGACAAAGATGAACCAAGTAAATACAAAATGCAGTTTTTACTGCTCAGGTGTAAAAGGAGGGCGTTCAGTGTGGACACCCAAGTTTGTGAAAGGAATAGCTCAAGAGCAAGGCAATTTTGAAATTGACACCATAGGCGTATCTACAGGCGACCACCAGTATTTTTAAAGATTTTCACTTTGGTGGCCGTATAATCTCATCTGTGATTTTTATAGTTGATGTGTTCTAGCTTGCACTGGCTCATAGTGGAGTGTGAAATGGTAGGAATGAGAATCAGCCCCTTCAGAAGCTATGGGTCCTCAGCAAGAAAAGGTTGGTGTGCCCATTCCCAATCGGTGATGAGTTGTTGCCCCTAAGCCTTACCCTCACCTGTGGTCATTAGTTTTGAGTAGTGACGGAACGGATGAGATCGTGGATACAAGTGGTGGAAATGGCTTTCTCCAGAGGGTCGCTGGATTCCTTAGAGTAAAACTGCTACTCCTCCACATCAAAAGGAACCATTTAAGGTGGTCTGGGCATCTCATAAGAATGCCACCTGCGCACCTAGTGGGCGAGATGTCCCAACAGGTGTCCGAAGATGTCCGAATGCAACAGTGTTCCCCTGTATAGGCTGGGGAGAGGGAGGTCTGGGCTTCTCTGTGTAGGCAGCTGCCCTTTCAACCAAACCCCATATAGGCATTTTTCCCGTTGGGAGGAGGAGTCGTTAACCCGAGTGAGTGGTTTTGTAGCAGGAATGGTCCGAGCTGCAAATCCAGAGCTCCGAAGCAAACGTTGGGCAGGTGAAAGGCAGTGATAGTGGACGAAATCCAAATTCTGAATCCATCCATACATCCATGTAGATGCTAAGAATGACAGCCTCAACATGGCATTTAATCTGTTATTAGACTCAATTGGCTTCTCTCAACATGTAAAAGAACCCACCCACCACTTTAATCACACTCTAGATCTTGTTTTAACATATGGCATAGAAACTGAACATTTAACAGTGTTTCCTGAAAACCCTCTCCTGTCTGATCATTTCCTGATAACATTTACATTTACAATAATTGATTACACAGCGGTGGAGAGTAGACTTTATCAAAGTAGATGTCTTTCTGAAAGCGCTGTAACTAAGTTTAAGAATATAATCCACCCACTGTTATCATCTCCAATGCCCTGTACCAACACAGAGCAGAGCAGCTATCTGAACGCTGCTCCAACAGAGGTCGATCATCTTGTTAATAATTTCACCTCCTCACTACGTACGACTCTGGATACTGTAGCTCCTGTGAAAACTAAGGTCTCTAATCAGAAGTACCTGACTCTGGATGGCATTACCTTGGCCTCCAGTAACGCTGTGAGGAACCTTGGAGTCATGTTTGACCAGGACATGTCCTTCAACGCACATATTAAACAAATATGTAAGACTGCTTTCTTCCATTTGTGCAACATCTCTAAAGTTAGAAATATCCTGTTTCAGAGTGACGCTGAAAAACTCGTTCATGCATTTATTACAGGATCAGACCAGTAGCAGAAGTGGTAAGTGAATTATGTGTGTACTCAATCCATGATAACAGGGTGGACCAGGACAAGGGGTTATGTGACAGCACGCACTGATTTAGCCTTTCTGTTTGGCTGTTGGTTTGTGGGTGGTACCCAGAGCTCAGATTGACTCTGGCGCCCAGAGCTGTGCCGAATGCTTTCCAAACTTGTGAAGTGAATCGGGGACCTCGATCTGAAACTATTTCCTGAGAGATGCCGTGGAGTCTGAAAACATGATCGACTAATAGCTGAGCATTTTCTATGGCAGTGGGCAATTTTTCTAGTACAATGAACTGTGCTGATTTAGAGAACCTCTCTACGATGGTGAGAATGACATTCCTCCCCGAAGAGGCAGGGAGACGGTGAAGAAATCTAAGCCTACGTGTGACCAAGGGCGGTGTGGTGTCAAGGTAACTTTATTCATACCCATAGCTAAATTTGCTTTACAGAAAAAATGACCGCATTTGGCATCCCTTCAAAAACACACAGACCTAATAAAGATATAAACCTCACTGTGGCACATATATAGTAATTTAATATTTCGAATCAAAAACAGTTCTTATTTAATTCAGTGACAGCAACAGGGACAAAGCTGTTTTTATAACGCTTTGTCCTGCATCTCGGAAATAGAAACCTCCGTCCTGAGGGAAGAAGCTGAAATTCACCCCTTAGCGGATGGGAACCATTTTTAAGGATTGATAAAGCCATCCTCTGTACCTGCTTGGAGTACAGGGAGGCTAAACAAGACTGTGGCTCACCTATCGGACGACTGGACCATCTCACTATCTGATTCAGTGAGTTTTTCTCTGTGACAGAGGTCTGACCAAACCATGCCACCAAACAAAAGGATTAAACAGACTCAATAAAAGAACGAAGTTAAAATGTTTTGGTCAATGTGGAAATGAGCAAGTTTCCTAAGGCAATAAAGGTGCTGGTGACCCTTTTTACAAACTGATTTGCAATTCTGATCAAAGTTCAGTTTTTCATTGATTATGGTCCCAAGATATTTATATGATTGTACTTGCTCTATTTTCTGACCTTTAGTTAAAGTGACTCCGTGCCCATTTTGTTGTTTCCTAAAATCAACAACCATGTCTTTTGTTTTAGATATGTTCAGCTGGAGATAAGACTCCTCACACCACTGAACAAAGTCATCAATGACTGGACCGTGGTTAATTTCACCCTCTTTCAGTAAGCTGACAATAACAGAGTCATCTGCATATTTAATAATTCAAATTTCAAATTCAAATTTTATTTGTCACGTACACAGTCATACACAGTACGATATGCAGTGAAATGCTTGGACAACTGCTCGTGACCTAAAGAAAACAAAAAAGGAAAAGGCTATGAATAAGATAGGAAATAAATATGAAAAATTAAAAAGGGTAAATTTAACTAGGAAGGAATAAAATATAAATTAAGGTTAAAAATGAAATAACTGTACAACACAAATTAGAATGAAGGGTAAATTTAACTGGGAAAGAATAAGATAAAATATATAAATTAAAGTTGAAAATAAAATAACTGTACAACAAAATACACAATATAGAACTATATAAGAATGTATGAAGAAATATAAATAAATATATACACAATAACAGCAGCTTTACAAGTATTAACAAGTATTAATTAGTATTAATGTCCCTGTTTTCATGTCTGCTCTGACACATGTTTGTATAGAGAGTGAATAATAAGGGCGATAGGACGCACCCTTGAGGAGAACCTGTGGAGGAGAACACTGGGTCAGACAGAACCCCATTTATTCTCACTCTTTGTGACCTGTCAGTTAGAAAATCTAAAATCCAGCCCAGCAGGTTTTTCCTGATTTCAAACTGTTCTAAAAGTCTTTTAATTAAAATATGGGGCTGTATTGTATTAAAAGCCGAAGAAAAATCAATGAAAAGAAGTCTTGCAAAAGTCCCTTTACTCTCTACATGTTTAAGAATCAGATTTAGTGAAGTCAAAAGTGCGTCCTCACTCCTCTGTTGGGCCTGTATGCAAACTGCATTGGATCCAGCTGATGTTCAGTCTCTTTCATAATCACATTTCTGATGATTTTTTTCAAAGACTTTCATGACAACTGAAGTGAGGCAACAGGCCTGAAGTCGTTTAGATTTAGGGACAGGAACCACGACTGCTTCTTTCCAAAGAGAGGGCACATGTTGTGTTTGCAAGGATTTGTTCAAAATAACCTGAAATATAGGACTGAGTTCATCAGCACAAGATTTAATTAGGCGGCCACTAATATTATCAGGACCTGGCTCTTGTTCACATTGACTGTACGAAAGGCCTTTTTAACATCGCTGAGTTCAATGATAAAGTGCTGAGTATCTCTCAGTTTCTGTTTCAGTTCAGAAATATCCTCGCTAAAATCAGAAGAACTAAAACGAGCATAAAACATGTTTAAGGCATTTGCAAAATCTCTGTCTGAATTAAAACCATCTAAAATGACCTGACTGCTGCTCTGAGGAGTTTGAAACCCTGCTATGGTTTTCATACAAGTCCAGGCAGACCCCAAATTTTTTGCAGCAAATTTGCTTTCAAGAAGGTTTTTGTAGCTCTGTTTTGCTTTCAAGAGCTCGATTTTCAGGTCCTTGGTGGCTGTCTGAAAATCAGTAACAGCCCCCTCTTTAAAGGCCTGTCTCTTTTTCCTTAAACAGGATTTGACGCTTTTAGTGACCCACGGCTTATTGTTAGCGTAGACTTTAACGCGCTTACGGGGTATAATCATGTCTTTACAAAATATTGCATAAGAGCTAGTAACATCCACCAAAGCGTCGAGATCATCTCCACAAGACTGAATAAAAACTTCCCAATCTGTAAGCACAGATTCTTCTGACCATATGTCAACATCCTTTGTCTCTCGTTTTAAGACAGTTTTATAGATGGGCAGAAGATGCACAGTTATGGTCAGAAGATCCCAGAGGAGGAAGCGGGAGGGATTTATAAGCATTCTTCACCGATCCGTAACAAAGGTCCAACATTTTATCCCGTCTGGTAGGACAGGATACATATTGATACAGATTGCCCAAAGTTGATTCAAGAGAGACATGGTTAAAGTCCCCCATTATAAAGTTTGGGCGTCAGGAGAGAGCGCCTGCAGCTTCTGCACTACGTCTGAGATGATGCTGCAGGTGGAGGCGGGGTGAGCCCTGAATGTAAGCTATGGTAATAAAAAGTTGTGGAAACTCACGAGGGAGATAAAAAGGGCGCAGCGACACGGATAAAAGTTCAACATCTGGTGTACAAATACACTCTCTAACAGTCACAGCGCTACAGTAACGTTTGTTCACATACAAGCATACTCCCCCTCCTTGAGATTTCCTTGTTACCCGTGCATCCCGATCCCGGCGAAAGGGAGCTCCAAAACCGTCAATTGAAAAATCGGCGTCCTGGTCCAGCTCCGTCGGCCATGTCTCGGAAAAAGCCATCACTCAGCTGGAACCTGACGTTTCCCTGGAGTTCATCCAGCTTGTTCCTAAGAGACTGAACATTTCCAAGGATAACAGACGGCAGGGGAAACCGACTGACCTGTTGTCTCCTCAGACGCAATTTAACACCTCCACGTCTCCCTCTTTTCCTCTTCTCACTCGTTCTGTTAGAGTCTCTATGTATAAAATCCGGCATACATGAGGTGAGGTCCTTACCATCAAGTTTTAACAGTTCGTCGCGGGAGCAAACAATCCTCAGCTGACTCACGGCCTCGCCCACATCATCGGAAACAAGCCAGCACAGTAGAAATCCAACCACAATGAAGAAAAAAGAATCCATGACGTTCTCACTGTTGTGGAGCGTCACTTTGTAAGAAAACTGTCACTTCCTTCAACCAAAACACATGCCAGCGATAGAAACGAAAAGAAACGATAAGAACTTAAACACTTAAAAACTTAGGATGCCAAGCTCTCGCTCACTGCCGGTCGCTGCGTGCGCATGCGCCCTGGATTGGTGTGGTTAATGGGTGGAGTAGGCCTGAGGTGCTTGGTGGAGGACTTGTTACAGGCGCAGGCAGGACAAATGGCAACAGACTCTCTCACATCTTTGTTTAGGGATGGCCACCAGAAATGTTGTCTGAGAAAAGTTATTGTCCTTCTCACTCCTGGGTGGCACACGAACCTTGGATAACCCAATGGGCCCAATAGATAACAGCGGTTATCCATTGGGCCAACTCTGCACATCCATAACCCAACGGATATTTCCCACATCATAATTTTGTTCTGCGGTGGGAGAAAAAGGCGCTCGGCTGGAGTTTGCCTTGGGGATCAGACCTGTGAGACAGTATGCCCCTACACCAACCAGGTGGTGGGAGGACCAGGTGAACGGTACCTTGAGTGAAGCGAACCAAGGGAGCGGAGCGGCGACTTGGCTGTAGTTTCTTATGAATTACCTGTGGGAATTGGCAAACACTAGAAAACGCTGGAGCTGTTTTCGAGACTCTGGGACGTCACCTGCCCCCTGGCCAAAATGTGACCCATGAATGAGACAGTGGTGGCATGAAACTTACGTTTTTCTGCTTTCACATATAAACGATTTCCCAGTAGTTGCTGCAGAACGCTCCTCACCTAAATCCAGTATTCCTCGAGAGATATGGAAAAGATCAGAATCAGAAGCTAATCTCGAAAACTATGAATCCCTAACTTGCCAGTCAGCTGGGAAGTATGGTGCACTTCAGTGGATGGTTTTGTGTTTGGTCAGCAACTGGAAAAGAATCAGGAGAATCAACAGAAGTAAAAACAAGGAAAGAAACAGGAGAAATCCGCAGAAATCCCCTATGTCTATCCCCTATGATTAACTAGTCTGAAAGTAAGTTACACAATAACGGTCAAAGACACACGTTCATTCATTTAAAACATTTCTATACATTTAAAATACTTATGTGAATATTTAATATAGCTACATATCAGCTCTACTGAATTTCTGAGTTTCACAAGCAGACATAGAGCTCACGTCACAAATTTTAGTGACTTTAACAATATTATACATTTTAATATTGATCTAGCTGACATTAGGTTATGTACACTGCACGCAATAGGGCTTTGGAGCCTGATGTCACGGGAGGGGGCGTGGCCAGGAGTTTTGGTCAAGGGGCCATTTGAACATGCCAAACAAAGGGTGAAAGCACACGGATAATGTGAGCCATGGTTCGTACTTGGCGTGTTGTTGGTTGTAGTGTTAGATTGCACAATCGGGAAAATGGGCTCTCTTTTTATCGTTTCCCCTTCTAGAAGCAACGTCAGGCATCACATGTATCGGATATTACCAAAAGAAGACGTCAGGCCTGGATAGCAGCGGTGAGACGAGCTGATATGGAGTTCTCTACCATAGATTTCTGTTGGTGTGCTGCTGGATAAGATAGTTAAGATTTGCTGCATTTTGGTAAATATGTGCCCAAATGTGGTTGTCAAACCTCGGTGAAATGAAACTTGCTCTTATTAAATATTCTTTAAAATGCTGTGTTGTTTGTACAGTTCATTGTAACCCATGTAACTTTCTATGAAGTGCTTTCAATAAAACGGAAAGGACATATGTTTTTTAGTTTTTTTATTCAAGACTTGTTCAGATGTACTTGAAATGCAAACTATTAACATGGCTACGCACAGCTGGCATCAATCGTGACCCACAAAATAAAACACTATTGGTTATTTAGAGCAGCCCTTCTTTTGAGAAATATTTTCCCACTAGTTCAGGAGGACACACTTTTTGGAAGAAGTCTTGTGCTTTCTTCAAACGCGGTTCCCAGAAATCCACATCAGGGAAGATGCGTATCACAGCAAACTCTCTTTGTGGCCGAAGGCAGAAGTTTGTGTCCTGTGCAGCCAATGCCTGCTTTATGCTGTGGACAGTTAATCTCCAGATACATCTTCCCACAACAGTCACACATTGTGACTCCGTCTGGAGATGCTCCGAGTTCTGGAAAATTTGTGTTCACTAAAAAACCGCATAAACTTTGCTGCCATTGTCTCGGTGTAGGCCTTTCGTGCGTCCTCTTCATGTGTAAGATCTTGTTTGCACAGTAGACACAGACTTTTCGAGGTTACACACACGATTCACAACACTGGTGTGTCCAAACTTGTAGCAAGTACAGCATGCATCACTGAAGCTGCGACTCTCCCTGCACGCCAGCAAAACCAAGCAGGGGTCTTGTGCTGAAATCTGTGTTTGTTTTGGTTCATGGCCTGCTAAAAGAGTGCCGCGCTCCCACAATGCATTGCGGCTTTACGTCAACTCCAAAGCCCTATAGAACCACATATTATAGAAGCCAAAGGTTCAAATAAGTTGGGCGCACCTTCACTTTGTTTTTCACAGAAAACAGTTCTGTATACTGGATACTAAATTGCGTTAACATCAACGGCTAACGTGTCTAACATAGTGTGAGAAATGCAAAAATAAAGAGATAACCAGGGGGCAAATATTTTTGCTGTGCTCTGTATTTCTGCCAATGGCTTTTGGCTCAGAGCCCGTTACTGCTCATAATTACAACACACTTTTCTCCCACAGTCAACAGTTACTGAAGTAAAAGGATCATTACGTGGATATTCAGGGAGTCCCTCCATCTGAGTCTCTCATAATCGGCTTGTTTTTTGTACAATATTATTATGATTAGGAGTTTTCTGAGTTATAGGCCCACTATAGGGATATGTCAAAATGTTTCACTTTCTATTTTTTTCCCAGCAAGTACAGGTACAGACGTGAGCCATGTGAAGTTTGAAAATCCAAAAAAAGACCACTGCCATTCAGCCCACCATGAGCTTAAATATGTGGCTACTTGAAACATGCTGTTACATCTGATAGACCTTTTTTTTACATACATTATGAAACTGAGTGCATCCAATGGCTGTGAGTCCTTCAGTGTCAGAATAGTTGGTGTCACTTCACAGACAGACACTTTTTTACCCCAGCTGTTTTTGTCAAGTTTAGATGTTTACCCGTGACTCATGCATGTTACAATAACTGATACGTCTAAATTGGTCATGGATGAGAGGTCGTTAAGAATGTATGGAGTAGATTGTACAGTGTGGCGTGGTAGTAGATGCGTGTGGACAATCCACAAAGGGAATAGAAAAGAAACTAGCAGTGATATATTGACTGTGATGTCTTCTCTCTGCAATCAGAACCTGTCCATCAACACTGACCTCCATGCAGCTAATGGGAAGCGTGTCAAAGCTCTGGACATCTTTGCCTATGCGTTGGCTTTCTTTAAGGAACAAGCACTGAAGGTAACACATGTTTTCTGTTCTCTTACTCATGCAAAGTAATATTTTCTCCTTTGATTAAGCTTCTGTTGACAAACATTGGAAGATGTGTAGAATTTAACCCTTTAAAGCCGGTCGGAGCGGGCACGCTCCATTTTGCGTAACTATTTTTAAATTCCGGTAGCACTGCAACCACGTAAGCTAGCACAATAATTTTTTTTGCATATGAAACCGGAGGAGTTGTACTTAGATCTTATGCCATCAGCTTGTCCTCGGTCACGGTTTCCTTCCACATATAGCTTTGCAAAAACTGCATAAAAAGCACTTGCAGCAACAAAAACATAATATTCCAGAAACACGCTTTGCCGATCCGATCAGCTGTTTGTAACACTTCCTACGTCCATTAGCGTGAACTGTCGCATGTCCGCCATGACCTGCCCGAAACCGGAAGTGACGTCATTTTGCGGAAATGTAGTTTTTTACCATCAAGGCCTCATAAGCCTATACTGGTGTTTTTAAAAGTTATGTTTGACTTTATGACTTTCTGTGTCGTTTCTGGGATGCTTTGGACTCATATTGCACTGCCGGAAATAGTTTATTTTGATGCATATGCTGTTATTTTGCAAATTTGCATTATAATATTTATTTTCGTTTTTCCTGCAGCATATGAAAATTGGTTTATTTCAAAAATAAAACTATGAAGACACTCAAAATAAATTTCCTGTGGTGGGAAACTAGTTTGTGCAACTTTTTTGTATTTACAGTTTTGAGGGATAAGCCTCTTAAATTTCTCTAACTAGAAATATATGTTAAAAAACAAAAACGATTTTCAATTTTTTTGTAGTTTATTGCACTTTTTTGCAATTTATGTAATTACTATGCACTTAATGCATACATATTATTAAAATTTGGGCTATAATGGTTGTATTGATGTATAGCAACTTGAAATGCATAAGGATTAAATGGCGCGTTTAAATGTTCTTTCAACAGGAGCTGAGTGATCAGACAGGCGGCGAGTTTGACAACAGTGATGTCAGATGGGTGATCACAGTTCCTGCCATCTGGAAAATGCCTGCAAAGCAGTTCATGAGGGAAGCTGCTTACAAGGTAGACTCTTCCCCCACTCACCCACAAATGTAGTGGTGATTTTAACATTAAGTAGAAGTACTGTTGAGTGTCGTTGTATCCATACCTGTAAATCCATACATCCATGTTCTGCTGCTTATCTGGGTTCCCAGTCACAAGGGCTAAAATCTAATCACAGATATCCAGACCTCCCTCTGCTTGGCCACTTCCTGGAGCTCTTCTTGGGGTACACTGAGGTCACTCCAGAGATATAATTACTCTAATGTGTCCCGAATCTATAAAAATCCTCCTGCCAGCTGGACATGGCAAAAACACCTCACTTAGAAGATGTTGGGTGTGCCCCACATAGCAAAATTGGTATGGCCCCGATCTGGCCCACACAATGTGCTTACACATGGCCCACATACCGCAAAGAATGACGGCCCTTTGGTGGCCCAGATCTGGTCTGCCAGAGGTGGCCAACACATGGGCCAGCACAAGGCCAGTTGCAGACACGCTGGTGGTCCTGTGCTGGCCCATGTGTGGATTACCTCTGGCAAACCTGATCTGGGCCACCAAAGGGCCGTCATTGTTTGCGGTATATGGGCCATGTGTAAGTTGTGTGCAGCCACGGGCCAGTTGCAGACACACTGCTGGCCCTGTGCTGGCCCAGACCAGTTTCAGCTCTGGCCCCAGATGTCAGCCTAATGTGTAGCTTAACCAAGACATGTGCCGGAACATAATAGTGCAAAAGTAACATGACGAAACTCTGTTCAGACAGTGAACGGACTGACTCTTATATAGCACTTTTCTAGTGTCCCAGATTACTCAAAGTGCTCTGTACGGCATGCCACATTCACCCAGTCACATAATTTTCTCTAAACAGAGTGCTTCCTAACTACATTCATGCACATTCACACTCTTGACATGCAGACTGGAGGAGTCAGGGATCGAACCACTAACCTTCCGATCAGTAGGTGACCTGCTCTACCTCCTGAGCTACAGCTACCCACTGGCAACGATGAGTAAACCGTCACTAGGTTTTGGATAAAGTGTACACTCACAAATCTGTCAAACTTGCATTTAAAACGTTGGCTACCATAGCAGTATAGTATTGCAACATGGCATTTAGGTCTTCTAACTAAATTTGCACATTTAGAGGACAACGTCTGAATGCATTGTTGAGACCATGTGTTATAAAACCAGTGTTTCAGGCTTTGCATCTGTAAAAACATCTTCTTAATGTTATGCTTAGATGATAAATTAGCTCAAGTCAGACTTGAAATACATTGTTGGAAACCCTGAAGATGATGAGGAAAATTGAAGTTTAACAACAAACTGCTTGGTTGAAACAAGTCTTAACTGTTCAAACCACTAAATGGAAATTCTTACAAAGCAGACTTTTGGTATTAAATTTGTTTCAGGTGACATTTACAAGATCTGTAAGAGTCTTTGTTGATACCACGGCATCATGTTTGTCTCTGACTGCCAAACCCGTCGTATGGCTGTAGCTCAGGTGGTAGAGCAGGTCACCTACTAACCAGAAGGTTAGTGGTTTGATCCCAGTGTGCATGCCAAATATCTCGGGCAAGGTACTATTCCTAAGTTTTTCTGATGCCATCAGGGAACGTAAATGTTAGACATTTGAAACAGCGTATTAAAAAGTGAAGGAGGTAAGTTGTGTGAAGTGCTCAGAGTAGAAAAGCGCTGTATGAGAATCAGTCCATTTACCATGGCTGAATGCGCCTGGTACATGCGCTGGACACATGTGCTGCAGCTGTCCAAGTAAAAGTTAGCTGAAGGGAAAGTTGTTGCCCTGCTGGAGATCACTAAGTTTGGGTCAATACAAATTTGGTTTCCACTGTGCCACTCAGCTCCTACATTTTCCACATGTCAGCAGCTGCTTTTAATTGGTGGCAGCATTAGTTACAGTAAAGCCACTGCTTTCGTCTCTAACTGCTTCAGTGCAGCTTCTCTGGACTTTCTGTTCAAAGCAGAGCAGCTGATTTTGTGCATTTAAAGTAGCCATGAGATGAAGTAAGGAAAGAAAACTAAAGGAAATGTGAACAACGACACAAATGTGAGATGCAGTTGTTATCACTTTCATCTTTGTTTTGGTGGACTGTGATTTGTAACAGCTGCAGTTTTCTGTTCTGTGCTTACACTGCACGTGTCATTCCTCACCAGCAGTTCTTAATCACTGCTTCATATCACAGCTAATGTGCAGCATTAGTCACAGCACATTCTTCACTCTTGATTGCAGATTTGTATAATCGCCATGTTATGCATTCATTGCATTCCTTGGCCTGTTGCTTCCTGTGAGTAGAAAAAGTTGTTAATTGAACTTTATTGTATTTAACTTGGGACGGCTGTAGTCAGATTTATTTTCAGTTCAGTTTTATTCTTATAGTCCTGATTCACAACACAAGGCACCTCAATGAACTCTGTATTTAAAGTTCGGCATATTGTTAGAGAGATAATCAAACACCTTTTTATTTTATTTATATTATTTTT
The DNA here is from genome assembly GCF_057382275.1 of Copadichromis virginalis. Taxonomy (NCBI): domain Eukaryota; kingdom Metazoa; phylum Chordata; class Actinopteri; order Cichliformes; family Cichlidae; genus Copadichromis; species Copadichromis virginalis. The sequence continues at coordinate 631,604 of NC_140630.1, read as the reverse complement.
TTCCCCTCATTGTATTTTGTTTTCTCTTCTTTCTTTTGCACCTTTGTGGTCCAGCTACCCAATTTCGCTGTGCAAGAAACTGCACAATGACAATAAAAAGCTCTAAGTCTCTAAGTCAGTGTTTAACAACAGTGGGAAGGAAAACTCCCCTATAAGAAGAACGAAACACCAGTAGAACCAGACTGAGGCACCCGCTGGGGGTGAGGATAAAACAACTAGAGCAGAGAGAGTGAGGACAAAAGGCGGCCTACGGGAAAAAGAGCAAGAGTTTAATATTTACTCATGATTAAATAAAGTAGTGTCGAAACAGGTGAGTGAAGGACAAATGCTCAGTGTATGATGGGAAGCCTGCCAGCAGCCTAAGCCTATTGGAGCATTAAGGTGGTCAGTCAGCACTAACTAAAAGGAAAGCTTTAAAGCTGAGTGTGTGCCTGTTTCACTAATCCAAACTGGAAACTGGAAGCTCTGCCTCCCATTCTAATTTTAAAAATCCTAAAAACCAGAAGTACAACTGCGGTCTGAGACTGAAGTACTCTGGTAGTGATGATGATCAATTAAATAATCTATAAATACATGAATTTGCTTTTTTAGCTCCACTCCAAGATAGGTGCACTAATAATAAAGTGAAATGAGTCGCCAACGGCTGCATATATACAACAGCAAACAGACCTGGAAAGAATGTGCAACAAACATGTGTGAGTGTTTGTGTAGATGTCTTTGACATCCTTATAGTGAGAGTGAGAAGCTGCAATAACACAACCAGGAGCCGCAGGACCCAGGAGACCATAGAGTACTGATCCGAGGCTACACATCACAATGACAACTTCGTGTCCACCCCAGGACTAAGAAGAGGGAGGCCCAGATGAAGCACCATGGCTAAAGATCAAGAGCCCTAGAAGACCAGAGGCAAGGGGCAGCCCACCCTGCCATAGGCCAGCCATCCCAGCATGAACGGGGCTGCAGGTGCCCAAAAACCACCCAACACCAAGCAGATCCACCTCCCACGTAGAAGAGACTGAGCCATCCCAGACCACAAACTAGGGCGCAGTAAGGAGTCAGCAAGTCCCAGACCCAGACCACATCAGCCCTCTCTGAAGTGTGGGTGAGCAGCCTGCAGCAACTGTGCTGCAAGCTGTGTCCGTGTTATATGGTCCTGCACGCCTGTCCAAATGCTCTGGCAGTGAATATGTGAAGACACATGGTTTAGGTATGGTATCCCAGCCTCACCAGCTGAGGCTCACCAGCTAAATTGAATTCTCTCTAGAAAGAGAATTCAATTTAGAATGATGTCTTTGCTAGACATGGAAGCAAATACATCATTTATACTCCTTACTTCCTTATACATTGCCAAGAAAACTGTTCTGATGAACTGGAAACCAAAAAACTGCTTATGTGTCCATCTATATAGAATTTTACTGCATGATCAAATTAATCAGGAGGAAACTTTTGCTTTTTCAAAAAACCAATGACTTTGTTTCTCTCTGGTCCCCACTGATCAGTTACATCACCTAGTGGGGGTGGGTGGCTGTATTTTCTTTTTCTGGTCAATATATTGTTGTAAGTTGGTGTTGAGTCTGTCAGAGAGGTGTTTATGCTAAACCTTTAACGCTGTTACAGGTCTTACTGCTAAAGCTAATGAAAGGCAAAGCAGAGAGTGTTACGTTTCCACAGAGTGTTTGTTCCAGCTTTGTGTTCTGGCTTTTGTTTTTTAAACTTTTATTCTTGATGGTGTGTTTTTCTATTTAAAAATCCATATGCTTGTCTAGTGACCAGTCCATAAAGGGTTTATTAGGCATCAGTGAAAACAAATAGTGGATTTTTAATTGTTGCAGCTCTCTTCATGAGTGATGTAGTCATGTACGAATAACCAGAAGAAAAACTTCTATATACGCTAAATTGTGAAGTGTCAGACTAAAAAGAGGAAGGTTTTAATTGTAAATATTTTAATTGTGACAAAGCATAAGAGACCGGATGATCTTGTAGATTAAAAGAGAAAACCCCATTTTCTCAGGGGGCTGTAACCTATCCCACCTGTCACAGGGTCAAAGGTGAGGTACAGTTGTGACTAATAATTCAGCAAACACGGGGTACCTCAGTGTATACTACATGTGGACACAGTAGAAGAAGCTGAAAAGACAAAAGAAACCTTTTCTTGTCCTTTAAAGCTGAAGCGTATTGTGTTGTGCATGCTCTTGTCTAGTCTGGTCTGGTATCCCGGGAAAACCCTGAGCAGCTGATCATCGCCTTAGAACCTGAAGCAGCATCGATCTATTGCCGCAAGCTCCGCCTCCACCAGATGGTGGACCTGGGCACCCAGACCACACAGAATGGCTTCAGCCCCTCTGACAATGTGGGCAGTGGGATGAGCCAAGGTATGTCTCACTAACAGATATAAGAGATTATTCTGAAGCCACGAGCATGTTTTCATTCATACATGCACACAGTCATGTTCAGTGTTTGATTTCCGATGGCAACATTGTTACTGGCATCATAACATTTTCCCTTATGTTGTTTTCTTTATAGCATCACCAGGTAATTATTACACAACTTTTCAAAAACGATTCAAACGTACACCAACTCGTTTCTTTTGAGTCTTCACATTTCCCTTTATGTTTGCTTCTTCTCTGAGAATTGTGTTGTACTAATCAGCTTCTTCAGATTTATTATCCATCAATCCGTACATTTTCTGTCACGTACAGTGGGGCAAAAAAGTATTTAGTCAGCCACCGATTGTGCAAGTTCCCCCACTTAAAATGATGACAGAGGTCAGTAATTTGCACCAGAGGTACACTTCAACTGTGAGAGACAGAATGTGAAAAAAAATCCATGAATTCACAAGGTAGGATTTGTAAAGAATTTATTGGTAAATCAGGGTGGAAAATAAGTATTTGGTCAGCTCAAACAAGGAAAATCTCTGGCTCTCACAGACCTGTAACGTCTTCTGTAAGAAGCTTTTCTGTCCCCCACTCGTTACCTGTATGAATGGCACCTGTTTGAACTCATCATCTGTATAAAAGACACCTGTCCACAGCCTCAAACAGTCAGACTCCAAACTCCGCCATGGCCAAGACCAAAGAGCTTTCGAAGGACACCAGGAAAAGTATTGTAGACCTGCACCAGACTGGGAAGAGTGAATCTACAATAGGCAAGCAGCTTGGTGTGAAAAAATCAACTGTGGGAGCAATCATCGGAAAATGGAAGACATACAAGACCACTGATAATCTCCCTCGATCTGGGGCTCCACACAAGATCTCATCCCGTGGGGTCAAAATGATCATGAGAACGGTGAGCAAAGATCCCAGAACCACACGGGGGGACCTGGTGAATGACCTGCAGAGAGCTGGGACCAAAGTAACAAAGGTCACCATCAGTAACACACTACAACGGCAGGGAATCAAATCCCGCAGTGCCAGACGTGTTCTGCTGCTGAAGCCAGTGCATGTCCAGGCCCGTCTGAAGTTTGCCAGAGAGCACATGGATGATACAGCAGAGGATTGGGAGAATGTCATGTGGTCAGATGAAACCAAAGTAGAAGTTTTGGTATAAACTCAACTCGTCGTGTTTGGAGGACGAAGAATACTGAGTTGCATCCCAAGAACACCATACCTACTGTGAAGCATCGTGGTGGAAACATCATGCTATGGGGCTGTTTTTCTGCCAAGGGGACAGGACGACTGATCCGTGTTAAGGACAGAATGAATGGGGCCATGTATCGTGAGATTTTGAGCCAAAACCTCCTTCCATCAGTGAGAACTTTGAAGATGAAACGAGGCTGGGTCTTCCAACATGACAATGATCCAAAACACACCGCCCGGGCAACAAAGGAGTGGCTCCGTAAGAAGCATTTGAAAGTCCTGGAGTGGCCTAGCCAGTCTCCAGACCTCAACCCCATAGAAAATCTGTGGCGGGAGTTGAAAGTCCGTGTTGCTCGGCGACAGCCCCAAAACATCACTGCTCTCGAGAAGATCTGCATGGAGGAATGGGCCAAAATAGCAGCTACTGTGTGTGCAAACCTGGTAAAGACCTATAGTAAACGTTTGACCTCTGTTATTGCCAACAAAGGTTATGTTACAAAGTATTGAGTTGTATTTTTGTTATTGACCAAATACTTATTTTCCACCCTGATTTACCAATAAATTCTTTACAAATCCTACCATGTGGATTCATGGATTTTTTTTCACATTCTGTCTCTCACAGTTGAAGTGTACCTCTGGTGCAAATTACTGACCTCTGTCATCATTTTAGGTGGGGGAACTTGCACAATCGGTGGCTGACTAAATACTTTTTTGCCCCACTGTATCTAGGTCACGGGGGCAACAGTCTAAACAGAGCCCAGACCTCCCTCTCTCCACCATCTTTCCTAGCTCCTCTGGGGGACACCAAGATGTTCAAAAGCCAGCCAGGAGATGTAATTGCTCCAGTCTGACCTGGGTTTGCTCCCCGGTCTCATCCTGGTGGGACATGCCCAGCAAATCTCACCTAGGATGTGCTCAGGAAGCATCCTGGTTAGATGCCTGAAATGGCTCCTTTCCTTTTCGAATCTGAGGTTTGACTAATAGATCCTCTCCAACTCTCTGGCATACATCCTCCCAGGGGGCTGAGAAGCTTGAGGCCCAAAAGTTGCAGCACACTCTCTGGTACACCCTCTTGAAGAGGGTCAGCCAATCCAGAGGCAGTGTCCTTGCAGTGTTGCAGATGCGTGTCAGCCATGCAAACTGCAACAGAAAGTTGGGAAAGTCAGGGTGAATCTTGGATGTTGGATAGAAAACACTCTGCTTCACAGCTGAGCATGTCAGTCCCTGCAGTCACATCCCCTCCACATTAGTGTTAAAGTTTCCCAGTATTAAATTCGGTTCTTTTGTATTCTTTACGGCCAAAAAGACACAGTTCAGAAGTGGTCCTGAACACAAAACACACAACCCCAGGTCTGAAGCACAAACAGAAGCCTAGGTATTTATGCACTTGCTCTCTACGTCACACCACACTTTACGTTTCGATCAAACAGCCTAGTTGGTTTCACTTTCTACTGCAGTTACCACGCTTCTGCAAACGCATGCAGTTTCCTGTCAGCACTTTTGGCACAGAGTATACTCAGAGTTAGGCCTTTCTTATATAAAGCAATATAATCAGCATATAAGCATTTAAGATTATAAATGTAAACCTCAACACCAGTAAGACAGTCGAGTCATCAGGTGGGACCAGTGTCTCTCGCCCTCAAACACCAGTTTGGGCGCTCTCCCACCAAAAAGTGGACGTCACATATATCTAAAACCAGTTTCAGCAACTGGGGGTTGGATCACCAATACGTCCACCCTCAGCTGCTGCCTGGTCCACAGCGCACTGGTCCCCTGCAGCCCCTCCTGTGTGAAGGGGTACAACCATGTGGCTCGTTCGGGCTGAGCATGGCTGGCTCCGCGGGCTAAGGCCAGACCACCAAATGCTTGCTCATGTTGCCCCCACTAACCCAAAACATAGGAATGTCATTTGCAATCGAAATCTGTGCAATAGTAATTAGGGGTGAAATTACATGAAATTTCAACCTCCCATCTGAGCAAAAGGACTTTAATTATGGTTTTATTAGGCCTGGAACGAGTTAAACATGTGGCATGTTTTCTATGCTTCCACATTAAAAGCAGGACAGAATCATTTCTAGTCTATCAAGCAGTGTGCCAATGATGCAAAGTGAAAATGTTAAACAGCAATGAGCTCTCTGTGCGTTCTTTCTCACATATTTAAGTTGTATTTGGTGCAAAGCATGTGTTCATCACCACAACCAAAACAGAAGACTTACAAGGTTTATCAGTCCTATTGTTAGTCTGCATAAAGACAAACTCCACATTCAAAGACTCATTTTGGCCTTGCTTGTTTCCATTTGCATTGTTGGTTCTTTTGTGTATCCATGGATACACAAAAGAACCTCCTTGAATCGCTACCTTATCGTGGTAGAGGGGTTTGTGTGTCCCAGGGATCCCAGGGGCTATGTTGTCTGGGGGCTTTTGCCCCCTGGTAGGGTCTCCCATGGCAAACTGGCCCTGGGTGAGGGAGCAGACAAAGAGCGATTCATAAGACCCTTGTGAAAAGGACACCGAGGGAACAGTTTACCCTGCCCGGGATAGGGTTACCGGGGCCCCGCCCTGGAGCCAGGCCCGGGGAGGGTGCCCGAGGGCGAGCGTCTGGTGGCCGGGCCTTAGTCCATGGGGCCCGGCCGGGCACAGCCCGAAGAGGAGACATGGGCCCATCCTCCCGCAGGCCCACCACCCGCAGGAGGCGCCATAGGGGTCGGGTGCATTGTGTGCCGGGTGGCGGCCAGGAGCGGAGGCCCTGGCGGACTGACCCCCGGCTGCCAAGACTGGCAATAGGGACATGGAATGTCACCTCTCTGGTGGGGAAGGAGCCTGAGTTAGTGCGTGAGGTTGAGAGGTACCGGCTAGATATAGTCGGGCTCACCTCTACGCATGGCTTGGGCTCTGGAACCAGTCTCCTGGAGAGGGGCTGGACTCTGTCTCAGTCTGGAGTACGTTGGGGTTTTTCCCGGTGGACGAGAGGGTTTGTTCCCTGCGCCTTAGGGTCGGGGAACGGGTCCTGACTGTCATCTGCGCTTATGCGCCGAGTGGCAGTTCAGAGTACCCAGCCTTCTTAGAGTCCCTGGGGGGGGGGGGGGGTGCTGGAGGGTGCTCCACCTGGAGACTCTGTTGTCCTGCTGGGAGATTTCAATGCTCACGTGGGTAACGACAGTGAGACCTGGAGGGACGTGATTGGGAGGAACGGCCTCCCTGATCTGAACCCGAGCGGTGCTTTGTTATTGGACTTCTGTGCTAATCACAGTTTGGCCATAACGAACACCCTGTTCGAACATAAGAGTGTCCATAAGTGCACGTGGCACCAGGACGCTCTAGGCCGTAGGTCGATGATCGATTTTGTAATTGTATCAGCAGACCTGCGACCATATGTTCTGTACACTCGGGTAAAGAGAGGGGCTGAGCTGTCAACTGATCACCACCTGGTGGTGAGTTGGATCAGGTGGCGGGGGAGGACGCTGGACAGACCTGGTGCACCTAAACGCGTAGTGAGGGTGTGCTGGGAACGTCTAGCAGAGGCCCCAGTCCGCGAGATCTTCAACGCACACCTCTGGCAGAGCTTCAACAGCATTCCGAGGGAGACTGGGGAGATTGAGTCCGAATGGACCATGTTCAGCGTCTCCATTGCCGAAGCTGCTGCATTGAGCTGCGGCCGCAAGGTGGTTGGTGCCTGCCGTGGTGGTAATCCCCGAACCAAATGGTGGACACCAGAGGTGAAGGGAGCCACCAGGCTGAAGAAGGAGTCCTATCGGGCTTGGTTAGCCTGTGGGACTCCGGAGGCAGCCGACAGGTATCGACAGGCCAAGCGGAATGCGGCTCGGGCAGTGGCTGAAGCAAAAACTCGGGTGTGGGAGGAGTTCGGAGAGGCCATGGAAAAAGACTTTCGGACTGCCTCGAAGAGATTCTGGCAAACCGTCAGACGTCTCAGGAGGGGAAAGCGGTGCTCTACCTGCACTGTGTATAGTGCTGGCGGAGCGCTGCTGACGTCGACTGAGAAAATTGTCAGGCGGTGGAAGGAATACTTCGAGGACCTCCTTAATCCCACTGACACGTCTTCCGAGGAGGAAGCAGAGTCTGGGGATGAGGGGAATGACCCGCCAATTTCCGGGGGCGAGGTCACTGAGGCAGTTAAACAACTCCTTGGTGGCAGAGCCCCTGGTGTTGATGAGGTCCGCCCCGAGTTCCTGAAGGCTCTGGACGTTGTAGGGCTGTCCTGGTTGACACGCCTCTGCAATGTTGCGTGGAGATCAGGGGCAGTACCTGTGGACTGGCAGACCGGGGTGGTGGTCCCCATCTTTAAGAAGGGGGACCGGAGGGTGTGTTCCAACTATAGGGGGATCACACTCCTCAGCCTCCCTGGGAAAGTCTATGCCAGGGTGCTGGAAAGGAGAGTTCGTCTGTTAGTCGAACCTCGGATACAGGAGGAACAATGCGGTTTTCGTCCTGGTCGCGGAACACTGGACCAGCTCTTTATCCTCTCCAGGATACTTGAGGGTGCATGGGAGTTTGCCCAACCAGTCTACATGTGTTTTGTGGACTTGGAGAAGGCATTCGACCGTGTCCCTCGGGGTGTCCTGTGGGAGGTGTTGCGGGAGTATGGGGTGTCTGGCCCATTGCTACGGGCCATTCGATCCCTATACAACCGTTGCAAGAGCTTGGTTCGCATTGCCGGCAATAAGTCGAACTCGTTCCTGGTGGGTGATGGGCTCCGCCAGGGCTGCCCTTTGTCTCCGGTTCTGTTCATAATTTTTATGGACAGGATTTCTAGGCGCAGCCAAGTGGCGGAGGGCTTTCGCTTTGGTGGCCTCAGAATCTCATCTCTGATTTTTGCAGATGATGTGGTTCTGTTGGCTTCATCGGGTGAGGGCCTCCAGCTCGCACTGGAACGGTTCGCAGCCGAGTGTGAAGCAGCGGGAATGAGGATCAGCACCTCCAAATCTGAGGCCATGGTTCTCAGCCGGAAAAGGGTGGAGTGCCCACTCCGGGTCGGGGATGAGTTCCTGCCCCAAGTGGAGGAGTTCAAGTATCTCGGGGTCTTGTTCTCGAGTGATGGGAGAAGGGAGCCGGAGATCGACAGACGGATTGGGGCTGCAGCTGCAGTAATGCGGACGCTGCACCGGTCCGTCGTGGTGAAGAGGGAGCTGAGTGTAAAAGCGAAGCTCTCAATTTACCGGTCGATCTACGTCCCTACCCTCACCTATGGCAACGAGCTGTGGGTAGTGACTGAAAGAATGAGATCGCGGATACAAGCGGCAGAAATGAGCTTCCTCCGAAGGGTGGCTGGCCTCTCCCTTAGAGATAGGGTGAGAAGTTCGGCCATCCGGGAGGGGCTCAGAGTAGAGCAGCTGCTGCTCCACATCGAAAGGAGCCAGCTGAGGTGGTTCGGGCATCTGATAAGGATGCCCCCTGGGCGCCTCCTGGGTGAGGTGTTCCAGGCATGTCCCACCGGGAGGAGGCCCCGGGGCAGACCCAGGACACGCTGGAGAGATTATATCTCTCGGCTGGCCTGGGAACGCCTTGGTGTTCCCCCGGATAAGCTGGAGGAGGTGGCTGGGGAGAGGGAGGTCTGGGCCTCTTTGCTTAGGCTGCTGCCCCCGCGACCCGGCCCCGGATAAAGCGGATGAAGATGGATGGATGGATGGATACGAATGAGTTTGCTCTAGTTGTGCACCTTTGCAGCACACTTTTATACACGTGCACAAGACCAAATATACTGCATATATACTGCATGTATACTGCATGTATACTGCTTGTATACTGCATGTATACTGCATGTATCACAGTGCCAGAAAACCGATTCTGTTCGTCTGAAGATGGCAGTTTCAATGTTGACAGTTTACCTACCAATCATTATGAAATTGAAGCCATTGTTCATTATTAAGTAAATAGTGCTAGTTTATTGTGTATAATGGGGGGAAACTTGAATCCAGCTGAGTCTCAGGCTCAGTCTTGGATGTGTGATGAAATGTTTCTGACACTGACGACGTCCAGATGAATAAAATCAGCGTTCTGGGATTTCCTCACCTGGATGATCGAGCACGCATCATCATATCGCTCTAACACCTCACTTCCTAAAAGGCATCATCAAAGCTTTAGAGTAACATATGTTCCATTCAGTTTGTAGGGTTAATGCTAAACAGTACACTGCCTGTGCAACACAAGCATGAGTTCAGAATAGAAGAGTGTGAGTGCTGGCACCGCCTGCAGCTCAGACCTCGGCTACAGGCAGGCATGCTATAAAACACAGAAATGAATAGAAAAATCACAGAGTTTGTGCCATAGCTGTGTGAAGGCAGGAGGGAATGGTGAACCCAAGAGCAGGACTCACGGAGGCGAATGTGAAAACACCCGGCTTTATTGGGAGATTGCATACTGAACAGAAAACTAACTAAACAAAGCAAATAAACTAACAGGCAGGCAAACAGAACACGGAGTCGAATGAGGGACGACGCAGACACTAAATACAAGAGGTGAACAGGACTAAGAGGAAACAGCTGGGAGGCACGGCTGACACTAATTACACAGATGAGACAGGGAGAGCACAAAACTGAACACACTGACATAAGACACAGACCTTCAAAGTAAAACAGGAAATGCACAGACTGGACTCAGAGACACGGTACAGACAGAGAGCAGAGGGACATGCATCAAAACACAAAAACATGATCAGAACGAACTAGAACACAAGATCATAATAATAATAAACACAAAATGCTGAGTCAAATGACCCAGGACCATGACAGTTTGTAATCGTAGAGAAACCATTCATTGGTTTTGTCATATTCAAGCAGGAAGCACTCAGGGCTTCAAAGATTCAGAGCAATTGAAAACGGACCTTTGAAATGTGCGTTTTTGCAACAGACTGTACAATTCAGGTGACAATGAATACATCAGGAAACGAGTGTCACTGCATTTGGAGAACATATTTCTAGCTGTAACTGGATGCCTTGGAAATGGTCCCCCAGTACAAACAACAAAAATAACTAATAATATTAACCCTGTTGACATGCCTAAATGCAGTGAGATGCTGCCATGAGAATGGCTGATTAGAAATCTACCTAACAAACTGTCCTGTAAGTGGTGACGGTCACTCCTCGGTGAATACGTCTCAGAGTAGTATTATTAGAAACAATGGTTTAAAGATGATTTAAAGACTTGGGTGTCAGTTCTGTCATTTTCTGAGCTTTCCTTGGAGATAGGAGAGTCCGTTAGTCCAACACTCTGTTGGAGGATCCCTGTGAACAGTCAGGTGCATGCATCTCATCTCATAGTACACACATGAGTCCATAATAAATAAGCTGTCAGAATATTAAAGACTATTGGAACACGACTGCAGTTTCCTTTGGATGTGCATTCCCACTGAAGCATATTCTTCCTCACATGGTTTAGTCCAAATCACACATCTGTAATGTTTTGTAATGTTTATGTTATTTCTATATTGATTGGTTTGGATTGATCTTTCAGGTATCATTTAGCCTGAGATTCTTGTACATAACTACTGATTGTCCATCCCTCTCTGCATCATGTGTAATTAAAATTCTTTATAGTTGGACTGAACATTTTCATCGTCAAAGGGACCTGCTCTGGTAAAAATGAAAGTTTACACTAAATGTTTTTAGAACGATGAACTCAGATAGCACTGAGTCTCTCTGTTAACAGGTTAAGTACCACAGGAGGGTGCAGGAATTAAACCTTTACTTAAAAAGCATCATTAGCTGTCTCAGCTAATCACAGAACGATCTCTAAGCTTCCTGTTAAACCTCAGTGTTTGTTACTACTCACAATAACATTTTATTAGAGAAGTAGCTGCATGCTGCAGGTACTGCGCTGCAGTGGTTTGTATCATATCTATCTAATAGACTCCAGTTTGTTCATGTAAATGGAGAGTCCTCTTCACACACTGAGGTTAATTATGGAGTTCCACAGGGTTCAGTGCTAGGACCAATTCTGTTTACATTATACATGCTTCCCTTAGGCAGCATCATTAGAAGACATAGCATACATTTATATTACTGTGATCTCTGGCTCTGTTTCAGCGTTTGTCTTTTTGACCTCGCCCCTCTTCCCCAGCTGGTTGTGTCAAATGAGCCTCATTCCCAAGCCTGGTCCTGTTTCTTCCCATTTGTAACACAAAAAGGACCCATCCACACAGTGCTGCAGGATGAGTGATTTTATTTACATGGTCTTTCTTTATAGCAGCTTTTCAGCTGCACATCTCTTTCTTCCAGGCCACGCCACCTTTTAAAACAGGAAAGTGTGATGGATGTCAGGTCTGCTGGCTGGCCTTTACACCTACTCATGTGCTAACTTTAGGCAGTCCTTGCTAAAGTCAGTTAAAAACATTTGTCAGAGCTGGGAACGCACTTAAATATTGCTCTAGGTCATGGGTTTCACACGATGTAATTATTATGTGTGAGCCGAATCTTCAGCCCTGCTGAGAATCCATGCAGGTTAGGGTGAGACTTTGACGGACACATCATGCAGCTAATCACATGCAAAGGCAGACTGGAATCATACCATTGTGTGAAAGAAGGAAGTGGGGCAGATATTCCAAAACAGCAGGTGTAGTGGTACAGGCCAGGTACACAGAGACACTGAGGCATTTAAACCCAAGTGGGTCGGGAAAAAGGCAACGAGCGAAAACATAAAGTGAGCGGAACCTGTCTGCATTTCAGTGACGTGGAGACTTGATCGAATCAGGAGCTAAAGTCATAACCATTTTTATTTTCAGCAATTTTCCATAATGGAGAACAAAAGGTTTGACAATTGTCCAGGCCTTAAACCTCAGCTTAACAAAGTAATTAAGCAATAAACAATTAACTTGTTGAACCTCCATTCCCCTTACCGGGGGTAAAAGGGAGAACAGCTGGTTTAACAGGATGTACAGATATTTAAACATAGATGTGTGGTATCCATGGAAACATCAGAATCTCAGCTAAAACCCCACAAAACCATGAAACAACCATGAAACAACAAAAACAGCTAAAACAGCAAACAAAGTTCAGGTAAACAGAGAAAAAGAGGATTTTCGCCCACAGAAAAGTCTTTAGTGGGACTGTCGGAACAGCTGTGACGTTTTCTCTAAACACTGTTTGAACCCCATAACACGGTGCATCAAAACTGGTCCACACATGACGGATCGGGACCCGGCACAGAGTGATATAGTATGCACGGTGACGTGCCTGGATGATCGCCATGAATTATACATCAGGGAAGCTGAATGGTCTAAGCTAAGTAGATGACACAACACAGAAGAGGGCCCCTGTAAAGGACCCTGCAGTCGGTTTGCTAAAGCTAAATGTGTGGTCGAGCAGAGAGAGCGCTCGGGTGGCCGCCCTGCTCCAGGGCCCGTCTTCTGTTGTCATTTGGAGGCAGTGCACAAAGTATGTGTTACTGCTGGTTTGCCACTCTTACTTGTGCTGCTATTGGTTATAACATACAAAAAGCTGGAGTGTAAGCGAGAGTTAAAAATCTGCATTTTCATGCTTTATTCTTTTATCGTCTTTCCGGCTCATTCCAAACCAAACATGTGGATGGACACATCTGTGGGACTTCAGATCCCAACTGCATGTCGCTGGCAGTGGATCAAGTTTGCGACTGCAAATGCTGATTGGTTGATAAGACCTAACCTCCCCATTATGCAACAATCACTGGTATGCAGCACCTGTAGTTCAGGGTTGGTGACATCACCAACACGCTGCAGACCGTCTGTGGTGATAATGGAAAATACATAAACAGAGTTAATCTGCAGACGAAAAGGGAGTTTTGCCTTCCCACTGTCGCCAAACTGCTTGCTCGTGGAGCGTTGTCCAATTGTTTGGGTTTTCTCTGTATTCTTGTAGGGTCGTTAACTTACAAGCTAAAGTGTCCTGAGGTGACTGTTGTGATTCGCATCTATATAAATAAGACTGAATAGATCCATTTTCCACTTAGATTCTGTGCATGACGTTGTATATCATGTTCTGTAGTGACTGTATGTATGTATGCCAACCAAATGACCCATTTAATAAGCATTTTAATGAAACTGTTCCTGAAAAGATCTCTATAGAGATCCTGCTCATAGTATGGATTCATCTTAGGCTGCTGCTTGTCTCACACTCCACTGTATATGAGCCCCACAACTTCTCATAGCAACGCTTCCTGCCTTGGTCAGACTCACCAGAACACTCTCTTTCTGTTAACAAGCAGCTAAGGAGCATGTACGGCGCAACCGGCAGAGTCGCACGTTTTTGGTGGAAAATGTCATAGGGGAGCTTTGGTCGGAGCTGGAAGAAGGTAGAGTCTCTCTCTTCTTTTACTCATCTGTTCTCTTTTACTTTAGGCTGCCTCCTTTGGCTCTTTCATGTACTGTCATCCTGTCATAGATTAAGAGATTATGATGCCGATTAAGAAACCAGCATCATAAACCTAATATTTAGAGAATTGGCACCAAACGTATAAAGAAATAAAAAAACTCAAGTGTTCAGAAACACCGACATAGTTTAAGCATCGTTCAGCTGCTGGCTTGGCAGAAGGTAGGGCCACACATTTGATTTGGCAGTTTCTTACCCTTCTGACACAACCACAGCGGGGATGTGTGTCCAGCATGGAGCCAAATAACACTGATGCAGTTTGCTAAATAAGTTCATTTGATTGCACTAACTGGGAAAGGCTGGATCAGCCAGAGGGACGCATTGCTGTGGTTGGTTGTTATGTTGTTGGTCATATCAGAATAAACAGTCACCTGACAGGATATTACAGCCTCCCTATAAAATTAGTTTCTGTTCCTTCAACACACACATGTGGTTTTAGAGCCACTTTAAACTGAGCTCATTTATTTTACAAACCTTTCCTTTTAGGTGGGAAAAGAGCCCAGCTGAAGAGGTTTTAAGGCTTATTCGGGATACCCATCAGCGGCACATGTGCAGCTCTGCTAAATTAACACATAAACCATTTGACTGGTTAGCAAACAACCAATCACAGCACAAACCACTGGAAACCCTGCTTTACAGGCTTGATAGCTCATTAGCATCTCTGCTCTTGAACACTGGACAAATGCTTACCTGCAGCTGACAGTATCAGTCTGCTAAACGCCGTCCTGCTAGCGAGCTTTAATAACCACGGGAGCTGTGGTTTCTGTGCTGTTCCCATGTCACAGCCGAGTGGCTGTGCTGTTACACACCCTTCATCTTTAAAAGTTCTAACTAAAAATTGAAGACTGACTTTAATACAAAGACTATAATTATTGCTTTCAACATGGATACATATTAACTTTTTGTATCATATTTGATACATGAGTTTCTGAGACCTGCATCAACATGATCAAGATTTGCCATCATTTCAAAATGTTATGGACAAAACTCTTTTTTTGTCTAAAATTAACATCGTTGTTATCAAACAGTTGTCAAAAACACTCAATGTATCAAATGCAATACAAAACATACACATAATAAAAATCTATCAAACACAACATGATAAAGCAATAAACACATTTTGTGGATTTTGTTATAAGGGTTCATAAACATCTCAGTTCTAAAAAATCTGAATTTTCTGGCTATTTTGTGATGGGTCTTACAGGGTTAATAGAGGCTATTAAACCTGTTAGCTCCACCTGTCCTGAGTGGTTTGCTTCCTTCTACACTGCCTTAGAACTGAGTTTACAAGGATCAGGTCAGCAGTGCTCTCTGTGGCCTCACTCCAGAAGCAGGAGTGCCAGACAAAGTCATGTTCCTGTAAACAACACAGTGCATGCACTTTGTCTCATGCCACGCTTCTCACCTGCTCACTTCTCTGCACAGGTGACCGATATGTGGTGGTGGACTGTGGTGGAGGAACAGTTGACCTGACTGTCCATCAGATCCGTCTTCCAGAAGGACATCTGAAAGAGCTCTACAAGGCTTCGGGTACAGCACGTGTAGCGTAACACTTTGCTAAAGCATCAGACCGTGTTCATGTGACTCACAGCTGTCTGTTTTCTCAGGTGGCCCCTATGGGTCCATTGGGATTGACTATGAATTTGAGAAGCTGCTGTGTAAGATCTTTGGCCAAGATTTCATTGACCAATTTAAGATAAAGAGGCCAGCTGCGTGGGTGGATCTGATGATTGCATTTGAGTCTCGAAAGAGAGCTGCAGCCCCTGACAGAACCAATCCTCTCAATATTAACCTGCCCTTCTCCTTCATTGACTACTACAAGAAGTTCAGGGGCCACAGTGTGGAACATGCTCTGCGCAAAAGCAAGTGAGTGTAAACAGAAAACCCAATCCTGGACTGACATGAGCGTCTCTATAATCCTGACACCAAAAAGATGCGCTCGTTTGCTTTTGATACAGATTTAATCTGAATTATATTGACTCTGTGATTTCATGTTGCAATATTTCTTGATCACATTTGATTCTGTACATGATCCAAAAGGTTGATTCTGTTCATCTGGACGTTTTCAGAAACGTTTCATTATCATCAGGGGGCTTCTTCAGTCTCAGCTGACTGCAGGTTTCCAACCTTATGAACAGGACATCAGGGGACATCTCCTAGCCCACTGATGAACAATGGGCTGGGAGGCCAGTTCCTCAGTACCATTCTAAACGCTAAGTCCAGATGAGCTGCCTTTTGGGATTTACTGACCTGGATGATTGAGCATCCATCAAGACAGATTAGGCACATATTAGTTTTTTTTAGCTTGTCAACATCTTGACTAAGATGAAATTTTAAAAGTGTGAAAAGTGTTTGTCCCCTTTATTCAGTTGAATTACTCTAGCAACCGCCAGGCCTGATTTCTGCCACACCTGTTCTCAATAAACCACTTAAATAGGACCTGCCTGACAAAGTGGAGTAGACCAAAAGATCCTCAAAAGCCAGACACCATGACGCAATCCAAGGAAACTCAGGGACAAATGAGAAACAAAGTAACTGAAATCTCTGTCTGCAAAATGTTATAAAGCCATTCTAAAGCTGTAGAACTCCAGCGAACCAAAAATGACAGATATTATCCACAAATGACGAAAACACGGAACAGTGGTGAACTTTCCCTGGAGTGGCTGGCCAACCAAAATGACCCCAAGAGCACAACAACAACTCTTGCAAGAGGTCACTGAACCCCAAAACAACATCCAAAGAACCACAGGGCTTACTTGCCTCAGTTAAGGTCAGAGTTCATGACTCCACCATAAGAAAGACACTGGGCAAAAAATGAGTTCCAAACCACTGCCGAGCAACAGGAACATAAAGACCCCTCTCAGTTTCTTGATCTTGAATCATCTTGATGAGTCCCAAGACTTTTGGGAAAAGCAACATGTTGCCAGCAGTAAAATAAGGTGGTGGTAGTGTGATGCTCTGGGGCCGTCCTGCTGCCTCAGGACCCAAAGACTTGCTGTGGTAAATGGAACCATAAATTCTGCCGTCTACCAAAACACCCTCAAGGAGACTGTCCAGCCATCAAGACCTCAAGCTGAAGCACACTTGGGTTCTGCAGCAGGACGATGATCCGCAACACACCAGCGGGTCCACCTCTGAATGTTTCAAGGAAAACAAGATGAAGACTTTGGAGTGGCCTAGTCAAAGTCCTGACCTGAATCTGATGGAGATGCTGTGACATGACCTTGACAAGGCGACCTCGACAACCCTCCACAGCACTGTAACAGCCAGTTAGCAGAAACGCTTGGTTGCAGTTGTTGCTGTCAGGGTGGCCTAATCACTTATTAGGTTTAGGGGGCAATTACTTTTTCATACTGCTGTAGCTAGTGGCTGTCTGTAGGCTGTGCTAACATGTTAAGAGCCTAAGAGATGCTTTCATTTTCTGGACCATCACCTGAAGCAAAAGTCTTTTTTTGATTTCTATCTCTGACTTGCATTAATAAACAGTTAAACTCTTGCATTTTTAGTCCCATTTGTAACAAACATGTTGTATCTGGATGAGAATAAAGTGAACAACAGTTCAGTTGTATCATTAGTTACATTTTGTGCTGTCATTTATAAATATGAGTCTTTGCCATTTTGTGAAATTTGACAGTTCAGTGATGTTTTGATTTGATAATTTATTGTAACTAACTAATGATCTGCCTGTGAACTGAAATGAATACAGTGTATGTAACAGATGTTCTCCTCTCTTTCCAGTGTGGACTTTGTGAAGTGGTCATCTCAGGGGATGCTGCGGATGAATCCAGATGCTATGAACTCCCTCTTTAAGCCCACCATAGACCACATCATCCAACATCTCAGTAAGCTACATTATAACACCTGCATAAACACATATCGCTCACCTTAGAGTCAAGCAAGTTGCAAAGTAAATAATAGTATTTGTATTGCTAATAATAATACATTAAAACTGCAATGCAACTTTTAAGACAACCTTTAGTCACTGTGCCACTACTCTCAAGTAACTAATGGGAAAAATGACCCTTACGTGTACAAAAGATCGTATAAGTATTGAACAATGAGTGTCAAAAATCTTCACTGGGATCAGTAACATTCTGTTCAATGTGTTGTTGTTGCTCAGTTTCAAACTGACAGGGTTGGTCACTCCCTAACTCCAGACAGCCTAGATCAGGGGTGGGCAACTCCAGGCCTCGAGTGCCAGTGTCCTGCAGGTTTTAGATGTGTCCTTGATCAAACACAGCTGATTCAAATGGCTAAATTATCTCCTCAACATGTCTTGAAGTTCTCCAGAGGCCTGGTAATGAACTAATCATTTGATTCAGGTGTGTTGACCCAGGGTGAGATCTAAAACCTGCAGGACACCGGCACTCGAGGCCTGGCGTTGCCTGGCCTAGATAATCCACAGTTTGCTCAACCACATGAAATTAGGTCACATTTCTTAAGGATGGATGGGCCTGCTTCAATACAGATAGTGATTATAGCAATTTATTATAGCATAACATAAATAAAATAAAACCCCTGTTTTTCTGTGACATTTGTAACGCATTTGAAAACACTGCAAAGACAGTGCTACAACTGAATTTAATTCAGTTTAATGTATAAAGTGCTAACTCACATCAACAGCTGCCTCAAATTGTAAATATGTTACAGTAGTGGAGAGAAACCCAGCAGTGAGACAATCCTCCATGAGCAAGCATTTGGCATCAGTGGGAAGGAAAAACTTCCTTTAAACAGGAAGAAACCTGCGGCACATGCACTTGTATGTGAGGAGAACGAGTTTGAATTCAATTCTGGATTTAACAGGACGCCAAAGAAGAGAAGCTAACGTGGGAGAGACCTGCTCTCTGTCTGTTCATTAAGCCCCAAAGTGAGGAATCTAATAAACAATCTGCCTAATATCCATACGTTGTCTCAAGAAAGACATCAAAGGAAATCCACAAACCTTAATGAAGTTTAAACACCAAAACGGGTAATTGTATTCTTGCTCCCGTGTTAGAACCAATTTAAAATGAGTAAGTCCTGTTTTTTCAGCCTTGCGTGACAACTTCCTGCCATCATCGTGTGTATGAATCGCACTGATGAGCGAAAACACTGAGAGATAATAACATCGATTATCTGATTGGAAGGATTCTCTAGAAATGGGAAAGCATGAAGACTTTTACAAGAGGAAACCTGCTATGGCCAGATGATGAGGATCTGTAGAACAGCAAGGCCAAGCCTCATAAACCATGTTATTTTGGTGACAGGTTCAATTCGATTCATTTACATAACGCCAAATCACAACAGTTGCCTTGAGGTGCTTTATATTGAAAGGTTAACCCCGTGCAATACACAGAAAAGCCCAACAATCACATGAGCAACAGTGGGAGGAGAATAAGGCGTCCTTCAGAACCAGGCTCAGAGACTGGTGGTGGTCATAAAATTCAAATTCAGCTGTTTATCAGTGAAAGGAAGATATAAACAGCTGTGTATCAGTGCACTCACTGGGTATGAATAAAAGGCATTTCTGTGTTTCTCCTGCAGCTGAGCTCTTCGAGAAGCCAGAAGTCAGTGACATCAAGTTCCTGTTTTTAGTGGGAGGTTTTGCCGAGTCTCCCTTGCTGCAGCAAGCTGTCCAGAACATGCTTCAGGGCCGCAGCCGCATTATCATTCCCCATGACGTTGGCCTAACCATCCTGAAAGGCGCTGTTCTGTTTGGCCTGGACCCCAGTGTGATTAAAGTCCGCCGCTCGCCACTCACATACGGAGTTGGTGTCCTCAATCGTTTTGTGGAGGGGAAGCACCCACCGGAGAAGCTGCTAGTTAAAGATGGAACGCGCTGGTGCACGGACGTCTTCGACACCTTCATAGCTGCGGACCAGTCTGTGGCGCTTGGCGAGATGGTCAAGCGGAGCTACACGCCGGCTAAACCTTCCCAGCAGGTTATTGTCATCCATGTTTACTGCTCTGAGAAGGAGAATGCGAGCTTCATCAGCGAGCCCGGTGTCAGGAAGTGTGGGACACTGCGCTTAGACGTGAGCGGAACAGAAAGTACAGCGGCACGCCGAGAGATCCAGACGCTCATGCAGTTCGGCGACACGGAGATCCGAGCCATGGCAGTGGACGTGTCTACCGGACGCACTGTCAAAGCTAGCATTGATTTCCTAAGCCATTAAGTATCAAAAGAGAAGTCGTGCTCCAGTCCGGAGCTGTGGAGACGGACGCTAACAGCTTACACATACATACAAACACACACCTGTAGGGGCGTGTACCGGGAAGGTTCAGTCGCTCTTCATTTAAGCACTAAAGTGATGATGTGTGCAAACTTAACTTAAACTCAGACATTCAGCTTTAGAATCCGCGTATCATCGAGGTAAGAGAGGCACTAATGAGAGCTTAGTATGTTTTAGGTTCGTCACTTCACCACATCTGTCAGGTTTCGTGGATAAGCAGCATTCTAGTGGTCATTCCCTCCAAGGAAACCCCTGAACCCAGTGATGAGGCTTAAAAGCTCCTGACAGAAGCTTCTCCATACTTTAATCTATGTTATGCAGATCTACTGCCTCTGGCACAGAGAGGAACACATACAGTGAATTCATCTTTGTTTGTTGTTGTTCTGTTCTGAGACTATGAAAGGGTCAGTAAACATCCTCAGAAGAGCTACACAAAAATATCTTAATGTTCTTCTATATAAACTCGTGTCATGTTAGTAGTTCTGCAATATTCAGCCCTTTGAATGGTTCCCTCGAGGGCAAAACACACAGTTTTCCTTATACATGGCCAGTCTGCCAAATGGACGACTTGCAGTCATCTTCCATTTGTGAGATTGCTAGCTTAAAAATAACTAGCATTACTATGTAAAAATGTTCAGCTATGGAGGATTGATGCAAAGTGTTAACGCTGTGACATCTTTGGGTAGCCGCTACAAGTGAAACCACGCTGACTCGCTAACATTTACCAAAACTAAAGTTACAAATATACACTATATCATTCTTAATGCGTTGAGAACGCACGCAAAAATATTAATTTGAGTCATTTTGCTCTTTTTTCCATTAATGGGAGATGTGAGAGTAGTTCATATTTTTAGATTGAATTCAGCTTCCAGCATGGGCGGACTCTCACTGTCAGGCTCATTCATTCATAGATTTCATTATTACAATCTATGAAACACGTGTTTTACATCCTGCATAGACATTTAATACTTACATACATAAGAGATCATATTTGTGCTTCGCCTGTAGCAACATACTTTATGTTTACAGCCTCATGTAGGGTTTGGTGCACTCATGGTAGTCACTGTACCATCTGTAGAAATATGGGTTTTTACTCAACCGAGGTTGCTGATTTTTTCAACTTTTATTAGCCTTTGTCCACCGCTGGAGTGGAAAGCTTCTTCTACCAGGAAAAACATGCTGTCCTCTTCATGCTTTGGTTTCATGATCAAGCCTTTAGACCCAGTACTACACAGACGAAGGGAACCCGTGTAAAGGCTGAAGGTGTGGTGATTCTATTGCAACTACATTTATAGTAGTATATTTATAAAGTATATAGCCACTTTACCATTAGGCTGAATCATGCAAATGCACCAGCTTGGCCCTTTGATGTAATCCAGTGTTATATCTGATTCCAGTAATGTGAAATGTGCTGCAAGCTCAATCCTAAAGAAAGAACAACCATCAATCTGCTTAACTGTGGCCTTTATTAGTTTTTGCTTCTGATTATCAGCTGTGGAAAGAATGACCCCGCCCACTCGACCTCTTTGATTGCACGTATAAGGTGCAGCAGGCCAGTTGAGGCAAACAACAGTGTATTTATTTCTGTAAATACAGTATTTAAATATTGTACAGATTTTTAGCATTGTACGAGCAATTTCAAAGCCAAGAGTGCATATGTCTGTGTTTTTGTGTACGTGCACATGAAGGAGAGAAGAAAGCTCATGTTCTGTCACATGGACATCCTCAACATTTCTTTCTCACCAGCCAGAACGTGAGAGTTAGAGGCTTTGTTGTGTTCCTTCAAAGACTGGATGCGTCACCTTACTGTCACTTTGCAATCACACAAAAAAGCTTGAATACCTTTGTCCTTAAAAATATTTCAGCCCGTAGGGTTGCATGGTTCCACGATCTGAATGTGCACGGCCCAGTTGGACCGCACACATTCAGATTCTCTTCATTAAAGTGTGAGGCACAGTCACCAATAATCATACAGGTAAAATCTCCAGATCTCCAAAAAAGTCTCAATCATGATAGTGCCTAGCATGAATAAATGTGATGTTCAAATTCTGTCACCGCCAAGAACATACAGTGCTTACTTTCACCTGCAGCTCGGTTCATAAAGACATCCGTTCGTCCCTGCAATGGAGGAAGATCCGTATTTGAATAAGCAGAAAACGATCGAATTGGAACGTGCAAAACCTGATTTCATAGCTTCGCCTGTTTTTGACTTAAGATTAATTTGTTGAAACGTCCATAAGATTCAGACGTTAACTGTTGGCCTTTCTAGTCTCAGTGTTGCACAGATGTAGGAGGCAGTCTGCCCTTTAACAGTCGTTGCATTAGGGCCACATTATTGTTTAAATTTCATGCTTTGGAAAGTTACAAATACATACTTTAAGAAAAAGTACAAGTACTTTGACGTATACTCCGTATACATCAGCACCCCCAGGTGCCATCATTAGAGTGGCACCTGTGGAGCACACTGACAGTCAGCAGGAGATTTAGGAGGAAAAACACTCAGTCTCAGCTGCAACAAACTCCCTTAAATTATATAATCACACTTTTGAATTTCATTTTTTCACTGCCATGGTCCAGATATGCAGCAGTTATGAGTTATGTCTGAATTATTATGGATTTCCTTTGATCCTTTGTTTAAACTGTGAATTAAAGCTGGTCTCGCCTTTCAGTGTAAGTGTACAAAGCTGCACAAGCTCCAGTGCCCTCTGCTGTCTTCAGCACTCTTTCTGCGATGCACGTTTTGCATGTGTCACATAGGAATGGCTGCTATTACTAATACACAAAACCACACTTAACTACTGGTTTACTCTGGTAGTGTCCTCTTTTTGAGCTCTGGTGTTTGAGCTCAAGCGATGGCAGCTCATAACAAACATTACTGATAACTGAACTAATAACCTTTTATTTTACACGTCTCTGTGTTCACAAAGCATAAATGTAAGACTCTAATAGCACCGTGGTTTTCTTGTTTAACATTAGATGATTGCTATGTGTTTTGTACACCTTTGAGTGTTATGTGATGCACAGGGTACTGTTATGTAGCAGCTTTTTACCTAAAGCTATAACAAGATTAGCAAGATTTAGCTGACTAGCTGACTTTAGCTGACTTTATTCTTGGTGTGTGAAGCATCATTTTTGGTCAATGAGTGAATGATTTCAGGTTATTTGGATGTGATTTGAGTAGCACTCTAGTCAGCTTGCGTTGTCTTTAAGCATCTCCTTAAGACTCTCTAGAAAATCCAAGAATTCAGAAGATTTCGCAGCTAAAATCACAGAGCTTGTTGTAAGGATCACCTTAGCCACTCTGGAACGCAAAAACTAAGCAAACTTTATTGTTTAAGCAAAGACATTTTTATGTTTATTATTTTTCATGCAGTACTATGTGTATTTTACCAATGCCAGATATTCACTGTCACTAATAAAATGTTTATTTCAAATTGTTTGCTGTACTTTCTTCAGCTTAGTTAAAATGGGGTCATTTCATAGGTCTTAGTAGCAGAGCCAAGGCAACCAACAATTAAAATGTTAAAGTTACGCAAAGTGTGTTTATCTATGCTAACATGTGCAACCACAGCCTGCGTGTTACTTGTATGATTAGCTATCTAATTTTAGATTTAGACCTTTGTATTTCCTAACACACCGACCAACGCTTTAAGGTTTTATCAGCAGGTCTGTTAGAGCCAAGCTGACACAATCTGAAGAACAATGGCTACATGTTTGTGAAGCAACACTGCCACCAAGTGGCTCTAATGAGGAATGAGCTGGCTCTACCCTGGTTTTATTATTGTGAGACGTCAAGGACTCCACTTTTTTTAAAAGAAAAAAAGTTTGCTCGTAGGACTAGCATGTTATTTTTGACATGAGTTCTCAAAGCACTGCAGACCTCATTTTAAAGGCTGCAAGTAATTTCCATTTTCATTGAATTTAGTTAATTATTTAGGAGATTATGTGGGAACTGCACCAGAAGTGGGAAGTTACAAATTAAAAATACTTTACTGTATTTAAGTGTAGGGGAAAGTGGTCTTGTTTCTGCAAAGCCATAGAGGAAATTGGTCATGTGACTGCACATTTTTGAAGAGTCAACCATTTTACTCATCCTGCAAGGAAGAGAGCCTCATTGCAACAAAGCCAAATCCTACGACTACGCTGGATTGGTTGAGATGGTTGATGGTTCCAACAGTGGTGCAAGTTTTTAAGGTCAAGTAGTAATAGGTCTGTGAATGGAAAGCCCAGCTTCACTTTCAAAGAAGATGATGATGGAGTCATCCCTAGTGTATAAAAACACTACCCACATCACAAAAACTTGGTGGTAGTGGGTAGCATCAAAGAGTGGGATGTTATGAAGTAGGCCAGATCTGTGAAGACAATTGCAGTTCATTTCGTCTTCATTTGAATTTCATTTTGTTCTGAACATGTGGCCGTGTGGCGCTAGGCCTTGTTTAATAAAATTGACTTTGGATGTGCTCATGTGGCGCAACTTGCTTTTATAACTTACCCCGCACTGGGGGCAAGGTGTGCCACAAGACCACTTTGTTTTGGATCCACAGTGATTGTTCCCAGGGATGCACAACATCCTGAAACATCCTGAAATATAAGTACATGTTTTAGTTGGAAGCATTACTGTCATGGCCTCACTGTAAGTAAAAACTGGCACAACTCACCCCACTCTCTCCTAATTTTAAAGGCTCTTTAATTTATTTGTCTGAGCCTTCTAATACTTAAAAGTATTTGTTGGGCAGGCAAAAAGTCACTGATTTTGATTCTAGCTAACAAATGTCCGGTTGGTTGGCCATCACCATTTTGTCCATCTGTAACTGGAAATCTCAAATTATCTTAGATGCTTGCTGGCATCTCCAATCAGGAATTCCCACACCCGCCGATCCAAAGTCCCCCCGCCCATTCCCCGCCCAGTACCTGTGTGCGGAAGGCACTGAAGAAGATGAAGAATGGAAAGGCAACCGGACCAGATGACATCCCAGCCAAAATATGGAAGATGCGTTCCTAGCTGATCTCCTTAATCGTATTGCAGCCGAGAACAAGCCTTCCCAGGCCTGGACAACCAGCACCACCATGCCAATCTGGAAAGGCAAGGAGAATGTCAGCCAGTGCACCAACTATGCGTCGATTCGACTACTCTGTCATGCAATGAAAATCTTTGAGCGAATCCTGAATAAATGCCTTCGTGATATCGTTGAGCTTACCCCAAACCAGTGTGGATTTGTCAAGGGCTCCAGCACCACGGATGCCATTCATGCTGCTCGACTGCTTATGGAAAAGCACAGGGAGATGAACGGGATGGCGCATGTGGCATTCTTGGACCTGGAGAAAGCTTTCGACCACGTCCCACACATCCTTATCTGGAAAGCACTTAGGTCACATAGCATCCCAGAAGAATAAGTGCAATGGATGCAGCTGCTCTACCAAAATGTCACCAGCAAAGTCATATGCCCTGCAGGTACCTCGTCACCGTTTAGCATCACCATCGGCGTCCACCAAGGTTCAGCCCTGTCACCCCTGCTGTTCATCCTCTGCATGGACACAGCAACGGCCGACCTACAATCACGAATACACTGGAGCTTCCTTTACGCTGACGATGTTGCATTTGCTGACCCAGACCACCTGCCCCTCCAAGAGCAGTTGCAGGAGTAGAAGGACTGGCTGGAAGAAAGTGGAATGCACCTGAACACCAAGAAGATGGAGTACCTAAAATGTGGCCCTCGAACTCTGGGATTGATCCAGATCGATGGCCAGGAGTTAAAGAAGACCACTGAATACCATGGTCTGCGTGGACAGTGAGACCCTCGCGGATGTGCTCTTATGAGTCAACGCAGCATGGCTTAAATGGCGTGAATCGACCTGCATCCTGTGTTATCAGAGGATGCCCGAACACCTCAAAGCTAAGATCTAAAAGGCAGTCATATGGCCGGTGGCCCTATAGTACCAGAATGCTGGCCAGCCACCAAGAAACATGAGCAGATCCTCACTGCTGTGGAGATGAAGATGCTCAGGTGGATGGTGGGCTTAACTTGCCTGGATTGTGTGGGGGAGATATCATCACCCCCACCTGAGATTGGGTACCACGCCCCAAGTGCAAGAGGAGAAGGATCATTGAGTGTGAGAGGAACTGACCTGAAAGGTAGGATCATGGCCAAGCTTGAAACCTGGCCGGTTACCAAGACTGCGTGAAGTAATTCAATTCAATTCTATTTATACAGCACCAAATCACAATAACAGTCGCCTCAAGGCACTTTATATTGTACAGTAGATCCTACAATAATAGATACAGAGAAATTCCCAACAATCATGTGACCACCTATGAGCAAGCACTTTGGTGACAGTGGGAAGGAAAAACTCCCTTTTAACAGGAAGAAACCTCCGGCAGAACCAGGCTCAGGGAGGGGCGGGGCCATCTGCTGTGATTGGTTGGGGTGAGAGAAGGAAGACAGGATAAAGACATGCTGTGGAAGAGAGACAGAGGTTAATAACAGATATGATTCAATGCAGAGAGGTCTGTTAATACATAGTGAGTGAAGAAGAAAAACTCAATGCATCATGGGAATCCCCGGCAGCCTACGTCTATTGCAGCATAACTAAGGGAGGATTCAGGGTCACCTGGTCCAGCCCTAACTATATGCTTTAGCAAAGAGGAAAGTTTGAAGCCTAATCTTGAAAGTAGAGATAGTGTCTGTCTCCTGAATCCAAACTGGAAGCTGGTTCCACAGAAGAGGGGCCTGAAAACTGAAGGCTCTGCCTCCCATTCTACTTTTAAATACTCTAGGAACAACAAGTAGGCCTGCAGTGCAAGAGCGAAGTGCTCTAATAGGGTACCCTCAGAAGGTCTGCTAGATGACATTAATACAGCACTACGGACGATACCTACAGCTACCAATACCGAGACTAACAAGCTGATCTACAATATGGTAGCAGTGATCAGTGAGATGCTTGGCTACAAAGTTAAATGGCCACAGGGGGCAGTACCCTCCATGGAGAAGGCTAGAGGCTAAGCTCAAGGTAAGCTGCAACCACCAAGTACCCGCAGAGGGTCAGCCAAGTCCTGAGCAGTCAGCTAAACGTTAACAATGAGATCCGGCCTATCAACACCTACGCCCTGCCCTGCCCGTGATCAGATACCCTGCTGAGATAATAAGCTGGTCAAAGGAGGAGATAGAAGCCACTGACATCAAGACCAGGAAGTGCCTGACCATGCATTTTTAAATACTTTTTTAAATCATAAAGTAACTATGAATCTAATGTAATGCTGTGTTTTTTATATTGTAAAATGTCCTGCAAAACAAACTGAAATATATTATGTTATTCAAAACACTCAGCAGTTCAGTGCGGGACAAATAGCTTTGCTTGCAGTACTGTGGTGAATTTACAGTAAAGCACTGTGTTGCACTGCTGCATAGTGGCTGTTGTGTTCATGGGCAGAGTTAGGTAACATCAAGTGTAGCAGAGATGAATTTAAACTAATGACGCTTAGATTAATTCACTGAATTCAGTGTGTGTGTGTGTGTGTGTGTGTGTGTGTGTGTGCGCGCGTGCATTCTTTGATATTGTTATGTTACAGTCTTAGAAATTAAGTTCAATTCAATTCAATTTTATTTATGTATTGCCAAATTACGACAACTGTCACCACAAGGCAAGATTGTATCTCTTTGTATCTTTTCATATGGCAAATCTATTCTAATCCAGTGTAATAATGTTGTGTTGCATTTACAGGATATGGAGGCTAAGATGTGGGCCAAATCTAACAGCCTAAACATTTTGTTAGCTAAAGGATTTCAACCTGCATACAACCATCTGAACCAAAACATTACAGTTCTCTGTACAGACCAAAATGACTACACTGACATTTACACAATATCCACAGATGTGAGGAGCTCAGTATAAAGGCTCATGGGTGTATTTTCCGTTTTAATAAGAAAGACATGGTCGTAAGTAAATCTGACTGCTAAACAAGAAAGAACAAAACAAGCTGTTGTTTCTGCTGTGCTTTAAAGGTTACAAACCCCCATAGAGGAACCAATTTTCCATTAAATTCAGCTTTTTCTCTTTCAGTTCTCTTCAAACACCACCACCAGTGATTCACTCAGCTGAATATAAAACTAAACACAACCACTTATTCAGTAACCAGAACACATTTATGCAGAGTGTGTTATTCTTACACAAGTGCAGGTAGAGAGCTACTCGACCCTTTACAGGGCAAGGTTGTTTTTAGCTTGGGTATGGTGTTTGTGTGTGTGTGCCAGGGTCAGTAGAAGGGGCCTGTAGAGAAAGGGTGAGAGAGTTGGATAGGTGTGGCCAACTTCCCTCACGTAACAATGAAGCAGAGTAGTTGCTACAGCAATGTGGAGGGACCCAGACTCTCCAAATGGCCTTTTAGTTGCCAGCTTAGCTGCCCTCTCACTTATGCGTTCTCTTGCAGTTAATGGCAGAGTTCAGAGCAATATGACTAACCAATGAAATCACAGGACAATAACAGGCAGCTTGACACACGTGTTCGTTAATGATTCCTGTCATGAAAAAAAGACAGAATCTAAGTTCAACAACCTAATGGAAAATTTGTGTAACCTTCTTAAATTATCAGGAAGTTTTCACCTGTAAAGGAACCAAACACAGGCTCACTGAGGGAGAAAGACTGTGTTATTATCTATTAGAGAGCACCACAGGTCATAGTATTAAGAGGTGAACACAGATGAAGTGAAAAAGCACATACATCATATACTGATATTAATTATTTCACATAGTTACTGTTGGATTTATTAAGAAAAAACTGAATCAAGGTACATATATAGGTCAAAATTGTAAACAAGCTTCTGACAGGGTGCAATCTTCTTAGCTTGCTCTTTATTGGATAGACAGACAGGAAAGTGAGGAAGCAAAGGGTGCAGGTTAGACTCAAACCCAGGCCTCTACTTCATGCAGCATGTACTTGCCTGCTCGCCCACTGAGCTAAACTGGCACCTTCCAGTCTAAAATCGGTTGACATAATCACATGCATTGATTCTCCACAGTGTCACAAAGACATTTATTTGAATAATCTAATGTATACTATTTATTTTTTTCAATGACTTATCTGCACTTCAGGTTGACAGTGATCAGTAAAAATGTTTTTTCATGCTTCATGATTATATTACACACATAATGTGTAAATGTTATTTCCATTCTGTGACCTTCTCTATTGTTTAGATTGGCAGTAATCAGTGAAAATATTTCTTCAACAAGAACCAGCACTAGCAAACCTGGTCAGTTCTTGCAAAGCCTTTCCCTGTTTGTTGCCTAGCAACATGATCATCAGAAATTCTGAGGCTCTTAATATTTTCAGAGGCACTTATTTTGAACCCAATTTCAACCCAATGAATGAGGACAGAGCCTGCATTTCTATGGCTGGAGGTATGTAACAAGTGCATCTGTAGAATCTCATATTTTTTTAAAAAATGTAAAAAATAAAAATGCCAAAAGCCCTCATCTTCTCCTCCTCATGCGTGCCGTCACAATCATCCCACAAAGCAGAAGCTTCATGTTAATTCTAATAAATGTTCTCATTCTTTCAAGCGCTTTAAGTGCTCAGAGTAGAAAAGCGTTACATAAGAAGCAGTCCATTTACCATTTGATTGATGTTATCTATACAATAAGCCAAGATTGCCCTCAATGAAATCTTGCATCAGTGTAGCAACATGATTGATCCATATGTTTTCCATTTTTACTCCTGATTGGTTCCTTTGGTGCAGGGGTGGGACAACCACCAGCTTTGCCCTTACCCCTGACTGTACTAACATTTATATAGTACATCACTAGTTTTACCATCCACTCAAAGCACTTTAGGAGGAAGCTGTTTTGCTTGAGTTCTGTGCCCCCTACTGGGCCTCGTGCACATTTGCTGAAGGTTTCCTGCAATTATCTGCTGCAATCCTCTTTGTTGCTCGTGCCTTTGAAAACATAGTCTCTGAAAACTTGTAAACTTTGGTATATAGAGTAATTTGTTAGTAATATTTTTAGATCTTGATTGATTTTCAAAACGTAATGATCATGAAACTGACCTCAGCCCATTGTTGGTCAGTGGTGCTAGCTCACAGCTATGACATTAGTAACCCCATACACCAACACTTTTATGAAACATGAGCTATCTTAGTTTTATATACACTGCACACACATATAATATTATATATTTCTGGTTTATATTATATTATATTATACTTGACATTGTTGAAATTAGTTACTTGTGTATCTTATTTCCTCTACACTCCACGTCTCTTTGTCATCCAGCACAGAGTGCAGACATCATTTTCATATTAATGATCATGAAACTGATCTTAGCCCATTGTTAGTCAGTGGTGAACATTTCACTCATTAAGCTCATAATGTTGGAAACCTGCAGTCAACTAAGACTGAAGAAGTCACCTGATGATGATGAAACGCTATGTCCAGATGAAGAGAATGAACTTTCTGTGATACTTTTGTTTGTAGTGTGCACATGTCATAGGGTGCTGTGTATTAGTTGGAGGGACCAAAAATGCAGGATATCTTAGACAGAGGTAAATTCAAAATGCAGCTTTATTAGCTAGCACTGGGAAGCTTAGCAAAAACTCAAGGCAGAGTTACCTGAAGCTGACTGACTGAGAGACTGACACAGACACTGACAGACTGGAGCCCACACGACATGAAGAGTTATGATGATAATCTGATGAACAACAGAGGGAAACGGAGGACTCTAAAACACATGAGGTAAGTAGGGAGCTGGAACACAGCTGCGGAAACCATGGGCACAGGTAATTAAGAAAGACTAACCACAGGGGAAACTGAACATAACACACACAGGACAAGAGAGTATCAAATAAAACCAGGAAGCTTACGTTGAGACTGAGACATACAGACTTCCCAAGGTGAAAATAAACAAAGTAATTTATCTTAAATGTGGTATATTTTTTTTGACTTATGAGTTGCCTTTTTACTTCGTCTTATGGTTAAATATTATTAATTCAAAGTAACCATTAATCAAACTGTTGGTTCTATTTCTGTGTTATTAGAATATTTTGTTAGTATTTTTGTTCCCCTATTTGACACTTTTATGTCATGTCAGGATGGTCAGCAATGTGATTATTTGAATAAGTTTATAAAACCATTCTAAATATAGCAGAAATAGACTTGATGAAATTTTATATATATCTTAGTTTATAAGAGGGTAGTACATACAAAAAGATGGACAGCTGTAGCGGTTGTATCTGATGTGTTTAACATGAAACAGGAAATGTTAATCTGGTTAGAATGAATCCCGGTGGGGGTGTCACCTGTTAATCACCTGTGTTAATCTGGTTGGACTGTCACACTGACAGTGTAGCACGAGCGGATTAAAGTGTGTGCTGTAGTTGTAGTGCTGACTATCCTCACATCATGTCAGAGTATGCATGCAGAATAATTATAGCAAAAACATTAACCGAACACTTTAACATTGTTGAAATTGCATACAGTGGCTTGCAAAAGTATTCAGCCCCCTTGAATATTCCCACATTTTGTCACATTACAGCCACAAACATGAATCAATTTTATTGGAATTCCAGGTGAAAGACCAACACAAAGTGGTGCACACGTGAGAAGTGGAACGAAAATCAGACATGATTCCAAACATTTTTTACAAATAAATAACTGCAAACTCCAAAACACAACGGAAGTGCTCCAGGACGCTAGGGGCAGTGTTGAGCTTTTGTTACCTAGTAACTACACAAGCCAGGAAGCACTAATGACCGGATTTGGGGTCTGCAGCCTTAAAGGCCGCATTTTAAGGCCGATTTAAAGCTTTCATCCTTCCATAAGCAGGTCCTCTTAGCGTGGACCCTCATTTATAAACACAACTTCTCACCTCACAAATACCTTATCTGGAACAACAGAGATATTTTATAGAAAAATAAATCACTTTTCCTGGAAACTTGGATCCAGAATGGGATCCTATTGATGGCTCAGCTGGTTAATAAAGAGGGACAACTACTTACATACGACGACTTTATTGCACTATATAATTTTCCAATCAGTGTTCAGGAATTCTCAATGGTGCTTGGTGCCATACCCTCAGGGACTTTAATGTTATATAAAAACACTGACAGCTCGATCTCTACCTCAGTCACTCTCCCTGATCCAGCTGAGTCACCAACAGGAAAAATCTGCTTTTCACAGGAACTTGGTAATAGCAATAAGAGAATACGTAGTTTATTCCAAGAAGATATCATGTCTCTCCCATATATAACATCTTATTGGAACCGATATGTTCCAGATATCAAGTGGAAGACAGTCTGGATGGTCCCCCATAAATATTTGATTGTAAATAAGGTGAAAGAAGTCTCATTTAAAATTCGACAGAAATGTTATCCAGCCAGTCACTACATGGTCAAATTTAAAAGGGACATAAATACTAATTGTACTTTCTGTGGGGATCATCCAGAAACTGTGACACATCTTTTTTGGTACTGTTCTTTTACACAGAGATCCTGGAAGGAATTTAGCAGCTTTGTTATTGTCCATATTTTAAGGGAGTTTTCTTTACGATGGGAAAATGTTTTATTCTGTTTCTTTAAGTTCCCCAAGAAGTATGAGAAATGTTTTTTATGATAAATTTGTTAATACTTTTAGCTAAAGTTTTTATCCATAAATGTAAGCTTACTAATAAAACACCATATTTCTGTCATTATTTTAAGGATGTGGAAATGTACATACAATCAATATCAGACTCCACCAACAAAAAGCCTCTCAAAACAATATATGTATGTGAATCTTATAATTGTTACCTTTTTCTTTTACCCTTGGCTTTTTGTGTTCATGTTCTGTTGTTTTGTATACTTCATCTGTTCGTATGTTGTATACTCATTGTTTGTTAAATAAAGTAAAAAATTTAAAAAATAAAATAAAATTTTTTAGGGCCGATTACGTCACAGCGACACGACGAAGGCTGTCCCAATTCAAAGGCTGCTCAAATCAAATCAAATCACTTTTATTGTCACATCACATGTGCAGGCACACTGGCACAGCACATGCGAGTGAAATTCTTGTGTGCGAGCCCCACAAGCAACAGAGATGTGCAAACACAACAACACAAACGAGCAAAATACAAGAATGGCCAACCTGAAACTAATAAATATATGTACAATATATAATAGTGTATGCATTTCTGGATGTGTATACTAAATATTTTCCTACGTGTGTGTGTGTGTGTGTGTGTGTGTGTGTGTGTGTGTGTGTGTGTGTGTGTGTGTGTATACACATTTTTACAAATTAAATAGTAAAAAAAAAATAAATAATAATAATAATAATAATAAAATATATAAAATATACAGAGTTGAATATGTGCAAAACAAGTGGCATTTATATACAGTGTGGAGTGCATAATGTTGAAGTTCCAGTAGTGAAGCTGAGGTGTCTATGACGTGTTCAGCAGTCTGATGGCCTGATGGAAGAAGCTGTCTCTCAGTCTGCTGGTACGGGACCGGATGCTGCAGAACCTCCTTCCTGATGGAAGCAGTCTGAACAGTTTATGGCTGGGGTGACTGGAGTCCTCGAAATGCGGCCCTCAAATGCGTCCTTAATTTCCCTGCCTTCATGGCCCAACATATCCCAGACTTCATAGCTCGGCGGTGGTGTGGATAATTTTGCCGAAAAAAAACGGCGGAGGCGGAGCAGACGAAGAGTAAACTTTCAGAAGTAAGTACTGAATATTATGTCACTTATTTATGCGCAAATGTTTTTATAATGTAGAACATTAAAACATTACTGTTGGCCACATGTCGGGAAAGTTATGTGACATTAGCGATGTTTGTACTAACTTGGTTTTAAAGCCTTTACTTCAAAATATGCGCCGTTCAATAGCTGACTTTAATCTTACAGAGAATCTGATGATTTTATGGATAATTAAAGTCAGATATATATATACACAAACACAACAAGCTGAAAGTCAGTGATGCTGCTCGGTTTGCAGTCCTGAACATCACGGCACAAGCAGGATCCACTGCACTGTTAATGTTAGCTATGTTACATTGCTGCCTCTGCTCGGTGGTGTCGAGCCAAACGGACTTTAACGTGTGTTT
The DNA here is from genome assembly GCF_057382275.1 of Copadichromis virginalis. Taxonomy (NCBI): domain Eukaryota; kingdom Metazoa; phylum Chordata; class Actinopteri; order Cichliformes; family Cichlidae; genus Copadichromis; species Copadichromis virginalis. The sequence goes on along the minus strand of NC_140630.1, from coordinate 597,393 downwards.
GAACGAGCTGACGGTTCACTCGTTAAGCTGAAAGAAAGATGCTTTAATCACAGCAGTCACACATGTGTCCACTGCACCATCTGGAACTCTTCTTGTTTACACTCGTAATAACACAAACACTAAATCCTGCTTCTCTGTGCTGTTGTGTAGCAGTGTGTACACCTGAGACTGTCACCTGTCTGTCTGTCCTGCACTCTCTCTCTGTTTCTTTCTCTCTGATTGTGGAATAAAAGTATGAACATGTGTTTATAAGTTACACTTGTGTTTGAATCCTGCAGCTTATCACACATTTGATTTCCATGTGTGACGACTGCAAGTGTCCAGAGTGAGGACAGACTGAGGGACCCACTGCTGCACATCATCTGTGAGGCTTTGCAGCCCTGATGATCCACCAGGACAAACTCAGCAGTGTGTGAGGAAGAGGAGGAGGAAGAGGAGGAGGAAGAGCCAGCAGCAGCTGACAGATGGAGAGAATAGACAGACTGTTCCCTGTTTGTGAAGGACTGCTAGGAAAGTTTAACATAACTGTCTGTGCTGAATCAGTCTTATTAGGTAATGTTCAAATAATGTTATCCTCCCAGTGTTTCCAGTGTGGGAGAAAGTACTCAGGGCCTTCAAGTTACACACTACAGGGAGTGCAGAATTATTAGGCAAGTTGTATTTTTGAGGAATAATGTTATTATTGAACAACAACCATGTTCTCAATGAACCCAAAAAACTCATTGATATCAAAGCTGAATGTTTTTGGAAGTAGTTTTTAGTTTGTTTTTAGTTTTAGCTATTTTAGGGGGATATCTGTGTGTGCAGGTGACTATTACTGTGCATAATTATTAGGCAACTTAACAAAAAACAAATATATACCCATTTCAATTATTTATTTTTACCAGTGACACCAATATAACATCTCCACATTCACAAATATACATTTCTGACATTCAAAAACAAAAACAAATCAGCGACCAATATAGCCACCTTTCTTTGCAAGGACACTCAAAAGCCTGCCATCCATGGATTCTGTCAGTGTTTTGATCTGTTCACCATCAACATTGCGTGCAGCAGCAACCACAGCCTCCCAGACACTGTTCAGAGAGGTGTACTGTTTTCCCTCCTTGTAAATCTCACATTTGATGATGGACCACAGGTTCTCAATGGGGTTCAGATCAGGTGAACAAGGAGGCCATGTCATTAGTTTTTCTTCTTTTATACCCTTTCTTGCCAGCCACGCTGTGGAGTACTTGGACGCGTGTGATGGAGCATTGTCCTGCATGAAAATCATGTTTTTCTTGAAGGATGCAGACTTCTTCCTGTACCACTGCTTGAAGAAGGTGTCTTCCAGAAACTGGCAGTAGGACTGGGAGTTGAGCTTGACTCCATCCTCAACCCGAAAAGGCCCCACAAGCTCATCTTTGATGATACCAGCCCAAACCAGTACTCCACCTCCACCTTGCTGGCGTCTGAGTGGGACTGGAGCTCTCTGCCCTTTACCAATCCAGCCACGGGCCCATCCATCTGGCCCATCAAGACTCACTCTCATTTCATCAGTCCATAAAACCTTAGAAAAACCAGTCTTGAGATATTTCTTGGCCCAGTCTTGACGTTTCAGCTTGTGTGTCTTGTTCAGTGGTGGTCGTCTTTCAGCCTTTCTTACCTTGGCCATGTCTCTGAGTATTGCACACCTTGTGCTTTTGGGCACTCCAGTGATGTTGCAGCTCTGAAATATGGCCAAACTGGTGGCAAGTGGCATCTTGGCAGCTGCACGCTTGACTTTTCTCAGTTCATGGGCAGTTATTTTGCGCCTTGGTTTTTCCACACGCTTCTTGCGACCCTGTTGACTATTTTGAATGAAACGCTTGATTGTTCGATGATCACGCTTCAGAAGCTTTGCAATTTTGAGACTGCTGCATCCCTCTGCAAGATATCTCACTGTTTTTGACTTTTCTGAGCCTGTCAAGTCCTTCTTTTGACCCATTTTGCCAAAGGAAAGGACGTTGCCTAATAATTATGCACACCTGATATAGGGTGTTGATGTCATTAGACCACACCCCTTCTCATTACAGAGATGCACATCACCTAATATGCTTAATTGGTAGTAGGCTTTCGAGCCTATACAGCTTGGAGTAAGACAACATGCATGAAGAGGATGATGTGGACAAAATACTCATTTGCCTAATAATTCTGCACTCCCTGTATGAAAGGCAGCAACAAGTTTCATGTTTAGAAACCTAAAGTATGTATCAGCAGCAGAATGGAGCTAAAATAAATGTTGGTTTCAGTTCTATGAAGCTTTGAGTATTTTGGATCAGTAGCTGCTGTGTTTGTTGCATCATATTGCTGTAACTGTTTATATGCTTTATATATTCTGAGCTAAGTTGATCTATAGTGTTACATCATATTCTATAAGGATGTTATGTGTTTGTAGACTTTCTGCCCAGTTTGACCCATTTAGCAGACGTCAGCCTGTTTAAGGCTCTGATATCTATTCTGTGTGACTTACAGCAGTTATGACATGGTCTGATTTTCTCACCCAATAAAGGAATATTTCATATATCAGTCTACTCTTCATTTTATCAGAAACAGTTATCACAGCTCCTACATTTGCTTTTTATAAATATATGTAAGCAATGAGCCAAATTTAGTAATGCCAACATACTGAAGGAACAACATTTGTCTCTTATATATGATACACCTATATATGCACTGTCAAAGACACTTGTCTTTGAGTGAAGATTTAAGATGATAAGACGTGTAAATAACTGCAACTTGAATCTGTACTGAAGCTCAGTATTTGACACAGAGTTCATGTTCACTGCTGTAATAGCTAATAATGATAAATATAATAACTATAATATTGGCCATATTATATTTACATTACCACAGTGAGATGACTTTAGTCTCATGAACAACATGAACTAATTGTTATTTACTAACTAATCTTAAATGACTGTTCAGCACAGGAATGAAGCCCAACAATCATGTTTTACAGTCCTGTGGTCTCAGCCTCAGATACTTATCAAATCACACAAAGCTCTTGTAGAAACAAACAAACAAATGAACAAAATATGTTCTCCTTCATTTCTGTCAAACAAAGTTGTTTCCAGCGGTTAGTATCATGGTTGCTAGGCAACCTGGGAAGCGCGACGGAGACAGACAAACTTGCCGTTTATTTTGCAAATCGAGCTCAACACTGCCCCTAGCGTCCTGGAGCACTTCCGCTGTGTTTTGGAATTTGCACGTGTTTTTTGGGGTTTGCAAGTGTTTTGGAGTTTGTACGTGCTTTGTCTCTAGGGGCCACCGTAGTTGTGTGATGCTTGTATACAGTTTGCCAGTGGTTTGTATAGCCACGAGCAGAGATGGGCAGTAACGCGTTACTTGTAACGCGTTACTGTAATCTGATTACTTTTTTCAAGTAACGAGTAAAGTAAGGGATTACTATTGCAAAATCGGTAATTAGATTACCGTTACTTTCCCGTAGGAACGCTGCGTTACTGCGTTACTAAAACCATGATTTTTTTTGCGAGATTGTGTCTCATGACAGTGACGTAAGCAAGTGCGACGTTGGTGACAGCAGCTGTGTGCAGATCAACAATGGATAATATATCGAGTGCGGGAGAGAGTATGAGCGTGCAGCGTTTAAAGTGTGGAAGTACTGACCTTACTTTGAGTTTGATTCCATAAAAAGTGACAAAAACATTAGCGTCCATCGTGCGTGGGAAGAAAACTTATTTTTACAGCGAAAAAAACCCCTAAACTTCCGAGCAAGCACCGAGTAGCTACGACGTGATGGGAAACTCACAGAGACACTCGCGCGGATTCTTCAACTGACCGCAGCACACCTGCACCAGGGTAACCCTCCGCCTACCCTGCTCCTGCTTTACAGGTGAAAATAGAGCAAAAGGACCGCTGAGTCTTTGACTTTATTTATTTTCTGCTGTGTTTTACTTGCATCTGTTTGAAAGAGTGAGTGAAAACACAAAAAATATTTTATTTTATGTGCTGGAATGTGTAGAAAATAGGTTTAAATGTTAAACTAATTTATTCAAGTCAGAAAATGTTGCATATAATTAAATGTTTTGCTTGATGCATAAAGTTAAAAGATTAAAACTGATAAAACAAGTTAAAAAAAGAGACTTTTCCATTTGATTACATTTTGTATGATGGATTATGTAGAAAAAGTAGAATTGGGCTGAAAGATCTATCACTTTATCACCTCTTCAGGTTGTAAATCGTGTTTTTAAAAAGTAACTAAGTAACTAAGTAACTAAGTAATTAATTACTTTTGAAAATAAGTAATCAGTAAAGTAACGGGATTACTTTTTGGGGGGAGTAATCAGTAATTAGTTACTGATTACTTTTTTCAAGTAACTTGACCAACACTGGCCACGAGACACTGTAGTTACTCATGTTGAATTGACCAAAATGGCGCCACCCTTGTGGACTGAGCTGCCCAAAGTAAAGATGGAGTCTATCCCTGTGCCGCATCCCATGTGTGTCCACCAGGGGTGGTGTTTATTCATTTTTGATTTAGATTTTCTGTATTATTTAGAACAGTTTTGGTTTACTTTAATTGTTTTCTAATTGTAATTTCTGTTATTTTACAGAACCACACACACTCACATAGATTCACTTAATCATACGAAGATTAAAGATCGCAAATGTTCCGAAGATGTTTTTGGATTAAAGGAACCCATATTATCATTGCTGTGGACCCCTCTTTCATCATATAAGTCACCTTCTGACCAAGGATAGGAATATCCTGCTGTAATTTGCCAGTTTATTAAGCACGCACATGTCCAGTTCAGACAGTGTTCTTTTCTTGATAGGCTTCATTTGTCTGTCTGTGAACAGCTGATGTGCTTTGGAAGAAAGTTCAATTCTGGTCTCATCTGTCCACGGGACATTCTCCCAGAAGCTTTGTGGCTTGTCAACATGTAGTTTGGCATATTCCAGTCTGGCTTTCTTATGATTTGTTTTCAACGATGGTGTCCTCCTCGGTCGTCTGCCATGTAGTCCAAACAACGACGGATGGTGCGATCTGACACTGACGTTCGTTAAGCATGAAGTTCAGCTTGGATCTCTTTAGAAGTCTTTCTGGGCTCTTTTGTTACCATTCGGATTTTCCGTCTCTTTGATTTGTCATCAATTTTCCTCTTGCGGCCACGTCCAGGGAGATTGGCTACGGACCCATGGATCTTAAATTTCTGAATGACATGTGCAACTGTAGTCAGAGGAACATCTGCTGCTTGGAGAGGGTCTTCTAGCTGTTACCTTCAACATGCTATGATTTTCTTTCTAATTTAGTTCCTTCACTTTCTCTGGTCCATGTTGAGTGTGGTACACAGTGACTACCTGGAGCCCTATATATAGGCCCACTGACTGATTACAAGATTATAGACACCTGTGATGCTGATTAGTGGACACACCTTGGATTAACGCGTCCCTTTGGTCACATTATTTTCAGTAGGGGTACCATCATTTTTGTCCAGGCTTGTTTCATGCATTTATTTTTTTAAATAATTCCCTTGAAGCATGATTGAAAAGCAATGTCTGACTTTCACTGGTAAACATTTATAGAATTTTTATTTATTATTACTTTGTGACCATTGTGAGTTTTTCTTTCATTGACCGAAGGGTACCAACAATTTTGTTCACACCTGTATGTGCTTTAGCAAAAAGGAAAGTTTGAAGCCTAATCTTAAAAGTAGAGATAGTGTCTGTCTCCTGAATCCAAACTGGGAGCTGGTTCCACAGAAGCAGCACAAGAAAGACTTTTCAGGGAGTTTTTAGGATATTCTCACAATAACTTACAGTAGTCCAGGCATAGTCTGGAGAACGGTAGTTTTTGCCATACATTATCTTCAATGACATAAAGATCAGCACAGATATAAGATTATATATATCTAGACTACAGAAATGTGCAGCCTTACATACCCTCATGTGTGAATGAATTGCAGAAGCACAGCAACGGTTGTCTTCTCAAGCTGTCAAGTATCAGCACAAAACAAGTTAAAGCTAATGTCAGCAGCTGCTGTAAAACACTGCTCTGACTGTGTGTGACATTTTATTCAGCCTCTGCTCACTATACAGACTTCTTAGTGTATCTCATATTACTGCTGGAATCATTTATTATGAAGGTCGAAACACATTTTGGTATTTAAAATTGTTTTATTATAAGGGTAACACAGACCTAATCTTTCTGCTGGCAATGTGGGAAGACAGTGAACAGTTGAACGTTTTGCTGTTCAGTGTGAGGTCTCTGCTCCTTTCAGGTTTGTCTGTGAGCATAATGTGTCCTGTTATGCTTTTAGTCAACATTCATTTATTGGTTGTTCCTCAATGTTGCACCCTCCTGCAAAAATGCTCTCTCGTTACCTCTCCGTCAGTGTTGAATTGCTCCTGTTGCAATAGACACTAACGGCCAGGGGTTAAGTTTGTTGTGCAAGCATTCCACAGGGAAGCTATTTTTCTTGCCACCTACATCTATACCTCGCTAATTCATGACCTGTCTATAAATGCTTTGTTAGTAACAATGCCACCCCTCACAACTGGCTTAAAGATTAGAAAAAGAAGCACTGTCATTCCAAAAATTCCTCTGACAAATACAGATAATTACAGGAATTAGCCTGCTATTTTGTCATTAGCCTTCACTTTCAATGAGCCAATAATGAAAAGAGAAACAAGAGTCGCAGACAAAGATGGATGTCTTTAGAGGATTAAGACGTTTTCTCCCCCCACCTCTGAGCCCACATATTCAATTTGCTGTTTTATTAATATTATTAATGTAGTCAAGCTTGAAGCTTTGAAGCCGAGAGTTTTTTCTTCTGATTGGTATTGTGCAAGCACTCACGGCTCAGCTCAGGGGAAGTCAAAGTGATTTCAAATGCACTTTGTTAGTGCCATGATGAAAATGGCAGCTCGCCTTTTTAAAGCTGTATATTTGCAAGCGTGATTATGGGGTGTGTGTTCAAATAAATGAAGCCAAAACAATGACAAACAATCAGCACTTCATAAGCTAGGGAAAGGCCATGGACAGATTAATAAGTGCTTTGCAGACACACTTGCATCCACACACATACATGCAAAGGACCTTTGGAATTACAGATATATGTGACACACTAGACAAGATTTAGTCTGGCACCGTTCTGTATCCAAACGAACAGGAGAAAGCAGCGACCTCACCGTATAATCTACTGTTGATTTGTGTTTGCACAAACGATATCGCAACATTAGGAGGATGATATTTGCCCTGACAGGCATCAGCGGGCCGTTGGCTTTGTTAAGCAGAGAAGGAGCAAGTTGGACATGTGCGGTGTGTACTCTGCAGTTGTTGAGGTGGTTAAAACGACAATGATAACACTGCAGTAATGGCACTATAAAAAACTGATGCATGTAAGCTCTGCTGCTCATTTTAAAGGTTTTGTTTTCAGGTATCAAACGGCAGAGTTTTCAAATTTTAAAACGAATGCATCAACATGTTTTCTATTACAGGGTGTGCAGAATTATTAGGCAAATGAGTATTTTGTCCACATCATCCTCTTCATGCATGTTGTCTTACTCCAAGCTGTATAGGCTCGAAAGCCTACTACCAATTAAGCATATTAGGTGATGTGCATCTCTGTAATGAGAAGGGGTGTGGTCTAATGACATCAACACCCTATATCAGGTGTGCATAATTATTAGGCAACGTCCTTTCCTTTGGCAAAATGGGTCAAAAGAAGGACTTGACAGGCTCAGAAAAGTCAAAAATAGTGAGATATCTTGCAGAGGGATGCAGCAGTCTCAAAATTGCAAAGCTTCTGAAGCGTGATCATCGAACAATCAAGCGTTTCATTCAAAATAGTCAACAGGGTCGCAAGAAGCGTGTGGAAAAACCAAGGCGCAAAATAACTGCCCATGAACTGAGAAAAGTCAAGCGTGCAGCTGCCAAGATGCCACTTGCCACCAGTTTGGCCATATTTCAGAGCTGCAACATCACTGGAGTGCCCAAAAGCACAAGGTGTGCAATACTCAGAGACATGGCCAAGGTAAGAAAGGCTGAAAGACGACCACCACTGAACAAGACACACAAGCTGAAACGTCAAGACTGGGCCAAGAAATATCTCAAGACTGGTTTTTCTAAGGTTTTATGGACTGATGAAATGAGAGTGAGTCTTGATGGGCCAGATGGATGGGCCCGTGGCTGGATTGGTAAAGGGCAGAGAGCTCCAGTCCCACTCAGACGCCAGCAAGGTGGAGGTGGAGTACTGGTTTGGGCTGGTATCATCAAAGATGAGCTTGTGGGGCCTTTTCGGGTTGAGGATGGAGTCAAGCTCAACTCCCAGTCCTACTGCCAGTTTCTGGAAGACACCTTCTTCAAGCAGTGGTACAGGAAGAAGTCTGCATCCTTCAAGAAAAACATGATTTTCATGCAGGACAATGCTCCATCACACGCGTCCAAGTACTCCACAGCGTGGCTGCAAGAAAGGGTATAAAAGAAGAAAAACTAATGACATGGCCTCCTTGTTCACCTGATCTGAACCCCATTGAGAACCTGTGGTCCATCATCAAATGTGAGATTTACAAGGAGGGAAAACAGTACACCTCTCTGAACAGTGTCTGGGAGGCTGTGGTTGCTGCTGCACGCAATGTTGATGGTGAACAGATCAAAACACTGACAGAATCCATGGATGGCAGGCTTTTGAGTGTCCTTGCAAAGAAAGGTGGCTATATTGGTCGCTGATTTGTTTTTGTTTTGTTTTTGAATGTCAGAAATGTATATTTGTGAATGTGGAGATGTTATATTGGTGTCACTGGTAAAAATAAATAATTGAAATGGGTATATATTTGTTTTTTGTTAAGTTGCCTAATAATTATGCACAGTAATAGTCACCTGCACACACAGATATCCCCCTAAAATAGCTGAAACTAAAAACAAACTAAAAACTACTTCCAAAAACATTCAGCTTTGATATTAATGAGTTTTTTGGGTTCATTGAGAACATGGTTGTTGTTCAATAATAACATTATTCCTCAAAAATACAACTTGCCTAATAATTCTGCACTCCCTGTAGTAATCAGAATATAATAGCAGAAAATGTTACATCTACAACTATGAGCATATTTATGAAAGGCTTTCCATTTTAACCACATGGCGGGAGGAATGACACAAAACAGTTTTCTCTGTATATTCTTCTACATGTTTCTTTGGTTGTACTCTCACTAAAAGTTTTCGGTACATGTTTAGACCAAGATCAGGTTGAGTTTTCCTGTAAAGAAAGCAACTGTTTGGTGCTTTCCAGTGAACATTAGTAGAATGCTTATTAATAATTTTGATTATTCTGTTGGGTTTTTTAAACAACAAAGCTTTAAGCATTTCCTGCTTTTGCACCCAACCTCAGGACAAAGATGCAGTAAGGACGTTTGTTTATGTGGACTGACTTTGCCTTTTTCGCTGCACCCCACTGTCATTGTGTCATTGTGCAGTAACTGTATAAACCTACTACATCCATGAGGTTGAAACTCAGACTGCACATTATGTTTAAATGAATTATCTTAAGCTAAAGTGAAATGGTGATTGTGGTTGGTTAAGCATGGCTTGGAAACACAGGCTGGATTGGATTCTCAACATTTCCTGTTCCACTGTTACAGGAAAAATGATTCTATGTTTCTTTACCTTCTTTTAAATGTACAAAGATGCCCTTTGTCTATGGTTAGATTAGTTTAGAATTATCCTTTTAGACTTTCCCAGCAAAGACATATTGTTTTGGGGACATATTGTTTTAGATTGTTTTATCTCTCACAGCTCTCTCCCAGCTCTCTGCTGACGAGACTAGCACCACATATGGAGTTGTTTATTTTATCTGTTTATTATTTTCTTATCCTGTTCTCACTGTCTCTCCTATAAAAAGTGCCAAGCCTCTGTTCATGGTGTGAGTTGTTCTCAGCAGCTCACCCGTGTACACGTTTAGCAAAGAAAGTAACTTTGTCTCATTGTGTCTTTATTTCTCCTGGGTTTTTTACAGAGTTTTCTCCCAACATCCACAAAAGAAGAAATTGTGGAATAAAATGAGATATACACAGAGACCGAATAAGACTTTGCAGCAAAGAATGTGAATATTTTAATTTACCTATCATGTTTAATTTACTGTTGTATAAATAGCAATGGAATATAATAATACACTGACATTTTTATGAGAAATAAATCTAATTATGCAGTAAATGTTTGAAATATGCATGTGCTCACAATCTGAGATGTAATAACTCAGATAATTATAAAAATAACAAATGCACCTTTAATTGAAATTGATTTGTTCTAAATCTTTTCCCCGAGCATTTCTTCTTTAACTGAAAGTGTACTGTAACAAAAAAGTCACCAATGAAATTAAATCATGAAAACTAATCAACCACCCCATCCCCATCCTGTCCTCCAGCTCCAGTCACCACTAGGTGGCAGTAGAGACAGTCCCATGCTGCCCTCTAGTGAGTTCATTTGACAGAGCACTTGCTGCAGTTGGACACAGAGTCAGTGGGGCTCTGTCAGGATTTCTGTTTACACATCCCAGTTTCCCTTTCCTACTCCATAGTAACACGTTGGTGTTTCACCAACTCAGAAGTGCATGACTGCTCTAGATTTCATACAAATAGTGTTAGGATATTAATATTAGGATAGTCATTACTTACTTTAGTACTTCTGATGTTGCATGTTGTTTATGGAAAAAGTACCTTCACTATATTCCAAATAAATCTATTTGTGTTGCTTTCCTTACAGTTATCAGGGTGCTCAGCCTCTCTACAGCCCAGGTGACCTCCAGCATTAGGACACAAACATGCTGGCTGTGTGTTGTCTCTGACTTATTGGACCAACAGCATCCATGTACATTTGTTCATACAAGGGCATGTAAGAGAAACAAAATCATAAAAAACAAAACAAGCAAGTCATTATTTAATGAGATAAGGGCCTGAATCACATCTTTAAAATCTCCATTCTGAAATTATTCCTGACACCACTAGGAGGCGTACTATCAACATTAAATGGATGATGAGGACACAGCTGATAGCTATAAAAGGTTAAAAGAGAAAAAAGCAGATACAAAATAAGTTTTCCACTAATTTTAGAATAAGCAGTTGCACTCTTCTTTGGCCGAGTAAAACTCGATAACATTGTTTTATTTATTATTATTCATTGCTATCCATTTTTAACATTTCCCAAACATTTGGGCATTTTGCTTTTTGTTCTCAGGTTATTATGCAGCAGGTGACTGTGTTTTCTGTTTTGGAGATCAGTGGGCTGAATGTGGCCATGGATTAAAATGAGAAAAAGTGTGTTCGTTTAATAAATGATGGATTTTTTCCTCATTGCAAAGTAAATCATTTTTTCAATTCTATATCCAAACTGTAAAATCTCTTCTCTTCATCTTTAATCAGGGTTTGTTTTCACTCTGTGACATGAAGAGAAAAGACAAAGTCACGTCTTATTTCCTTTGCCTATCTGCAGCTCTACCTCGGAAGCACTGTACCTGGGTTTCGGGGGATTGACACAGAAAGTCCCATACACCTGAGCCCTTTTGTTCTCAGTCACTCTTGGTGGCGTCTCCCGCTGGGACTTGTTGTCCACATACAGCACAGATCTTCTTGTACACTATCCCAGCCGCTTGGCTGTGCCTCTCAGTGTCCCCTGCCTCAGTTTGCATCTCACATCCTGCTGCTATGTGTCAGATAGTCTATAGCGTACCTTTGTACAGTCTGCAACCTGCGTCCTGTGGGATGTGGTTTGCCTATGCCTCCATAGATCTGGTGCCTGTTCATGTGCTGCCATTATTAGAGCCTTTGTTCTAACCTTTTCTAGTCAATGATGGATTCATTCATCACTGCCACTTCCTCTATGTGTCAGGGGTACATACCCCTTTGGGATCTTAGTTATCCTTCATATCGTAGGGTTACTGCAAGGCAGACCAAGACAAGTGTTAGTGGAACAAACATGAAGCTCTCCTCCCAAACAAAACACCCTCTCTAATGACAACTGGCAGCCTTAAATACCTTCAGCTGTCACAGACATTGTTCCACTCACAGGTAAATTCTTAAATCCCAACCTTCCACCACAGTATACAACACAATTTGAATAAAGATATACATACATTTCATATTTCCATATTATTAAATATTTTACACTTTAATCAGACACCACACCCATTATTATAAAACCCCCAAAACCCAAGCACCAGAGATTCCCCACACTCTCTTAACCCATGGTGTCTGGACCCCCGGGGAAGAATTTGCCCAAACACCAGGAAAGAAAGGTGCGTAATCACATCTTACAATCATTTCTTTGCCCCCCCTTTAATTCTAGACTTCTACACACACACATGCATTAGTTCTCCTTACTGGTAAACCTTATTTACTCTCAATCACAACCTTTGCCTTTTTAAAGACAACCACCACAATCCTTGATAAGCAGCAGCTGTGCAGGACCTGAAACAAGGCTACCAACTGATTTTAAAATACCCAATAAATATTCAATAAATAATTAAACTCCTTGTGTGCAACTGTTCTTCCTGTGCAAATCTATGCTTAAAGTGCGATGCTAAATAAAGTGCTAGATAAGGTGCTTCTAATAAAGTGAAAGGTGCTTCTAAGGTGCTGAACAGATTATTTTCATTCATTTCATTTCATTCATTCATTTCATTTATTTATTCATTTTCAGGCACAACAAATACCTATATTGAACATAAAATACACAAAACAAAAAACAAAACTTGCCTGAAAAAGGAGTGGGACGAAGAAAACTTATTAAATCCCACCCCTATACTCACTCATCAACAAAAAAAACCCAATAAACTTCCCGCAGCTACGCCCATCATTGCATACAGACCCATCAACAGCCCCGGGCAGATACAAGCATCTAAGCGGCAGCTCGCAACCAACAATTAGAGCCTTCATAACTGAATACAGAATATATAAATTATAAATTGCATTACCACAGGTAACAGGCAGTAATAACTACAAGTAACAGACACACATACATATACATACATATATATCTACACACACAAGTACATATATGTACATACATACGCACACTTTATTTTTTATTTTTTATTTTGGAATCCATACCAGCAATGGTAAGAGGACAGACATTACAGAGCACACTAAAACCCATCATTGAGTATACTGTGACCAGACCAACTGTTTGTAGAGAAATTTAAATCTATGAATATTTTTGCATTGTTTCAATTGTAAACTCACACTGTTCCAGATTTTCACACCACATACAGACACACAAAAGCCTTTACGGGTTGTTCGAGTTCTGGGTAATTTGAATTCTCCAAAGCCTCTCACATTATAAACCTTTTCTCGAATTTCAAATCTAGTTTGTAAATTTGCCGGTTTAGTAAAAGCTTTATACAAAATTATGGATGTATTGTAATTAACCAGATCCTGGAATTTAAGTAACTTTGCCTGAAGAAAGAATTTGTGAGTATGATCTAGATAACCAGCCTTGTGAATAATACGCAGTGCTCGTTTCTGTACTGTGACTAATGGATTAGTTGTATTTTTATATGTATTTCCCCACACTTCCACACAATATGTAAGATATGGAAGAACCAGGGTACAGTACAGAGTACGAAGTGCATCTTTATCAAGGAATTGTTTCACTTTGTTCAAAACTGCGAGGCTTCTGGAAATTTAGGTTTTTATGTGTCTGACGTGGGGTTTCCATGAAATTTTGTTATCAATTATAACTCCCAAAAATTTGTTTTCACTCACATTATCAATTGGTACACCTTCAATGATAATTGGTAATTCTATATTATATTTTAAATTACCAAAAAACATTGCTTTAGTTTTATTTATATTTAATGATAATTTATTTATGTCCATCCATTTTTTTATTAATTTTAGCTCCCTGTTTACGGTCATTACAAGATCAGTATAATCATCGCTACTGAAAAATATGTTGGTGTCATCTGCGAACAGTATGAGTTTAAGTACTTGAGAAACATCAAAAATATCATTTATGTATACATTGAAAAGTTTTGGTCCCAACACTGACCCTTGGGGAACACCACATGTAATACCAAGTTTCTCTGAATGGTAATGCCCTATGCTAACATATTGTTCCCGACCTGTTAGGTAACTTTTTAACCAGTTACCAGCTTTCCCTCGAATACCATATCTTTCCAATTTATCCAGTAAAATTGAGTGATTGATTGTGTCGAAGGCCTTTTTGAGGTCAACAAAAATACCAACTGCATATTTATTTTTATCCAGTGTATCAGTAATTTCTTCTACTGCCTCAATTATCGCCATTGAAGTGGTTCTTTGCGTTCTGAAACCATACTGACCAACATTTATTATTTGATGTTTTTCAAGGAATTTTTCTAATCTTGAATTAAAAAGTTTTTCTAGAATTTTTGAGAATTGAGGCAGTAGAGAAATAGGCCTATAATTGGTAAAACTGTGTTTTGTACTTTCGCAATTTTCATTTTTTTTGGAAAACAACCGGACTGAAATGATAAATTACAGATATATGTTAAGGGACTAGCAATATTCAGAATAACCTGTTTAACTACAGACATATTTATGTCATGATAATCCATTGAAGACTTACTTTTACATTTTAATGTGATATTTATTACTTCTTGCTCATTTGTAGCTGAGAGGAACAGTGAAAAGGGATTTGATTTTATATTACTGATATTTTCATTTTTATGACACGGGATGTCCGCTGCTAGTTCAGGGCCAACATTTATGAAGAATTTATTGAACCCATCGACAATATTACTCATGTTGTGATTTTCACCATTTGCATCAGTAAAATATTCAGGATATGATGTTCCAGAAGATCCTTGTTTAATTACGTTGTTTAACACATCCCAAGTTCCTTTTATATTGTTTTTATTTTCATATAATCTTCTTCTATAATAAAGTTGTTTGCTCGTTCTTATAATATCAGTCAATTTATTTCTATATGCTTTATATCTTTGTTCCACTTCTTTTGTTTTTACTTTGATAAACTGTTTATACAGATTGTTTTTCTTTTTGCAAGCATTAATAATTCCTTTTGTGAGCCAAGGACTTTTTATCTTTTTTTTCTTTGTCATGTGTTCGTTTACAGGACAATGTTTATTGTACCACATAGTAAAAATATCTAGAAAATTATCATAAGCCTTGTCCACATCTGACTCTTCATACACCGAACTCCAATCTTGTTGTGCTAAATCGAAATTGAAGGCATGAATTGCTTCTTCATTTATTGTTCGCTTTGCTATCATGATCTTGGTATCTATTTTTTTTAAATCACAGTCACACAAAGTAAAAGCTGGTAAGTGGTCAGTTATATCACAGACAAGCAGGCCACTATTAATTTGGAAATCCATGACATTAGTAAAAATGTTGTCAATAATAGTGGCGCTATGTGAAGTTATTCTGCTTGGCTTTGTTATTGTTGGATATAGTGATAAGCTGTACATTGTGTCAGTAAAGTCATCAATGGCTTTTAACCTTGTTGGATTTAGCAAATCAATGTTAAAATCACCACAGATAAATAGTAATTTTTGGTTCACCGAAGCAAACGTTTTTTCTATCCATTCATTAAAAGTGTCAATACTTGAACTGGGTGTCCGATATATACAACTTATTATAACATTTCTCTTTTTTTCATTCATAATCTCAATAGTCAAACATTCCAAAATTCCATCAATAGCCATAGACATAGTTGTTACAACATTATATTTTATAGAGTTATGAACATATATAGCAACCCCGCCGCCCGCCTTATTTAATCTATTCATGTATTTTAAATCATATCCATTCAAACAAAAATCTATTCCTTTATCGACATTGAACCAAGTTTCAGTGATGGCTATAACACTAAAGGGGCGAGAAAATTGTTGCAAATAGTCCTTAATGAAATCAAAATTAGAGTACATACTTCTGCTGTTAAAGTGAATTAATGAGAGCTTCCCGTCTAGGTTAATTTCTTTTTCATATTGTTCCTGAGTGAAATAATTACAATTTTTAACAAAAGAAGAGAGAAAGTTACTTTCAGAATCTATTTCTGGATCTATTATATTATGCTCCTTATATTCACAATCTAGATCAATTACTTTCTGTTGAAGAACTAATTTCAACGTGTCCATGTCATTTCCTGGTGTAATTGATACATTGGTGTCAGTTATACTTGTCCAGATCCTCCATGTTCCTCACTATCAGTACTTTTGCCTCTTCTGGTGTCCCGTTTAGCTTAATGAAAATCTTACAGTTTGTTACCCATGTATGTTGTATTTTACCGTTCTTCTTCAGTTGCCTTGCCTTCCTCGCGATGTCTGCGTTTTTTCGTGTCAGATGCTCATTAATGAAAACGTCCGTGCCTTTCAGTTTGCGTCCTTGTTTCAGCAGTGCGACCTTGTTCTTCCGATTGACAAATCTCATAATGATGGCCGGCAGTCTGTCACTCCTCCTGGGCAGTGAGTGACATGCTTCTATGTGCTCCAGGTCCATCTCTATCCCCTTGCTTTGGAGGAAGGACGCCACCTGTTGCTCTACCGAGCGGGTCTCCTCGTCGCTGGGCTCCCCGACGTTCCCGGCCACCGCGCGCGCATACGAGCGCGGCTTGATTTTAATACCGCTGATGACCACGTCGTTCGTACGGGTGTACTGCTCCAGCTCATCCACCCGCCGCTCGAGATCCATGATCTGTCTGTCCTTCTCGGCATTTTGGAGGCGTAGCTGTTTTACCTCCTCCAGAAGCCCCAGAAGCAGCTCCTGCTGTGCCCTGACTGCGGCCACGTCTCCGCACAGCGCTCCGAGGGAGGTTTTAATGTCCTCAACCTCCTCTGGTGTTGGGCCTTTCTTGGGTGGCATACTGAAGCGAGAGCACGAGGTTTAATAGAGTAATTTTTCTACCCCTTAAATCCAGATCACGTTCCAGGGCTGGGCTGGCCCTAGAGACCGGCCCACCAGGTTTACAGGAAAAACCATAAAGCCTTTGAATGAAAACAAACGCTGTTGTGACAGTGATGTACAGTCTTGTTGGTATTTATGTATGATTTCTATACAGTTCACACCAGATGGCCACTTAAGGACATCTCCTGGGTTCATTTTCATGTTTCCCTCTCACCACATATCCAAACCGACATCATGACCAGCAACTTTAGGGCTGTGGCTCCAGCAAACATCAGCTGATACTAGACAGTGATATTAAATCAATTCTAACAACAGCTTATTAAGCTTAAACGTGCTGCTGTGGTTTATCCGCTGGTTTCCTCTTTCTGACGCAAAGTGGGCAATAAACAAATGAGAGAGAAAAGCCGATCAGCTGATCATTAATCAGTTTCATGATGTATGAACAGGAGAGGGAGGGGGGGAGAAGAAGAGGCAGCAGCGCAGCAAAGACAGAATAAATCCAGCTTTGTGTCTTGGTTTCATTCTAGCTGAAGTACAGGACCAATCGCTTCCTCTTCACCTCAGTAATGATGTATTGTAATTGGTCCTGCCCAGAGCCCATCATGACCAATTGGCAAATCCACCACCTTTCATTGTTTATACCATTAAAGAAAACAAACAAACATAAAAAATCAGTCCAGCTGTGTTGCCTTCCCTCTCTTTGCAACCATTTGGTGACACTTATCCAATTCAAATGCCCTCCCGGATCCTCGATACAGATGGTGACATGATGGATCAGTCAGTCGAAATGTCGCTCAGTCCTGGCTTACAGCTTAATATCATCCATGTACAGGAGGTTTCTGATGGTATTCAAACAGTGCTGGTGTAAATGGGTGAATGTGGCATGTTGTGTAAAGCACTTTGAGTGAAAAAGCACTCTGTAAGAATCAATCCATGTCCTCTCCTGAATCGATATCTCTATCCATTCTTGAGTTGGCCTCCAGTGTTGTCTTCACAGTCCCATTGAGTGCTTGATGAATGCCATGAGTGCACTATTTGCCTTGTATTCCAATATCAGCGTGAGCCACTACTGGTCTTTCTTGTAGTCTGTCCAGTGTTCAGGTTGGTCTGCCTGGTGTGCTGCTCTATCAACCAGGAGCTGGTGCAGTGGCTCACAGGGTGTCATTATCAGGGCCCACAAATCAACACCCACAAGTCCTGCTAGCCTGCAGAATTCTCACAGCACAGGCTGAGGAGGGCAGCAGCTTTTACCTCCAGCACTTTGATCAGAAACCTCGATAAAATTTATATTCATCTGAAAGCCTGACCAGAAGGGTAACACACACCAAAATAAAGAATTTCATGCTTCAATAATGAATTGTGCAATAAAATATGCATTAGTGAATTTATTTAAAATAAATTTTTTAATTCTTTCATTTACATTACTTAAGTAATGTATTACTTAATAATGTATTTAAAATCACTAATTATAAATCAATATTTTGATGTAATTATTACTCCATTAATAAATGCTTCAAATGGTGCATGGATTTCACAAAAAACAGGATAAAGCTCTCAATAGTAACCTCACTTCAAAAACCATTTTCAGATCTATACTATAAAGACACATCTCACATCTCAGTGATGTATCCTGGGGTCATCAGGTGTTTCGGGTCTCACAACATCATACACCCTCGCCCAGGCGACCCAGCCGGGGGTGATCAGGCCCCGACTTGCGTACCAGTAGCTACCCACGGATCAGCCCTCTTGATCCACAACCACCTTGTGGCTTTCTCTGCCGCTTCACTCACAGCCTGGATGGCCCTCTTCTTGGCTGCCCCAGCCACGCCCAGCCGGCCTAGGACTTTGCAGAGTGATCGTCCTGCAAAGCCCCTACAACCCACTTCTATGGGCTCATAGAAAGTCTTCCAGCCCCTTCCCCTGCACTCCTGCACTAGTTCCTAGTACTTTCCTCGTTTCCTTTCATTGGCCTCCTCAATCCGCTCTTCCCAGGGCACTGTGAGTTCCAGCATGATCAGCTGTTTTGATGCCTCAGAAATAATTATCATGTCTGGCCAGAGTGATGTTTTTGCAATGTTCTGAGTTAGTTGTTTACCCAGGTCAGCCTGTAGCTGCCAATCAGAGGCTGTGTTGAGGAGGCCAGTTGTCAAATGTGGGCGCACCTGGGGTTTCTCTCCAGCCTTAATAAAAGAGATTGCCTTCCTCGGAGCATGATGATGCTTGCTGGTGCTGATTGCTGAGGCAATCTTTTCAGCAACTACTCTGAGCACCTGGTCGTGCCGCCAACGATGGCGACCATCGGCCAGGGCCCTTGGGCAGCTGCTAAGGAGGTGTTCTAGGGTCCCTCTTCCAGAGCACAGGGGACAGACAGGTGTCTCGCTCTTTCCCCACAGATGGAGGTTTGCTGGGCTTGGCAGAGTGTCGTATACTGCCTGCACTAGGAATCGGATCCGGTGGAAGTCTGCCTGCATGATGTTTGCCCAGGTGACCTTGCGCTGCAAGGTGCTCGCCCACCTTGTCCATGCTCCCTGCCACTTAAGGCCTACAGCTCTACTTACTCACTCCTCCTCCACACCTGATCGGACCTCTTCCTAGAGTAGCTGGTGTGTCTCCTTTCCCTGTGCCCTGCTGACCTGGGCCTTTGAGACGTACCCCAAGCCTGCTCCCCCTGTTGCTAAGACCCTCACCAGTGTTTTCTGCCTTAGGCGTGACTCCGCCACTTCAACTGCCTTCTCAGCCTTCCACTTTCTTCCTGTCCTTACCTCAATACCTGCTGATGCCACCTTGCAGTCTTTAGAATCTCTGTACTGTAGGGCTTCTCGTGTGCGAGCCACCTTGAACTCTTCTGTGAGACCACTGAAGGGTAACTGCATGCTGTTGCTTGCCCCATACAAGGCAGCGCTGGTGAGACTGCGGGGAAGTCCCAGCCACTTACGAAGAAAGCCACTGATCTTTCTTTCAAGGGATTCCACAGTAGTTATTGGAACTGTATAGACAAGCAAGGGCCACAGGATTCGGGGCAAGATGGAATGCTGGTAGATCCAGGCTTTAAATCTTCCAGGCAGGCCGGACTTATCCACCTTAATGAGCCACGCTCCCAGCTCCTCATTTGCCTTCTGAATAGCAGTAGAGTCTTTCAGGCTGGAGTCTAAGAGTTTCCCCAAGCTCTTAACTGGTTGTTCCGTTATGGATCCTGAAATTGAGAACCGGAACTTGTCCGTCACCTTGCCCTTCTTCAGTACCATCGATCTTGACTTGGAAGGTTTAAAACTCATCCTTGCCCATGAGATGAGTCTCTCAAGACCTTGCAAGATCCACCTACACCTGGGAACTGATGATGTTGTAATGGTGAGGTCATCCATATAGGCTCTGATAGGGGGCTGACGAACACCTGACCTTGTTAACGGCCCTCTGCACTCCACCTCCGCAGCCTTTACCACCATGTTCATTTCCAGGGCAAAGAGCGTAACTGAGATGGTACAGCCTGTTATTATACCTTTCCCGAGTCGGTGCCAGTCTGACATAACTGCCCTAGAAGTGACCCTAAGCCTGAAATTGGCATAATAGTCCAGGATCAGGTCCTTGATCTTGCTGGGGACATGGTGGAGGTGTAAAGCATGCTCAACCAGTTTGTGTGGGATCGACCCATACGCATTAGTCAGGTCCAGCCACAATACGGTTAGGTTGCCTCTGTTCTCATGGGCTTCTCTTATAAGGTGTGTAACTACACCAGTGTGCTCTAGGCAACCAGGAACTCCTGGGATCCCCCCCTTCTGAACTGATGGATCAATGTAATTGTTTCTAAGGAGAAACTCGGTCAATCTCCGGGAGACAACGCTAAAAAACACCTTCCCCTCCACGCTCAATAGCGAGATGCTCTGAAACTGGTTTATGTTTTTCGAATCCTCCTCTTTGGGAATCCAGACTCCCTCTGCGCACCTCCACTGATCAGCAACTCTCCCTCTCCGCCATATCACCTTTAAGATCTTCCACAGGTGGAGAAGCAGCTCTGGGCAGCACTTATAAACAAGGTAGGGTACGCCACTGGGACCTGGGGAGGATGCTGAGCGGGCTGCTTTGATGACCTCACACACCTCCTTCAAACTTGGCTCCGTCAACTTGAACTCTACTGATGGTGGGGCAGGGTTGATGAGAGCTTTGTTTGGTCCCAAGTCTTGTTCCCTCAGTGGGTCACTCATGGTCTCATGAAGGAAGTTATTCACCTCCTCTGCTGAGCACTCCAACTGCCCGCTTCGCTTAACCCCAAGCAATTGTTTGGAAAAGCGAAAGGGATCAGCAATAAAAGCTGCACGTTTCCTGGCTCTCTCTCTTCCTCGCCTCCTGTGCCATTCTGCTCTACGGAGGGTAATCAGCTTCTTCTGCAAGATGTTATGCAGTTCCTCTAAAGCTTGCTTCTCCTCCACATCAGCGTTCTTGAACTGCTTCTTAAGGCTCCTGAGCTCCTGGCGCAGTTGATGAATCTTCATGGCCCTGCGGTTCATGGTGTAAGGGGTCTTGTTGTTACACTTCTCGATCAGGCCGAACCTTTCTGAGGCGTAGCTGACTATGATGGTGGTCATTGTTTTAAGCCTGCTGTCGGCATCTCTTTTGGCCACAGCTTGTATGATGTTGGAGACATCCTCATCAAACTTCTGCCACTCGCTCCGGCTGCTGGCTGGGGGCCACTTAATCTGCTGTTGTGGAACTACACTGCTTGGATTGGAAGAGTCCAGTGCATGGAGGGACTGGGCTCTGTGGGGTGCCTCCTGGCCGGGCTCCTCCTGCATCTCACCAGGTTCAGGACCTGTGCGTTGCACCTCACTCTCCCGCTCCAAACATTTCATTCTAGCCTGATGGACCTTTAGGCCAAGCTGGTTCTTACACAGCTTGCCGCAGATACATGTCTTACTCGTAGTCCTTTCCATTGCGTTGGTCGTTAACCTTGAGTCCGTCCGATTGGAGACCTCATCCTCCCCCCCTCTCGGGATCTCCTGGGGGTATCTTTCTTTAGGGCTTTCCGTAGCTTTTTGGGGTGCTTTCTCACGAAAACTGCAGACCGGGATGCTAGCCCACCCTACCCCTGGAGCCGTCTTTCGGAGCTGTCATCTGTCTCTCCAGTAGTCACCAAACTTTCTTGGTTGTCACCTAGACTCTTCCTAAGCGTCACTGGCTCAGCCAGAGTTTAACTATAAAGACACATCTCCTAGATGCACTGGTATGCATCTTCAGTGATGTATCCTATCAGATAAATCCATTTCAAAATACAATTTTACAAATTACAAATAAATTTTTAATGTGATTAATCTGTCTTTTTTAGGGGCTATGTAGCTTATAATTTAACCCATTACTTAAAAAGGCCTTTATTTGGCCCTGCTGTTATTATAAACCAACCTTCAGCTTTCCTTTTATATACAAAATCTTGAAGTTTCAGAATTGGTCACAGTATAGAAACAGCACTGGTGAAAATTACTAATATCCTCTTTATGGTCTCTGACCATGGACCTCTGTAGACTGCACTGCAGCATTGATGCCACTGACCACAATATTTTACTACAGATAGTACAACATACCATAGCTATTAAAGGAATTGTGCTTCATGTGTTGACTCATATCTAATAAACTTCATTCACCTCTTTTTCACTTTCCATACGTCAGTACACCACGGAGCACCATGTGTTACACCAGGTGGAAATGGGGAATCTCTTAACCCAGAGGAGTTAGTCGTGGAGGAGCTCACATGCTTCCCTTGGGCAATATTATTAGAAGTCACAGCATACATTTTCACAGATGCACACATATTATTTAAGCTATGGGCATGTCTTAAAGATATCAAGGCCTGGGTGAGCTTTAATATCTTGATTCTAAGTTCAGATAAAACTGAGGTCATTGTAAACCTTGAACCTAAAAAATTTCAAAACACAATATCTAACCAGACCCTTACACTGGATGGCATTACTTTGGCCTCCAGTAACACTGTGTGAAAGTGTAGTCATTTTTAGCCACCATATGTCCTTCACCTTGTGGCTCTAGGAAAAATCCACTGGGAGGTCCAGGGCTATGACACAACTCATATATTAAAAAAATATATAGGGGAGCTTACTTGCATTTAGGCAACATCTCTGAAATCAGAAATATCCTGTCTCAGAGTGACGCTGAAAAACTAGTTCATGCATTTATTACTTCCAGGCTGGACGACTGTAATTCATTATTATCAGGAAGTCCTAAAAACTCCCTGAAAAGCCTTCAGCTGATCCAAAATGCTGCAGCAAGAGTCCTGACAGGGACTAGAAAGAGAGAGCAGATTTCTCCCGCTTTGGCTTCCTGTT
Source organism: Copadichromis virginalis (assembly GCF_057382275.1). NCBI lineage: Eukaryota > Metazoa > Chordata > Actinopteri > Cichliformes > Cichlidae > Copadichromis > Copadichromis virginalis. The sequence continues at coordinate 574,186 of NC_140630.1, read as the reverse complement.
AAATCCAGAATTCAAAATCCTGCTCCTCACATACAAGGTCTTAAATAATCAGGCCCCATCTTATCTTAATGACCTTGTAGTACCATATCACCCTACTAGAGCACTTCGCTCTCGCTCTGCAGGCCTACTTGTTGTTCCTAGAGTATTTAAAAGTAGAATGGGAGGCAGAGCCTTCAGTTTTCAGGCCCCTCTTCTGTGGAACCAGCTTCCAGCTTGGATTCAGGAGACAGACACTATCTCTACTTTCAAGATTAGCCTTCAAACTTTCCTTTTTGCTAAAGCATATAGTTAGGGCTGGACCAGGTGACCCTGAATCCTCCCTTAGTTATGCTGCAAAAGTTTTAGGCTGCCAGGGGATTCCCATGATGCACTTGAGGTGTTTCTTCTTACCTCTTTTCATTCAGTTATTTATTCCTGGACAGCGTGTCTTTTGTCCTGCCTCCTTCACCCCCAGCGAGGTGAGACTGGCGTGTAACCCGGCTGAAGGAAAAAAAATGTCCATCCCGGTTTTCCCTCCAAGGCACGAGCGATAAGCAGAGTTCTGTCCTTTCCTTCTAAGATTCCTAATTATTTAAAGTAACACTCAGGTATGCCATTCAGCGTGTTAGTACGAGCTCGGGAGCAGCTTGGGAGAACAAGAAAACAGAGACTGCTTTAGGTTGCCTTCCCAATCGACTCAAAGGTTTATTTAGTACATAACAGCTTATATAGAGGAAAAAAAGGTTCGTGTGTCAGCATGTTCTCAGTTCAAACCGGTACAGACCAAATAAGGAAACGTCTTCCTGCCTTGTGAGCAAAGAAGTATCCTGTGTGTAGTTTATCAGTTCAGCTACAATTTATGATCATCCCAGCAAAATACACTCATAGACATAGAATACAGAGTTCTTTCATTAGTGAATTCTGAAACAAACCACCTGGCCTTTAACAAGCCTTTTTCTAAGAGATAAAGAAGGGAGGATGGGAGTAAGGAAGTGGTCTCGTCTCTGTGGTATTTTCGACCTTGGGGTACCAGCCTGTGATTCTTACACATCAATTCTTGGGTCAGAGAGAAAGAGAAAAACAACTAGTAAATGGGCCTTATTGAGTAACAGTTTCATGTATGATATCACTATAAAACAATATCCTGTAAATGCTATCATGGTATCAAAATATCACAACAGTTCCCTCCTTTTATCATGAAATGATAACATAGTATAAAGACAGAATGTAGTAACATAATATAAAGACAAATCATAACTGTAACTGGTCCTTCGAGAAAGCTTAATATCAAAAGTTCCGAGAGCGTATACATGGTATCACACAACAGACAATAATCATCAAAAACATGCTGCAACGGTTACAAAGGCTACAATTAGTTCCTTCCATTTTCCAAACGTGTCCTGTAGCCACTTATCTAGCCACTGACCATGGCCTGTATTGGCAATTAGTTCTATCTGTAATGCTTCAAGTTTATTCATAGCTTGTGTGAATGAACCGTTAGGGGCGGTGTTATTGGGAATGAAAGTACAGCATACATCAACGGTCACTAGACCACAGGTACCGGTCCAATTAACAGGTAGGGCTAGTCTAAGAGTATTGTTGCACAACCAATAACTGTTAGAGATTGCTCTAGTTAGGCGCGTGACCATGTGTGATTTAACTAACTCCCCCCAGTCAGTATCATTTAAGACACCCTCTGGGGGAACAATGATCGAGTCTCTGCTCGAACTTGAACTGTGTGTGTGTTCCTCCAGATATGATAAAACTTCAGCCACAGAGACAGCTAGCCATGTCTCATTACAGCGTGCACCTGGGGAGTCAGAGAAGAATGTATAGTTATCCTTTGTATAATCTATGTGTGTGTCTGGGCCAGTTAACTTTAGTCTGCGCAGACATATCATACTAGTATTAAAATGGAAAGGGATCTGTCCTAGGGGCAGTGAGGGTTTTAACCTATTCTTAGGGCGTTTCATTGGGGCGCAGGTCCCTGCGGTGTCATTAGATAACTTCAATAATTCGCCTAATGGAGTCTCAGGGTTAGTTGGTGTGTGTGTGTGTCTAAGTAAGCAGTCGAGAGGGCTCAGAGTCAACTGTAAAGTGTCTTTAAGGAGAGCATTATCTCCGCCGATTTCCTCTAGTCCCTCAGTGAGGGGGAAACCGGATATGGGGTATCCTACTATTACCTGTTCTGGATTAGCCTTTGAACAGACATAACAGTTACTGTTTCCTAAATCACGAGCGGCTGTTCTGGCATTTTCATACCAGGAGTTGACTCCTGTTCTAGAGGGCACATAAGATGGTTTATTAGTGGCGTCTATGTTGCTATTTACTGATTTTAGGGAACGTAATGAGTGCATTAAGTAGGTGTCTTGCAAAATAGAGCATGAGGTATAGTCAGCAAAATATGACCTGCAGAAATGTGAACATGGTTGCAGTTTACAATACAAAATAGCAAAGAGAAATCCTAAGGTTAATGCGATAGATATGATAAATAACCTAAATATATAAGAAAAACAGTTCTTCAGTCGTCTTCTGGCCTGGTCCCAGGTTCGAGAGACACAGAATAAGCGTCGTATGATGACAATGGGCATTTCATTTTCTCCATTATCAGGATGGAATGAGTCTAGCTTTATCAGGTTAGACATCATGTGGTACTTCCGGCTTTCTGTTCCTGCTGGATGTTTGAGTACCTTGTTGTTGTTCAGGTGAAGCATCAAAGCGCTCTCTGAGTCTTGGCTCTTTCAGGCGTTGTGTGTTAATCAGTGATTGTGTGTGTATGTGGATTGAATTGGATCCTGGCGCTGGCCCGCCGGAGATGTCATCTGCTTGATCGACGCCTGAGATGGTCCGATTGGGCTGGTCTTAACCTTGCTGGCATGAATCCACTGAGGTTGTCCGTCTGTGAGGATGCTGGTTCTTCGTCACTGCCAGTACAGTCTGGGGCTGGAACACGCGCGGCCTCCCAAAGTGTCCTTGGTTTTAGCGACTTCACCAACACGCATCTCCTTGTCTCCACTGGTGGAACTGTGGAGGGGAAAGGCTGAGAGAGACAAACTTTCTGATAGTTATTATTCAGTTTTTCTACCAAATTGTAGACATAGTCGGACAATGCAATATCTACATCACCTTCTACTAGCGGTGCCCCTCTGGAAGCTGACCATGGTGTTGGAAATAGTCTTATTTCAAATGGAAATAATTTGGTTACTGCAGATGGAGTCATAATGTATGAAATGGAAAATCTGGTTGTGGTAAATGCTGATGTTTTGCTTTTGAGCTACCTACATTAGTTCGCGCACATGTTAGACAGGTTGCTAATATGCTTTTTACTGCATGTGATGTTTTCTCAATTACAAATCTTGATTTTATTGCCCCTCTTTGTCCGACATGACTCACACAGTGAAAATGTCGGGCAAGGACTGGCATCAGGGAATATGGGAGGGCAATCAAACCCTTAAGATTTTGTATAAGCCATCTCTGTCATCTAAGGTACAGTCATTATTCTCCCAATAGGTGTAATCACATGCAGAGGCTTGCTCTTGTATGAATTTTAAATCAACATTTGTTTCTAAATAGTCTGGGAGTGTAACAAGTGGCAGCTGTAGGGGCACAGATAATACTTCCTGCGGAGGTGGGAGCTGTGATGCAGCTGCAGCCTTGGCTGTCACGTCTGCTAAGGCATTACCTGTTGCTTCGTCTGTGTCAGCTGTACTGTGTCCTTTCGTTTTTACAACTGCAACGGCCGATGGTAGCTGTATAGCCTGAAAAAGTCTTTGCACAAGATCAGAATTAGCAATTGGTTTTCCATCAGCAGATCTAAATCCTCTTTGTCTCCACAATGTGCCAAAGTCATGCACAACGCCAAATGCATAGCGGCTGTCTGTGTAAATCGTCACATGCTTATCCAAATGTAGCTCACAGGCGCGTATTAAAGCCATGAGCTCTGCTTTTTGTGCTGAGTGAAATGGTAATGAGTGAGCCTCTAGTATAATGTCAGGCAATGTTACCACTGAATAGCCACAAAGAAATGAGTTGTCACTCGGCCTTGAACAGGACCCGTCCACATAAACCGTGGCTGAGTCTGAGATAGGTGTTTGCTCTAAATCTGGACGTGGTGCTGTGGATTCCTGTATACGTGTCATGCAGTCATGAACATCAAGCCTGTCTGAGCCATCCTGTCGGTCAGAAGAACACAGCATAGGATCAATAAATGTGCTGGTGAATCAGGTGTGCTGCTCGCTTTTATAGTGAGATTTGCATATGTTGTGTAGTTATGTTTGCTAGAATGGTCATGACCTGGTGATTGGTGTGTAGAATAGTGTCATGTGAGAGTGTGAGCTTCTCGCAGTCCCTTATCATGATAGAGCAAGCTGCTACTGCCCTCAGGCAGGCCGGCATTCCCTGAACAATTCAGGCAGCACCTTTGAGTGGCGGAGGTCAGCACTCCCTGTAATGCATTGAAAGAGGCAGTCATTTCTGTGGACCACAGTATTCGAGGAGGCTTCTCTTTTTTACAACAGTCACGCAGAATGTGGTCATGAAAAGAACAGTCTGGTATCCACTGTCTGCAATAGTTCACCATGCCCAGGAAGGACAACATTTCCTTCTGTGTAGTGGGACGAGGGACGGAGGTCACAGCTTTGACCCTGTCTGCAGTCATGGAACGTTTTCCGTGAGACAGTGTGAATCCCAAATATTGAACAGAAGTCTGACAGTACTGCATTTTCTTTGCTGATGCTTTGTGGCCAGTCTTTTGGAGGTGCTGGAGAAGCATGTGTGTAGCAGTTTGACATAGTTTTTCACTTTCAGCACAGAGGAGGAGGTCATCCAGTACAGCCCTGGAGGAGTGAAGCTGTCCAGGGTAGCACGGACCACCATTGAGAAAGCAGCAGGGCTGTCTACCATGCCTTGGGGCAAACGAGTCCAAGTGTACTGCTTATTTCTATGTGTGAATGCAAATAACGGCTGTGTGTCTTCATGCACAGGTACTGAGAAAAAGGAGCGGAGCATAAATCCACCACGGTAAAATGTGTATGCAATGCATGTCAATATGCTGTGAACATCTGAAACGAGAGGTGGCAGAGGAATGTTGACTGCATTAATTTGCCTTAAGTCTTGTGTGAAACGCCATACGCCAGGTTTGTTAGGCTTTGGCACAGGATTGACAGGAGTGTTATATGGAGATACTGTAGGCTTTATTACTCCTGTAGTCTCTAAATCTCCTATGATGACATCTAGGGCTGCGGCTTTTTCCGTGGAAATGGGACATTGCTTGACATATACTGGCTTGTTGTATTTAAGGTATAAAGTCAATATAAGGTAGGTTACATCTATGTGTCGACATATTTCGTAACCTATGTCTGAGTTATGTGACAAAATCACTGTTTGACCTTAGAGAAACAAAAGTGTGGCTCCCAGTCATGGGATTACCTGGTAGTGGCGTCTGTACACGTTTTTTTGGCACAGTGTGTGACATAGAGTACCGGACAAAAAGGATGTTGAGTTCATTCTCTGCTGAGGGTCCAGCTGACACAGAGGATGTTCCTTCATGTCGGTACATAGGGCAGAGAAAACATAAGCTGTTATCAGTGTCAGCAAACATTTCACCCTTTATGTTAAATGAAATACATAAATTCATTTTTGCTCTGGGTGTCTGCGGCTGCTGGAAAACTGAGCCACAATAAAAACACATATCTCTACTTTTATCCTTCCGTCCTCTGAAACTTCCTTGCTGTGCTGGAGCGGGTAATCCTGCATACATTAGTTTCTCACTTTCCTCTGAGCCTTCTACATCAAAATTCAACTTTATCTTAACACTTTTAGCTTTTGTGGTAGTATCTGCACTGGCCTTCAGTTTTACTGACCTGTTTTCTGGCGATAATCGTTCGGGATAGGGCTCCGGAAAAAAATTAGAATGCATTGAACTTCTTAAGTTGTAGACAAAGTCAGTCCCGTAAGCACTTCCGCATGTTCTGGATACGTGATCATGGACGTCTTCACCGATTCGCGGACGTAGGTTACACGTAACCGGAAATGGGAGTTGTACTGAGCCGTTATTTGAGACTTTATTTTGTATTTTATTAATTTTTGGTTTTACAGGTACTTTAGATTTTTTATCGGACCTGTCTGAGGTCTTTGAATAATTCTGACCCATGTTCAGTGATTTCCAGAGGGGTTTACACGCTAGGAGGATTTAGGTTAGTATTTTCGCTGCGGCACAGCTGAGGTCACTTTAAATTTATTGCTAGCAATTTTTGTTTGGGTGAGCAACTCTCACTTAACGAGCAACTTCTCGCTTAACGAGCAACTTCTCGCAAAACAACAGGCAACTTCCTGTGTCTTTCTGCTTTTAATTTACTGCTTTTAACCCTTGAGACCCGTGTTTTTGTTTTTTTTTTTCAAAAGAAAAATTAAACAATTAATTATTTATTTATTTTTTTTACGTATAAATGTGTTGTGTCTTTCCACTCACTCCACTTGATTATAACTGATTTATTTATAACATTTTATATAAAAGAAAAACGAGAAGCACATTAATTCATAGTAATTTAACATAAAATTGTTTGATAGTGTTAATTTGGAAAGCCACAACTCTAGCGGGTCCACCAACACCACACAAGGGTTAATTTACTTTATTCGGGGACTGAGGAAGTCGTCAGTGTATCTCTCTGGATCACTAAGTGAAACTTCGTCAGCATATCCCGTTTTTTTATGGATCGATCACTGAGAGAGGTATAATACGGTCTTTATATAAATATGAAAGACGCATATTTACCTTCTGTCAGTCAATCCCACTTCTGACACCAAATTGAAGGAAAAAAATGTCCATCCCGGTTTTCCCTCCAAGGCACAGGAAAGGACAGAACTCTGCTTATCGCTATAAGCAGAGTTCTGTCCTTTCCTTCTAAGATTCCTAATTATTTAAAGTAACACTCAGGTATGCCATTCAGCGTGTTAGTACGAGCTCGGGAGCAGCTTGGGAGAACAAGAAAACAGAGACTGCTTTAGGTTGCCTTCCCAATCGACTCAAAGGTTTATTTAGTACATAACAGCTTATATAGAGGAAAAAAAGGTTCGTGTGTCAGCAAGTTCTCAGTTCAAACCGGTACAGACCAAATAAGGAAACGTCTTCCTGCCTTGTGAGCAAAGAAGTATCCTGTGTGTAGTTTATCAGTTCAGCTACAATTTATGATCATCCCAGCAAAATACACTCATAGACATAGAATACAGAGTTCTTTCATTAGTGAATTCTGAAACAAACCACCTGGCCTTTAACAAGCCTTTTTCTAAGAGATAAAGAAGGGAGGATGGGAGTAAGGAAGTGGTCTCGTCTCTGTGGTATTTTTGACCTTGGGGTACCAGCCTGTGATTCTTACACATCAATTCTTGGGTCAGAGAGAAAGAGAAAAACAACTAGTAAATGGGCCTTATTGAGTAACAGTTTCATGTATGATATCACTATAAAACAATATCCTGTAAATGCTATCATGGTATCAAAATATCACAACACCGGCGAACGCGGGTGAACCGCCAGGGGAACACAGCCTACCAAGCCACTCGAGCACAGCAGCTGGCTATCGCTGTGACAGAAAGCCGCTATATGCGGATGACGCGCCATACAAAAAAAAAAAAAAAGGATGACGCTCCATACGGGAAGGCTGGAGATGTCAAGTCACAACAGATACCCACCTGGCACTAGGCAGTGACACAGTGCCAGGGAGAGAGAGCCTTTTGCAGCAGCTCGGCCACTCAGTGGATGGCCGAGGTAGGACGAGACCCAGGGCCTGTCCCAGGAGCAGAGCAGCTGACCTGCACCATCCACGACACGGGAGGGGCTGGTGGCTCAGACCACTGAGGGCCCAAGTGAGCGTCATAAATATCAACCTCCTGACAATCAACCTCCACCAGCCCAGGCCTCACAGAGGCAGGGCCATGGGAGGGAATGCTGTCGGAGGGGCCCGGAATCAGGCGACCCAGAAATGGGTTCACTCGTCTGGGGCCCCACTCCAGTGATAGCCAGAGGGGATGGAAGCTTCTTCAACATCCACCTCACGATAATCAACCTCCACCAGCCCAGGCCTCGCAGAGGCAGGGCCATGGGAGGGAACGCTGCAGCCATCATCCTCATTTAGCCTGAGAGGCACAGGATTGGGGCAGGCTCTCCATGCCCAGTCGGCCTGCAGCTGTCGTGTCAAGCTCCACCCCATAGAGGGAGCGACAAAATGGCCACCAGCAGGGCATAAGCAACCCTCACGCCCTTGTTAGGGCATGCCACCCTGCCCAGGGAAGGCCCGAAGGGGAAACAAGGGACCGGGGGAGGGCTATCTGGGGAGGGGCCAAAGGTAACTACTCCCACCATGCACGGCAGCAACCAACTGCGGGCAGGGGACCATAAATGCTGGGAGGCAGGGCACTCAACTGCCTGCAACCAGGCCAACCAGGCAGCAGCAGCACCTTAGACAGGAGGCGTTGAGGCAGCGTGACAGCATCAACCTTGAGTTCCACTCTACTAGATGGCACCTCAGGAAGGGCTAATTCCCACACCCGGCATGCTCCAATCAAGAGCTGAAGGGACCCATCTCACCCGACACTGTGCCTGGGGACCAGCAGGGCGCAGCCCAGGGACAGGTGGGCAACACCGGAGGAGAGGATGGAAGCTTCTTCAACATCCGTCACCTGATAGTCAACCTCCACCAGCCCAGGCCTCACAGAGGCGGAGCCATGGGAGGGACGCTGTGGGAGGGGCCAGCAGTGAATCAGCAACAGGTGTGGGAGGGAGGGGACCCAACCCATGGCCTGCCTAACTGGTGGCACAGCAGTGGCAGCCATGTTCCCCATAGTGGCCTGCTCTCTCATTTTTGGAGGCAGGAGAAGGGGGAGGGGCGGGCCATTTAATGATGTCAGAAGACCAAGCATGGTCTGCCTAGTTCGTGCTGGCAACAAAGCAGTGCATGCAAGCCTCAGTTTCTTTAGCCAGCACAGCATGCTCTAGGCTGCTTTTATGTAGTTAGTTATTTTCCCTTTTTCACCCAGGCACAGCAACACTGCTCATGCCTATCGTCAAAAGGCAAAAGTGCCATACACAGACATGTTTGGGACGTGTGGGCTGCCATACTTCTGCTACCGAGCAGTGTCGCTAGTGCCGGCGACACGCCAAACAGGCTAACTGGCTGGAATGCTACTCGCAGGCCGGCTAACAATTAGCCAGCACGAACCGTAGCCTAATTCCCCACTGTTCATTCCCCACAGTTTTAAGCAGGCCAACAGCGAACACTTGGAATGCTGAAGCCCCTCTGTGTTTACATACTTTGCAGCCGAGCTGCACAGTGCCCGGGCGACAGCGTATGCTTGAACGCTGAAGCTGTGTCCCTGCTGTGTTTGCTCACTGTAACCGAGCTACTCGCTAGCCAGCAGCCGCACAGCGTGGTCCGACCGGCGCATAAGCCTATTTTTCTTTTCTTTTTTTTTCTTTTTTTCTTTTTATTTCTTTTTTAAATGTCATTTAAAAAAATAAGCCTATTTTTCAAGGCAATAAGCTGGGGAAGAGAGACCAACCAAGGGGAAGCAAAGGGCCAGCTAGGGGGAACCAAGCTAAGGAATACCAGGGCATACCGGAAATACCGGGGCTACCAGGGGAATACCGGGGGAGAGGCAGTGCCCACGGAGGATGCCGAAGCACGCTCCTAACGGACGCACATACATACAGCACTCTCAAGGCACACACACACACACACACACAACACAAGTGGAGGTCAAACAATCACTGGTGTCATGTCTGCACAGCCGGGTGTCTTAAAGAAATATCCACAAGCCACGGACAAGGGGGCTCGTAACCCGTACATATGGAATATGTAACGGTGTGGAGAGATAGGCTGTGTCCCAATTCAGCGACCGCACGCTCCGGAGTACGCATTTTGAGACCTATTACGTCACAGCGACACAACGTCGGCTGTCCCAATTCGAAGTGTACTCCAAATGCGTACTCCAAATGTGCCGTCGGTTTCCCCAAATTTCAAGCGTGGTCCGGTGCACGCTTTGTGGTCCCATATATCCCACAATGCATAGCGCGACGCAGCCAGGTCAGTGCGTAATGATGGCATCAGCGGCGGAGGAGGTTGAAACGGCGGCAGAGGACAGCAACACCCTAAAATGTAAGATATGTGTGAAGGAGCGAAACAAATACCAAGATGTAAAAGTCAGTGGAAGTTGAACAGTAAATGTCAAGGTGAATCTTGTGACACCTGTCGGACCCACGTGACCGTAAATGCACAGTCCCACAAATCCGTGAATCATTTACCAGACAGAAGGCAGTGTGAATAGAAGTATCACCACTACACGTGTAATCAATTGTACTAATATGACCCTTCCTGGGCCACAAACAGAAATGTCAACATATACCAGGCAGGAATGTAGCTGTGTACACGCCAAATATCTGTGTCTGCAGCACATCATATATTTGCAAAGGTTATCACACCTGCCATGTCAGAACCCCCTGACCCCAACCTAGGGCCTGAAAAAGTAAATGTGTGGCCTTAGTCAGTGCTGCCCCTGTCCCACAAGAAATTTTTTGCCTGACATTGCAGTTTGCACGAGGCACGAGTGGCAAAAAAGGAGGAGGGATGGGAAGGATGAACTCATTGCTCTAATAAAAGAGGACATGGCACAGCAACGTCAAATGGAGGAACGGAGAGCCGAGAGGATGGACAGGCTGCTAGGTGTCCTTGAGAAGCCAGTGGAGCAGAAAAAGGATTGAGTCATGTTCACAGACAGCTAATGTACATAGTTGCACTTTATTTATGCTGGCACCCCAACATTTGTTTTGTACAAACAAGATGATTTCAGTTATGTAAATAAAACATTCAGAACATCCCAACTGTAACTGCATGTCTGTAACAAACTCCATAACGCAATTTTGGGGGGCCTGACCTATTGCACTTGCCAAACTGTGAAAATAACAACAGTGCAACGTAAAACACAACAGGATTGTTGGTAATGCACTGCCCATTGTGGTCCAGTATGCACAGGTATTATTAACCAGGCCCGACATTTTCCTGAGCAGGGAGTCTTGGGCAATGCTGCTGGATCCGCTGGACCAGGACCAGAGACATGAAGGAGGTGCCACAGGTGAGACCCCTGGTTTGCGTAGCCAGGTACTGAGGGGGGCATCCTACATAGGCATCCCCAGATGTTGCTCAGGCATGCTCATTCCCACTGTCCACCGCATCATCTTCCACTTGGGTCTGCAGAGCCGGTGAAACTGATGGCAACATAGTCAGCAGCATAGAGCAGCAGCTGACTTTTCTCATTAGAAATATCACCTGACAGTTGGCTACTGTCAGGTTGATGATGGAGAACTAACTCTTGCTCATCTCCCCCCCCCCCATATGTTCAGCTGGTACTACCACAAAGTTAGGCTATATTTAGCTTCTGTTCTGCTCTACCTTACATCTCCAGCAGTTGTTTCACCTGCCATTACTGGAAGTCCCTAAATGTAATTAACATGACATGTTTTGGTTCCTTTTAGTGTTTTGTTACATGTGTGCTCCTGAGGGCCTTGGTCTTACTGTGCAAAGTTTCCTGAAGTGACAAAATTGATTTAATGGAATTAGTGTCCGTCATCATTGAGCTTAAAGAATGGAAAACAATGCAGGTATATCTCCATCTCTTTTTATAGTGAAATCTAAACACTGAGTTCTTACAAACTGTGTGAAAGTCAAATCTATATATTGTATTGGAGAAAGGACAGGGCTTTGAACTGTCTGTGCTGAGGAAGTACTTCATCTTGAAAATGCCATCAGTCAGTAAACCTGTCAACATAATGGCTCATCAGTGGACAATTATTGTCTGCACATGGGAAACACTTTCCCTTTGAAGACAAGGGCATCGTGAGGTGTCAAGAATGAGCTCATCCTGTGATCGAGTGTAGGAATTTTCTCCTGTCAGTGAACGGTCCAGGAAAAAGTGACAACTCTGAAAGACCTTTGGCCTTTTACTCCTTCAAATGTTACAGATTTCCACCCTATAAATATAAATGTGGGGAAGTCTCATGCTTTTGCAGTAAGTTACTCTATAGGAGAAGACTGACTGTGCAGCTGTCAGCTGGGCCTGCTGGAATAACAGCAGAGAGCATTTGTGAGATAAACGAGGAGATGCTATCATCTCTCAGAATGGTAGAAGACATATGAGGCCATTCTTGCTCTTTGTTGATTGGGACACATGTCCAAAGCAAGGATATAGTGTCATTAACATGGACATTTGTCCCTACCATCCATGGGGGATGCCCGTTTACTTTAACCCATCCACCACACACAAAAATCAGTCCAATCTCCATTCTTTCTTTCCTGTCCTGTTTCTTACATCTTCCTCTTTCTCCATCACTGAGTAGTTGGGAGTAAAATATAAGCTGGCAGAAAATTAAAGACGCCTAAAATTCTACTTAAGTATTTGTACTTTGTTACTTCTCACCTCTGGAAATATGCGTGCACACACAAAATTGTTTGGTCCAAAGTATATTTAGGAAGTATATTTTGGTCAGTGGTGATAGGCATAAAGGATTTGCAGGAGGAGGACCCAAATGCAGGCTTTTGAGGCAACAGAATAAACTATTAACATGCCTTTATTTTACGATTTGGACTAAGTCAAAGTCCACAAATTAGAGGAAGTGAACACAGCTGAGGAAAATAATGTACAGGTGAAGAGAATCTGGGTAGCAAGACAAGAAGGAACTGAATAATCAATACAAAGCACAGGAGACAAAAGACTACCAAAATAAAGCAAGAAGTAACGAACAGGAAACAGATATGAGGACTTAACAAGAAACAGAAGGACACTGGGGAGGCTATACTAAACTGAAACACTACAAAAGTAACCCGAGCTAAAGTACAAAAAGCAAATCAATTACCTACAATATAAAACTCAAAGAAGCAAAAACTCTACAAGGCCTGAATTTTAAGATGCAGGTCAGACACCCAGCACCATGAAAATAACAGCGGCCCCTGCAAGCAGTTCAACCATAGATTGCAGGTTATTGTTGGGATTACATCGTGGTTTGAATTCAATACACCTGTTTGCCTGTCAGTGAAATATTACGTTATCTATTGTGATACTCTGTGCTTTCAAATGTGACACTGAAGGGCAGCGACCAAGTCTCATTATGTGACAAATAAGGAGAGAGTGGTCTCCAAAGACGACTAAACTGATCACTATTTTATAGTTTCATAATTCCCAGTCTATGATCATGTCCCCTGAAGCACCAGTGGTTGGCTAGCATGATGGTGTAGTTGTTAGAATTGTTGCCTCAAAGCCTAGCATGTGTTTAGGGCTGAAATTAGCATTCATGGGTAATGAAGCCATGGGTGTGATGTTGTTCAAAGACCTGAAATCAGCTAAATTTGAATTCACACTTACCTACTGAGCAATTTTGTCTTGATTAGACTTCCAGTCAAGGGAAAAGTGATGGTGCACTGTCAACATCAAAGCTAAAATTTTGTTTCATTTGGTTTAAAAGTTACATTTAAGGGGACACCTACATAACACCTACGATTAAGATCCCTGACTTTGGACCTGGCAGACTTGGGTCTGCTTTATATGATAAGTATTTTTCTTATAACATAGTTTCCTGGTTGTTTTCTTTATATTTATATTCTGTGGTTTTAGTTTCTCATCTAATTCTGTTCATGGTAACGGTCGGATGTATATTTAATTCCTTAAGTTCTTGTATATTCCTGCATCCTTGTTCATTTTCATCTCTGTGGTACGTTACTTCCCATTTCATTCGTGGCAGTCTTTGTTTCTTGTGCTTGATGTTTAGTTTTAATTCCTTTCAAGTCCTTGTGCCATGTTTTCCGACTCTTTCCTCGTGTTTTTAGACTTTGTTTATTTTTGCCTGACAGGATTCTGATGTCTCCTGCATTTCAGTCCACCCTGCAGCCTACAGCCGATCTATGACACGTACATGTTGCAAACACTTGAACTTTTGTTTTTATTTGCGAAATGGTTGTTATCAGACAGTGATACAACTCTGAGCATAGGAGAACATAGATTTCCAGATGGCAATATAAAAAAGCACATTTATGGGTTCATATATGTGCAGTTGTGTAGTGATTAGCAACACTGCCTCACAGCAGGACAGATCGGAGTTTGAATCGATTGTTTTATGAGGTGTTTGCAGAGGTGCAATCCCAATCTCAACATTTTTAGACATCTGGCAAAGTCTTCTTTCACTTCTCTTCAGGGTTTTTAAGCATGTTTTTACTGAGTGGGTTCTCTCTCTCTTTTCTTTCTATTATCAGAATATATTTAAAGAGGGTAAAAATGCTCAAAGGTCTTAGAAATAAAAATGATCTAACTCGTGGTGTGTTTAACGATCAGTTTGAGACGGAGATGCTATCAGGTAAGGAGCAATATTTAAAGACAGAAATACATACACTATTAAAGCCTTGAATTTCACTTAGCAAAATATGAGTTCAGTTTGAATCAACTGAATTATTTCTAGTTTCACAGCCAATTTAAATCAGTATTTCTGAGCGCTGAGCAGCACTTGGCATTTTAGATGACTCACATCTACCAATTCAGTTTTGTTTTCACAGAGGAGTAGGAACATTAAAACTAATCTGAGAGTCAGACTAAGAATGTGAGACAGTGCAGTGCAGAGACAGACATAGAAAGAGGTCAGGGGTCCTTTTGTTTTCTGTTCCAGTACGGGGAAAAACAGGCACTCCAAGACCTCGAACTATGCAGCGCCAGCTCCCACTCACCCGCTCTTATCCACAGGATCAAAAGTGGCAGAGTCACCACTGTGACAACACCCTCATCTCCTCCATTCCAGACCCAGGAATGGCACCAATGCTGTCACTTGAGCCTCTCTGCTCAGCAGCATATTTCAGAAGGACATCATCATCCCTTATCAAAAATATCTGCACAGAATGGTCCATCTGGAATAACTCAGCCTGGGATTTCTTTACAGCTTTTCCATTGGGACAAGTCCAGTATTCCACAGGACAATCTACATTTTAAGTGGCGTGATTAAGAAAGTATGAGTCATTTTGTTATGTGTAGTAAGTAATATCAAGATACAGACCTGAAAACACTGGATGTGCTGTGTGGAGGTCAGAGATGGCATCATCTGCTGGTGTGAAAAAGTGCCCCACTTCCTGATTTTGTCACACTTAAATGTTTCAGATCAAACAAATTAAAATGTTAGACAAAGATAAGATGAGGTTGTATGTGAGTTTCACCTTGCATCCTTCCCTCACTGTGCTCACCCCACAGCACACTCTGATGGACATCTCCCCCAGGACTCACTGGCTCCCCGTTACATCACTTCCTGTGTGTTCCCCTCGTGTAACATTCTCCGTCCCCTGCCTTCAAAGTTTCTCAGGACTCTGTGAATGTTATCATGCTGAGCTCTGAGTTCTGTTTTGTAAATAATGTTTATATAATGCATGTTTAAGAGTGGTTGCACAATAGCATGTTTAAAGAAAGTGAGAACTGCACGTGAACTAAGAGATGTGTTGACCACAGTTAAAATACGACAGCCAACAGTGATAAAAACAGGATTAAATAAGATAAATAGGGGAACATAATAATTACACTCATCACAAAGAGCAGGACATAAAGGGGATATTAAGAGGTCAATAACAACAGGTTCTCTGCATAAGGTTACAAGTTTTTTCAATAAGATCTCACACATTATATTGCTTAATGTAACTACAGATATTGATCTGTAGTCAGAAGATCAATAAGAGAAATAAAAACCATACAAGGAACTTGAGACCTGGGTGGTGATACAAAAACTCAGGATTTGTCTTCTTTACAGCTCTTTGATACTAAACATTATGTTCAAAGAATTTCAGGAAACTCCGGAGAGGATCTTGGAGTGCCTCCTCTTTTCATTTTCACTGCGCTTGTCTGCAGATACGTCAGAGAATGAATATTCTCGTTCAGCCGAGGCTCACAATGTGCCCTCTTTCTCAAAGAGGAGCAAGAGCAATTCAATCAACTATCTCCCAGGAAGTATGGTCAAAAACTCCTCTACACTGTATTCATAGCTCAATTTCAATTCAGGTCAATTCAGTTTTATTTATACAGCACAAAATCACAACAACAGTCACCTCAAGGTGCTTTATACTGCAGAGTAGACCCTACAATAATGTATGCAGAGAAACACCCAAGAATCATATGAACGAGCACTTTGGCGACAGTGGGAAGGAAGAACTCCCTTTTAACAGGAAGAAACCTGGAAGGATCACCCGATCCAGCCCTAACTATATGCTTTAGCAAAAAGGAAAGTTTGAAGCCTAATCTTGAAAGTAGAGATAGTGTCTGTCTCCTGAATCCAAACTGGAAGCTGGTTCCACAGAAGAGGGGCCTGAAAACTGAAGGCTCTGCCTCCCATTCTACTTTTAAATACTCTAGGAACAACAAGTAGGCCTGCAGAGCGAGAGCGAAGTGCTCTAATAGGGTGATATGGTACTACAAGGTCATTAAGATAAGATGGGGCCTGATTATTTAAGACCTTGTATGTGAGGAGCAGGATTTTGAGTTCTGGATTTAACAGGAAGCCAATGAAGGGAAGCCAAAACAGGAGAAATAGATAAATTCCATCAGCAGTGCTCAGTAACCATTCTGTGTTGATGTAAACACACAGTCCACCGACATGTGCTTTTCCGAATATGCCTTCTATCCACTGAGTAAATGTGAGCAGTGAACGACTCTACTTCATGGATTTTGATTTTGACCCAGATGTAATCAGCGTATTTGCACCAGTGACTGTAGCTTTAAAGAGCCAAGTGTTCTTCAGTTGCCCAAAGGATAAGAGTTTGTTGTTTCTGGATGACAGGTTTGAGGGAACAATGAGGTGCTAATTTGTTTGTTTTCACCCACATATAGGAAACACATCATTGGATTAAAAAGGAGCTTAAATTTCAGGGATGTGTTTTTGTAGTAACCCACAGGAACTTTTTATGTTATTTGAATTTCTTTTCAAAAATGGGGAATAACATCAATTTGTGTTCATCATGAAAAACATAAATGTTAAAGTTTCATACTTCAAAGTTTTACTAGTTGAAATGTTAACTAAGCATCTCTAATCAGTTCATATTGTTGGAACTGTGTTTATTCTGACAGAGTTCTGATGACGTGTCAAAGCCGGGTCTGTGTTGTGCAACATGTCTGCTGGAGGGGATCTCGTTTTAGTCATAATTTAAGAGATTTAATATGAAGTGTTTTTAACCTTTACACCAGTCATCTGTTTTAGAACATGTATCGAGGAATAACTTATTTGCATCGGAGTGTGTTCGATGCAATAGTTGACCAGAATAAAATACACAGAAGGCTGGCATCTAAGTTCTGTAGTGTTTATCAAGAGTCATGTTTTCTCTTCCTCAAACACAAATAAAATGCAGGTTAATATCTAACAGTGTTTGTTTATCGATAAATAATCCTGAACTTTTACATTTACTAGTTTACAAGAAACTGTTCAAGGGTGTGTAGCAGCTGTACAACATGTTTAGTCATATTGAAAACACTGGTAACAAGAATTCATGAACGAATGTATAAATCAGCAGTTTAATCTGAAAACAGAAATCAAACAGGATCAAATGCATTTCTTTCTATTCTTTTATTTTCTAAACATTTTGAGTATTTAAATATTTACAAAGTTTTCATTTCACCTAATAAACAGGTTTAAAATGTTTTCTTTAGCTGGAAAAAAACGCCTGTTGTTTGCATAAATATGTCAGTCAAAACATTAAAAAAGAAAAACAATACTACTTTTATAAAGCTATCTGTAGTAAAAAAAATTAATAATTAACATCCCCAAATCAACCAGTTTTTAACATCAGATAAAAACAATGAATTCTTTCTTTGTTTAAAACTAAAGAATAAAAATAAGCCGTGTCTGTCCCAGAAACTGGATTGTAGTGCTGTCACTGCAACTAAAGATCTCAGCTAAGGATGGAAAGGTAACAGTGCAGGAACCGTAGTCACGGGTGGGCGTGGGGCAGTTCATGTCAAGGACCTGGTTCAACTTTGATCGTTCACTTGAGAACATTGATTTGGTTAAACATATTCATTTGCTACAATCTTGAACACAAAATCAAAACAAATAATAAAAATCATTTTTGTTAGCAAAATTTCCCAAAGCAGGTTTATAAGTCATTCTGTATTATAGGAAAAGATATTCATTGGGTTCATCTGCTGTGCTTGGTTGAAGTAAGAGGTTCTCTGACGTGATAAGGCAACACAAGGTGAGAATGGGTTCATCACAGGTATAAGGTCCTCTCTGCTGGCATCCACTGCCTCCCGAGGAACTGTTTCAGAGGATCCTGTCCTCCAAAACCATGAGGGATGGTGTACGTGGGAATCACGCATCCACTTGGAGCAACTGCATCTCTGCTTCTGCGTATTCTGTTGGTGTTCCACAAATGTGCAGCTTGCTGCAGCTCTTCCTGTAAATGTTAACAGTTATAAAAATCTCACATCAGTAAAAGAACAGATTTCTTTTGGTTCAACGTGTTACCCACGTGAGTGGGTAACACGTTGAGAGGAAGGAGTGAGAGGAAGGACGCTAGCATCAACTAGCTAGCCGGTCGTCACGGCAAAGCTACAAGAGCGTCTCTCAGCATGGGCCCGAAAAAAGTTCTGTCAGCCGAGGAAGGAGACGATATTAAGAAGTCGCTGGAGTTTATGACAGAGGAGATTTCTACTGTCAAACTGCAGCAGAAAGCCATCCTGGACCTGGTCGAGGAAGTTAAGGCTCTCCGCATCCAGAACGCCGAGAAGGATCGGTGGCTGGCGTACCTGGAGAACAGAGTGGTGGATTTGGAGCAGGACACCCGGATGAACGATGTTATCATCACGGGGCTTCGCATCAAACCCCGGTCATACGCCCGGGCGGTCGCCACTGACAATGTAGGAGGGCCAGGAGAGGAAGATGTCAACTCCACGGAGCATCAAGTGGTTACCTTTCTACGGTCCAAAGGTGTGGAAGTGGATTATAACAACATTGAGGCTTGCCACCCTCTACCCCGAAAAAATGACAGTGACAAACCAGCCATCATTGTGAGATTTGCAAACAGAAAACAGAAAACAGCACTGTTAAAACAAGGAAGGAAACTGAAAGGATCCGATGTCTTCATGAACGAACATCTGATAAAAAGAAATGCGGACATTGCCAGGAAAGCACGTTACTTGAAGAAACAGGGAAAAATTCAAAATACATGGACCACCAACTGCAAAGTATTCATTAAACTCAATGGAACACCGGAACAAGCCAAAGTGTTGGTCGTCAGAAATATGGAAGAGCTGGACAAATACTGAGGGCAACTTACTCTGGAGGTATGAATACACATGTGACGTGACACACAACACAACACATGGCACAGTCCAAAAGAACTTCATCTGCATCCGGCAACAATATCAACATGACTCATTGGAATTCTCTTTATGATAATCTGGAACTGAGAACATTTCGATACACAGACCATAATGTTCTAGACTTAGAAAAGGATATAGACCCGGAAAATAATTTCTTCTACAACATCAGCTGTAACTGCTGCTACTTCACTGATGAACAGTTTAAGCACACCATCAACACGGAAAATAAATTATCAATAATCCATTTTAATAGCAGAAGTCTGTATGCCAACTTCAACAATATAAAGGAATATCTAAATGAGTTGACAAATCCATTTGGAATTATTGCCATTTCTGAAACATGGATCAATGCGGAGAAAGGAATGGACTTTGGACTGGAGGGATATGAAGTGAATTTTGTAAATAGAAGGAACAAGAGTGGAGGGGGAGTAGCTGTGTATGTGGATAAAAACCTAAACTACAAGGTGGTAGAAAGTATGACAACTGTAATTGATAATTTACTAGAATGTATAACAATTGAAATTTATAAGGAAAAAGAAAAAAATGTAATAATTAGCTGTATATATAGAACACCTGGCTCTAGTATTCAAGTATTTAATGACTTCATAGAGGAAATATTCTCTAAAACAAATCAAAAAGTTATGTTTATCTGTGGTGATTTTAATATTGACCTGTTGAATCCAAAAAAGCATAAAATGACCGACGAATTCCTAAACACTATGTACAGTTTGAGTTTACATCCTAAAATAACCAGGCCTAGCAGAATTACACCACATTGTGCCACCTTACTTGACAATATTTTCACTAACAATATGGAAAACAACATTGTGAGCGGAATATTAATTAATGACATCAGTGATCACCTACCAGTTTTTGCAGTTTATGACACTAATTATAAGAAAAATCAGCATGAAGAACAACTGAGATACAGACGTGTAAGGACAGAAGAAACTATGACTGCATTTAAGAACGATATATTAAATCAGGACTGGGACAATGTGCACAAAGAAGCTGATATTGATATTGCATATGGCATATTTTTAAGAATATTCATGGAGTTGTACGATAAAAACTGTCCAACAATAAAATACAACAGAAAGCACAAATATTCAGATAGACCATGGCTCACTAAGGGTTTACAAAATGCATGTAAAAAGAAAAATACACTCTATAGGGAATACCTAAAACAAAGAACAAAAGAAGCTGAAAATAAATATAAAAAATACAAAAATAAGTTGACCAATATTATACGTGTATGTAGAAAGGAGTATTATAGTAAAATATTGAACAACAATAAACATAATATGAAAGGAATATGGGATGTTTTAAACGGTATCATTAAAAATAATTCTGGACAACAAAGTTATCCACAATACTTTATCGATAATGGCAATATTATGGAAAACACTGCTGATAAGGTCAACAGCTTTAATCATTATTTTGTAAATATTGGACCAAAACTGGCAGAACAAATTCCTGAGTCACTGCCATCAGTAGACTGTAGTGAAAACCTGATTGATAGGAACCCTAACTCAATGTTCCTCACATCAGTGGAGGAAAAAGAAATAATTGACATTGTACACATGTGTAAATATAAAACATCCACTGATTGTAATGATATTGACATGAAAATCGTCAAGAAGGTCATTGAAGGAATTGTAGGACCTCTAACATATATTTGCAACTTATCATTTCAGACGGGAAAAGTGCCAAACAAAATGAAAATAGCTAAAGTTGTGCCGCTGTATAAAACCGGGGATAGACGCCACTTCACAAATTACAGGCCTGTTTCTTTACTACCACAATTCTCCAAAATCCTAGAAAACCTGTTTAATAAACGATTAGACAAATTCTTAGATAAATATAAATGACTCTCTGACAGTCAATATGGATTCAGATCAAAAAGATCAACATCTCTGGCATTAATCGAATCAGTTGAGGAGATTACGAATGCTATAGATCAGAAACAGTATGCAGCTGGAGTATTTCTGGATCTCAAGAAAGCATTCGACACAATCAATCATGACATATTAATTAATAAACTGGAACGGTATGGGATTAGGGGGGTTGTACTGCAATGGGTGAAAAATTATTTAAGTGACCGGAAACAATTTGTGAAGCTGGGTGTCCATTCCTCATCATGCTTGGACATTGCTTGTGGTGTTCCACAAGGCTCTGTACTGGGTCCAAAATTATTTATTATTTATATAAATGATATTTGTAAGGCATCTGATATATTAAAATTAGTATTATTTGCAGATGACACAAATATTTTTTGTTCTGGGGGGAAAATAAGGAGCTGCTGGATACAATTACTTCAGAAATGTGCAAAATTAAAAAATGGTTTAACAGGAACAAACTATCGCTAAATCTAAGTAAAACTAAAATGATCTTATTTGGGAATTCCCTTAGAAATGCACAAGTGCAGATTCATGTAGATGGTGTGGAAATTGAAAGAGTACTTGAACATAAGTTTCTTGGTGTGATTATAGATGATAAATTAAACTGGAAGTCTCATATAAATCATATACATAACAAAATTTCAAGAAGTGTCTCAATCTTGAGTAAAGTAAAACACATTCTGGACCACAAATCACTCCACATTCTCTATTGTTCCCTGATTGCACCGTATTTGAATTACTGTGCAGAGGTTTGGGGCAATACTTACAAATGTTCGCTATCATCAATCTTTATATTACAAAAAAGGGCCATAAGGATAATCCATAAAACTGGTTACAGAGATCATACAAATCCACTATTCTTAAAATCAAAAATTCTAAAATTCACAGATCTGGTTCATTTTCTCACAGCACAAATTATGTATAAAGCAATAAATAACCTGCTTCCTGACAATATTCTAAAAATGTTTTCTAAAAGGGAACGGGGATACAATTTGAGGGGGGAATTAAATTTAAAACATCCTCGTATCCGTACAGCATTAAAAAGTTTTTGCATCTCTGTGTGTGGAGTGAAGCTGTGGAACAGACTAAGTAAAGATATGAAGCAATGTCCAAGCATGGCGCAGTTTAAAAAGCGGTTTAAGGATATGGTTTTTACAGGGTACAGAGAAAAGGTAGAGATTTGATAGGGTGTTCTTGTCTAATATTTTCATGTGTGTGCGCATGCACGGGTTTGTTGGTATGGGTATATATATATATATATATATATATATATATATATAATTGTAGGCTGTGCTTGTCAGCGCACACTCTCAACTGTGCCTCTGTAGGAGGTGGTGATAACATCTGGACTCAGATGCAACCTTTTCAGCCTCCAAAAAAGTGCAGGCAGTGGTTTACTTGGTGTGCAGGGACCAGGACAGATTGTTCATCACATGAACTCCCAGGAATGTGCTGCACGCTCTCTACTGTGCTGGTGTTGATCTAGAGTGGTGTGAATGTGAGCTGTTTTTCCTGAAGTCGATCAGTAACTCCTTGTTTTTATCCTAAATCAGGACCAAGTTGTTGTTGCTGTACCCTGACGTAAAACGTCACGTGAAACGTGAAACGCTCCACCTCCTCCCTGTAGGAGTCTCCCCATTGTTGTATCGTCTGCATACTTAATGATGTGATTTGTACCAAACTTTGCACAGCAGTCATGTGTCATTAGGGTGTATAACAGCAGTCTCAGGACACACCCCTGAGGAGAACCAGTGCTTAGATGGTAGATGTGTTGTTTCCCACCCGCACAAACTGAAGCCTGTTTGTCAGAAAATCGAGTACCAGTTTTGAACGGGTGTCTTCATCCCCAGTGGGCCAAGTTTTTTTTACCAGATGCTGGATGATTATGGTGTTAAATGCTGAGCTGAATTCTGCAAACAGCATCCGGACACGAGTTCTTTTCCTCTGGGTGACTCAGGCTCAGGTGCAGTCGATATAGCATCCTCAGTTCGTTTGATATGCAAATTGAAGAGGGTCAAGTGAGAGTGGCAGAGTGAGGTGATGTTATTCTTAATCAGTCTCTCGAAGCACTTCATTTTCAAGGATGTAAGTGCTACAGGCCAACAGTCATTTAAGCAGGTGACTGAGGGTTTCTTTGGCACCGCTGAAGGCTGCAGTTTTGTAGCAGAATGGCACAGCAGCTTGACACGAGGAGATGCTGAATATCTCCCTGAAGATGTGAGTGAGTTCTTGTGCACATCCCTTTAACAGACGACTCGGTATATTATTGGGACCTGCAGCTTTCGTCTTGAGGTTAAAGCTCAGCACCTGCTCATCATGATGTGGGGTTATGCTTTTGCTTTGACAGATGGACATCATATGATGCAGAACAGCAAATGTTCTCCAAAAGATCTCCCCCAAAGTTCACATCAGTAGTTCAGATTGTGAAAAGATGTAATGCTCCAGTCATATTTACTTGTCCAAGGTATATCAACTGCTAGAACAAACTTTATATCGTAAGGTCGACCTACAAAAATACATACAGAGGAAAAACCCAACAATCATATGACCCCCTATGAGCAAGCACTTCGGCAACAGTGGGAAGGAAAAACTCCCTTTTAACAACAAGAAACCTCCGACAGAACCAGGCTCAGGGAGGGGCGGGGCCATCTGCTGTGATTGGTTGCGGTGAGAGAAGGAAGACAGGATAAAGACATGCTGTGGAAGAGAGACAGAGGTTAATAACAGATATGATTCAATGCAGAGAGGTCTGTTAACACATCAGCAGTAGTGTTACAACAAGATCAGCCTCGAGGTGAACCAACAGCTCAAGCTCATGTCAATATTCACAGTAGTTCACTGGTTTAGTGTTAGTAAGACCCTAAGGGCCTTCATCAGGAAGTCAATGGGGATGTGGCCTACAACACTAGAGACCAACTACAAGCTAATTTCACAAGCAATCATCAGGCACCTCCTGTATGACATCAAGCTGTGTGCCAGGAGTGAACGAGACATCGATTCACTGATCCACACCACCAGGATCTACAGCACAGGTGTTGAAGTCCAGGCCTCGGGGGCTGGTGTCCTGCAGGTTTTAGATGTGTCCTTGATCCAACACAGCTGATTTAAATGGCTAAATGATCTCAGCGTGTCTTGAAGTTCTCCAGAGGCCTGGGAATGAAGTCATCATGTGATTCAGGTGTGTTGACCCAGGGTGATATCTAAAACCTGCAGGACACCAGCCCTTGAGGCCTGGAATTCGACACCCCTTATTTACAGTGATGACTTCAGACTGGAGAAGTGCAGTGGCATGGTAACTGAGGGAAACTAACTGCTAACTGAGCGGGTCGGCAACATTGCAGACAGGGCTGGACTGGGACAAAAAATCAATCTGGGCATTTTGACTAGAGACCAGGTCTTAAAGCCATAAAGCCTTTGAATGAAAACGCTGTTGTGACAGTGATGTACAGTCTTGTTGGTATATGTATGATTTCTATACATTTTACGTCAGATAAAAACTTTGGTTGTAAGATTCAGATAATTATATAATAAAAGTGAGACATTTTAAATGAGAATAAGAAAGAAAAGTATTTCTTTGGGCCCCCCTCTCCCTGTTAATTCAGTAAGGACATCTCCTGGTTTCATCTTCATGTTTCCCTCTCACCACATATCCAAACCGACATCATGACCAGCAGCTAAACAGAAGGAAGGAGGCTGAGAACTAGTGAATCCGAACCACCATCCAGGATAAGACAACAAACAACAGGACATCTGGAAGATGGCCACAACTGACCATGTGTTCAGTGAAAACTTCAGGACCTAATAGATCCCATCTACCAGAGCCTAATCCGACTCGTGATGACCACACAGGCACTATTTAATAATGTTCTGCTGCAGCGAACAAAAAAAATACATTTACTCTTTAAAAAACTGATTTGTACATCACTCATAACAGGCATGTTATTGTGATTGTCATTATTTCTGAACAGGAGAGAGAAAGCCTGTCCCAGCTAATTGGTACTATGCACACTGTGTTGAAAACTGTCATATTAGATCTTTCCTCTCTTGACTGTTAGTAAATGGACTTACTGCACATTACATCGATACATAGATATCGACCCTGATTGAATATAATCACTGAGGGGTTTAATTTGTCAAAACTGCAGTCTCTACATAAAGACACATTTTTATAACTTAATGTGCTTTTGAAGCTCTGTCACCTTCCAGCAGACCTGCTGCTCCAAAACAATGAGATAAATAAGAGTGGGCGAGTCTTTGCCAGATAATGCAATGAGACTGTCGGGGTTTTTCTCTGTGAACAGTGTTTGGATTTGGACCTGGGTTAATCCCTTGTGAAAACAGCCCTGCATGCACTCTGCTCTCCTGGGCTCCTGGATAAATATCGCCCAATTAGAGGTGCCTGGGACTGGTTTTGTACCAGGCTAGTCTGCAGTCAGTGTGTGTGTGTGTGTGTGTGTGTCTGCGCACACATAAGGCATTTTCCAATCATCATTGCAAAGATAACCTCATAGTTTTACTTCATAAACCTAAGAATGGATATTCAGTGATATACGTCACAGACATGTAAGTTTCTTTGTATATAGACAAATATAGCATCATTATTAAGTAGCATTTCAGGTTCTAAAAAGGCTTATTTATATTTGACTTAATATTTATCATTTTGATCCTCTGCAGTTTTCTACAGAAGCATTTTTTCACTGATAAACGCGACGACACAATAAAGCTATTTTAATAGGAAACTGTGGGCTTAGAGTGAAGAGCTACAGCCTTTGGAGAGAATCAGTAAAATATGTTATTGTTTCTCATTAAATATAGCTATTGTACAAATGTAGATTAATTCTACTGTTGTGTCAATGTTGTTAGTTTCTTTTTGTGTGACTTTCTTTACAGCAGTATTTTGGAATAAAAAGTGACATAAGCCCAATGGTTTATCACAACAACAAGAAGAAGAATCATCATGTTATGTTCAACATATCTACTGATTACAGGAGATTGCATCGAACATGAACAGAAGAAGAATAAAGTGAAAGTGAGGAGAGCCCGTGCCGTAAGCTGACAATGTGTCTGCAACACAAACTCACAACATCTCTTCAAACTGTGTGCATGGCATGCATATTGGAGTCCATGATCAGGATAGTGGGGGGAGTTTTAAGGCAAACAGGAAATTACATGCAAGACAGCACAAGCTGGAGGGGCTGGAGAAGAGAACAGAAAAGCTAGATCGGTCGGCTCGGCACTGCAAAGGCTTACTGTAGGAATGTTAATCCTCCTAATGTATTACAGTTGGAGGAAGAACAGGACCACAGGCTGACCCGTGGCCTCGGGGCACAAAGGGGGAGGAGACGCAGGAGAGGAGACACAATACAAGGTCAGAAGAGAGAAGACAAACTGTAGGCAGATGTGATGAAAGATAAAAGGAAGTGTGGTAACGTATTGTCTGTTTGTGTGTTTTCAAACTTTCCACCACCTGGCATATGAACATAGGTTTTCTGAAAGCCCTAAATCATTCCTGTCCTATTAATACGAGATGTGCCAGCTCCTGCTTCACTGAGCCTCCATCACAAATTTGCCTGAGCTCTCCTCCAAGTTCAGCTTCGACCTCAACCATGGTGCGGTACACACCCATTTCTGTCTCCAGCATGACACAACGCTGGCTTCAGCTATAATACATGCATTGTGAAAAGTGATGTGAAGAACAATCTCCATAGTTTTATATGAAGACTGAAACATGTAGCTCGACTCTGTGTACACACCAGTTATCTGTCGTGGTCTGTGTGCTGCCATCCATCAGGGCGTGGTTTCCATTTCTCACCTGCTGTGACCACCTGCAAGCCTTCAAACAGCAATCAGCCATCCAGTGTTTAAGACTTCCACTCTCTGCCAGACCGTCTACTACCCTTGGTGGTAACTTGGCTCATGTACTCTTGAATTTGGGAGCGGTCTCTGTGCTACCTTTGTGTCTTCCTGTGCTCTCTGCATCCTTACCTGCCGTCGCTGGATTTTCCCTCACGGCTCACCTGAATAGCCTCCGCTGGCTCTCTTCTCTGCCTGCCCTCCTGCCCGTCTCTCACAAGGTTGGACTGTCTACCTCTCACACACTCCTCCCCCAAGGCCTCACTTCTCCCAACCTGAGAAGCACCTTCTCCATTCTTCTCTGTCACCAGGCTGTTATTCTCTGTCCCTCCACTAACCGCTCTCTTCCTCTGTTTCCAGTGATGCCTGAGACTCTCACCTCAGCCCACTACCCCAGTTCACCCCCTGGACAAATAAAAGGTTGTTCACTTAATTAATTTGTTGTTCATTGGGTCTGCTTTTGGGTCCTTCCCACGTATCGGACTGTACAGTGACAGTACAGTCAGGACCGCTATTTCAAAGCAGGGCATCATAATCACATGAGCAGTCCCTGCGATTGTTAGTACAGCATTATAAATCCATTAATGACTAACTGGTGCAGATTCTCTCAGGACATCCGTTCTGGGACCGTTGAAGGTCCTACTCGGCTGTCTCCCCCCACAGATCACACTTGCTCAGCCAGTCCTACGCCTCCTTCAAGCATGATCCAAGACACTGTTTCAGCAGCACCCGAGTCTTTTCCCGGTGATTTGTGTTGCTCTGGTGGCTTTTTATTACAAAGCTCATTGGTGTTCGGCATGAACAAACTGGAGTCTATTAGATAGATATGATACAAACCACTGCAGTGCAGTACCTGTAATACCTACAGCATGTTCTAATCGCTCTAATAGGATATTATGGTCGACAGTATCGAACGCTGCACTGAGGTCTAGCAGGACAAGCACAGAGATGAGTCCACTGTCAGAGGCCATAAGAAGATCATTTGTAACCTTCACTAAAGCTGTTTCTGTGCTGTGATGAGCTCTGAAACCTGACTGAAACTCTTCAAATAAGCCATTCCTCTATCACCCTATTAGAGCACTTCGCTCTCGCTCTGCACACACACCTTTTTGATATAGTTAGGGCTAAAGGTGGGGATTGATCAGAATTTAGCACTTACGATTCCATTATCGATTTAGTTCCTTATCAATCCCTTATTAATTGTTAGCGGCTCCGGTTTGAGAGTCGCCACCATCTCTAAGCAGCAAATCAAAGACATTACATTCCTGCAAACTGATTACATGCTGTAGGTCAAAGGATTGTGGGTGTTGGTATTTCTGCACTTTGCTGTGATCAGCGTAGGTGTCAATACTCAAAAAAAGTAATGTATTACACAGAACCATTTTTGAGTTAATTACTTACTAATACCTTAAATGTAATGTAATGCATTACTTAATTATTCCCAGGAGGAAGTAAGTCGTTAAACTACATTACTGTTGCATTTCTCTGTGAAATGACCTGAAACACATTCTCTCATAATTATCGTTTAACAATATATACCTGAGGCTACAGTCCTACACACCAGCACACATGTGATCTTACTCTTAGTGTTTAGGTATGAACACAAAGCAAAAATGAAACCAGAGACTTTAAAGTGATCTTTAGAAACATGAAGAGGGTCGTATTTTGCACATATTCAACTCTGTATATTTTATATATTTTATTATTATTATTATTATTTTATTTTATTTTTTTACTATTTAATTTGTAAAAATGTGTATACACACACACACACACACACACACACACACACACACGTAGGAAAATATTTAGTATACACATCCAGAAATGCATACACTATTATATATTGTACATATATTTATTAGTTTCAGGTTGGCCATTCTTGTATTTTGCTCGTTTGTGTTGTTGTGTTTGCACATCTCTGTTGCTTGTGGGGCTCGCACACAAGAATTTCACTCGCATGTGCTGTGCCAGTGTGCCTGCACATGTGATGTGACAATAAAAGTGATTTGATTTTATCGTATGGTCTTTACTTTCCAATATAAAGTGCCCTGGGGCAGCTGTTGTTGTGAATTGGCCCTATAGAAATCAAACTGAATTTAATCTGATTTAATTGGATTGATGAAAAAAATCGCTCCATTCATAATACAGCATAATAAAACAGGTTTTCTCAAAGGTAGACACTGAGCCAATAATACACCCACAGATTATTCCACCATCATCCGCGTAGAAACAGCTGTCTCTATAGATGCAGAGAAAGCATTTGACTGGGTAAACTGGAACTTTTGCAACCAACATGTAGATGTTACTTTCCAGACCATAAGATTAGCCTACGTGCAACTCCCAAACCTCTCTTCTGAAGACAATCATTCTCATAGATACTTTCTCATCCATGTCAGACTACTCTGTTACCTGGAGGAAATCTACAGTTCTGCCTCTGAATGGTACATTTCAGAACATCTCGACTACAGTCGGGTATAATCTTTCCACCAGATGCTCAGACCATATGATTGAACCATATTGCTCTACTAAAATCAGTAGAAGATGATCTCACACGTTGGAGCACTTTACCTACAACACAATTAAAATAAACTGTTCCCACTGTTTCCCAATAAACCCTCTACTGTCTAGT
This sequence comes from Copadichromis virginalis, assembly GCF_057382275.1. NCBI lineage: Eukaryota > Metazoa > Chordata > Actinopteri > Cichliformes > Cichlidae > Copadichromis > Copadichromis virginalis. Next base: position 544,447 of record NC_140630.1, on the reverse strand, counting down.
TCAGGTCACTAGACTCAACCATCTCGAAACTTTTACAGAAAAATCAACCATCACGAATAAGTCTGAAAACTACAAAAAACAAAAACACAATGGTGGTGTAGAACTACCACAATCTCATGACTATTTCTTATCCAACAGGTTGCTATAGGTTTCAGAATGGATCAAATCAAGATGGAGTTCTTGTTCTAGATCTGTGGCTGGATCGAGAACAAGAACCCTGTAAAAACGTCTCATCTCGCTCTCATAAGCACCAGTATTAAGCATCTTTATATAAACACCGCTGAGAGGCTGATGGCGATTTTTTAAAATAACAGCATCTTCACTTATCCCATGTAAACCAACATCCATTTGGAACAATCCAGATATCTGTCAGGAAAAAGAAAGTTTTCATGGCACGAAAAGGCGGAAACCTAGAAAAGGTTATTTAAGATGGAAACTTTCATTTAAGGTACCAAAACATGGACTCAGCAACAGTACGTTTCTTGAATACTGGCTGGGGATCTGGGGGCGGATTAACTGCATCCCATGGGGGGGGCCTTGGGTCCAGGACCCCATCCTCGGCCAACTTTCTCACTCTCTCACACACACACATGTTTGTTTGTGTGCCTCCCTGGGTTTTGTTCGGTGTATTTTGTTACAGATGTAGCAGAAACCCCGCATGTTCTTTTCTCTCTTTCTTTCTGTCCATTTTCTCGTTCTAGTCCTCTGTTTTCTTCTCCTTTCTTTCACCAACCTGGTCTTAACCCCCGTCCACTCCGGCATAACGCACAGATAATAATAGGAAAGATACAATAAAATAAAACGAATAAATAAAACAACAAGATTAACAAGAAGAGTCTACAGTGCTCCTCTTATGAAAGCAAACGTGATTGCCGCAAGAAAGCATTCAGACCATGATTCTGCAGAACAGGATTAAAAATAAGTAAAATAACTTCATTTGACCAAATAATAATAAATGGAGCAGCTACAACATGGCCTTCATGCTGTTGATGTGCCAGCCCTTGTAGTAATAACTGCAGCAGATAGAGTAGTGTCACCGTGGTGCTCAAGCGCTAACAAATATCCAGAGTTATGTGTCACACTTATTCATCTTTACATGCATCTTTTTCCAAATTACTGCTGGCAATTAACAGCTGAGATGTTTTCCACTTTAAAAAGGTGAACAACGAGGTAATAAAAACCATCACAAAAAGTCTCTTTAATTAACTACTTCAAAAGCTTGCTCCACCCCGGCTCTTCTCATTTTTTTCTAATCCCCTCCCAGGAACAAACAGTAACCCGTCTGTTGATTTACTCTGTGATTTCAACAGTAATTCTGTGAACTGCTTTTCTGCTTGAATCCTAATTATATTTGTCACATTCTTTGCTTTCATTCAGTCCACCTTCTCCAAGACAACGCATCTACCATAGCATGCTGACACACTGCACTCTCCTCAAACCTGCAAAACCCGGTGGTGGTGGCACTCCTCATGTGGTGGTGTAGCAGTGCACTGTGCAGTGAGGCACAAACTTGGAGGTGGCTGTGGCTCAGGTGGTAGAGCAGATCAGTCACCGATTGGAAGGTTGGTGGTTTGATCCTTGGCTTCCTCAGTCTGCATGTCAAATATCTTAGGGCAAGATGCTAATCCAAAGTTGCCCTCTGGAGTGTGAGTGTAGAGCACTTGTGTGTTGTATAGAGTGCTTTGAGTACTCTGGGAGAGAAGTATAGCGCTGTATAAGAATCAGTCCATTTACCAAACTGGAGGTAGTAGCCAGCAGCCCCAAAAACCACCCCACTTGTTTTTTTGGTCCTGGTATGTGATGGCTATAGCTTTCTCCATCTGTGGATCCACCCCCCCCCCCCCCCCCCCCCCACCTGGGAGGCTGGCAGGTGCATCAGACTGAGGCTGTGTCCCAATCCAGCGCCCGCACGCTTCGGAGTACGCGCAGTTCACGGACCACGTACGGCGGGTACTACGAAGTATGAGAAGTGCGGAAGTGAGAGGCTTGTGAAATGGGACGGTCTGGCCTTCGTCGCGCTGCTCAGGTTTCCTAGCAACCATTTGTTCATTCATTTTTGTCATAACATCACTTTGATTAGTTGAGTATCTGAGGCTGAGACCACCGGACTGTAAAACATGATTGTTGGGCTTCATTTCTGTGCTGAACAGTCATTTAAGATTAGTTAGTAAATAACAATTAGTTAATGTTGTTCATGAGACTAAAGTCATCTCACTGTGTAATGTAAATATAATATGGACAATGTTATATTTATTGTCAGATTATTATGATATATCACAGCAGTGAGCTTGAACTCTGTGTCAAAGATTCAAAGATTCAAGTTGCAGTTATTTATATTTCCTGTCACCTTAAATCTTCACTCAAAGACAAGAATCTGTGACAGTGTATATACAGATGTGTTATATATAAGAGACAAATATTGTTCTTTTAATATGTTGGCATCACTAAATTTGGCTCAATGCTTACATACATGTGTAAAAAGCAAATGTACGAGCTGTGATAACTGTGTCTGATAGAATGAAGAGTCGACTGATATATGAAATATTCCTTTATTGGGTGAGAAAATCAGACCATGTCATAACTGCTGTAAGTCACACAGAATAGATATCAGAGCCTTAAACAGGCTGACGTCTGCTAAATGGGTCAAACTGGGCAGAAAGTCTACAAACACATAACATCCTTATAGAATATGATGTAACACTATAGATCAACTTAGCTCAGAATATATAAAGCATATAAACAGTTACAGCAATATGATGCAACAAACACAGCAGCTACTGATCCAAAATACTCAAAGCTTCATAGAACTGAAACCAACATTTATTTTTAGCTCCATTCTGCTGCTGATACAGACTTTAGGTTTCTGAACATTAAACTTGTTGCTGCCTTTCATAGTGTGTAACCTGAAGGCCCTGAGTACTTTCTCCCAGCATCTTTCTTTCAGCTTAACGAGTGAACCGTCAGCTCGTTCAAACACACGTTAAAGTCCGTTTGGCTCGACACCACTGCACAGAGGCAACAATATAACATAGCTAACATTAACAGTGCAGTGAATCCTGCTTGTGCCGTGATGTTCAGGACTGCAAACCGAGCAGCATCACTGACTTTCAGCTCGTTGTGTTTGTGGATATATGACTGACTTTAATTATCCACAAAATCATCAGAGTCTCTGTCAGATTAAGGTCGACTATTGAACGGCGCATATTTTAAAGTAAAGGCTTTAAAATCAAGTTAGTACAAACGTCACTAATGTCACATAACTTTGCCGACATGTGGCCAACAGTCATGTTTTAATGTTCTTCGTTATTAAACATTCGCACATAAGTGACATCATATTCAGTGCTTACTTTTGACAGTTTACTCTTCGGCCGCTCCGCTTCAGCCATCTGCGTTTTTTTCCGAAAAAAATATCCACACCCACTGCCGCGCTATGAATTGTGGGACCACAAAGTCTACACCGGACCACACTTCAAATTTGGGGAAATGAACTGCGCATTTGTCGACCGCATTTGGAGTACACTTCGAATTGGGACACCCTTCGTCGAGTCGCTGTGACGTAATCGGTCTCCAGATGTGCACTACGAAGCGTGCGGTCGCTGGATTGGGACACAGCCTGTATGTACCCAGATGCTGTCACTACCCAGATATTGCACCTCCCTCCATGCAACTGAAGACTTCTTTGGGTTGGCCATGTTGGACTGTGACCATCATGCTATGGCATGTGTCTTCCCAGGTGTCATGGACTAGGGGCAACATCCTTCCAGCATCAGACTGTGACACGTCATTCACCTTGGCCACCTGGTCCCCACAGAACCAGACAGACCCTTCTTTCTTCAATACAAGAACTATGGGGCTACGCCAGGCACTGTGGAACTTCTCTGTTACACTCATCTCCAGCATAGCAGTCACCTCCTTCTGAGCTATTTGCCTCTTGTGTTCAGCTAACCTGTAGGGATGTGTTTCAACATGTTGCTCTGTGAGAGTGGTGTGACTATGCAGGATCCCAATTGTGTTCATCCTCGGGAATTAACTAAGGAGTCATGGATTTTAAACTCTTCTTCAGCCGCTCCACCAACCCGTCAGTCTGAGGGTGGTAGCAGATTAATTCCCCCTATTTCATACAGCTGTTTCAGTGTGCGAGACATGTGCCCAGTCAGTCAGTATCTTTGCTTGGAGATAACCAGAAACAGCACTAGCAGAAATTAAATACACTCTTTGCAGAAACTCTGGCTCAGCTTCATGATACTGTGTCCATAATCCACCAGAAATAATACAAAGCAATACAAGCACTCCAGTGAAATGGCCCGATAAGGTCCAGGCCACTGTGCTTAACTACTGGTAATGAGCACAAAGACACTTTTGGAATGGCACGCTGGTTCAGCAGCTGACAGTGCGGGCAGGATGCACATCATTGGTGCACGTTCTGTCAGGTACCCGGCCAATAAAATCAGTCCATTATTCACTCCAGAGACACACTGCTCAACAATCAACAAAGCAGGAGCAGGGCTGGAGAGCCTCAGGGCAGGGACCGGTGCCACCAGGTGATACTCTGCAGTGTGGCTGCCGCCTCCAGGCTTGGCTGCTGATGGCAGTGGGCCCACTGGGCTGTCTCACGGGAGAGTTCCTCCACAAATTGCTTGTGGATGGCCAATTTCAGATGTGGATAACAAATGCAAAGGGGCAATCATACACCTCCATCCTGGTGTTGCAGAGGCCCAGTGAGTCCATAAATACTTTATGGATTCAGCAGAGCACCCTCACAAAGCTGGCTGCAGGCTGGGCTTCCCCCGACAGCAGCAACAACCACAGTGACCATGCCTCTGCTGTCTCCTGCATCGTCTCCAGGAACGCCTGGGTATCATCCTCCTCCCGATTCAATGCAGTGTCACTATCGGGCTTGAGACAAGCAGCACTGGAGAAGAACCAGACTGTGGGACCAGCTGCTCTAGCCCCTACATCTGGCACTTGGTCTAGGCCTGCAGCTTCTTTAGTTGCACATAATGCACCACTGCCTGCTCCTGGTGTATCATTAACCCTAACCTTAACCCATCATCATTTACAATATCAACACACGACCACACTAAATCACATTTTTGTGATACTAAGACTTTTGAGTCACCGTGTCTCCAGCTCAGCTGAGTTCATTTTACCCCGTCAGTCCCAGCTGCCCTGCAAGCCTGACACTGTCCCGCAACCACTGCAGCGGTGCCCATCCCTGCCATGACCGTCAGTCCCATTTTCTATCCTATATCGTCACCTATGGTCTCACGCATTGGGTCGTGACCAAAAGAATGAGACTGCTGATCCAAGAAGTGTGGCTGGGCTGTCCCTCACTGATAGGGTGAGGAGTTCAGTCATTCGGAGGTACAGAGCACCATAACTACTTCTCCATAACAAAAGGAGCCAGCTGAAGTGGTTCAGGCCTCTAACTGGGTCATCTGAGGAGGTGTTGTGCACATGGTCTACCAGGAGGAGACCCCTGTGCAGACACAGGACAGACTGGACAGATTATGTCTCTTGACTAGCTTTGGAACATTTTGGTGTCTCCTAGATGAGCTGGAAGTGGCCTTATCATCTTATCCTATACCAGTGTTTTTCTCATTTTTGCTATGTAACTTTGCACTGTCCACTTTCTGCTGTAACAAAACACATTTCCCACGTGTGGGACTAATAAAGGTGATCTTAAATCCCAGAAAGAGCAAGAAAATGGGCGGATAGATGTCAAACACACACATAAGGAGTTTTAGCAGCACTCCCATAATGCATGAGTCCTGCCAATAGTGTCATGGGTCGCCATTTTACAGTTTTTGCTCGTTGCTTGAACACTATAAACCCATGCTTAGACTAAAGTAACACAACTTGAAGCTTTTGTTACCATACCCCAAACACATGTACCCATACCTTAAACAAAAGTGCTGCTTTGCACTCTGGTTGCAATTATGCAACACACTTACTCCTTTATGCAACACACATGGTCCTGCATACTACACTCTATTTCATACATAAGACACTTCGTTCAAAAATGAAATTTCAAGGTGCCATTTGGAAAACACATGTATCCAAAATACAAAACACATCGGGTAATTGCAACCACTCAAATACACACCTGAAGGCACTTACTTGCAAAACCGAACACCAATTAGCCAACCACAAAAAGCCCTCAGTTTAGCCATTTCAAGAACTTTGCAAGCATGGATGGAGGAAGAGCAAGAGGAAGAGGAGGAGGAGGTCAAAGAGGCCATGCACGGACCCATATTTCTGATGATATAAGAGCAACTTTGGTGGACCATGTCATCAACCACGGCCTGACTATGAGGGAAGCTGGGCAGAGAGTCCACCCACATCTAAGCCGCTTCACAGTGGCATCTGTAATACAGTTTTTACCGAATGCCTAAACACTAACTGTGAATCCTGTAGCACAATTTCTAAAACTAGTCAGACTTATAGCAAAACCACTCACTGAGTGTGCAAAACTAAAAGCACAAAAACTGCTTTGCACTCAGTTTGCAATTTTGTAACACACACTTTGCAAGACTGTAGGCACAATTCACTGCACAACACTCAATTACCAAATTTCCAACACACTCCTAGCAAAAGTATACACATGTATGGCTATCATTAACACTAATTTGCCAACTGTCTGGCACACTTTCACATGTGAAAACTTTCTTAGATAATTAGTTCACTTTGCAATCAGCCTAAGCACTATAATACAGGTAAGCTGTGTGTGCGGAGTACAATGGAGGGAGCAGAAAGAGTGAGAAGTAGAGGAGGCCAAGGAAGAGGACGTGGAGGTGAAGAAGTAGGATGAAGAGGACGACAAGGACAAGGAGGAGCAAGAGGAAGACGAGGAGGGGGCAGAGGAAGCATGTTCACTGCAGACCAAGTAACCCATATAGTCATTATGGCGATTGCAAATAATCCTGTACTTGGAAATAAACACTTGTGTTTGTTTTGATGTGTTTGACTAAACACCAGTACTTGAAGTTTGGATCCCTCCATGCTTATGGATCTATGACAGAAGTATGAGCTCAAACTGACATAGCCTACCTTGTGCACAGAGAAAGCAAACGCCAGATGTGTTTTGTATTCATACCATCAGTGTGCAGTTGGCGCATTGTGTGCTTAGTAGATGATGGCTTGTGTGTACTGTTTGATACGGAAACACCATTTTTACGAAGGTGTGAAGAGTTAATCCAGCTGTGTTTGCTTTTGCAAGAGAACTACAATGTTTTGATGATTGGGTGACAGGTTTTCTTATTTGTGTGAAGAGTTTTGCAAAATTAGCCAATAGTTACAAAAAATGTGCTTAAGCAATCAGAAAAAACTGTAAGAAAATTCCAACTAGAAAACAGGTCTGTCTTCATCTCACTGCCTTCTACTCTACTCAGATGGTTTTTATAGTACTGTTCTACAGTTACCATATCAAGTGTGCAGGGTACTGCAGGGTGCTAATGCTCCTTTTGCAGCCAAAGTGGTAGTTTCTGTGAAACATACCATGATTACTTATATTGAAGTACAGTGTTGTACAGTGGATGATACAGTATATACAGTAAAGTACTGTAAGAAAAATAAGCAAACCGATGACAATATGTGGTTGTATTTCTCTAGAATGACTCGAAGACCTTCTGGGGGAGGACGCCAACGCCTGTTCACACAACGGCAGGAACTTGCCGTTGTGGACCTAGTGAGGGCAGACAATGCTATGCGTCTCCACCAGCTACGAAAGCAAATACTTGCAGACAGGCAAGTGTTCAACAACATAAACCATGTGAGCATCACCACCATCAGACGCATCTTGGGAAAACACAGCATCACCATGAAGCAGCTCTACAGAGTCCCATTTGAGAGGAACAGTGACAGGGTCAAAGGACTTCGAGCTGAATATGTACCATATCAGTACCACATGAATACATTCTGAGAGCTACACAGGTACCTGTGTGATGGGTGAGGGTTCTGTATGTGTAGCACTGTAGTACAGTAATATGTTCTCTTTTTTCTTTTTTTTTTTTACAGAGAATCTTGGCCATGGATGGAGCTGCACAGCCTCATGAATTCATTTTCATTGATGAAGCTGGATTCGACCTGTGCAAAACAAGACGACGGGGTCGTAATGTAATTGGCCAAAGGGCAATTGTGCACGTCCCAGGGCAGCGCGGGGGAAATATCACATTGTGTGCCGCCATAAGCCTTCGAGGGCTTCTGCATCATCATGCAAAACTAGGTCCATACAATAGGCAACATATACTCACATTTCTAGATGCTCTCCATGATATAGTTGTACAGAACAGAGCAGATCAGCCCAGGTTTGTGGTGATATGGGATAATGTCAGTTTCCATCGGGCTGCTCTGCTCCAGGCCTGGTTCTCCAACCACAGTCAACTTGAAGTGGTATGCTTGCCCCCTTACTCACCATTTTTAAACCCTATAGAGGAATTTTTTTAGGCTTGGAGATGGCGTGTATATGACCGCCAACTACATGCCTGCATGCCTCTTCTGCAGGCAATGGAACAGGCCTGCGGCGACATTCAGGTGACAGTAATCCATGGATGGTTTTGACATGGAAGAGGATATTTTCCCCGGTGCCTAGCGGGAGAAGACATTGCTTGCGATATTGATGAGGTCCTGTGGCCAGACCCCAACAGACGGCGGGATCCATGAGCCCACGTATGCACAATTGTCATGATTTTTTGTTTACAGTATAGTGTTTTTTCTATTACTGTATTATGGGTTTTTTGTTTTTGTTTTGTTTTTTTGCTTTATCTGAATTCATGGTACTGCAATGTACAATATTGAGTAGGCCTATTTGCTTTTTTGGTTGTTTGCAAATGTGTCTCCTGAAAATATGCCTTCTGAATGAACAATGGAAATCAAAGACTGCAGTGCTTTATATAAAGTAGACTAGTGTGTTCCCCCTGCTCTGTAAGTGTTTGCATATGATGCAAGTATGTGTCATTTTGTCAACAGAGTTACATTTTGACAAAGGAATGTCAGGTTTTGATAGCAGAGTTTAGGTTTTGAGAGTAGAGTTTCAATTTGGTGCAGATGTGAATGGTATATTTCCCAGTGTTGTGTCATGTGTACTTGTGTTTAGGGTTTTGGCACAATGAGCAAAGTTTTGCAAAATGTGTTCAGGCAACGGGCAAAAACTGTAATATGTTCTAATTAATATTTTTGACTCCTAAACTCTCCAGACGTGTCATTTATGCCACGCCGCCTGTCTAATTCTATTTTAAAATTATGCTTTTTTTAAAAAAGTAATATAGTAGTGATTATAATGTAAATAAAAATATTACAAACATTAGATTACGTCTTCATCGGTGTTGTACATATATCAAATCTATCCTTTTCTATTTTGAACATAATCATCTAAAGTCCTTATGTTAAAAGTAATTAATGCATCATTTCTTAAAGCATAATCCCTAACTTCCTCTGAGGTGTCGGGATTGTTTTAAAACCATTTATGAAATATTAGGTTAAAGCAAAACTAGAGAACGGCTGAATCTTCTCTGTTTCTAGCGCTAACTCCTCCCTGTTAGTTTGCTCTTCTCCCCTACTCTCTGAGGTAATTGTTAGAACTTCCTTCGTTCTGTATTTTTTCCAGACCACGCTCTGTGCCCTCTCCTCTCTTTCTGTGGGTCTGAGGAAACATCAGGGACCTATAAACCCTCCGGTGGAGTATTGATTCTTTATTGTGGTGTGGCTGTGAGGAGCACATACTGTGACCGTTTCTCTTCACTCCACAAAACAGGTCTGTGAGGAGGCCACCAGGAGACTCGCTGCAGCTGGATCAGCAGGTTAATTTGAGCGCTCCTTGCTGCTTGTTGTACAATCTGACAGTGCTGCTTTGTCTCTGAGGGTGTGTTTAATACTGCAGCACATGTTTGTGTGTGCACAACACCCTTAATCTACAGCTTAACATTTAGGGTGATGTAGTCATTACTGTTCTTTAGATGTGGGTGATTTGGCCTGTTTTTAAATATTCATAATTCTGGTGAATAGAAGTTTATATAGAAGCTTATGCAAATGTGACTCTTCAGCTGTATGAAGAATATTACTGGATTATTAATCATTACAACAAATCTTAAAAAACACTCACACAACAATCAGTATCTGATGAAAGGTCCTGTGATCAGGATCTCCACTGGAGAATGTCTGTTTGATTTTATTATTATAGGATTTAATATTTCATTTTAAAAACAAGCATCTCATTCAGCCTGAGAAGTAAAATAATTCTATTGATTTTGCAGGGCTGTAATGTAATTATGGACATACAGGCCTTAATGAGTTAATTACACCCTCAGCCAATAGGACAGCTGAGAGTCATTGTTTTTGTTTGTGTGATGTTAATCCACCTGCAAGCGTTCACAATATGTGAAATTAGATTTCAAAATATAATATTTTTAATTCTAATTATTGTTATTTTTTCATTTTAAATTTACTGTTTTTCAACAAAGCTGAAAATTTTTTTTATTTTGTTTATTTAATTAAGATACAAAAATGACACATATTTATTTGTATTCCTGAAAAGAAATGAAAAATGTGAGTCGTTGAATATTAAGCTTGATTGATTTCTGGCTTCCCAGAGAACTCCAATGTGGCGGGTGTGAAACCAGTTATTTACGTCTTTGACAGATTTCTAAAATATTTTCCTTTTTGTGTTCTTACAGCTGGTCTAATAAATGACATTTGTAATGAAATAGATCTAATTAATATATAGATATGTTTATAATTATAATACATAGAAATAAATCAATAGAGAAACAAAGAACGCGTGCATTAAGTTCAGCCATTGGTAATTCAATAAGTGTTTAAATATGGATAAGAAGAAATATTTGCCCCTCTAACATCTTGTTTTCCAGCCCCACCCTGGTCTCTGAGGCTTGATTTAGCTTAACCGTGAGCTGGTAACAAGCTTCAAACATCCACGATGCTTCACATTAAATCTTCTTCTCCATTGTTCCAAAGCACGCTCATCTGGTAAGTCTTCTGAGTAAAAACTGTCTTAAAAGTGATGGAGAGAAAAGCACTGAAAAGGTAAAAGGCTCCTACTGTAAACGTGTGGCATTTGATTGTTGCTTTTTGTTTATGGCTTCTGACTTTGTGTCACAAAAACATGCTGAAAATTGTGTTAGAAGATCTAAACATATTCATAGAGATTTTTCTTTAAACTCTGTATTTGCCTCACGGTCCATAATCAAAGGAATATTAAGATTTTTGTTTAATTTTTATATAAAATGATTTTTTTTAAGTGTCTTCATTTTCTTCATACTCTCCATATTAATTCTGGGAGTTTCACAGTGCTTCAGTGTTAAAACCCACTCGAGATAAAGTCACCCTGTGGTTTAAAGCTGAATGAGTCCGATAAAGGGAACAGCAGTGGAAATGTTGATGCAAACTCCTTGTTTCTGACTTTGCTGGGACACCCTGCTCCTCAAAGCCTTTATATAATGCTGGCAGCGTCTCTGTGAATTCTCTCAGCGTTACTGGATCTCCTGTGGGCACCACTCACACTGTAGGTCAAACATATCAGTGAGCACTATTTCCCATCGAACTCTCTTCCAGCCTGCTACTTGCTGCTGAGGTGAGTCTGTTTCCATCACATCATGCACATTGCTTTGAGAACAGCATGTTTTAGTTCGTGTCACGTCTTTGAAATGAGAGAAACGGAGTGATAGATGCTCTCCACGGTTCATAGAATCGGATCCTTTAATTGGTTCATGAATGAGACAAAGCAGGCTACACCAGGAAGAAAGCTCGCTTGTTTTTTGTTTGGTTTTTTGTTATAACAACTGCACTCTTACATACATGTTTACAGTCATGGACTTTCTTTGTATAACACCACACAAATCTATATACTCAATGGCTTTTTATATTTACTTGAAACTTCTTGCTCATTCTGGTGCATGTGTGTGTGTTTGTTTGTTTAAATTCGAGGTTGTGCTCGTATTTCAGGACTAACCTGTCACCTCTCCAAGCCGACCTTTGACCTATGATCCTTCAACGGTCGAGGAATTCACAATAAAGTTCTTAAAGAATGTGCTCATAGAACATCAAACTAGGCCTTTGTATTTGTAGAACATGCTCCTGTCATCCGTACTACATTTGATATATTTTTCACATACAAAACAAACAGAAAAATTCAACTATATACATCTTCCAGTTGTCTTTGCAGCGAAGACTGCAGCTCAAAGGGTTTTGTGGGCCAGCAGCAGTCCAGTTGCAGCATCTTTGTTTTCTTTAGCCTTGGTTTCTACATTTATTCTAATCATGCAGTTCAAAAGAAGGCAAAAATGAAAAGGAACAATAATATTTAAAAATCATTTGAAGCAGTTGGTCAGTTCAGCGACAAAGCGCAGTGGTCCATCTGAACACGTCTATTTGTTGTGTCAGTTGTGGAGATAACTCTTATTGTGTACCATGAACACACAAGCTGGCAGTCTGCTGTGCATCGGCCACGTTACAGATGAAACTAAGGAGATGTGAAGTGGGGTAGCAGTGAGTTTACAGCTGGTTGACTGAGTCAGAGTTTCTAGTTCATACTGGCCGGTCCACAGCATATTGACAGGGGCTCAAGTTGGACACGGGGTTCTGCACTGCTGGATAGGCGAAATTGGTGTGCTGCTTGGCCTTGAGCCGCAGGCTGGCCAGACTGGAGTTACAGGTGTCTCTGTACATGTAGGGACTGGCTGTGGTGGCGTAGGGGCAGGTGGCTGCGGTCACTGCTACCGAGTTGAGTGCTGAGGGACTGTTGAGGTTGTTGAGATTGCCCAGGTTGTTGAGGCTCGTAGCAGGAACTCCAGCTACTGCTGTGGGCACCATGCTAGAGGCCATGTTCATGGAGGGGATGGTGCTTGGTGGGGAGAACATGGGCTGGGATGACAGGGGGCTTACATTCATTGAGTTAAAGAATGGGAAGCTCTTGGCAGAGAGTGGGCTGCTTGCTGCTAGGCTCTTGGTGGCCCAGTTGTTGTAGGAATAACCCGTGTACATGTCATCATAGGGCTGCATGAGTCCATTGAATTGGGCACCGAAGCCATTTTTGCATAACTCTGCCTGCTGGTTCCTCTCGCGCTTTCTCCACTTGGCACGCCGGTTCTTGAACCATACCTAGGACGCACAAAAATAGCTAGTTATATGTTACAGTTCATACAGTGTGTGTATGAACAGGTCAGTGTGAGGCATAAGAACATTGTTTTGGCATCCAAAACGTTCTTTTTTCACAAACACAGCTGGACATGTTCTGAATTCTCTTTTTTGGCTTCACTTTCCTGGTTTAAATCCTTCAGTTAGACAAACAAGCTCAGACAGTGAATCGTTACAGCTGCCTTCTTTTCAGAAGAAAACCTTACATTTTGTCTGTATTTGTTACATTTTTGGAACATCTATAAAAACATACATATACGTATATGTATTGTAACCCCAAAACACTGTTTTATTCTGTCGTCATTAATAAACCCAGACAATTCCATTAAACACAGGTATACATAACTCATCATAATTAGGACAATACACAATGCTCAGCATCTCCTAACTCACAGATATCACTGTGTGGTCATTCTGGATGTTTGTACATCTGCCAGTTTGGAAGGGAACACTGTGGGAACACCATGGGAACACTGTGGGAACACTGTGGGAACACTGTGGGAACACTGCGGGAACACTATGGGAACACTATGTGAACACTGTGGAAACACTGGGAACACTGTGGGAACACTGTGGGAACACTGTGGGAACACTGCGGGAACACTGTGGGAACACTGCGGGAACACTATGGGAACACTATGTGAACACTGTGGAAACACTGGGAACACTGTGGGAACACTGTGGGAACACTGTGGGAACACTATGGGAACACTGTGGGAACACTGTGGGAACACTGTGGGAACACTATGTGAACACTGTGGAAACACTGTGGGAACACTGTGGGAACACTATGTGAACACTGTGGAAACACTGTGGGAACACTGTGGAAACACTATGTGAACACTATGGGAACACTGCGGGAACACTATGGGAACACTATGTGAACACTGTGGAAACACTGGGAACACTGTGGGAACACTATGGGAACACTGTGGGAACACTATGGGAACACTGTGGAAACACTGGGAACACTGTGGGAACACTATGGGAACACTGTGGAAACACTGGGAACACTGTGGGAACACTATGGGAACACTGTGGGAACACTATGGGAACACTGTGGGAACACTGTGGAAACACTGTGGGAACACTGTGGGAACACTATGTGAACACTGTGGAAACACTGTGGGAACACTGGGAACACTGTGGGAACACTGTGGGAACACTATGTGAACACTGTGGAAACACTGTGGGAACACTGGGAACACTGTGGGAACACTGTGGGAACACTATGTGAACACTGTGGGAACACTATGTGAACACTGTGGAAACACTGTGGGAACACTGTGGGAACACTATGGGAACACTGTGGGAACACTATGGGAACACTGTGGGAACACTATGGAAACACTGGGAACACTGTGGGAACACTATGTGAACACTGTGGGAACACTATGTGAACACTGTGGAAACACTGTGGGAACACTGTGGGAACACTATGGGAACACTGTGGGAACACTGTGGGAACACTATGTGAACACTGTGGAAACACTGGGAACACTGTGGGAACACTATGGGAACACTGTGGGAACACTATGGGAACACTGTGGGAACACTGTGGGAACACTGTGGGAACACTGTGGTAACACTATGTGAACACTGTGGGAACACTATACCTGACAATTCTGCACTGGGCTCAGAATCGTAGTTTGTATAATCATACAAATATAAGTTCATATATATTTTATTTTGAGATTTTTCAAACATTGTTACAACTCCAGCATGTAAGCTTTCTCAGTGCTGCACAGCATGCTCATATTTCCATAACATATTTTGGTTTAAAGAACAGCATGAAGGCTATATCTCACTAAAAAGAATAGTTTCATAAATATCTGGCAATTTGTGTCATTATAAACGTGGTTATGGTGATTATGGCCCCAACAGTGCTCGCTGGCACCTTCAGTCCTTTCTTCTTTAACCAACACCATCAGTATGTTTTGCAGCAGTGAGGCTGCAGAGGTCTTGAGATCATGAGATGTTCCTTGTGTGACACCTTTTATATGTGTTGTTGTATCACATTTACAAATATATTTACTTAGAAAACTGGTAACATTTTAATACTTATTTTAGCTGCTACATCAAATTAAGACTAGCTCTAATTAAAAAACTTTTATTCTTTTTGTTTTTTATTGTTTTGTGGAAGTTACATGAAAGTTCATTTGCAATGACAGAGCCAACAGGTAATGTTGAGGGTAGAAAAGGTTAAACTGTAGAGAAACACACAGCATGAAATGCCACAGACAGGAAGATGTAATTTATCTGAAAGTTGACGTCTAACAGTTTCACTCATAATTTTATTTCAATAACAAAGACAAAAGCGAAGGACCAAGAAAGTTAGAAACTGTCTCTTAACCATAACTCTCTGTCAAATACTCAGTAATATTGTGTGCGCACGAACCCACAGTCTCTGAAATACGTGATGATCACAGACAGTAAGTGTACTGTCAAACAGTCATATTAGGAAAGGCTTATTAAAACTCATAATTCACTTATTTGAATTGCGAAATCTCAATGAAAGAAATGTCAGGGAAGGGCAAGCGTCACATTGGTGCTTTTATGGCCCTATATTTGGAGGATATATATCGGATTAAAGCTTTAGTGGAAAATTCAAATCTAGGGTTTTTCAAAATGAGAGGAGTTCTTCTGTAGCTACATTTCTGGACAAACTTTGCAGAACAATGGTGTTTGACACACTCCACCATCCATATAAATACTTGGTGTAATATCTGATTCACTCTGATTGACATGTAAACGCTATTTCACATCCCCGTTTCTTTCATTAAGCAACACTAAACTGTGAGCTCGAGTTTCCTCGGCTGAACCGGAGAAAATTGTACATATATTTCTGATATCGTGCACAGATGACTGTGACGCTCCACTCAGCCACTTCTCTGTCACATCTCCAAGCTATAGAAAATACCACTGCCAGATCAGTAATGTGCTTCAGTGCTCTTATTTTATACTCTTTACACTGGCTTCCTGCAGATTTTAGAAGTCATTTTTAAATTATTTTACATATATATAAATATATATTTTAATTCCCGTCTCGCCCCTGCGGGCGGTCTACCCTTGAAGCTCGGGGTGACGGAGCTTTTCAGCACAAAGACTTTGTTCAGCTGACTCTATGGACTCAAAGTCCTTACAAACATTTTTGTTTCTTTATTCTGTTTTGTTTGAATTTATTTTTTTCTGTATTTTTCCTTGTTTTGTTTTTTTTATCTTATTAACTGTATTTCCTGTGAGTTTATTGTCATTATTCCTGTCGTTTTCATTTGTGATGCACAGCGCTTTGTGACTACATGTCTGTGAAAAACACTTTATATTTGCTTCCTGGTGATCTGTTCAGAACCACATGTCTGTCATATTCACGTTTTCTGCTGCTTTAATCCTCCTGAACCTCTGTGTTGGTGCATGCTGTGCATCACCCGATCCTACAGTAACAGAGAAGTGTCAGGACAAGCTTGTGAGAGTCGTCTGCAATGCTGTTTGAAGGTTTCTGAGAGAGGTTTTTTTCACTTTTATGCGTCTTTTGCTGAAATAAATACACAAATCCAACGATCCCTCTGAAACCACAGTGAGACACATTTGATGAGATGGACTGGTTACCGTACTCCACTTTGTTACTTTTTGTCTGTGCCTGAAAAATAGTCACCACAGAAACTCTGACCCAGTTTCGTCTGTTGACACATCTACCAGTGCAGAGACTGGGCCCGTCTTTAGTGCGTCACCTGACTGACCCGAGCTGTCAGAAAGCCAAACCTACCAAACAATAATCAGGTTTCACAGCAACCCGCTCAACAACTGCCAGCTTTAGTTTACAGGTTTAGCAAACCCAGAGCACTCCTGACTGTTGGGAGCTGTTTATTCAATTTAGTCTCATCTTTAGAGTAAGAGACCAAACGTGCTGACCTCTGAGACCTCGACTCTATTAAGCCACACAAGCAGGTTAAAAGCTTCATTTATCTGTTAGGTTTTAACTCTCCTTAGACCAGGAATCAACAATGTTTGCAATAGATTTAAGGCGAGTACTGGCATGTAGCACTTTACATCATCATTACATCTAATACTTTGGATGTCTTTACAAAATGTGCTGCCATCCACCAACATTCACTGAGTTGTACAAACGTTTCTCATCCAGCATCATTATCAGCACTGATTTACCGCACGCCCCGACTAAAGTCCCACTTACCTGCCGCTGAATATGCCACCGACAGTCAATTTAAATCTCCTGCACTGAAACCAACCTTGGATTTGTCCGAGTCTCTGAACATTTGATTATAATTTTTAATTTAAGACTGACACAAAGCCATGACAAGAACATGAAAGTGTAAGGCCGGCCACGCCCTGATGCGGAGTGTATTTCATGGGGTGTATTTCACATTTCAAATCCAAAAATATGAGTCTGCTAATCTGCTGATGTCAGCGTTCAGTTCAACATACAGTCAGTGTAGATCACGCTGATCCAAAATGAAATGAAAACCAATAATGCATCACGTAGAAGTTCTTTATGATCAGTTCGCTCTTTACCCAAGAATCCGTCTTATCAACAGTGGGGTGATCTGTGCCACGCCCTGTTTCTACGAAACCATAGAGGAAGTGGGTCATGTGACCGCACATTTTTAAAGAGTCAACCATTTTCCTCATCCTGCAGAGAGGAGAGCCTCATTGCACAAGAATGAAGCACATAGAAGTTCTCAAACTTACTTTGAAAGGCAACAAAATCAAACTTTTGTTTTGTGTGAACATTTACAGATGAAATGTTTTAGCGCTCTGTAAGCTGCACTATGAGTAACTCAAACAAGTCCAGACTCTTTTTTTCTTTCCGGGCTCCTTAGACTGTGATGACTGAGAACCTTCACAGACATATTTAAACTAACTGTGATTGCTACGGTGAACTTTGCACACAAAACCAGATCCTACAACTACACTGGATGGTTACCGCACACCGGGGGCAGGTTGTGCCACAAAACCACTTTGTTTCGGATCCACAGTGATTGTTCCCACACGCACAACATCCTGAAATACATGTTTTAGTTGGAAACATGACTGTCATTGCCTCGCTTTAAAGTCACTTTAAGTAAAAACTGGCACAGCACAGCCAGCTTTGATGTTTAACAATAGCTCCCTGACAAATCACACGAATCACACTGACAGATGAACTCTTTGGAACATGGAGGAATCTGCTTCAACGGTCCGCATCGAGAGTTTTTAGATTCCACCGATGGACGTTAGGAACGACACGATGTGCGCTCTATTGTCCTTTCCAAATATCAGCCGAGCGTGCGTGCTATGTGACCTTTCCTACAGCCAACATTAATTTGATCCATTACTTGTCAGGCAGGCCAGCGATTGTATTGTCATCCATCACAATGTGTGTCCTCCTGCTTCATATAGCTACAATGACCAAACCAGTGGGTGTGGCCACGTCCTAACATTTAGGTTTATTGTCCAAACTCACGCTTTGGTGAAGGGAACAAAATGTTTTACCCAGCTAATTACATGGAGTCACATCCATGGGGGCAGATTTGTTAATGACATATTTCAACATTGAATAGCACGGTGCACACAGAAGACTGACGTATCCCGTTCTTGAGTTGTGCTAAAATCATGAATTCTGCCCCAGCTTTACAGATGAACATAAATTTTAAAGATTACAATCAGTATTACAGAGTAAAAGGTTTTCCTGAGCAGATGAAGATCCGACAGGATTAAACCCCCCAGATTGCAAAGACACTTTTCTGCCTTTGAATTTTTGGAGGTGCACAAAGTGAGGGAGATATTTCTGATGTGGTCCTTTCAGCTCGTGCTGTGTGCACACAAACCTTCCCACCTGCAGCCAATCAGAAGAAAGTTGGTTCAAACTCTGAAGAGCCAACAAAGCTAAAAAGGCTCGTTTCACTTGATGAAATTAGAATAAGAATAATTCCACCCTGAAGTAAAAGCAGAGTAATATGTCAGAGTCCATTTGTCACTATTGTTTATGAACAGTAGCCCATCACAGACTCATCTGTGGGACTGGCTCATAGACTTGCTGGACAACAACATGTTGTGAGGAGACGTCTGCATCTTATTTGCCTGAGCTCTGCACTCTGCCTTCTCCTGTGCAGGCTGACGCCATTCAAATTAAGGAGATCACGATTTTTCACGCAGTGCTGCAGTCACTGTGAACGCACACTTAGAAGTAGCAGGTTTAACTTTGCCAAGCTTGACAATGGCACTAAAGTTGTGGTTTGCAGAGGTCACAGTTAATAAGTTTGCACACTTGGGGGACACAGTCAAAGGCCACCAAACGTTAATGCAGGGAAATGCTTGGAAACATGTTGTGCAGCCTTGTCACCTATACTGGAACAAAATACAGTCAGGGCTTCCCTCTCCCCACCATGACAGCATGTACCCACCCTGACCCGAGCCTCGGTGAGGTTGGTCCATACTGCAATCTCCTCTCTGGTGCTCATGTCAGGGTAGCGGTTCCTCTGAAAGGTGGCCTCCAGTTCCTGCAGCTGCTGGCTAGTGAAGTGTGTTCTCTGCCGCCGCTGCTTCTTCTTCAGAGAGCCGTCCTCGGCGCTGGACTCGTCCAGCTGGTTCTGCTGGGATTTCTCTGTGTCTACAGACACACAGGGTATAACACATTGCATGAGACACAAGGAGGAAGTGACAGCAACGACTCTATAGACTATCAAACGGCTGGTCGTGAAGGTTCATACATGACTGTACAGTAATGATTAGAATTAAACATACCCGTTTTTTAAAAGGAAGAAACATGCATATAACTGCATGTTGCCGTGGCTGACGATGCAAATCAGCTCACAGTCATAACTGTACTCTACTCAAGACCACATGAAAGCAGCTGTGGACACAGTGACTCAGATTTCTGTCATATGTTCGCTGTAAGTAATAAAGGCCAATAAAACTGATCAGCATTAATCAACAAATCCATAAGAAGTCATTTAACACCAACTACACCTGCTGTACATCACTGTAATCAGCACCACACCTACAAGGAGGAACTCGTTTCTCAAATAACAGAAATGTGTAAATATGTATAAAACATTTATTGACTGTAACCTTTAAGTAAAATACATGAAAACAAGAGTGTTTGCTGGTTTCTCAGTTCATTCAGCATCTATGCTTTTCTGACTCGTACTCAGGAAGTTAACAAATGGTTTTCATTTTATACCCACAGTCATCTCATTTATAACTGGTAAATGGTGGTCACATGGTACCTTTCAAGTAAAGGTCATCCAGTCATACATACAGTCATGTCCCTCCTACATCCATGTCTAAGTACTCTCTAATACTCAAACACTGAGTGAGAGGCTACAGGAGGAGTCAGGCTTCAAGCACCCATCTGACTGGACCCATTTAACCATTATACCAGTGCAAACAGATCCAGTTTTGTTATGCAGTAAAGTTAACATGTGCAAATTAACGTGCAAATTTTAAATTTGTATAAATTAGGAAACAAAGTGGTTTTATGTAGATAAATCTGAAGTGTTTTCACTTTAAGTAATGTCACAAAACTAACATGCAAGCTAACGTCCGAGTAACACAGAAACAGACTTTAACCCTCCTGCCATCCTTTAAAAAACTCACACCCATCACCCTAGGGACCATTCTCAGCCACGCCATAAAAAGACCATATATCCATATTTTATTCCACTTTAAATTAGCCAACCTTGTAAAACTACTTCTCCCTGAAATATTCATGTAAAGTTTTAATTATATTTTCGTTGTTTTAACCCTTCAAATCCCAGTGTTATTACATGAGCGCCCTGTGTTATAAGCCCCAAAAACCAAAAAACGAAACTAAATATTTCCACAAAAAACCAGTTGAAGTAATATGTGATTGTCATTATAAGTAGGCCTTTAGATGGACCAAAGATTGGCACCAACATACATTTTGACCTGCCATTATTTATTTTGCATTTTCTTTGCAATTTAAAAATTTAAACTTCAAGGCCCTGAGTCTTCATTGACATCCAAGAAAAGAAGAAAAAATAAAATCATATGATGATAATTTGGGGTTGAAAAATAGCGTTTATAATGGAAGTCAATGGGCAGAAAATGGTCCCCAGGGTGATGGGTGTGGGGATTTCTGCTGCTCAGCCATTTTAGGCTGATTTAAGGAATTCACACTGGAATATTAACATTGACAGGTAAAAACTATCCTGTGGCAAGTTTGGTTATATTCCACTGAACACAGTGGAAATGGCAGCCATTTAACACATAGCAGTGGCACAAAAAGGTCCCAAGAAGGCAGGAAGGTTAACATCAGTGATATTTGTTATAGTCATATTGTGTGTTAAATAGTTGGCAGAAGCAGTGTTAATGTTTTTATTTGTTGTTGTTTTCTTTTTTGTGATATTTACAAACTGCTCTTCCTGTTGCCCCGGATCATAAAAATAAAGTGTTTCTCTGGAAGTGTGCGTGAACATAAGGAGTGCCGCGGCCCGGCTCTGTTCGGACTTGTATTCCTGACATTCAGAGTCTGTTCCACGTTGTGATTACAGAGGCCATCCTTGCCTGTGCTTCTGTTATCATACTTCCACGTCTTACTTTGTGTTTGGTTAAGTGCTCTCGGGGTTCCCTTGCTCCTGTGTCACTTCTCTTGTATTTAGTCTGTTCACGTGTATCCGTCTCCAGAAGTCTGTTTGTTTACCTTTTTGTCCATGCCGAGCTCGTGCGTTTCCTGTTTTATTTTGATAGTCCCTGTTTCCATGTGTGTCACACTGGGCTTTGGCTTTCTTGGCTCATTAGTGGATTGTGTCCCCCAGGTGTTTTCTCTGCGCCCTTACCTTTCCTCTGTTCCTTGTCGTGTCCTTACACCCAGGCTGTGCTGTGTGTGCTTCTGTTCTTACTGTTCCCAGTTCGGTTTATGCCTGAGTTTTGGGTTTCCTGCATCCTAAAGCTTCAGCAGTACAGCTGCTGTTTCAGGGTTGCTGCTGGGTTGTCGCACAGCAACCACGCATCACTTCCATGACCATCTCTGCATTTGAACTTGTGTATTTTTGATGCGCTTCCAGCATCCATTAATAATCATTAAGAAAAGATTGAGAGTGAAAAACCACAGGAAATGTACTTTATTATTTTATAAACATGTCCTACTTGTTTGAATATAGACACCAGAAAAACTGAACGCTCAGGTTCTTTTCTGGGAAATCATCCGAATGCCGTAGGACAGTGATTTCCCAAAATGGGGATTTTGCTGGCTTCGGAGAGAGCTAGAGACACTGGAAACATTTTTCTGACACCTTTCATGCTGGATGGCTCCGGCACTATCCAGACCAGCTGAAACTGACTGGATAATAATGTGAGAGAATCATCAGATGGTATCGCTCTGTCCCAGAACGTAACATCGTGTTGCCTGCAGGGAATGCCTGCAAACAGTGCATTATGGTCAGAGATGTGCAGGAGAACAGAGTGATTGCATTTCGCCCCCAGTGCAGTGTTTAAGGGACTGCATGTTATGTCTGCCAGGCCTCCTCTCTGACAGATCTGACTCCTGCAATTTGAGGACCTCACAGAAAGAAGTGAAATTAGTTGGCCAGTTAATCCTGTGGATCAGGCTTTTGTGACGAGGGCAGGTTGGGCTCTGTTTGGTGAGGGCTTAGCTCTCTGGGAGCAGTTCAAAATGATCAGCAGGGTTTAAAAGCAGGCTCCAAGGGACCACCGACCAAATGAATAAGCTGAAGCTGCTATCTGGCAGTAAACTGACACTGGGTAAGCTGTCACTTAAGGCCAGAATCTATAACACAATACGGACGAAAGGGCAGCGACTTTTAGAGTAATGCAGCGACGGACAATAGGAGCAATCGGACTGATAATGTGCCGACATGACAAAGTCCTTCCAGGTCAGCCTCTCTGAGATTTTAATACGGAAAACAACTTCAAGAAGCTTTTAACCAAATTACTTTTCAACAGCTGGGAAAAAAAACAAAGAGCAAGATGCATTCACAGAAAGAAGAAAAAGACATGAGCTGCTAAACGTAGACGAGTCCAGATCCCAGCTTTCAGAAGCCAGTCAGGTTTTACAGGAGTGGAGCCTTTTATCCAGAGAGAAAGCGTCCAGTAGCACCGCACACTCGTTCAGTTACGCCTGCAGCATAGGCGTCAGCTCGGTGTGGTGAGGTGTGGCAACCTATTCTCCAGAATAACAGAGCTTAAGGTTGTATGTTTTGTTCATGATCACGTGAACATTAAACTGAAAGTAACACACACACGCATATATATAAAATAGCCTGTGTGTGTGTGTGTGTGTGTTTGGTAAATGGAAGTTATGACATGTTTTATTGCAAAAGACAATTTCTTTAAACCAGACTTTAATGTTATTATTATTATAATTATTAGTCTTTTATTTATCCAGGTAAAAAATCTCATTGAGATTAAAATCTCATTTCCATGAGTGACCTGGCATCAGTGTATTCATTGTTTATGAAGTAGAGTTATTTTGGGTTTTGATTGTGGAGTAAAGGCTTGTAATTCATAAATTGTGTGATTTAGATTTTGAACTTTAAACACTGAGTTTTACCTTCAAACTAAAAGCTTTCTTTGATTTATTATTATAATAATAAGCAGTTTTAACTGGATGAGAAATGTGACAGAAGCAGGAGAACAAAAGGCGACAGCAGGTGCTGCGGAGGGAGCGCCGTATTTCTCTTTAGAATAGCGCGTGTTTGACAGTTTGTTAGTGCCACGGATCTCGTGGCGGAGTGGAGCCATTAGATTGGGTTACACACACATAAACACACAGCCTCACGGCACTGACACGGACTGGCAGACGGGTGTCTGGGTTCAGATCAGACCTTAGAGAGCGGAGACGATGATTCTTATGTACGACCGGTCACGTCACGCAAGTCTGTGAAACGTATAAAAATTTCAGTGGGTTAATTTTAGCGAAGATGAGTGGCAGCTTCATCAAACACAGTTTGTTTCTCTGTAAGAACGGAACTGAAGCCGCCGCCTCTCGGTGTCCGTCCGTCTCACGGTCACGTAGAAATTGGCGGAAGAGTTGACGGGAAGCTGTTCTTCGTCGCTTTGGTGATTAAACACAGAAATGTGGCGACGGCCGCAACTTTTCCAGTTTTCTCGCTTGTAAAGAGCGCGCGATCCTGGCGCCGGTCCGGTGCGCGTCCACGGCGAGAATTACGTTTGATTGTTCGGCGGTTCATTTTCATATTCAAAGTCGGATTGAGCGACGTTTGATTAGAGCTTATCATCGGCCTGAGTTTGGGCCTAGAGAGTCTGCGCCGACACAAATCACCCGCAAATGAAAAAGGCTCAGAATGTAATTCCACTCGCAGCGCAACACTCCGAGCCTTTCTTCACTTCTGAAATGACATTACACTCGAGGTCAGCAGACACAACAGCCCGCAGAAAAAGCAGAAAACCACCAGTTTCTTTTCCAGTCATCTTCACGGAAATATCATCTCGCTGTTAGAGTAAACTAATAAACCATTTAGTCGTACATTTGCGCAGTGCATCAGTCATGTGTCAGACAGAGATCAGACTGACCGCTCTGGTCCAGGCCTTTACATCCCGGGTCATGCTGCGGGGTCCCGGAGTCTGAGAGCGACAGCGCCGGGCTGCGGGGATCACCGTCCGTCAGAAGGTTAAAATCCATAACCAGGCTCTGCACACAGACACACACGGAGCGAAAGACACGGTCAGAACACTTTTCACCACCTGCAGTCAGCATAAAGAAAGAAACAGCGGCCTAAAGGTCAGCGACCACAATTATCATCTGATAAATCTACAATTCTACCAACAGAAAGACGATTTTACCTTTTTAAATATTTTATTTCCAAGAACATTTTCATCATTTTGTAATATTGTTACTTTATTGTTTGCAGTGTTGATTTCAGATGATTATCCTTCTTTAATATTGTCTTACTGCAGGGACAGTCGTGACTCCGTTCAAACATTTATCCATGTTTTCTCCAGTTTTATATTTATGACTCATGTCCAGCTGCCATAATCCATACAGAGCTGATAAAATACTGATGTTACCAACATCATGTGTTGTGCACAACTCCTTTCTTTAATGTAAAAAGGAAGGGACTGAGTTTTCATAATCGTGAAAAATTCAAAAATATTATCAAATACTCTGACTTGAAGTGCATCAAATCAAACACACAGTGTGGTTCATCATGTGCATACAATCATCTTTGCATCTGAGGATCACCTGACGTCTTTGTATCACCCTCTGAATCACAGTGTTTCATGTGGGTCTGTGTGTATTTGTTGTACTTGTCGATACATGCTCTCTTCTCTCTCCAAGCTTTCCTTTCACACTCGGTTGTGGTTATGATTATGATCCCCTGTATAGAAGGCTGACACAAGCAGCTATAAGTAGACCTGCCTTGAATTGGCTCTATTTTGGGATACACAGGGAGCGCTGTAGAGGTCTGGCTGTAAAACACACTATGACATTTCCAAGTGTCGGTCACTGTTTTATTAATCTGAAAGCAGCTGATTTTGAAAATGCAGTTATAGAAAACGATGGGATGATTTGTGGCTTTGAGGTGAAAATAGGATTTGGTTTAATCACAAAATGCTGGTTCAGAAATGAAGCCAGTAGAAACGGTCCTGAAGCGAGCGGATCAGTGCAGGCTCATCGATGTTACTGTCAGCTGCAAAGTGCTGGACTCAATCAAATCAAAGAAAAGGGAATCAAAGGGATAAAGACCCACCCTAAACTCAGCACGGTGCCAATGTTTACTCGTCTTTTTGATTGACTTTGCATTTTCCACGTTCGGTTAGTGAGTGAAAATTCAGAGCAGGTCTTGAGGCTACTGTCAGCGAATCCATGTCATCAGAGGTTTAAAAAGATGATACGGCTGCTCCCCGTTTGATGTTGCCAGTGTCTGTGTGTAGTTAACGTTGTGGTTACAAGCTTTATACTTAGAAGCAGCACATTTAGATTTCCAGGCGAACGGGTATTTGTGACCCCCACCTCTCCTCAGCCCCTCCATCACGAATGTGTTTCCCTGTCCTCTGTTTGCCACTATGCCAGGCCTGACATTCTGCTAGAGTTAAATCAGAGGGCTCGGACTGCGGTGTTGCATCAAAGACCACCATCCCACTGCTAACATGGATTAAACACTATCCCCTGTTTTATGGTAGGAATTCATTAAAAGCAATGGCCTGAAAAGAAGTTTGAGAAAAGGGCTCAAAGTTGTTCTGACCTTTTTGTCAAAATGAAATGGTTATCCTGACCGGACTGGTCTCTTCCAGGAGGACCGTGCCTCCATCCATATGATGTGATGGCTCACTTAATGCTTAATGCAGATGAAAATGATCTGAATCGCGTGTTATGGTCATTACAGTCGCTCCATCTGGAGTCAGTTAAACACCCACAGGAGATTTTAGACCAGCTTGGCAGACATTACGCTCTACTATCAAACACTAAACGAGCAAGATGAAGTTCCAGCTCCCAGGAGAGCTTCATCTTTACAATAAGGAGCACTGAAGAAATCTGGGTGTGTGTGGTGGCTCAACATGTAGCAATGGTTTTCTTTTAATTTGTCACTCATCTATACTCTACTCTTGAAATATGGGAGGTAGAACCAGTGACCACATGGAGTTTTTCTTGTTTTGTCTTTATTCTATTGTTCTAATCCGTTTCTCTTGGCAGAAATGCCCTAAAGAGTCTATGCAAATATTTGTAGCTCCATGCAAAACACACCTAAAGACTCCTACAGAGAGGACATAAAGTCCTAATATTTAGAGGTCAGCTTAATAAGACAAAATCAAGTAAGAATACTAAATGTAATCCCAGAAAGAACCACACAACGCCAAACTCAGCCTGACAAATGCAAATGTCCTCCACTAACGTTCACAGAACAAATGCTGTTTGGCACAACAACACACAAAAACATACAACTGCATTTTCTTCCTGCTCCCTCTTCACATCGTGTCAGCGGGTGTGATGCTGCGCTGAGGCCAACCTACATGTTGTGATGAAAGGTGTGCGACATGTGCCACATCTGAATCAACGTTTTCTTCCACTTCTGTTTCTCAGCCTTTAAAAAGCACGTTCGTGTGATCACCACCAACATTTGCTACACTTCAGAGAAAAAAGACTTGAGTCTCTTTTTTTTATTGAGCATCCGTGACAATGGTGACAACATTTCACAACAGACGGGAAAATGAGCACTGCGTGGAAGCTACAGCTGGATCCCGGGGGTGGGGGGCGAGACCTCAGTGCTTTGGATTAATGACTCTGACATGGACGGTGGGTTAAAAAGATCAGTTACTGTTTTATTTTCCAACTTTTCTTTAACGGGATGACTTAACAACGACAAACACACACTTTTACATTCAAGGCCCATCTATAGGCTTCACTGTAAAAGTCAAACAAAAGCAGCAAAAACTGCAACAAGATATGAATTCAGGCAATCAGCTTATATGATAATGAACTCTTTTCATTTGAAAAGCAGACCATCAATGGATGTTTACCTTTGCGCTGGATTGTTGTTGAGCCACTTCTCTGTTTTAAAGCTAACAGCCCTCCACAGACGCCACTTAAACGGCGATGGACTCGACAGAGCAACAGCCGCCCAGGTTTAGTATCAGCAAGGTCCGGTATTTTGGCCAGAAATGACAGTGAGCTAGTTTGGGGCACTATATCCGCCGTGGCAGTGCTGGATGGACGCGGGGCCTGCTGTCAATGTGGTGCTGAGAGGCCCGAGAGGCCGGCTGGCTCGGCAGTGAGGGCGAGTGCGGGTGATGCAAGCCAGTCATTTTGTCCAAAACAACGTGCCACAGCCCCACCCACCAGCACTCACACACACTTTCTCATGAAGGGCTCGATTATATTTGTAAAATCAAAAGCCCTCATCCTCCCTCCCTGCTCAGTATGTCCAACAAACTATCACCGAGCTAACGAGCAGGCCGGGCCTCAGCAGCTGACAGTGTGACTAATCACTGACCGCACAGCCTCCCGTGACCGAACCACTGAGCTGAGCAGACTTTTTCACGGATCTTACCTCTGCTTTCTAACACAGACCGCGGCTCTTTCCTGGAGCACACTCGAACCTCTACCTCAGCTTTGAAACAAAGCCTAAAACACGGGTAATCTGGAGGAGGCGGGCGGGGGTCCTGCTAGGAAGTAAACGCAAATCAACAGTTTGCATGAGCAGAAGCGCTTTGCATGAGTAGCAGCCTGGTGAAATCGAGCTCAAAGCATATATCTGCTGACGATAATACAATAAATACTTGTGAAAAAGTGCAATCCTCTCATTTCTGCAGTTCTGGCGGTCCATCTGGCAGTGCGCGCGGCGGCGTGCTTGCATTTCCACGGACAGCAGGCATTAGCCCGGGAATTATTCATAAACGCGTTGAGAATTAATTCCTGGGATTAAGAGTTGATTAAGATGTGTGTCACTTTGCTGTCTGAGAACTTATTAAGGGCCTCCTCCTCCTAAGAGGCGGCAGATGGAATTTCGGTCCAATGTTTGTAGATGTTAATTTCTGCCCTCCTATAACAGCCATTTGCATATGATTGAGGGAGCGAGGCCGATGAAGTCCTGCAGCAGAATCACGGAGGAATAATTGGTTGGGCGAGCCAATAGAAGCTCTCGACAGTGATCAGTACAGAGCGTTTCCACATCAAGAATTTATTAGGCCCGATAAAAAATGCATTTCACCCATTCAGCTCAGTCTGCGAAGCAACTTTAGTTAACAGAAATTCAGACCTGCAGGGGAATACTAAACACTCGCGATTTTATTCACAGACGGCCGGGTTAAGTCCCGCGCGTGAATCTGGGTCCATTTATAACTAAAGGTTGTGTTTGAACAGTGTGCGATCTGCTTCTTATTATTAGATGGAACACAAATGACAGTCAACTCCAAGTCTGTATTATTATTATTATTATTATTATTATTATTATTATTATTATTATTATTATTATTAGTATTAGTATTAGTATTATTGTTGTTATTATTATTGTTATTATTAGTAGTAGTATTATTAGTATTATTGTTGTTGTTGTTGTTGTTGTTATTGTTATTATTACTTCGACAGATCACAAAAGTAATGTAAACATGTTGATAAGTCATTGTGCTGGAACCTTGGCCTCTCAGCGGAGCACCTCGGCCCTCGGCTGGGTGTAAAATATTTCCATTGTGCCCTGAGGCCAAACGTGAACTTCGATTAAACAAATTCAAGTAAGTATTTTCATATGTCCGGATCTGAAAACATATGCAAAAAAGGCTATAAAGTACACGCCTGCAGGGGCAACGCTAAGATGGTCATTTATAAATTTAAAAAAGAACAATCGCTTTGATTTTCATGTTTATAATGATAACAACAACAACAATAATAATAATAACAATAAAAATAATAATATGAGCAGCGCGAGCTTCTGAGTTTATAGTGATCGAACATTTTGATCTGTTTATTCTGTAGTGACAGTTTCACGCTCTTTCCCTTTTTTATTATTTTAAAGGAATTAAACAAAATTATTTTGTGGAACAATAATAATAATAATAATAACAATAATAATAATAATAATAATAATAATAATAATAATAATAAT
Source organism: Copadichromis virginalis (assembly GCF_057382275.1). Classification (NCBI taxonomy): domain Eukaryota; kingdom Metazoa; phylum Chordata; class Actinopteri; order Cichliformes; family Cichlidae; genus Copadichromis; species Copadichromis virginalis. The sequence goes on along the minus strand of NC_140630.1, from coordinate 514,763 downwards.
AATAATAATAATATAAACAGCGCGAGCTTATAGTGATCGAACATTTTGATCTGTTTATTCTGTAGTGACAGTTTCACGCTCTTTCCCTTTTTTGTTATTTTAAAGGAATGAAACAAAATTATTTTGTGGAACAATAATAATAATAATAATAACAATAATAATAATAGCATTATTAATATTGTTGTTGTTGCTGCTGTTTCCTTGAAGATTCCCTTCAGTGTGATTATACAGAGTGAAGCTTGTGAGTATCCGCGCGCGTGTATGTCCGCGGGTTCGTGGGGTTTCCTCGGGCCTCTGCAGCCTCCCATCAGTTTTCCTCACATTCACAAATATTTTTCACATTTTCAAATATTGTCACGCCGTCGTTTGAACACGTTTCGAGATGATCATCTTTCTGGTTATTACAAAAATAGAGGTAAAAGAAAAACAGGCCTCGAACACCTACCCACGGAGAAGCGCTGCAGCAAACAGCACCGCTCTCTTGTACCAAGTGCGAATTGTCGGATTTACTCGAAGCACGTCACGCCGGCCGTGTATAAAGTTAACATTCACTGTGATTTAACTGAAGCATCAAACGGTCGCTTTTCATCAGCACAGTGATCTGCTCGTGAGGAACGCAGACGGGATTTTATTTGCGTTCCAAGCGCTATTCACGGTTTATTCTTCTGACTCTGTCCAAGAACAAACAACGTGTGTATTTTGGAAAAGTGCAAATCGTCCCACAGAAGAACGTTAACGAAGCCTCTCAATTTTTACTTTGGTCGTCTTGCGAACTTTAATGCACAGGAAAAAAAATCTACTTGGATTTCAAACACACCAAGAAAAGCTGAAAAATAAAAAGACAAAATTACTGAAGGGGCGCGGGGAAAGTTGGGCAGTTTCACTTACATGGAATCCCAGGCTAGTTAAATTAATCCGTGGAAAGGGCAAAGAGCTCTGCTGCAGGCTGATGGCTGTCCTGGCGTCAGGTCTGCTGGTGACATGGACAAAAACTTCCCCGGGTGCGTCCAAACCTCAGAAGAATGTGTCTGCCGTCACTCTCTGTCTTCCTCCTCTTCTTCTATCCTCGGTACTGTCAGACATGAAGGCTGTGGACGAGTGAGACTTGATCCCACACAGAGTATAGGGAAGAGGCGGGAGGGGGTGCGGGGATGGGAGGGGTTGATCTGGTGCTAAGTATTGTGTGCGACAGGTCCACTGCAGAGAGGAGAGGCGAACCCCCCCCCCACACACACACACACTCAGACACACTGATGTGCAAACACACGCAAACACTGAACTCCCATTGGCTCTGTCTACAAACACCCTCCATCTCTTCCTGACTGCACAACTCTGGTTATTATTTACCTGCACATTGTTTGTAGGGAACAGCTGCACTTATAGCTTTAAAATTCAACCAGAAAAATGAACAATAGTTTAGTTTAAATTGAATTTAATCATTTTCAGTTTAGTTTACACTGAAGTTTCTTTGACACAGAAATACATAGATCTGTCACATAAGCTCGAATATTTACTTGAATAGAAAAGAAATGCATCTGTGCTTCCTGTGGAAGATTTCACTTCACCGGCACGTTTTAAAAGAAGTCTTGTCCACGCTCGGAAGTATTTCTGAGCGTCTCTGAGAGCAGCGCTCACAATGACAACACTCAAACGCAGCTCTACATGTGGCGTAATTTAACATATTTAACCACGTGTTCAGTGAACCTGGAATTCTGTGACTAATGCAGCTGATACCAATCAACGGATTCACTGGACTTTTAAAGAGGAAGCACCACTATAGAGAAATGATTTTCATAAACATCAACAACAACAAAAATCAACAATCTGTTATTAGCCTCCAGAATGGCCACTATCAAAACAACAAGAACAAACCTACTGAATATTCTGGTAGCTGAAATAATGGAATTTACCATCATGTACAAATACTGAAATTTTTCATAATTAAAATACAGAAAAAAATGTGTTTCCAGGAAGGCAAATTAAGTTTTAATGCAATTCTATCAACTTTAAACTCCATCAAGTCTTTTGTATTTTTATTGATTATTTTAATATTAAATTAAATGTATTTGCATGTTTACATGCTTACACAAATTGAAATACAATTAATAGTTTAAAATGTGAAAAAAGTGTTGTTATCAGTTGGATTTTATTTTATATTTATGTAATTTTATGAATACCTGAACAGGTAAACCAGACAGTTAAAAGTCAGGAGAACAAAGATGTCTGCCACTAAACTATCCAAGGTGTGCGCTCAGTGGAGGGAACAATACCAGTCCCAGCGAGGCTGGAGACGGAGCCATACTGGAAAGGCTTATGACGATAATAAGAATAAGAATCATTTTATTGGAAAAGTCTGACAGAGCTAATCTGCTATTTGTATGAGAATTAAAAAGCTCGATGGTTGGGGGTGATTCTCTGTATTTCTCTGTTTTCCAATAAAGAGACAAGAATCCTCCAGTACTGCTGTTTTTGTTCCATAAAGCTAAAGTGGCTGATCAGAGTTACTGGCTCTAACATCTTTGGTGTGCATCTTTCCACCACGTCTCCCAGCGTGTCCAGTCTGGTTCCAATTACAAAGCCAACTTTCCTCACCAGTCTGCCTGCATCCGTGTTTCTAATGCCCCCCCAGCACACTGCATCATAGAAAAGCACACTTGCCACCGCAGACTGATAGAACATCTGTAGCATTTTACTGCAGATCTCAGCATATTCTTAGTTTTCTTAACAAAAAGAGGGGACTTTGCTACTTCTTGTAATAGTTTGTCTGTATAGAGGGACCAGTCTAGTTTGTTATTCAGGTGAAAACCTCGATATTTATATCTTGTTACAACCTCTATGTCTAAACCACAAACCTCTGAATCTACTATCATTTCCTTCATCTTAGAGGTGTTTAATATGAACCATTTTTGTAACTCCAGTCAATGAAGGCTTTTACAATGGACAGACTCTGTTTCATTTCTGATACATGCCACAGTGGCACGGTCGTCCAAGTATTTCTAGATGTGACAGGACTCAGAGTTGTATTTGAAGTATACAGTGTGAAAAGAAATGGAGCCGGGAAAGCCCATGTGCTGCTCATTAGTGTCCCACCCAACCTGATAACTATGGGCTTTCTGTCAGGTAGTCGGTGATCCAGGAAACAGAGGAGGAATCTGCTCCCACCTCTGTGAGCTTGCTTTTGAGTATATTTATTTGGAGGTATTGAAAGTGCAAGAACATAATTCTCTCACGGTGAATTATGTAGGGCAACATCATTCAATTCAATTCAATTCAATTCAATTCCATTTTATTTACACAGCGCCAAATCACAACAACAGGCACCTCAAGGTGCTTTATATTGTACAGTAGATCGTACAATAATACATACAGAGAAAAAACCAACAATCATATGACCCCCTATGAGCAGCACTTTGGCGACAGTGGGAAGGAAAAACTCCCTTTTAACAGGAAGAAACCTCCGGCAGAACCAGGCTCAGGGAGGGGCGGGGCCATCTGCTGTGATTGGTTGGGGTGAGAGAAGGAAGACAGGATAAAGACATGCTGTGGAAGAGAGACAGAGGTTAATAACAGATATGATTCAATGCAGAGAGGTGTGTTAATACATAGTGAGTGAAGAAGAAACACCCAGTGCATGATGGGAGCTTAAGTCTATTGCAGCATAACTAAGGGAGGATCCAGGGTCACCTGGTCCAGCCCTAACTATATGCTTTAGCAAAAAGGAAAGTTTGAAGGCTAATCTTGAAAGTAGAGATAGTGTCTGTCTCCTGAATCCAAACTGGAAGCTGGTTCCACAGAAGAGGGGCCTGAAAACTGAAGGCTCTGCCTCCCATTCTACTTTTAAATACTCTAGGAACAACAAGTAGGCCTGCAGTGTGAGAGCGAAGTGCTCTAATAGGGTGATATGGTACTACAAGGTCATTAAGATAAGATGGGGCCTGATTATTTAAGACCTTGTATGTGAGGAGCAGGATTTTGAATTCTGGATTTAACAGGAAGCCAAAGCGGGAGAAATCTGCTCTCTCTTTCTAGTCCCTGTCAGGACTCTTGCTGCAGCATTTTGGATTAGCTGAAGGCTTTTCAGTGAGTTTTTAGGACATCCTGATAATAATGAATTACAGTCGTCCATCCTGGAAGTAATAAATGCATGAACTAGTTTTTCAGCGTCACTCTGAGACAGGATATTTCTAACTTTAGAGATGTTGCACAAATGGAAGAAAGCAGTCTTACATATTTGTTTAATATGTGCATTGAAGGACATGTCCTGGTCAAAATGACTCCAAGGTTCCTCACAGCGTTACTGGAGGCCAAGGTAATGCCATCCAGAGTAAGAATCTGCTTAGATACCATATTTCTAAGCTTTTCAGGGCCGAGTACAATAACCTCAGTTTGATCGGAATTAAGAAGCAGAAAGTTAGCGGCCATCCAGGTCTTTATGTCTTTAAGACATTCCTGCAGTTTAACTCATTGGTGTGTGTTATCTGGCTTCATGGACAGATAGAGCTGGGTGTCATCTGCATAGCAGTGTAAATGTATGCTATGTCTTCTAATGATACTGCCTAAGGGAAGCATGTATAATGTAAACAGAACTGGTCCTAGCACTGAACCCTGTGGAACTCCATAATTAACCTCAGTGTGTGAAGAGGACTCTCCATTTACATGCACAAACTGGAGTCTATTAGATAGATATGATACAAACCACTGCAGCACAGTACCTGTACCTGTACCTGTTAGCTGTTTGACAACTACTCATTCACTGCATGTGTTGTTTGTATGCAAACTGCAGTGGATCATTTTAGTCTTTGACCTCAAGTCTCAGTGTTTTGATGATGTGCAATTATTATTATTTTGGCACAGTACAGGATGTTTTCCAAAGTGTCGGCACCCGCCCCAACTGTAGACTTAGATTTAAGATCCTGTAGAAAGGTGGACACAGTTGGGCAATACAACCTTAAGAAGCCTTGGACACACACCGTGTGGGCCAGCAGCCTTCCCACAGCAGTGTCTTCCTAGCGCCAGTCTTACCCTTGTGTCTGTGACAGACAAAGGTGGGGACACAGGTGTGAGAGAGGAAGAAGCTGCTGCATTAGAAATGCAAGGAGAAGGAGAAGCTGTGGCAGTGGGTGGGACCATAGGGTTGAATCTATCGAAGAACTGGTCGAGCTCATCTGTCACAGGCTGGGTCTCCGACCCAGCACTCTGAGTTTTCTTTGTATTTTTTGATATGTTATTAGTTTGTGTTATTTCCTATTTGCCTTTAGTTTATGCAGTTATTGTTCCTGGGTTTTCTATGTTTTGGGGTTTTCTATTTATTTCATCACGTATTAGGTCTGTTAAGTTGTGTTGTCATTTCCTGTTTTATTCTGACAATGTCATGTGTTCTTTGTTCATTGTATTTAGCTTTCCTCTCCTGGTCCTGTCATTAGGTTTATGTCTGTCAGCTGTTTTCCCCCATGTGTCGCCACTTCCCCTGATCACCTCATGTCTGTATTTAAGCCTTTTGTTTTCTTCATGCCATTGTCAGTTCGTCTGTTTATCTCACCAGAGTTACAGTCATAGTCATAGTCTTAGCCTGTTTATTTTCCACCTCAGTCATAGTTATAGTTTTTGGTCTTAGTACCTTTAGTGTTTTGTTTCTTAGTGTTTTGCCTGTTTGCTTTGGTCTCTTGGTTCATTTCCTGCCGTCATCGCAATAAAGGTTCACTTTTCTGTTAATCATTACTATTCCTCGTCATCATCTGCTTTTGGGTCCTGTTTCCGCACACATCGGCGCACCCCGCCGTGACATCATCAGCTCTTTCCACATCACCTACAAGTGTCCATGTTTTCTTTTTGATTTTGCATACCTCCTCACAGGTATTGCTGTACTGTAGCTTCCTTTCTATCTTCTTTTTGTATTCAGTTTTTTGTTTTAGATCTTCTCTTCCTGTTTGATCCATTCTTTGTCACCATCTCTAAAAGCTCCTTTCATGGTTAAAAAACCTTTTATGTTGCATCCTTATGGGAGAAGGACGCAACACATAACAACAATGTTCAGTGTCTAGTGGACTGAGCAGCACCTCCCTGAACAGGGTCCAGTAACCATCACAGTGTCAAATATCCAAGAAAGAGCCTCAAACATGAAGAGTTGTACAGCACCAGGCCCTGATATGGTTCACATCTGATGGCTAAAGAAGCTAACTGCACTCCATGAACGTCTGGCAGCACAAATGAACGAGATGCTCGTGGATGATGTGCACCTAGAATGGTTTCCCAAAGGCGGGACAGTCCTGATCCCCATCTGAATTCTGGCATGTAACATGCCAGTTAACATAGTGGATAAGATGAAGAGGCACATGGCTCAGTACAAAAGCTGAGCCTAGAGAGGAATTGACAGAAACACCAGAGCCATTATCAGAAATTCAGTGGTATGTGGCAAACAACACTAGAGGCCAACTTCAAGACAATTGCACAAGTTGCCATCAAAACAGAGATGCTCTGCTCCCACTGCTGTTCTTTACAGTCAGGAACCCCCTCACCCAAGACGTCTTTCAGACTGGAGAAATGTAGTAACAACTAGTGAGTGTCAGAAGGAAACAAAAGAAATCATGAATACATCAGGAAGATGACCACAATTGATCATGTGCTTAGTGAGTACCTCAGGTAGCAGAAACCCAAGAAAGGGGGCGGGGAACCGGGAGGAGGAGTTGGTGGTCGGGGTCTGGGATGCTGGGCCTCCCTGCTGCTGAAGGACCGGGGATGGTCTGCTTGTCTCCACCCCAGAGCAAATCTCCTGGGTCTGGGGGCAGATTGCCCCTCTGGGGGTGATGGTACCTGGACCTGGGCTATAGAGTATGTCTGGGGAGGGTGAGTGTGCGTACAGTGTTCATTTGTTTGTCTCCACGTTGGGTGAGTGCTCATTATTTGTATGTGTGTGCGTGAGGGTGGGAATGCATGTTTGTGTCTGTGTGTGCCTGTCATGTGTCAGTCGGGGTCTTAGACTCCACCTCTCTGGGAACATCTCAGGGCCCCCGAGGAATCTCCCCCCACCACACTCCCTGCCAGTGGCTGATGTCCTCACCCACTGGTGCGTTGGTGGTTCCCAGTGTCTGGGGCTAGGTGCTCTCGTGCTCTGGGGGGCCTCTAGATGTCTGGGGCCTGGATCTCCTCCATGTCTGCTTCATGTCCTTGGGGGCAGGGCTATGACTCCTCTGAACCAGCTCCCCTCAGGTTGGGTTAATAAATGCCAGATCGGTGGCAAATAAGACGTTTATTTTGAAGGATTTCTGTTCTTCCCATGCTTTGGATTTCCTCTGTTTGACTGAAACCTGGAGTTCCCCCGGTGAGTTAAGCACCTTTTCTGAACTGCTGCCCGCCAGCTGTGCTTATGTTAGCGCTCCGAGAGCTTCTGGTCATGGCGGGGGGTTAGCTGTTTTTAAAGCACACTTTGAGTTTAAGCAACTATCCTCATGGACACGCCACACCAGCTTTGAACTTTGCCTGTGTGAACTGGGCCACTCGCCTTCATTGCTGTGTGCAATAGTTTATCGGCCTCCTAAATATAACAAGGAGTTTTTATCTGAGTTTTCTGAGTTTCTCGCTGACTGCGCATCCCGGTTTGACCAGGTCCTGCTGCTTGGTGATTTTCATCTGTTGCCCATGAAGCCCCTGGCTAAGGAGTTCATGGACCTGGTGAACTCTTTTAATCTTGTTCAATCTGTTAAAGGTGCCACTCAAGAACCTGGTCACACGTTGGACTTGGTGTTATCATATCGGTTATCTGTCTGTAACTTACATGTGGAGGATGCTGTATTCTTTGACCATATGCCCATTGTATTTGACGTTGTTCCTCTTAGTCCTGTTGTTAAACGGGCTGCACTTATGCGATGCTATCGTGCCTTCGGCTCAGATACTGCTGAGGATTTTTCAACACTATTTGAACAACTTGTGTCCAGTCCCTCTGAGTCGTCCTCCGTAGATCAATACCAGCCTCTTGTCAGGTCAAGTACCAAGCGAGTTTAAGCATGCAGTTATTCATCCTTACTTACAGTTTTTGCCCGTTGCCTGAACACATTTTGCAAAACTTTGCTCATTGTGCCAAAACCCTAAACACAAGTACACATGACACAACACTGGGAAATATACCATTCACATCTGCACCAAATTGAAACTCTACTCTCAAAACCTAAACTCTGCTATCAAAACCTGACATTCCTTTGTCAAAATGTAACTCTGTTGACAAAATGACACATACTTGCATCATATGCAAACACTTACAGAGCAGGGGGAACACACTAGTCTACTTTATATAAAGCACTGCAGTCTTTGATTTCCATTGTTCATTCAGAAGGCATATTTTCAGGAGACACATTTGCAAACAACCAAAAAAGCAAATAGGCCTACTCAATATTGTACATTGCAGCACTGTACATTGCAGTACCATGAATTCAGATAAAGCAAAAAAACAAAACAAAAACAAAAAACCCATAATACAGTAATAGAAAAAACACTATACTGTAAACAAAAAATCATGACAATTGTGCATACGTGGGCTCATGGATCCCGCCGTCTGTTGGGGTCTGGCCACAGGACCTCATCAACATCGCAAGCAATGTCTTCTCCCGCTAGGCACTGGGGAAAATATCCTCTTCCATGTCAAAACCATCCATGGATTGCTGTCACCTGAATGTCGCCGCAGGCCTGTTCCATTGCCTGCAGAAGAGGCATGCAGGCATGTAGTTGGCGGTCATATACACGCCATCTCCAAGCCTAAAAAAATTCCTCTATAGGGTTTAAAAATGGTGAGTAAGGGGGCAAGCATACCACTTCAAGTTGCCTATTGTATGGACCTAGTTTTGCATGATGATGCGGAAGCCCTCGAAGGCTTATGGCGGCACACAATGTGATATTTCCCCCGCACTGTCCTGGAACGTGCACAATTGCCCTTTGGCCAATTACATTACGACCCCGTCGTCTTGTTTTGCACAGGTCGAATCCAGCTTCATCAATGAAAATGAATTCATGAGGCTGTGCAGCTCCATCCATGGCCAAGATTCTCTGTAAAAAAAAAAAAGAAAAAAGAGAACATATTACTGTACTACAGTGCTACACATACAGAACCCTCACCCATCACACAGGTACCTGTGTAGCTCTCAGAATGTATTCATGTGGTACTGATATGGTACATATTCAGCTCGAAGTCCTTTGACCCTGTCACTGTTCCTCTCAAATGGGACTCTGTAGAGCTGCTTCATGGTGATGCTGTGTTTTCCCAAGATGCGTCTGATGGTGGTGATGCTCACATGGTTTATGTTGTTGAACACTTGCCTGTCTGCAAGTATTTGCTTTCGTAGCTGGTGGAGACGGATGGCATTGTCTGCCCTCACTAGGTCCACAACGGCAAGTTCCTGCCGTTGTGTGAACAGGCGTTGGCGTCCTCCCCCAGAAGGTCTTCGAGTCATTCTAGAGAAATACAACCACATATTGTCATCGGTTTGCTTATTTTTCTTACAGTACTTTACTGTATATACTGTATCATCCACTGTACAACACTGTACTTCAATATAAGTAATCATGGTATGTTTCACAGAAACTACCACTTTGGCTGCAAAAGGAGCATTAGCACCCTGCAGTACCCTGCACACTTGATATGGTAACTGTAGAACAGTACTATAAAAACCATCTGAGTAGAGTAGAAGGCAGTGAGATGAAGACAGACCTGTTTTCTAGTCGGAATTTTCTTATTACAGATGCCACTGTGAAGCGGCTTAGATGTGGGTGGACTCTCTGCCCAGCTTCCCTCATAGTCAGGCCGTGGTTGATGACATGGTCCACCAAAGTTGCTCTTATATCATCAGAAATATAGGTCCGTGCATGGCCTCTTTGACCTCCTCCTCCTCTTCCTCCATCCATGCTTGCAAAGTTCTTGAAATGGCTAAACTGAGGGCTTTTTGTGGTTGGCTAATTGGTGTTCAGTTTTGCAAGTAAGTGCCTTCAGGTGTATATTTGAGTGGTTGCAATTACCCGATGTGTTTTGTATTTTGGATACATGTGTTTTCCAAATGGCACCCTGAAATTTCATTTTTGAACGAAGTGTCTTATGTATGAAATAGAGTGTAGCATGCAGGACCATGTGTGTTGCATAAAGGAGTAAGTGTGTTGCATAATTGCAACCAGAGTGCAAAGCAGCACTTTTGTTTAAGGTATGGGTACATGTGTTTGGGGTATGGTAACAAAAGCTTCAAGTTGTGTTACTTTAGTCTAAGCATGGGTTTATAGTGTTCAAGCAACGAGCAAAAACTGTAACACCATAATTCCCTCCACACTCACCACCAAGCTGGAGCATCTGGGACTCAGCTCATCTATGTGTCAGTGGATCTCCAACTTCCTAACTGGCAGACCACAGGCAGTAAGGATGGGCGGACATATCTCAGCCTCCACCACTCTCAGCACTGGAGCCCCCCAGGGGTGTGTTCTGAGCCCCCTGCTGTACTCTTTGTACACATATGACTGTGTGGCCACTACCAGCTCCACCACCATCATCAAGTTTGCTGACGACACCGTCGTGGTGGGCCTGATCTCTGATAACAACGAGACTGCCTACCTGAAGGAGATTAGGAATCTGGAGAACTGGTGCCAGAGGAACAACCTCCTTCTAAACGTCAGTAAGACAAAGGAGCTGATAGTGGACTTCAGCACTAAGCAGGAGAGGAACTACCAGACCCCTGTCATCAACGAGTGCCCAGTGGAGAGAGTGGACAGCTTCAAATACCTCGGAGTTCACATCACGCAGGACCTGTCATGGTCCTGTCACATCAACACTGTGGTGAAAAAGGCCCGACAGCGTCTCTACCACCTCAGACGCTTGAGAGACTTCCAACTGCCCTCCAAGGTGCTCAGGAACTTTTACTCCTGCACCATAGAGAGCATCCTGACGGGAAACATCTTAACCTGGTTCGGGAACAGCACCATGCAGGACAGACGAGCTCTACAGAGGGTTGTGCGGTCAGCTGAGCGCACCATCCGCTCCGAGCTCCCTGACCTGCACTCAATCTACAGCAGGCGGTGCTGGACCAAGGCCAGGAAGATGGTGAAGGACCTCAGCCATCCCAACAACAGACTGTTCTTTCTGCTGAGGTCAGGAAAGCGATTCCGCTCCCTGAAGACCAACACAGAGAGACTGAGGAGGAGCTTCTTCCCGCAGGCGATACGGTCTCTCAATCACACCACCACACAGTACTGACCCACACATATGGTTCTTACACACACACTGGACTTTCTGGACATTGTTTTCACTTCATTACTTAAATCACGCTGCTGTTATTGTGTATATGCTGCTGTTATTGTGTATATATTTATTTATATTTCTTCATACATTCTTATATAGTTCTATATTGTGTATTTTGTTGTAGAGTTTTTTTATTTTCAACTTTAATTTATATATTTTATCTTATTCTTTCCCAGTTAAATTTACCCTTCATTCTAATTTGTGTTGTACAGTTATTTCATTTTTAACCTTAATTTATATTTTATTCCTTCCTAGTTAAATTTACCCTTTTTATTTTTTCATATTTATTTCCTATCTTATTCATAGCCTTTTCCTTTTTTGTTTTCTTTAGGTCACGAGCAGTTGTCCAAGCATTTCACTACATATCGTACTGTGTATGACTGTGTACGTGACAAATAAAAAAATTTGAATTTGAGTATGGAAAAATAACAAACACATGACAACTTCATAAGGTCAAGAATCACAGCAAAAACATCTCACATTAGGCTTTGTTTCTTAATTTGACTATGGGGAATAGGACGCTTGGACTATAGTGAGAGAGCACCGGTTCCACACTGATTCAAAGAAGCGCATGAATCACACTTATCTGACACGTTAACACAACTAAACACAGCTGTGGCCCTCGAGATATGATATTACACATATACACAATACAGTGTTTGTCATCTTTCAATGCCATTTGCTGCTGATGCTAGCCCCGGAGGCTTGCAAATCCAACCACTGGTGCAGGTTGGGTATGAAAATGACCGACAATCGAAGGCAGGTGTATTTGTCTTTCTTTTACACCTGGTGTGTGAAAAGCCCACGCTGAATGCCAGCACTGATAAACTACTTGTCCATGTTCTGCAGCTCAGGTGATACAGAAGGGCAGAGAGTGAATAGTAAACAAGAGACAGTTCTTTGGTTTTAATAAAGAAGACTGTTGCAACCAGCTCAAAGAATTCAGACTGTGCAGCTAGCTAAGCATGTAGGTCAGTTTACAGAGACCACATATCCCACAGGAAACCTCCATAAAAACCTCGTTTGATTCCCAGTTTACAGCTCGAGTTCTGGCTTCTGGAAACATTGGAGTGCATTCAGGACTATGGAGATTTTTGCCATGTCTGTTGTAAACCTTTCAAGAATATATTAGGTTTAGCGACAGTTTGTGTTTGATAAATAAAGTATTTCAAGATGTTGTATTTCTACATTTATTGGTTTATTTTTCAGATAAGATCAATATCAGTTTATGGCAGGGGTGTGGTCTCTGGCCTGCTGCAGTGGAGCGGTGGTGCTGAGGGGACGGGTGATTATGATGGGACTAATCACTCTCTCCCCTTTCCTCTGCACTCTTTACAAAGAAGGCAGGAGGGTAGGAAAATTGTGTTTACGTGGTTTGTGTCTTTCTTATCCATGCGAGTGGGTGGAAGTTAAGCTTTATTGTAATAGCTTAAAACACAATCTGCAGCATCATCCATAAAATTTTTATATCTGCAGGTGTTTATGCACAAGACCAGTTTCAAGGGTTTTAGTTTTTATCATCAGACAACACCAGATTTCTCACTGAAGTAATGACATCAAAATGTAGGGAGTCTTCAGATTATACAAAGTTGTAATGTTTGCCCAGGTTGGAGCAACCAGGCCATATCTTTCCCAGTCCACCAAGCCCAGCCCCTCTCACGCCATTGATGCTTCAGCTGCCTTCAACTGGAAATGATGGTGTAAGATATCCTGTAAAGAGGAAACAAAGAGCATCTGGAAAAAGTGCAGGCTGGTGGCCGACTGGGGACGCAAACAGGGACAGTAGAGTTGTCGCTGATGTCATGTGGTTGTGCGCATAATTAATCCAGGGCAGGTGAGATCTCCAAGTTGACCGGTTGGATGATGCAACACAGCAAAGAGCGGCATCAGTGCAGGTGGTTAGCATGCTCAGTTTTTCCATTAGTCTGGGGGTGAAAATGGATAAAAGACTGAGCGCTCCACACATGAGAGGTGAATTATTATTCCGAAATAAGAAGATGTGATCAATAAACAGCTGGGTGGTTTTGAGAGTGGATGGAAGTTTTTTTGGTTTGTTTTTTGTTGGTTTGGGAACAGAGACAGTTTCTAAGGGTGAATGAATACTGTGAATTTAATCAGCAGATGATTAAACAGAAATGTGAATTATTACACTATGAAATAAGATGTTATCTACAGGTTTTTAACTAACCTGGCTGCACAGATAAGCTGTGTGTTGTAACAGGAACAGGAAGTGATGCTTTCGTTCTTGAGTCCCACTGAAATCTAACTTTGGGAGAGCTGCGATTAGTCTAGGGCATGGTGGTAAAATTTTGCAAATTGTTTCTCCAGGAATCTATTTGTAATCAACATGAATCATTGAAGCTGCTTTCTGCTGGGGGGGCAGGCCACTCCATCACTGCTTGCACTGACCTTTCTCAACAGTGAAACCAAGAAATGAAACTTGGCGTGAACCACTCACATCTCACCCTTTACACAGAGACGGTTTTCCAAGAGATGTTGACCAACTTGACAGATGTTAGACTTAAAGTTGGATTAGGATGTGGTCGAGTTAGACAAAGACAGAGTGAGGACATCGTTCACTAGGGGCTCAAAAGCAACTGGTGCATTAGTTGACTCAAATGGCATTACCAAATACTAGAAGCGAAGACCGTCTTCCTCCGTCCTTTATACTTGACTGGAAGTGGTGCACAGGCCCAGCTCCAGAAGTTGATAGCCACTGCAGAAGGTCAAAAGCAGAGGAGAACAGAGGTCACAGTTCTTTAAAGTTATTTTGTTCAGGCCAAACAGGGACAGAGTTATTTATCTTTCTTTTAAACAAAGAAAAAACCTGCACCAGGAAGAGACACCAATGATACCAGGAGCTCAACCGTCACTGATGTACCTCAGCGGGCGCCGATTTAGAGCAGGCAACCATGAACTGCTGAGAGCGGCTGGTCCGGGTTTGAATCCCAACCCGTCAGTCTCGGTCGTTGTGTCCTTGGGCAAGGCACTTCACCTACCGCCTACTGGTGTTGGCCAGAGGGGCCGATGGCGCGATATGGCAGCCTCGCTTCTGTCAGTCTGCCCCAGGGCAGCTGTGGCTACAACTGTAACTGCCTCCACCAGTGTGTGAATGTGAGAGTGAATGGGTGGATGACTGGGTGTGTAAAGCACGTTGGGGTCCCTAGGGGGGACAGGCCATTTACCATTTACCGTATATCCTTTGCCACATGTCTTCCTTTCTCTCCTTCTGCTTTTACTGCTCCTATCAAATAAGACCAAAAACACAATTTTAAAAAGGACTTGGCTAAACTGTAGAGGCAGCTACAGGGCAAAGGAGCACAAGGAAGCAGATCTATAGAGTCCAAGATCTTTGGGGAACACCTCAGTTAGGTCGTGACACAAAGCCGGATGGTCGGAGGGAGGGACTGAAACAACCAGTGCATAGCTGACTTTGGAGACCCCAGAGACTCCCACAGGAAATGCTATACAACAGCGGTCCCCAACCCCCGGGCCTCGGACCGGTACCGGTCCGTGAGTCGTTTGGTGCCGGGCCGCGAGAGTTGAGGCTCAGGTGTGAAATGTATAGTTTTCAGGGTTTTTATCGGTTTTCAGCGTTATTTTGTTATCGTTCTTATCGTTAACTCGGTTTTCCTGGGTCTTTTCACCTGTGTTATGAATAAATCGTCTTTTTTTCAGTACCGGTACTAGTTTTATTTTGTTGTATTTATCCGCGACACCTTAAAGGCCTTAAAGGCCCACAACCGAGATGTGCGCCTTGTTGACCATACATACAATACACAAACATCACATTGGGGAAACAGGTCAGGCTAGGTAGCGAGGAAAAAAAACATCGAAATGTGTAACACAAAAGGATAATACAGGAATGCACAGATATCAACACACCATAGCACAATAAACACAGACAGCAACATGGGAAAGAGTTCCAGTGTGTACATCTGATCTGGGACCGCTGCAATCTTCGACTGCGCCTCCAGCTGACCCGAATATTGTCGGGCATAAACCGGTCCGTGGCGCAAAAAAGGTTGGGGACCGCTGCTATACAACATAGATGGTAAATGGACTGGTTCTTACAGTATATAGCGCTTTTCTACTCATCTGAGCACTCAAAGCGCTTTACACAACTTGTGCATTCACCCATGCACATTTTTCTAAGTGCTTTATAGCTAAAATTCACACACATTCATACTCCGATGGATGCATCAGAGAGCAATTTGGGGTTAGTATCTTGCCCAAGGATATTTGGCACGTAGACTAGGGGAAGTCAGGAATCGAACCACCAACCTTCCGACCAGTGGATGACCTGCTCTACCACCTGAGCTACAGCCACCCCCACAGCCAGGTGGGAAGTAACTCAGTTTTGTTGTTGTTGTTGTTTGTTTTTTGAATACAAAAAGTGCAGCTGTGCATAAGTTTGGCTGCTGTGCTCAGCATCCAGCTACGAAAGAGGAGCGAGAGGAGCATAAAGAGTAAAGTTTGTAATTAGCAGAAATGCAGCGCTTCTAAACAGCAGCAAACACAAACTGTTCATGTGTGCAGTGTGTCTGCTAAAGGTCCCACTGCTGCATTTTAAAGAGCGAACTTCAATCAGATGGAGAAAGATAAGAAAGAAGGACAGGAGAGGAAGAAGAGAGGTTTGTTGCTGAGGACTGCTCAGCTTGCATCAAGTGCTCATGGCTTCAAATCAGATACTGGGTCTGTACATGTGAAATGTGCTACAAAATAAACTAAGGTAAACAAACGGTGTTATTTAAAGGTTAAAATAATCTGCAGTTTAGTTCAGGATGAACTGGTTAGCTCGGAGTAATGATGGATTCAAATGAAGATCATGGTCTGATTCAGGTTACATTATAGCAGGGACCTTCATGCTGTTAAAGTCAGGACAGCTGTTGACAGTTTTCACAAAGTCAAAGGCATCAGTCCGATTGTGCTGACAGAAGCTAGATGTGACACATTTTTCTAACCCGCTGACAGAGAATTCAGGTTCAGGCGACTCCGGAGGAGCAGGAACATCAGGCTGTGAGGAGGACATGGTTTAGGTTCCAGAAGATTTAATCAGAACTATTAACTCTGCGAATGATCGCACCCTGCTGTCCCGGGCGTCCTGAATAGAGTGGACGGATCAAACTCGGTCCGCTGAGTCAGGTTTGCTAGCGGGATCGTTCTGTAGGTAGGCGCCACTCTACTGAAAATTCACCCGGTTTACGTCCAATAAGAAAGTGCATCCATAATCCAAACTTTACCCTGCAGAGTTAAAGAAAGATCAGTGCTCTTATTCTTG
This sequence comes from Copadichromis virginalis, assembly GCF_057382275.1. NCBI lineage: Eukaryota > Metazoa > Chordata > Actinopteri > Cichliformes > Cichlidae > Copadichromis > Copadichromis virginalis. The sequence continues at coordinate 498,219 of NC_140630.1, read as the reverse complement.
TGTCTGTCATTCATGATAGACACAGAGCCTTCAGTTTTCAGGCCCCTCTTCTGTGGAACCAGCTTCCAGTTTGGATTCAGGAGACAGACACTATCTCTACTTTCAAGATTAGTCTTCAAACTTCCCTTTTTGCTAAAGCATATAGTTAGGGCTGGACCAGGTGACCCTGAATCCTCCCTTAGTTATGCTGCAATAGACATAGGCTGCTGGGGGACTCCCATGACTGTTTCTTCTTTGTCACCTTTGTCTTCATGCACCACTCTTCATTTAGTCATTTAGTGATTATTAATCTCTGGCTCTCTTCCACGGTGTGTCTTTGTCTCGTCTTCCTCCATTCACCCTACTTGTTCATGGCAGATTGCCGCCCTTCCCTGAGCCTGGATGGGCCAGAGGCTTCTTCCTGTTATAAGGGACCTTTTCCTTTCCACTGTCGCCAAAGCGCTTGGTCATAGGCAGTCATCTTGGGTTTCTCTGTATTATTTCCCTCGAGGCACCTCTTGTTGTGACTTGGTGTTATATAAATAAAATTGAATTTTTCATGTTCAATCTTGCCTCTTAGTGTGTGAGACACCAATGATGTGCCCGGGGCAGTCAGTGTCTCTTTTCGGATGCTGAATCAGAAGATTACCAGAACAGCCCCTGAGCCACACACACACACACACACACACACACACACACACACACACACACACACACACACACACACACCAGGAAAGACGGAATACTCAACCGGAAAAAAAGGGCCAAAGGGCACCCTGATACCTGCACAGCTGTGTAATAAGTATTGAGCTGTCAACAATTTCTAAAGGTGCTGCTGACATGAAATGTTTTATTAGGTTTCACTGATAACCCAGATCATGCTAAGAAGTCAAACCATCAATGTCCATAGATGAGTCATGTGTAATAATGAGAAGTACTAAACTCTTGAAAAAGAGAGGTGCAAAAAGGCACGGAAAGCCACGACAACAGCCTAAATGCATCAGATATTAGAAAACAATCCTTCCACTTAGTACAAAGAGCCACGTCCGAGAGCCGAGAACGACGTGTGGAGAGCTCCAGAAGGAACTGGAGTCAGTAGGTACAGTTGTTTCAAAGAAAACAATAAGTTATGCACCCAGTCACCATGGAGTGTATGTCAGTATCACCTTTAGAACAATAGTTAGAAAACTGGTGGCAAAAATGTTTCATAGCAGTTCAAATAAGAGATCTGCAGCAGCAACAGTAACATGCAGCTCGATGCTTCAGTATTATGCAAATGTGACTCACAATAATATGTAAGATCAAACCATGCAATTAGGGTCATGATTTGTTTGACAAAGATAGAATTTGTGTCGTTTTGCTTTGGTACAGCACCACAGAGGATTTTAAATCAGTCAGTATGTGATTGAATTCCAGACTTTCAGCTTTAATTTAAGCGGTTTTACAAATATTTTACATAAACTGCTTTAGAAATGAAACGAAACGTACGTGTAATGGCCAGAACACAGCCAAATGACAGCTAAGCGTCACAGTGGGATTGCTCCTTTCGTGCTTTCGTCATCTGTCCTTCGCAACCTAACGCGCCACTAGTCCCGCCTTTATCACTATGTAACGCAAGTGGTATTTTTGAGAACCCCTGTTATTTGTAAATAGTTATAAAGTAACACAAGCATTAATATAACAATCAGCCTTATTTCATGATCTGATACGTACTTGTATAATGAAGCCGTATATAGCCTTAAAAACTACTTGGTTTAGTTGCACGTCAATCAAAACTGTGCAATCAAGTTCGGTTGAGAGTGTAGAGCTTTTCCACGTCAGTGTGTTTACTAAGAGCAGAGTGACAGCTGGAAGGTGTAGACTTTACTGACCTGTCGAGCATTTTTAAGCGAATGAAGAGCCGGTGTTTGGGAATATTTCGCTATCGCACTGTGGGATGTCCGACCTTTTTGCTTTGTTTCATTGCGGAGACTGAACTGAACTCTGGTCTTTTTCATTCACTCTTGGCCGGCTAGCCTACTAGCTTACCGAGCAAGGCTAGCATTAGCTATAGAAGGACTTCATCTGCGATACAACCGCCCTAGACAGGTAATATATTCATTTCAAATGGACAACAGAAGCGTTTTATGTTTTACTCAGCGGAAGTTTATCCTAAGCAAATCAGGGACGTACATAGTGGCTTGGATGATGAAAACACAGCTACCAGTAGCTAAATAAGATGCTAGCTAGTTAAGCTAAGTAGGTAGCATGCAGGTAATTGGTCCCGTAAATTGCTCATTTACATTTGAGTTCGTCAGAACGTCGATTAAACTTAAGTCTGACGCCATGTTTTTCTTTTGCTCAAATGATAAATGCCTTTCAATGAGAGAGAGCCTGTTGAGTTTGTCTTTAAGGAGATACTGCCTAATCTAATTAGCCACATAGCATATTAGATTATCAGAAGCTTGCATGGCTGAGTTTATTTTTTTGTTTCTTTTTACACTGATTGATAAAATTGTCTGCATGCTTGTAATCCAGACACAGGCTAAAAATACCACTTTCCCCCAAAACAAGCACAAACTGTTCCATAAACACTGTTACTTTTTACTCAGCTTGTTTATGGGGTTGGTATTATGTGATTTTTCTTTCTGTCTAAGGAAATATTACCATTTTAAAGGGTTGGTACAAGTTAACCATAAAAATGTTTTCCTGCACATAAAAAATCCTGGCACCCCATCAAAGATGTTTTGGTTTCCACCAAATAAAAACCAGAACTGTGACAAAGATATTTATTTGTCAGGTTTCATTAGCTGAACCTAAAATACATTTCATTTTTGTTGCTTGTGTCAGCTGTTGTTGGAGATGAGACATGAATATATGAGGCCAATTGATTATGATGACTGTAATTACATTAATTTAATTAATTGAATTTAACAATAGTAAAATGTGCTAAGCTTAATTGGTGAGTTGCTGCTGCTGCATATTTTGACTATCGTTGATGCCCGACATCATCGTCCATAAGCACGACCCTAGTGACATCACCAGCCCCTGAGATGAACATTATAAGGAGCAGGTAGGACAAGGTGTCACTAAATAAAGGCCCCTGCACACTGAGGACACTACTAAAACAAAGTTACTTAGGTGTGGAACAAGGTGCCTTTACTTTGTAAATTAGGGATGTTTTGGCAACTAATTTCCTAGTCAATGAAATGCTCAAAGATTAGTCCACATCTGGGCGTTGTATGGCCCTGGACCACATCCAGCCTTGTAGTTATCTCTGACTCGCCCACGTGAGGACATTTGGGAATTTGGATTCAAATTTACATATGTACATGTGTGCACGTGAATGCAGCTTCAGTGTAAATGCATTGGGACTGATGTGTATGACAGATGTGAGTGTGCTGTCAGCTCACATTTAAAAAACAAAAACAAAGGAAAAAACCCAAAGATTTCTCAGCCGGAAAAGGGTGGAGTGGCCACTCCGGGTCGGGGATGAGTTCCTCCCACAAGTGGAGGAGTTTAAGTATCTTGGGGTCGTGTTCGCGAGTGATGGGAGAAGGGAGCGGGAGATCGACAGACGGATTGGTGCTGTGGCTGCAGTGATGTGCACGCTGTACCGGTCCGTCGTGGTGAAGAGAGAGCTGAGCGTAAAAGTGAAGCTCTCAGTTTACCGGTCGATCTACGTCCCTACCTTCACCTTTTGGTCACGAGCTGTGGGTAGTGACCGAAAGAATCCCCGGGCCACTGACCGGTACCGTCGTTTGGTACCAGGTCCCGAGAGTTGAGGCTCAGGTGTGAAATTTATGGTCTTCAGGGTTTTTATTGTTAACTCCGTTTCCTGGGTCTTTTCCCGTGTTGTAGTTGTGTCTTATTTTGAAAGTAATATTTACACGTTACCATAGCGACCAGAGAGCATTAAGGGACAGAGAGGCGGATGTTACTCTCAATGTTGTTGGCGCATTTCAGAAGGACTAATAAAGTTACACACTTACAAAGTGAATTCGCGTTTATTATTATATTTACAAAATACCACCGTTTTTGTCTTGGTCGGATCATTTTATTTTTTTGTATTTATCAGCCACACCTTGAAGGCCGGCCAGTTTGGTTTATTGGTCAGCTGACGCTAGTACTTATGACTCTATTACCTCAATGTCCATTCTGTGGCTGTTCACTGTAGTTTAGGTAGGTGGAGGATGTTTGTGCTTGTGGAAGTCAACCAGCAGCTCCTTTGTTTTCTCACCTTTGAGATGGGGGTGGTTCCGGTACCACCAGTTGACGGCGTCCTCAGTCAGTTCTCTATAGTCCCTGTTGTCCTCATTGGCGATGAGGCCAACAATTGCTGAGTCATCAGAGAACTTCTGAAGGAAGCAGATACCAGAGTTGAAGAAATCTGGGGTGTATATGTTGATTATGAGCTTACTTACGATAGCCAAGTTAGGGTAACTTATAAATCGTGAGTATTGTGACTGCTGAAGATGTTTCATATTTCTAATATTATCATATGTAAATGTTAGAATTATTTGTTAAACAATTTAAAACTTTAATAACCTTACAATAAAGCAACATCTCAGATTTAATCATTTTGAAACAAAGTGTAAACTTTCCATAACTTTGTATTGTAAGGTTTTAGGGTGGTTTGTTTCCCGGCTCAGGCATTACTGCTCGACTATGATAGAGTTGGGTGATCCAAGTGCAATTTCCTGACATGTCCTCTTTTATTACATAAGGGTCCAACCACAGATAACCTTGTATCTGTCCATTACCAGCATTTCACTTCTATAAATCTTCCAAGTTTGTGTGGTTTTTCCATGTCACCTGATGCAGCTTTCTCTACCGCATTTTTAACATCCTTATGTTTATCACCACACTGTGTTTATGTGCTGAAAGAGAAATAATTTCCTTCCTTGTAATAAAAAACAATTCTGAAGTGTGATGTCACTAACTTGGACAGTTTGGGAACTGTGGTGGTTTGTCTCGAAACAACCATTTCGACTTTCTTCTGGAAATACAAACTAGATTTTCAACTTTAGTTTCTAAATTTCAACTCTAATACTAGCTCTAATACGCCATCTTTTTTTTAAAAAAAAGGGACCTAATGATTCTGTCCTCTTCTTTATGTAAGACTGTAGATGTAGTTGTCTCACCCAGATGTAAGAACTAGAGACCTCTGACTTTCTGCATATGCTGTGGGGGAAATACAGACCCGTTAACAACTGTGGCTCATGAAATGAATGTCTGGTAATTCTTCCAGACTGCTGTCAGCTCCTGAGCATTGGGCTCATTCTCTTGCCAATATCTACTTAATATTATTATCCTTTTTTTTTTTTTCCATCAGCTATACGCCTGTCACTGTATCCAGCTATTTACACTTATATCTGGGTGTTATTTTAAATAGGCTGCTTTCTGTGTATTCAAAAAATGAATGGTATGAAAAATTGCCATGAGAGTCATGGCAAAAGGAACAAGGTTAATCCAACTATTCAGACCTGTACTGCTTGTCAAATATAAATCACATGTCATTTTGATTCTGTTTGGTTATCCATATTGGCTTTAGGCATTGGAAAGCCAGACACGGAAATTTGCTGTTTGCTTCTTATATTCGATGCACATTTACTGGTCATAGTTCTTAGACTTAAACTTGAAGCTTGAAGACTTAACTTTCATATAGTTTTTGTAGAAATTTGGTATTTGACATTGAATTTTTTTAAGTCTCACACATAAAATGACACAGTATACCTACTCAAATTTTTATTGGAACCTATCTGTTCTGAATAGTATGATCAATAATGTATGTTTCTTTTTTTTCTTTTTTTTTTTTAAATATCTATGGTTTGACTTGAAAAGCATACCGGTGGTGCATCTGCTAAAAATCGTGGACTAGTTTAAATCCTGGTGACCAAGGGCCGTTTTCTGAAAAATATATTGACAACAATAAGTTGGGGAAAGATGTCACCTAGGATTTATAAAAAATAACATGGGTGCATCTACTAGGAGGCCGAGGGGTAGCACTGGCGACCACCAGTATTTTTACTGGATGCCGCCGTCAATACTACCAGATTGACGGCAGCAAAACTGGTACGGTAGATAACATCACCCACACCCAAGACCCCGAGTGTGATGGAAGAAGGATCATTGAGTGTGAGAGAAACTGACCTGAGAGATGGGATCATAGCGAAGCTTGAAACCTGGATCCTCCCTAGCCGGTTACCACGACTATGTAAAGTATCCTCTGAAGATCTACTAGATGATGTGAATGAGCACATGGCTCAAAACATGAGCGGGGCACAGAAAGGGATGGGTAATAATACCAGAGTAGGTAAACACCAGCTGCTGGTAGATCAAGCAGTCGTCCGAGACTGCAAGACTAGACTGACCAAACTGTGCCCTTTCTGGATTGATTACAAGAAGGCCTGTGACTCGATGCCCCACACATGGATCCTGGAATACCTAGAACTAAACAAGATGAACAGGACCCTAAGAGCCTTGATCAGGAACTCAACGGGGATGTGGCGGACAACACTAGAGGCCAACTTCAAGGCCATAGCACAAGTCACCATCAAGTGTGGGATCTACCAAGGAGACGCTCTGTCCCCACTGCTGTTCTGCATAGGCCTGAACTGACTACAGATACCGACTACGGGATGGAGCAGTTGTCAATCACCTCCTGTACGTGGATGACATCAAGCTGTTTGCCAAGAGTAAACAAGACATTGATTCACTGATCCACACCACCAGGATATACAGCAAAGACAAAGGAAGTCGTTCGGACTGGAGAAGTGTAGTCAGATGGTAACAAAGAGAGGGAAGGTAGTCAGAACTGAGGGGACTGAACTACCAGAAGGCAACATTGCAGACATGGAGGACAGTTTCAAGTACCTAGGGATCCCGCAGGCAAATGGGAACCATGAAGAGGCCGCTAGGAAAGCTGCAACCACCAAGTACCTGCAGAGGGTCAGGCAAGTCCTGAGGAGTCAGCTGAATGGCAAGAACAAGATCCGGGCTATCAACACCTACGCCCTGCCCGTGATCAGGTACCCTGCTGGGACAATAAGCTGGCTAAAGGAGGAGATAGAAGCCACTGACATCAAGACAAGGAAGCTCCTGACGATGCATGGAGGGTTTCACCCCAAATCCAGCACCCTGAGGCTGTATGCTAAGCGGAAGGAAGGAGGCCGGAGGAGACAACGACCATCCACGAATACATCAGGAACATGGCTCCAACTGACCACATGGTCAGTGAATACCTCAGGCAGCAGAAACCCGAGGAAGAGGAGGAACCATCATGGATGGACAGGCCCCTGCACGGTATGTACCACTGGCAGATAGCGGAGGTGGCTGACATCCAGAAATCTTACGAGTGGCTGGACAAAGCTGGACTGAAAGGCAGCACAGAGACTAATCATGGCAGCACAGGAACAAGCTCAGAGCACAAGATCCATAGAGGCTGGGGTCTATCACACCAGGTAAGACCCCAGGTGCAGGCTGTGTAAAGATGCCCCTGAGATAATCCAGCACATAACAGCAGGGTGCAAGATGCTAGCAGGCAGGGCATACATGGAACGCCATAACCAAGTGGCCGGCACAGTGTACAGGAACATCTGTGCCGAGTGTGGCCTGGAAGTCCTGAGGTCAAACTGGGTGGTGGTGAATGACCGAGCTAAGATCCTGTGGGACTTCCATGTTAAAAACTTAAATTCTTCTGTGATTATTTTATTAAGGGTGAAAAAACCTCGATGACTTTCACTAAGAAAGACTTACAGACAGGCAGAGATGGTGGCTGCCTGCTTGGATGGATCTTTAAGAGGTGACGATAGTTTCAGTGCAAATGAAACGCTGCAGCTGAACAACAAGCACTAAAATGAGAAAATCCCTCTTTTGAACGTTGTATTTTCCTAAACTTTATCACAGAAAAAATTATTGTTTTTGTAACAGTGATTTGTAAATACGTTCTGTCAGTGATTCCTTGAATACCATTTACATGTGATAAAATCAGGGCTGGCATCGAGAGGATATTTGGGCTGGGGTTTGGAAGTCGCTGGCTTCTGTGGGGGTGGGAGCGCTCTGAATGGTCACCCACTGTGTGACAAAGGAACCCACTGTGATGCTAATGACAGCCTGTGCTTTCTTACCTGTCTGTAAAAGTCACAGCAGGCAATTTACTGCATTTTAACATGATGCAATCCATACTTCATTAGTAAAGCTACTGTCAAGTCATCCATTCAATATATTTTTACCAATTGTGTTATAAAAGTGTTCATTTATTTATTCACCGTTAAAATACCATATTACATTTTGATTTTGCATTGTATATAAGAACATTAGCAGTGCAATAAAAGCCTCGTTTTATGCTTTCATGTTCAGAAACACAAGTCGACAATAATCAGAGAACACAAACGGTGTTGGCGACTGTCAAGCCTTTGAGTCGCCGAGCAGCTGAATAGGGGAATAATGTTGACGCGCCCGCTGTTTAAAACGTTAGTCAAAGTTCCAAGTTAAAACTCCTTTATTTGTTATCAAATCCTTAAAATCCGTAGAAAAACAGTGAACAAAAACATTCCAAGCTTGAGCGGTCAGCAAAAGTCGACTTCCCCCATCACCCACTCATTCACAAAATTTCCCTCGGGCCGTGAACAGGTGATATAGCAATCACTATTACTGACACCACGTGACCAAAAGCTACGCCTATCCACAACAAACAGTACTTTCTGTCTGGCTGCTTCGCTGCGCACAGCCTCTATTGTATTTGCTGCAAACACATATCCAGGTATGAGTCTGTCATAATTAAAAAAAACCCTGAACAAGTATAAACATATAGTGTAGCAGCCTGTAAATGACTGCAGCGCCACACTGCTCCCCCTGGTGGATACATTAGACATTACCACTGGTTTTCCTAGCCGTTTAGCAGCGTTACTACTCCATGGTTGCCTCATCCACGTCACAGGCAGGGGCTATCATTACGGTCACCCATCTGCCGGCAGTCAGTCAGAATTCCTTCATGGTCCTGTCAGGGAGAAGGCAGCAGTACACATCTTTCAGTGGCTGTATCTGTCCATGGTCCATCCTTTAGCTCCAGTCCCTCCTGCGCCCTCAGCCCAAAGCCTAATGTTCTAAATTCAGCAGGTATCCAATCATTATTTTCCCCAGCGTACTTTTTACACTGGATGCCCTTCCTCTACCTACAATTGAACAAGTAACCTTTCACTTGCTAAGTGAACGTAAATCAGTGTAGCATGGAGCCACAGATGAAGAGCCGCATTATAAACGCCTGTAGAAATGGCCTTTCAGTGACTTCAGGTTATTTAGCCTGGCTCTAGAAGTGACCATATGCTATTATGTGTTTTCTGTCAGGAAGCAGCATGGTGGATAAGAACATCTACATCGTCCAGGGTGAAATTAGCACCGTTGTTGGAGCCATAAAGAGGAACTCCAGATGGAATACCCACACTCCACTAGTAAGTTCAACACAAGCGTGTTATGTGTTGTTTTACACAGTTAGTTAGATTTACTAACAATATGAAAAAGTGACCAGCGTGAACGTGATGAGCTCCAGCTTGGCTGTATGTCTGTCTACAGTCAGTCTGCTTCAGGGCCAAACAGTAAACCCATAATACTGATAATACTGTGTGTAAGTGTTTTCTTACCAATCAGATTCTGTTCTTTACCCAGGACGAAGAACAGGACCCATTACTCAACAGCTTTGGCAATCTCAAGGACATCCTGAACACCATAAAAGGTACGTGGCCTTATTTAGGCTGTGTGCTAATTTGAATTCCACTTTAAATACTGAAAGATTTGATTTTTGAGTCACAGCTTCACTGGAGAACCTTCAATCTGTAAAAAGTGTTATGAATTCGTATTATTGAACAGATACGAGTCTGCAACTGTTCATCAAGATTTGCTTTGTTGGTTATCTTATTTTCAGGACTTCCACGTACTTACAAGTTTATTTATCAAATGACCTGAAGTTGAAGTTAAAGGACAGGTCCACTGTTCTTCTGTAAATCACCATGGCATAGATCTGTTAGAACGTGCTATATATGGGTTTAGCTCAGGAGGCAGAGCAAATGATCTGCCAATTAGAAAGTTGGTGGTTTGATCCCAGGCCGGGTGCTAAAGTGTCCTTGGGCAGGATACCGTACACTCAGTGGAGAGTGTATAAATGTTAGAAAGCACCAGAGCGTAGTGTTGTTGAGTGAGGCATGTTGTATAAAGTGGAAAGAACGATTTACGTTACGTAATGACTCACTGTGTTTTGATTCCTGCAAATGTGATGATGACATTTTTGACCTTGACCACAGAATTTTTTTAATTTTTCAATAAATGCCAAATGTACCATGTATACATGTATATAAATAAATGGCCTGGCCTGTATTTATATAGCGCTTTACTAGTCCCTAAGGACCCCAAATAGAGCTCCTGTGGACTTGCAGAGCAGCTGACAGTCTATGTGACTCATGTTTTCATGCTTCATGTGTGAAAATGTCAGAGATCACAATAGGTCGCCTATTATATTGACTGGCTCTAAATGGGATCTTTTTATCTAACATTACTCTTAGCCAACAGAAGAAATGAGCAGGAGCGAACCAGCAGTTTGTATTTTACTGTTTCGTTCTAGTTGCTCGAGGAGTCTGAAAGCAAAGTGTTAACAGTGATCAGTGATGTCTACACAGATCAGGTCAAGCAGGCATTTGTTGCTCTTGTTGATAGCACATCTGTAACAGCCGTCAGGCTACGATGAGAGTTACAGTAGTGCTGTTACAAATGTGCAGGGAAGGGTTGGGTGGCTTTATGAAATGATGGTTTCCAGTTTAACTACCTGAAGCTGCTGGCCACCCAAGGTGCAGAGGGTGTAGTGCACATACCCCAGGGCACACCCACACTTGTGTTTCCAGTAGATTCAGGTTGTGCCATTGGATGTTGTAGTAACATTGTTACTGAGTGGGACCAGTTATTCACGAGTCCTCGTGTCTGTAAGTACAATGGTGGTGCTGAAGCCCCGCCTCTCCGTCAGCTGGCCTGCTCTTTCTGAGCGGTCCAAGCTGGCTCCGTCCCGCATGTTGTCATGCCTTTGGAGTGAGAATCCTGGCAGCTCCCATGGCCCTGCAGCTCTGGGCAGTGGGAAAGATGAAACACACACAGCACTAAGCCCCCACCGCTGCTGCTGCCTTCCTCCAGGGAATGCCTCTGCCACTGTGAGATGGACAGGCACTGCTGGCTGAGGAGGAATCCACAACACGGGCTCACCCTCCTCTTTTCTTTTCCTCCTTCCATAAGCTTTTCCCTTCAGCCATCAAATCACCAACCTCACTGCCTGCATTATAGTTCTGTGTTTGACCAGACTGCAAGTTGAATGTAATGCTGGATTATTCTTTTTTTCTTTTTTAGACATTTGCATTAAGTAATGACTTGATGTCAAGAATGTTTGAAGGCCTTGTTCCGTCCTTAAGTCCAAATCTCCTGTGCAGTCAGCCTGTCAAATGTTTCATTCATACTTGGGTTAGAGGAATAACCGCAGCAGAGCCAAAGTGCTTGAGAGACTGATCAATTTGTTTTGTTTTTCGCAGCAGCACAACAGCCTAATAAACCTTTCACACAGAACCTCAGCGCTGTGCTGGTGGATAAATCTTGTGGGTGGGCTGTGTTTTGCTGCTTGGTAGTAGCCCAGCTGTCTGCTTAATGAAAGCCCGGTAATTCCGTTCGCTCTCGTGTGCGTCTCCGTTCCTCTAACGACAAGAATCAACCAGCAGAGGAAACGGGCATTAGTCCCCACAAGATTTCTTTTCGTTTTTCTCTGCAGCTTAGTGTCGTGGTAGCATCGGTCGCTCTGGCAGTCCTGCTCTGCTGTAACCGGCGTGATTGACAGGACCATGTGCCGTGGTGCAGCTGGAAGTATATCATCTGCAATTTTAGTTGGGTAAATATAGCAGGGAGTCTTGTCAAGCAAAGAGATGAATTGTTCTGGGAAAGGAAGTGTTGTGTCTGTTTTGTGAAAGCGGGAAAAGCTCTCCCCCAACTTCTGGAAAGTGTAAGGTCCGTTCTTGACTTCAGAACAATGAGAGCACAGTCAAATAGTTGGGCCAGCGATGGGCCATGTGTTGTAATGCCCTTATTCAGACAGGCAGTCCCAGGAATCCGGAGCTATTCCACCGATTTACATGGGACGGTTTGTATCGAGCGCCATACTTAATGCTCCGGCGCTAATCTCATTAGACTGGTGTAACTGAGTGCTTTTCACAGCTTTGACCAGAAACTGAATCGGTATTTTCTTGCTAAAAATTGTGGCACAAGAGGCAGACCACTGAAAGCACTGACCATTCATTTCAGTATGAAATCAGGTCCTAGCACACCCTGTGAGCGCTCTATTGTTTAGCAGTTGTCTGTTGTCTCAGTGGCTGCTGCTGGCTTTGGTCGTAGTTGTTAGCACGTTTCATTCGTCACACATAAAAGTCGCCCAAACAGAAGATGGTGATGCATTTATTTTTTCTTCTGCTGCCCCCCCCCCACTGCTCTTTTTTTTTTTTTTTTTTTTTTTTTTTTTTTTTTTTTTTAAATAAATAGGACAGGGGGAATGAATGAGAGAAAGAGGGGGAGAGAAAGAAAGAAAACCAAAGGGGAGAAGAGACGGTGAGAAGGGGGGGGAAGAGAGAGAGAAAAAAAAAAAAAAGAACTCCTGGGTCACCTGTATGGGGGGAAAAAAAAAAAAAAAAAAACAAACAAACAAAAAAAAACAAACAGAGGAGACCGCAAACAACAAAGAGCAACATAATAATAGAGAAAACAAAGCACCATCACAATAAACTAGCTAGTCATAGATATCAATATTTACTAAATAATAAACGATATTGTGCAGCACGCAAGATAGACAGCGCACAGTGTGCTTTGAGGCAGCAGCCAAGAAAGCTTTAGTCCGCGTCTGTGAATACCCATGTGTGCATACCTGTGTGGATCAGCATGCTTGCATTCCAAAGGTTTCTCCATGTAATGATCTGCTAGGGAGTGTGGGGGGGCCACAGCCCCGTCCTCCAGGGTGTGAAGCGGGTATGGAGGAGATCAAAACTCCAGACATCCAGAGGCCCCCAGAACACAAGAGACCATGGAAGACCAACAGAGGGGCAGCCGCGCCACTGTCCCAGTAAGGGCTGAGGAGAGTCCCAGATGAGGGCTCGCCCAGCAGCCGCGGAGCAGAAGTCAGGGGGAGTTGCAGTGACGCGCCCGTGAGTTCCGCCGGCCCCCAGCTGTGCCTGAGTGACCGAGCCCCAGGCCGAGAGGCCGGGGGCACCCCACCTCCAAAGGGGCCCGAGCGAGCCCCAGGCCCCAGGCCCCGACAAGCGGCCGCCAAGGAGTGAGCCGGTGTGTACCTGGACGCCCACCCCCAGACACAAAGAACCACCAACGCACCGACACCTGAGGGAGTCCGCCACCGGCAGGGGAAGTGGTGGTGGGTGGAGATAGGCCTCCAAACCTTGGAGGGCCTGAGGTGTCCCCAGAGAGGTGGCGTCTGATACCCGACCTGACATATAGACACAGACATACAGGCACACACAGACACAAACATCCATTCCCACCCTCATGCTCTCATATGCACTCACTCCACACTCAACCAACGTGGAGACAGACATAAAGAGACGCTGTACACACAATCACACTCCCCAAGCGTACTCTACAAACCGGGTCTAGGTACCCTTGCCCCTGGAGGGGGGAATTGCACCCAGACCCAGACCCCACTGCTCTGACCACACTGTGAAACATGCAGACCAAAAGTGAGGGGTGTGCATAAATTCTTTTGATCGTTGTGGAAGGAAACGTTATCAGGTGCTCGTTGGCGAACAGTTGTAACGACGTGAATTACGATGTTCTTCCTAATCCGGGCGCTGCGCTGGAATTACAAACAAGCCGCCGACGCTGACAGATTGTCTTCCCAGATTCCCTGTGACCATGAACTCAGAGCTTTGGTGTTCTAACATGGAGGCGTCGTTCTGACCTGCAGATTGAGTCTTCATCTCTTACTTGACATTGGCGGAGGGTCTCTCCCACACAGGGCCGTTATCACACGGAGAAATCCGTCTCGCTCTCTTGTTGAATAATTCTGTGGATTTCTTTTATTGGCTGACTATCCCTCTGAGACTACAGGAGAGCAGAGAACAGCCCTTCCTGAAACAGATTGTATTTCCTCTCCTGCTCACCTTCTTTTTTTGTTATGCAGAAGTCACTGAGCCTCAGCTACTCAAATCTTCAATTCTTTCTTTTTACTCCCTGCACTCCCACCTCCCCCATCCCTGTGCTGCAGCCAAACAGTCTGCTCCTAAATCCCTTCATTTTTATTCATACAAATACAGGTTTAGAGCCCCTTGCACCCTCCAGATACATAGCCAGAGTGGCCCTTTGACTGACAGCTTTCCCCTTTACATCCAGACAATAACGAAATCCACAAGCGCACCTCTAATTGACTCGAATCACTAGCACGGCGCGAGGAGCGGATGTCTTGGGGGCATGGCAGTGGACTTGCAGAAGGAACACGGCGGAGGATCACTTGATTGCTCTCTAGATGGGCTTCGTAATAATTATCCGGCATATGAGGCGTTGCAATCGCAGAATTATGGCAAAAATATGAGATTTTTAATCATTTCGCTTTGAATGCTCATATTTCTTTCTTTGATTTCAGTGATACTTGAGGGCCACAACAACAACAACCCTCACTAATTCATCCCATTTTACCTTCATGTCAGTCATCAGGAGAGCATGCACACATGCTGTCCCTCGTCGTCTCATTTCAAGGTCGCGTGCATGCAGTTGTAGGCATCGGCATGCCTCTGGGGATTGCAGCCCAAGCACTTATGAACTGGTTGTGGCCTTTTACCCCCACCTTCAACAGTCTCACCCCTCCCTCCCTCTTTTCTGCCACCTGATCTTCACACATATATCACTCCCAATTGAAGTGGCAGAAGACAACTGGCAAATGCCGATGAAGAGGCGCCATAATTCATGCTGCTTAGCTGCTTATGCAAATATGTTTACTTATGAAGGCATTCTGGGCACAGAGAATGTGCCTCATGGCGATGCTTCACATGTCTGCTGCCAGGCCCCGGCGTCTGAAACCCTTAAGCATGAGATTATGTTCTCATTCCTTCTGTCAGTGTCGTTTTATGACACAGTAAGAAGACGGTGATCGATTCAAGCCGTCCCTTCTATTAATCTGTAGTCTGATTTTTCAGGATAAATAGTCCAGATTAACTCCTGAGTGTATTAGTATTTAGTATTTATTTATTTATTGTCATTGTCAAGAACAATGAAATTGCGTTTGGGGCTTCCATACAACCCAAAAAAAAGAAGAAAATAATAAATACCCCTTAAAACCCCAGTGTGACTCCAATGCAATAAGACAATCCTTAGCAATAATGTTCGTAGAAATTCAGACAAAGACAAAGAGTGGACACATTATTGTACTGCTCTCCTACAAACTCTAACACTGGCACTGATGCATCAGGAGGAACTTGAGCTTCAGATATACTCTTTAATTAGACGATGCTGTAAAATAACGCATGTACAGATATGAAATGTTTAATCACAAACGTGCTGTTTTCATTCAACTCTTGTTGCATTAAATAAATACAAGTTGTAGAATGAATAAGATGTAAATGGAACAGCACTGGAGCTTTTAGATTGAACTCTTTAAGCAGTGCTGCCTGACAGTTTCTTCTCATTGCTGCCAAAGAAGCAAACAAACCAAATGCTTTGGAAACAGAATATAAATGTTCGCTGCCTCGGTGTAGCACGGTCCTGGATGCCTGATGGGAGACAGCATGGACTATACAGGTGTGCCAAGCATTTGGCCTACTGGTTTTAAGAGTCCCATCAAAACAGCTAAAAGAAGTAGCCGCGGGTCCTCAGACAGGCTGCCACCTAGTGCTGGTTCGTAGCTGTAAATCTGGCCAGTTAACCGGGGAATGACAGGCAGGGCTTAGGCCCAGTTTGAAGTGGGGATGCAACTGTTGTTCTGTTTCAGACGCTCTCAACAATGTGCTGAGTGGATCGAGAGTCCCACCAGAGGGCTATTAATCATCCTGTCTGTTTGGGTGGGGGTGGGGGGTCTGGACTTAGTCACAGAGGCAGCAGAGAGCTACATGGGACAAAGGGTCGAAGGTGCCGCAGAGGATCTGGATGTTCTGACAGAGCTGAGAAGAAAGCGCAAACTTCCCCATGAACCCCGAGCTGAAGGAAGAGGAGGTCGAGGAGGAGGAAGAGTGGGTGGAGGAGGAGGTGGAAGGCAGCTTTGGCTTGAACATCAGTTTTTGAAGTTTTAGTCCACTCATAATAATCCTGAAGTGATTTCAGATCAGTTCAGCTTAGTTCCAAGTCGTTGAGCTTTTGTGGACATAATTTATTTCTGATGAATCTCTGATCAAAGGTCACAGAAGCATGATGTACACATTTAAACTCTTATTGTTCCTAAATGCAGTCGCTGCCACACATTCTGTGTTGGAGTCTTTCCTTTGGATGCATTTAGCTTATTAGGACAGTCTGGCAGCACAATGGAGGAATGTTCTTTTGTTGGCACTTATCAGCTTTACCTCCAAATAATATGATTGCTTGGTTTTTTTGGCTTATTATTATTGTTGTTGTTATTAATGTTATTATTATTTGGACTGAACGGCCAAAAAAGAACATCCTTTGCTTGGTAAACCAAAACGTCTTCATCTGGCCTGGTCAAGAACAGTTTGTTGGGTTATTGTATGAAAAAGCTCCGACTAAGAGACACCTTCATGACTGTAAAGACAAAGGGTTTACCTCCAGTGGTAATACATTGTTTTGTTTTTCATTTTTAACCATGCAATTATTAATGTTACATGCGAGTATTATACTGAGAATCAATTTAGGGATAATGTTGACTTAGGCAATACATTTTCATTAATTCATTTAAACTGTAGAAGCTTCTATAAAAGTTTTGTTCTGATCTATGATTTTTTGAATAATCTGAAAGGCAAGTTTAAAGTGATAGCACTATCAGAAACATGGATAGATGAGGAAAGGGGTTGGGACTTTCACATTGATGGGTATGAATTACATCATATAAATAGATCTAATAAGAAGGCAGGAGGTGTGGCACTTTTTGTTGATAGTGATTTGAAATGTAAACAGGTTGAATATATGTCTGTGGCTATTGATGATTTAATGGAGTGTGTGACAGTAGAAATAGAAAGTGAAAGAGTAATATAATTGTTACTTGTATGTATAGGAGGCCTGGGACACTGATAGAAACATTCACAGATGTAGTAGAAGATTTATTAGGCAAGGCAAAGGGAAATAAGACATTCTGTATTTGCGTTGATTATAATATTGATTTTTTAAAAATGTCCAATCATAAGGCATCATCAGATTTTTTTTGAGTTATTATTTGGAAGAGGGTTCTACCCTCTGATTACTAAACCTAGTAGAATAACTGAAAAGTCAGCTACTTCAATTGATCATATTTTCATAAATTGCTTGGAATTCAACATTATAAGTGGTCTTGTCATAAATGACACAAGTGATCATTTACCTGTTTTTGTTACTTTAGATTATAAAATGAAACAAAAGGAGGAAGTGTGTGTAGACAGATATATAAGAATTAGAAATGATGATGCAATAAATGAGTTCAGGCAAGATCTTATGAAAGAAGATTGGAATGAGGTTTATGTAAATGACGTTAATGCTGCATACGAGTCATTCTTAAATACTTATTTGGTTTTGTATGAAAATCACTGTCCACTGGTATTATATAAGCAAAAGAAAACTACTGGTAAACCATGGATAACAAAAGGACTAGAAAATGCATGTAAAAATGAATGAAAGTGGCAAAAGTTATCCCTCTTTATAAATCGGGAGACAGACAAAGTTTTAATAATTATAGACCAGTATCATTGCTATCACAGTTTTCTAAGTGCTTGAAAGACTCTTTGCACAAAGATTTGATAGTTTCATTGAAAAACATCAACTGTTAAGCGAAAGTCAGTACGGATTTCGACGGAACAGATCAACAGCAATAGCATTAATGAATACTATTGAAGACATTTCATCAGCAACACATCATAATAAATATACTATAGGGGTATTCATTGATTTAAGAAAAGCTTTTGACACTCTGCAACACTCCATCTTGATTTCTAAGTTAAGAACTTATGGTGTGAGAGGAATGGTATTGAACTGGTTATTTAGATAATAGGTTTCAGTATGTGCAGTGTTTAGGCGACTCATCTGATAGAATGAAAATAGAATGTGGGGTCCCTCAAGGTTCTGTTTTAGGACCAAAACTTTTTAATTTATATATAAATGACATTTGTGATGTGTCAAAAATGTTGAATTTTGTTTTGTTTGCAGACGATAAAATTTTTTTATTGTTCCGGAGAGAACTTGAAAGAATTATGGTTATTGAAATGAAAAAAATTTAAAAACGGTTTGATGTAAATGAGTTATCACTGAATTTGGAAAAAACAAAGTTTATGATATTCGGAAACCGTGTAAAGGAGGAAGAGATAGTATTATCTGTACAGGGAGTATTAATTGAAAGAGTGACAGAATTCCGTTTTCTGGGTGTAATAGTGGATGACAAGTTAACATGGAAATCACATATTGAACATGTTAAAAAAAAGTTGGCTAAAAGTGTTTATATCCTGGGTAATGTTAGATATATATTAGATTGCAAGACAATGAGAATATTATATTTTTCATTGTTTCTACCCTATCTGAGCTATTGTGTTGAAGTATGGGGGAATACATACGTGACTGATATGAAATCATTATATTTATTACAGAAGAGAGCGCTTTGAATTATGCATAATGTTAAATATAGAGAACACACTAATAATTTGTTTATAAAATTGAAATTATTAAAACTAGAAGACATAGTGAAATTACAGACTTTAACTATTATGTTTAGGGCGAAAAATAAAACACTACCTCTTAAGTTACAAAGTTTATTTGTATTGTGTTCAGAAAATGGGGACGGCAGAAGGAAGTTTTATTTTAAGCACCGGTTTGCTCGAACCACGCAAAGGCAAATGTGTCCAACAGTCACAGGCATAAGAAACTGGAGTTCTCTCAGTGATCATCTTAAGTGTTGTATAAATGTTTCTCAATTTAAAATCTGCTATAAGAATAAAATGATGAACCAATATGAAGAAGTTGAAAAGAATAGAATTTAATTGTAGAAAAATGATCCTTTTAGTTTGATATTTAGTGGTATTGCTCATTGTTGAGTATATTGTTCTGTTTGCTTTATTTTGTTATGTGCAGAAAATTGTCATAGTGTAATTTTGGTTGCCTACTTGTATTATCACAGATAGGGGGCAGGTATCAATAAGAATTTATTCTTCTTCCTGCTCCTTTTCATGCATGGAAACAGTGTTACTTTAATTGAAAGGAAGATTGTGTATGGGAATGCATTACTGCTGTACCATGTGTGAAATAAAAAAATAAAACATATCATGTAATGTGTTTAAGGATGAAATCAAACACGAATGATGGCATGAAAAAGAGGATGCTGATGATGCACAGCAAGCCTCAAACATGTTGTTAGTAACACAGTGACTCCTCCGTTTGATAGTTTAGTGGAACGCTTTCTTATGAAGGCGCTTCCTGAATTCCCTGCTGATTTTGGCTCGACGACTCAAAAGAACGTAACTTGAAACAAAATGGTGAACATTCGGTGTCTTTCGTGCCGTGACTAAATCGTAACGGGAAATCGTTTTTTTTAACCCTTCAGCCGTGAAAAGGAGTAATGTAGGAGCTTCCAGTCCATACAGGAGGTGCATCTACCAAAGCTCTTGGACAAGCCTGAATCTCTGTAACGCTTGTGAATGCCATAAGTCAAGAATTGGGATGTGCACAACTAGACAACTAATGGGCACTGTTGTCAGTCGGTACCAGACGTGCTGGTTGTTTGTTCTGATGAATTTTCGTTGGTACCCAAGTCCGGTAAGCTCTTTGTCTGAATGTCTACCAGTTGGAGCATAGTTGTTGAAACACTATACATCTAGGCCTGATGTTTACATGTTTTGTTAACACCACTAGAACGAGAGGCTCATTCTGGACTCTCCCTTAGGAATAGGGTGAGGAGGTGGGTCGGGGCTGGGAGTAGAGGCGCTTCTCCACATCGAAAGGAGCCAGCTGAGGCTGGGCATGTCCTACTGGAGACCCGGACACACTGAAGAGATGTTATTAGATTTTCAAATGTTATTCTTTCTCATATTTATGACTGAGTTATGAGTTTTTTACATTAGACTCAAATTTAACTCAAACACTCAGATGTTAAGAGTTAGAGTTGGTTACTCAGATGTTATTCGACTGAATTGCAGGAGCATCCCTATTAAAGAAGGAAGTCACCCAGAATTCCCAAATCGAGACTTTGGCGCTTTCAGACACAAACAGGCACATTTTGCAGTGGGTCACTTTTGCTGGTCAGCTGTTGATCAGACGCTCCCGGACAGTGCTGTCCACACTCAGGACGCTGGGACGGTTCTCTTAACTTATCCTTGGGCCATAGACTGGATGCAGTGTTTGGACAAAGTGTGTGTGTGTGTGTTACGTCCCTCTGCAGCCCCTAATCATCTCAATGTTTTCAGCTGGTGCTAATTGGCCACACCTTGTCAGGTGTGGATAAAAGCATACCTGAAGCAAGCTTCCCAGAGAGCTCCCTAGTCTTTGCCTCGGTGGTACCAGCCATTTGAGCCAACCTGCTATGCCATTTTAAGATAAAACTTCTTTTCACCTACACTCTAGTATTCGTCTCCTTTTTTATGTTGCGGCTTTTGAGCCGGGTCGTAACATAAGCGGGGGCTCGTCCAGGATATTTGGACATTTTAGTGGAGACTGAATGTCAGTTTGTTTTGCTTTTAAGTGGGTGAGTGATGGTGTTCACTGTAATTGAGCAAACTCCCTTTAGTAAGTGTGTTTCAGCTGGGTGGCTGTGCTGCCCTTCCATCCAAGCACTTGTTTGTTGTTTTGCTTTATTGTTTTAGTTTATTGTGTTTGGTGGCTATCCTAGGTGGGGGTACGCTTCAGAGTTTGGTAGGAGACTATATCTCTGGTCTGCTGCCTGCTCTCGAGTTCGCGTTTAAAGTTGCCTCGAGGCTGGTACACCACTGAAGACTAGGGTAGGAAAAGTAAGGGTTTTGTTGTTTTTAGTGTTTTAGGCTGGGAGTTGCACATAGTAAATCTAGAGCTGGGCGATAGAACGATAACGATATGTATCGCGATATAACTTTTACTCGATAGAGAAATTAAGCTATCGCGATAGACCTCGCCGCTCTTGTCCTCATAAAAAAAAAGAAAAAAAAAAAGGTCAGCCGATCCAAATTAAGTAGCGCAGAGCCGGACCAATCACAGCCGCAGCGTCACGTCGCGTGACTTGTTACGTACAGCACAAGTGCCAAGCCGCACGTGTGTTTGTTTGGGAAGCAGCCAGCGGGTAATGGAGGAAATGAGTGTGCCGACTAGAAAAATCAACCGAGCGTGACCGAAGAGAAAACAGATGATGGTTCCAATGCCGGAGAGATTGTCGAACCGAAGAGCCATAGAAGTTCCGTAGTGTGAAGGTATTTCGGCTATTTCAACTCTGACAAAAAATAGAGTAGCGTGCACTGTAAATTGTGCCGAAAGCAAGTCTGGAAATACAATAAACTGGTGCATGCGTCACACTGTGCGCCACGTTATTGTTTCGGTGAAATGAATTTCTACAATACTGTTACTGTTAATTCTACTCTCTGCAGTGTTTAAATGCTTACATATACACACAGTTACTGTCCCTCCACACATACGACTCGGTTCTGCTTCTATGCCCCAGCTTTGTTTACTTTTTCCCACCGAGGCTTCTAGACTTCTGATTGGCCTACATTTCTGCACGGTTAGGAATCTAGCGCCACCTGCTGCTTTGGCATGTTCATAGCAGCGTTTTCCTTCATTTCTGCCTTTATGTGTGGACGGGATTATTTTTTAAAACGAAAACGTAAAATCTCCGTTTTCAAAAATACCCGTGTACGTGTGGACGTAGCCTCAGTCTCTGACTGGAAGCGCTAATTCGTCATTCGGCTTTTGTCAGACTAAAGTAACTGTTAAAACTGTTTGAAAAGCTCAGCTATACAACAAGGAGAGATTGAGAATTTCCTTTTAGTTCTCAGTTTATTTGATATTGACAAAAGTTAGTCAGTTTTGTCTGTTCTTCTGTAAAACAAACTAAGATTTATTTTTAGAATTAATATTTTGTTTCTAAGTGGAATTGACAGTTTAGTCTGTTTCATTTGTTCTATTTTGAAACTTAAACGCTTTAGCGGCTGCCTTTTGTGTAGTTTGCAATATTTGCCTTTATTTATCTGAAAAAGTCTCGTGTTCCTTAAGTACATCTACCCTGTTGAACTTATTATGGGAAATAAATATTTAAAAACAAGCTGCTGATTATTTCACATTTTACTTGTGAGCAACGGCACATTTAAATCTTACAAATATAGTTATTTGGCTTATATCGTGATAGATATCGTTATCGCCTGAAATGAAAAAAACATATCGTGATATGAAAAAATCTCATATCGCCCAGCTCTAAGTAAATCAGTGGCACCAAACTTGGTAGGAGGTTTGAGACCATTCATGATTCTGGTCTGTAGCTGAGGCAGGTAGGCTGTTTTTAGGTTGGCATTGTGTGTACACCATGTGTGTGCATATGTCAGTGTTGATGGATGCTAATGAGATCTTTGTGAGGTGAGTGTTTTATGCTGTGACCTTTAGTGTTGTGGGGAATATGGCTATTTTGTTGGATCACTTGTGAGTGTTGTTGGCCAGGTGATGGCAATAACACTGTGGGGTGCTGAGCCACCCTTGATGTGATCATTGTGTGGCCATAGCTCTCTATTTTGTGGTTGGTCACTAGTGTGCTTGATTTACTGAACTTTTTGGATTAAAGTAACTTGTTGTGGTATAGGGCCACTTGTATGTGACTGTTTGTGTGGTGGAGACAACAGATCACTTAGTTGTGATTATTTGTTGCTACTTTTGGTTTTGTGTTGTAGCAGATCAGGTAATCATTTTGGGTTTGACTGCTGTGCTCCTTTGTGTTGGTCACATGTTACTTTTTGTGTGTTCAGTGTGGCAACTTCAAATCCTCATGCCCATCCATGCTTACAGATGCCAACTATAATGTGAACACTGTGCTTCTGTTAGCTTCAACTTTTATTCCAGGTTTGTGGGTCAAGGACCTGAAGGCTTCAGAGGGGCTTTTAATAAATTTAAGGGTCCTAGAGGAACCCTTTTAAGGGAGGAGGTGTTGCGTCCCTCTGCAGCCCCTAATCATCTCAATGTTTTCAGCTGGTGCTAATTGGCCACACCTTGTCAGGTGTGGATAAAAGCATACCTGAAGCAAGCTTCCCAGAGAGCTCCATAGTCTTTGCCTCGGTGGTACCAGCCATTTGAGCCAACCTGCTATGCCATTTTAAGATAAAACTTCTTTTCACCTACACTCTAGTATTCGTCTCCTTTTTTATGTTGCGGCTTTTGAGCCGGGTCGTAACAGTGTGATTGAATGAATGAAACTTGTAGTAACGTGCTTAGAGTAGAAAAGTGCTCTGTATGTTGTACATGGCTGTGAAGTGTGAATCACACGGAAGGAAACGAGGCTGTTGTTGGTGTTCTCCCTAGAAAGGTAGCAAAGCTGGTCAAATCACAGTACACAGTTCACTACCTGTGTATGCAGCACCCCCACCCTGTCTGTGGAGGTGAGGGTGTGTGTAGGTGGTAGAGCTGAGTTAGAAAATAAGGGCTTACATTATATTAGTATTTCAGGGAGGAACCGTCTTGCTGTCTTGCTTGTGTGATGCTTGCATCCTTAAGCCTTTGGTGTCTCAGTGTGAATCCCACACTGGTTTGATGGACTGGGTTAATAAACCTCTCAGCAACCACACACACACACACACACACACACACACACACGCACAGCTGCCTGTTATTTCATGCCCCCATAAGGGAGCTGTGACCACAGACGTTGTAATACACATATCCAATTAGCTAAGGATTGCATCACATGTCTCTGGATTCTCATGGAGTGTCCACGCTGGCCTGTCCTACACACAGCCCATCAGATAGCACTGTTTTTACATTTTCCTGTCCTCAGTTCAACATTGCATCATTTATAGTATTCTGACCTCTATAGCCTGATTTGTCTTTGCAGTTTAAACAGTGTGAATTAGGGCTGGGCAATATGGCCTAAAATCAATATCACGATAAATTGAGCAGTTAACCTCGATAACGATAAATGGACGATAACCACCCCAAGTGCCAAAAAAACAAACGTTTTTTTTTTTTCTTTCATTTGATGGGGCTGTGGCAGGCAGCATAGTTCCTCCAGTTATTTTGATAATATTATTCCCCCTAGACCTATTCATTGCAATTATATTATTACCACTTTAAAGGACTGTAAAATGTCACTGAAAATAAATGAAGACAATAGTAGTAAGCACTTTTAGTGGTTAAGATTTATTAACTGAACAAAATAAAAAGTGTAGGATACAATATGTAACCATGCTCTCTAAAAAATGTGTATCCCTTGTAAACAAAATAGTTTAATAATAAATATGTTTCACATTGGCTATTCACAAAGTAAACAATGATTGTGCAAATGTAATGCCATCATGGACAAAGGCCTATCTCTGCTAAGGCCTTGAGGTACTATAACTTGTAAACAAATAATGTCACAAACACAAATGTCAATTGAACACAGAAAAAACTATAATAAATACTAAGCACTGCCATGTGACTAGTGAAAACTACAAACTCTTAAACAAAAACATTAAATTGTGCTGTTTGCAAAAAACTTCAATAGAACACTGATAGTTAAAATTAGGCAGGGCTTGAACATTTTTTTGTTAACAAGCGTCTCCTCTTCCTCCTCCACCAGCTCTACCTCCGTCGCTGCTGCTTCAACATTTAAATCGTCCTCCATTTGTTCACCCGTGTCTCGTCTTGTTACAGGTAGTAGAGTCATGTGACTCCACCCCGTCAAGTCTGTAACATAGCACAGCGTCTTAAAGGGACATGAACATCGCCAACCTGCACATGCCTTTTCTTTTTTTTTTAAATACCGAATTTACCGACATGGGCAAAATGACATCGATGAGAGTCATAAATTTCGGTAACGATAAAGTTTTGATATATCGCCCAGCCCTAGTGTGAATGTCCTGAAAGCCTGAGCTTAGGTTTTGTCTTTATTTACTCCACATAGTTTGAAGTTTTTCTGTTCAAAGTTACAACTTTAAAAGTGTTTTTTAAAGATTGCTAATGGTAAAATGTTAATGAACTAGTACATACATAGGACCTTTTTCCTCGATTTGAGAACCCGGCTCATGTTCTCCTGCGACTCTTATTCACACTTGATGCTACAGGGGAGGCGTCGGTGTCTGCTCGGAGGACGTCAGTCCACTCAGTTTTTTTCTTTTAGTCTTTTGTGTAAAATATACACGAGTTTTAGTCGTCTGCTGTTCCTGTGACAGTTTAACGCCCTGTGAGTTTTCTGTGGCTGCAGTTCATTTAATGTTGCTATGTAGGGCTGTGCTGTACGACCCATGTCTCATCTCCATAACAAAAAAACACGTTTTTCTGTAAATTCAGTGAATAGTTTGTACAATCACCACATTAAAAGTACTATTTCTTTTTTCATTTAAGTTCAGTAATCCAAAATGAAATGAATATGGATCTTTCATGGCCTTAACACACGAGCAGTTATCAGTTTCCATCATGCGGTGTGCTGGTCATTAAAACGGTCTGTCTACAAACCTGCACAGTGTCCAGTCTGTGCGCACGCTTAACATCATAAAGCGTTGTGTTGTTTGGCTCGCCCACGTGTCTGTTGTTGCAGCCGAGGATGCTACATTGCAGATTTCAGCACTCTGACCCAACACTTGTAGTATAAATGAAGTGAATCGTCTTGTGTGACGTGTTTTTGGCTGAGCGTTGTGTACCTGGAGTGTTGAGCAGTGCACAAAAGTGTATATCTACAGTGAGGTCAATAAGTATTTGATCACCCTGTGAATTTGCAAGTTCTCTTACTTCGAGATCATGGAGGGGTCTACAGTTTTCAGCATAGGTGCATTTCCACTGTGAGAGACAGAAAAATCCGGAAATCACATTGTATGATTTTTGAACAATTTATTTGTGAATTACTGTTTCAAATAAGTATTTGATCACTTGCTTATTAGCCAGATTTGTGACCCTCAAAGACCTGTTATTTTGATTTTAACACTCTGGGGTCGACCGACACGCCGGCGCGTCAAAGTCACATGAAGAATTTAAGACGACACGGCAACAACATGTAGCATCCCAGAGTCGAAAGGCCAGACTTCAAACTATATACCAGTTTTTAAATTGTGTCAATAGGCGACATACAACCAGGGTTATGATAAGAAATACACGTCATGTTTTTTTCTGAACAAACAGC
Source organism: Copadichromis virginalis (assembly GCF_057382275.1). Classification (NCBI taxonomy): domain Eukaryota; kingdom Metazoa; phylum Chordata; class Actinopteri; order Cichliformes; family Cichlidae; genus Copadichromis; species Copadichromis virginalis. The sequence continues at coordinate 471,812 of NC_140630.1, read as the reverse complement.
GGTGTTTACAGCGGGAGAAACGGTAAAAACGGCGTTTTCTAAGGACAGCGCTCGGAAACACTCTGCGCTTGCAAGTGAAAAAAGACCCTTTCCTATTGGTGTTAAAGTGTACTATGTCAACCAATCAGAAAAATGATATGGCAACATGTGGCATTGAGTTGTTTAGGGAGAGGGGGCAGGTTTAGGAGTGACGCCCACGAGAGAAAGAAAGAAAGAAAGAGAGCATGTTTTCACATGTGAGACATGAGTGATGTTTAGTGTGTTTGGAGGCTGTAGTTAGTGTGTAGTGTAGTCATTGTTTTGTTTTGTGTGTCAGTGATACCAGTGAATGTCACAGTTGCTGCCTTAAAGCTAGGGCTGGGTTTGATTATCGATTAAAATCGATTCTGGCTTGGATAACGTGATATCGATTCATTGAAATCCACCAGGATAAAATCACACTTCATGCACAGCTCTCTTTCTGTTTTCTGCATTATTCGCTTGCTTGTTACGCACAAGTCTACCGTTGTTCACAGCCTGTCGGACGCTGTTCTTTTCCTTTTAATTACTTCCAAAAAGAAAGCCTCATTTCTGCTGTTCAATACTGAACAAATCTAAACTTTTTAAAATTATGCAGAATTGCAAAATGCTCAGCTGTGTCTCTAATAAAACCTCTGTGACTTTGCTCTGCTTCACTTGAGCAGCATCAGGTAACGTTCATGTGCTGATTAATGGTTTTCTTTCATTTTTGATCTGCTGCAGAATATTTTTAAGGTCATCTGCTGTAAAATCCCAGGCAAGGAAAGCACCTTCATGTTTTCTTTTCCTCAGTTACTTTGACACAAAGACCTCTGCTGTGATGCTCACACCTTTTGAGAAAGTCTCGCAAGTGTCAGCTTTCTTTTTATAGAAATAAAGATATGGAAATGTACTGATACGTGATCAGAATTATAATATTTCTGACTGTCTGAGGCAAAATTAACCGATTCAAATCGAATCGTGGATCGAATCGATTCGTGTGAATCGACCTGCTGTCAGACCTTCAGGTTTATCCCTGTGCTGTTCTCCTTGGTCTTATACTGGACAGAAACGATTTTTTGGACTGGCACAAATCATTTGTGTACCTTCTCCTTTGATGCAGCACACCTCATTGTTCTGTAAATAGTTTTAAATGGTTATATAAAGAACGCCTGAGGCCTGGGCTGCATTTTTAGGTAAATAGTACCATATAACTTTGTTGTTTGCAAAACTTGTGCATAATTTTTAGAAATGTACAATTTCTATTTGCATTTCAAGTTATGAAAAGGATTCCTTAAACATGTTTGTGGATTTTACAGTAAAAAATAAAACTTTTTTTCTACTCAGATTTTACATTTTTTTGCCTAAATTTAGATCAACTGTGCTAATATCCATAATGCTAAAATGGAAAACATAACTCCAATTTCAGATATTTGAGGTTGTGCTGAAAATAGTGAAAACAAGGCAAGATGAACAGTCTTTAAAGGTGAAATATAGAAGTAAAATCAAAAGTGGTCAAAAACGGTCAACTATACCCTGGACCCCAGAGGGTTAAATAGTCGAGCTACACTGTGCTCATGGTTCTAAATTAGTAGCACCTGTCTGAGGTCGTTAGCTGTCATAAAGACACCTGTGCACCCCACAATCAGCCAAAGTCTAAGTAGCAACATGGGCAAAACCAAAGAGCTGTCAAAAGACACGAGACATAATTGTAGACGTTCACAAAGCTGCAAAGTGTGTGTTACTATGTTTGTGTAATCACAGTAACCCTGTGTCACGGTACCCTCGTCTGACTTTTACTCCCTTTAAGTTTGCACTCTTGGAGAACGTGTGAGAAGAACAAAGAAAATAAAATCAGTATATAGAAAATACAAAACTGTTCTCTGAACATGAAATGCTGTCCCGGGAGTGAGCTGCTCCCAGGCTGCTGCTCGTTTGTTTCTCATGTTCTGTGTGGAAGCAAATAAGGCCACGTTACAGTACTTTTATTTTGAAAATGTGGTAGCTACCAGCCAGTTAGCCAGTTGTGGCTGTTCTCTAACGTTCTCTTAGTTTAGGACTGCAGCTAGCAGCACTAGTCAGTCTGCAGCTGTTGTGAGCTGGCTGATCCACACTGACTGCTCTGCGTTGGGTGCAGAGCTGCTTGGTATATTCACTCTTGCAGCTCCTTATCATGCTGCAAATCCAAATCAGCAGCACTGATCAGGCCATTGAAGATCAAAGATTCAGGACTTTCTCCTTTGACTCGTGTGAACATTGCCCGTCGCTGTATAGATCACAGCTGAACAGATTTTTTTAAATAACTACTGATCGATTAGAAATGTTTGCTCTTTTTTTGTAACTTCTGAAAAACCTCGTTGATCACGTAAAGGCCGAATCGTGTCAGTCCCAGACCCCTGTGCTGGTGTTTACAGAGAGCTTCATCATTTCCACCCACAGACACAGTGGCCACACCATTTTCTTTAAAGGTGACAAAGGGGATAGCCAATTGTTTTTCTGTTTATCAGAGGTGACATGACCAGTGGCGCAAGGGGGCGAGGAGGCCCTGTGTTGCCATAACTAAATATACATCCCTGACAGCTCCATAATAGGTTCCAGGAAGTTCAGTCAAAAATAAAAACAAAGCAACATTTCTAGCTGATTGGCTTTGAAAGGCCGTTTTTCCTTGCTGAATGGGAAAAATGTGGACTTCAGCATTCCATGGCCGTGATGCCAGTCGGATTGGATAGGCGCAGCCTTGCGTGTGCAGAGCGAGCGTGATGTGAGGGAGACACATTGCACTGCAGAAACCAACTTTATGGGAAAGAATTTGTCTACATGTTTGAAAAAAACAGCAGATACTGGAAATGTTTTCAGTTGTGTACATCTGTCATCTTATCATGCGTTATTTAGAAATGTGCACGTGTGTGATTTTTGTGCTTTAAACGTAGGGCTGGGCGATATGACCCAAAATTCATATCTCGATATTTTTTACCTGGACGGCAATATAAGATATATATCTCGATTTTTTTTTCTTTTTTTTTTTAATCTATAAAGTAAGAACAAAAAGAGTTCTTAGTCAAAGCTGTGTCCCAGATGTCACACAGGCACTTTTATTAACATAGAGCATAGATGTACATAAGATTTACTCAAAAATAAATTATGAGCATTTATTAAATAATAATGCTCCATAAATAAAAGAAAACAATGTTGTTTTTGTGCATAACAAAAAGCTCACAATTGTGCAGTCAAAATGTAAACTAAAAGACACTGAGCATAGTAACAAAGACAGATTTCACAGCTGCTCTGTTCCCAACTTCTACTGTGTGACTGACAGCATTGAGTTTGAAATCCTCTTCGTAACCACGTCTCTGAACAGGTGCCATTTATGGTCCTTATACACAGTAGGGTAATATTACGCTGAAGCACAGTACCTATCACTCCGCGAAGCTCCTCGGTAGCTGTTGTCACTACCCGATCCGTACCGGAAACCCGATCGGTACCCCGCATGCGCAAATCTTACGTCACTTCCTCTCTTTGCCAACATTGCGACATTCAATATATTTGACTGATACGGTTAGCGCCCAGTTAGCTCCTAGCATTTCTCAACAGCTCTGCCTCCTTTTCGACTGCCCGGGACATTTAAACAATGGATAATCCGTATACAAAGAAATTCATGCTTTTCTCCTCAACAGAGAGCGTCCCCCGATTGAGCAACAGCGCCGTAAAATAAGAAGAATGGCGCCGAATTACAGAGTTAATAATGCAGACTTTGTAATATCTCACGTGTAGATTCATCAGCCAGATGAAGTGTTTACTGACAATTGACAGTGATAGCGCACATCATCATCACTATTCCAACAATCCTCTCTTCACAGACAAGCATAAACACACTCGACTATCGCTAAATCAGATTTAACACACGTTTGTAATGATGATAATTCAGTTTATAATAGGGTTTATTCGCTCGGTCAGCAGGTGGCGGTATCCTCGTACACTGGGGAGTAAACTGCCATTAAACGAACAGAAGAAGAAGAAAACATCTGCACATGCGCGGTACGGATCGGGTAGACCCGATTTGTACGGTCAGACTTTACACATGCGCAGTAAGGATCGGAGAGTCCTGATCCGTAATTATCTTTTTGTTTTTCGTTTTTGTCTACATTGTACTGAAATGCTTCATTATTGCAAACAATTTAAGATATACTTGTTATTCTTAACATCTTAACAGATACTCTGACCCATAACTATCGTAAAACGCTACGACCGGAAGTAGAAGTCGTACTAAAACATTTTTGACAGATTGCTGAGTGCCGTGTTCCACATAAAATCGGTTCGCGGCCATCAAGCACAACCAGAATTCATACATAAGGCGCGCTGTCAACTTTTGAGAAAATGAAAGGATTTTAGTCCGTGCGGCATCTCTGGGCTAACCACGCTAACGCCATGTTAGCGTGGTTAGCTCGTTAGCGTGGTTAGTTAGCTAACACGTTGACGGCGTCCAGCCCCACGCACGGGGCGATGTGCAGTAACTCGTTAACGGAGATTTGCCGTGTCCATCTTGTCGCTTCCTGCAGGTGAAGCGATGGGGGAGGAGGGGGAGTTGTGTTTAGTGAAGGAGGGGCGAGGCCGAGTAACGTTGCGTAAAGACAAAAGTGGACGAAAGAGAGGCAAACTTGCGGCTCCACAAGTATAATTATAACGTAACATAGACTATATCGATATAAAGGATATCGTCACATCTTATATCTCGTATAAAAAAATATACCGATATTTTTTTAAAAACTCGATATATCGCCCAGCCCTATTTAAACGTGCAGGGTGGTTTCTGGGTGTTCTTCTGTTGGGAGGTTTTTGGTTCTTTGGCTGTGTGTGGTTCATATCTGTGCAGGCTGAAATCCAGAAATACTTGCAACCATCTAATCCACGATTGAAAAATGATGCTGTTCCGTGTAATTCCTCGAAGTCAAAGCCATCGAGCAGCTTTTTATTCCTCAACACTGATTTTTGAAGCAGTTTATTTGCAGTCACGTGCGCATCTATCATTGTCAGTGCAGATGCTGATAAATGCATAAAGATAATGCACTCTCTGGAACGCCTCTCATTTGCTCAGCTGCCTGGAATTACGCCACAGTATCTTTGAGGAAGCACTACTTGAGCTTGGTTTAGGATTACTGCGCTCTTGGCACACAGCCTCAGTGTTACTCTTCACCACTCCTTTAGAAAAATGTTTTATCCCTCCCCCACCCCGCTTTTACCTCTCAAGTTTGGTTAAATTATGTGCTGAAAGATGTTTTATGACAAACAGCAAGCCCTGGGGAAGTGCACTTTGTACATGGGTGGAAGTGGGCTGCAATGTGAACAGCAGTGAAGTGGCTCGTTTTTCTCCTCCTCTCTAACCACTCAGTCTGTCCTCACGTTGGCACTCACAGCAGACAAGGAAACGTGGATTTCATGGAAGCAGCAAAAGTCTGCTTTTATTTGAAATGATCAGCACATTTTCTTACTGAAAGTGAACTAACTGTAAAAACGATTGGCTGACATCTCTTCAGTATAATGGTAGACCGGTACTTCTTTGTGATGCCCCCGCACACCTGTGCTCTCTCAGGTGTGAGCCCCCCTGCTGTGTTTCTGCTCTGCAGCTCACGGAGGCCCAAAGGGGCATGGACTATGACGGGCAGTTCAGTGCCCCACTGTGGATCAACCTGACTGGGTTTAATGTCTCCCCACCATCCACAGTCCACAGTGTTGTTCATGTGTTGCCATGGACAGCTTACACGTTTCATCACTTTTTCAAAATGACGACTTATGGGCCCCCTTTGCCCTCGGTATAGATCACGGTCATGTAGAACTGAAATAGATGGCAGCACTGAGGAATAGATGAGTGGGTTGGATCATAAGCTTTAAGCTGAATGTCCAACGTGTTCATGAAGCCAGTGCACCAGTACAAACAGTCCCTGTACAAGCCCACCATGGTTTTCTGTTAAAATAGCACACAATTATACATACACTGGTTTAGTGTTTCCAGCTTTGATTGTATACCTGCCTCTATGACTGATAACTGTGGTGAACAGTAGTTGTAGCTGGCATCTGTTTATTGGCCTCATTCCTGCTCATTGTGTCACTGCATGTTACCACTGTGCTGCTGGTGTCTTTTGGAGCATTGGCACCTGTTGTTAGCTACCAAAGAACAAGCCTGCCACAGCTTATCTCTACAGTGTTTCATGCTGTAGTGTCAGTTTTTGGAGACTTTGCAACCCTTATGCAACCTTTACATCCCAGATTTTAATCAGATGTCGGTAACAGATAATCTAAATAAACTGCTATAAGGTGCAACACACCACAAACACATTGAAAGCCTGGTGATATTTATTCCCTGCAGGCCAGTTTATATAAAAGCACTGAATGAAGTGCTGCTTTGTCACAGGCGTTTGCATTTATTAATTCTGTAATGCAGGAAATGTATAAATGCTGTTATACTTGATTGTAATCTGCTGCTTAACTTTGCTGCTGGAATTACAGATAAGAGAACACAGGAGACACAGAAATACCTGTTGAGTCAATAAAATTCAATTCATTTTGATCTGTTGACCAACTAAAGGGATCTTCTTTAACAGCTTGGGGACGGTGACCTTTAGCGTTTAAATGTATGATGTCCAGCTCTCACTGTAGAAATCAACAGCAGCTCTGAGCGTGCAAGAAAAACTATTCACTGGACTTTACATGTTTATTTCAACACATTTTCTGTCTCAGTCCATCTGTTGTCTTCTTTCCAACATTGCTTTATTTTCTTGTCTTTTGTGTTTCTTAATGATTTTCAGTCTCCATTTTATCCCCTCATTATCTGATACTGTCTCTGATTGGGGATTGTTTGTTGCAGAAGAAGAGTCACGTGACTTTATAAGGATGGTTTTTAATGGAAGCAGAAAGCTTTTCTTAACAGACAAAGTTGGTAAGGACTGTGGTGAGACACGTTATTTCCAACTGGAAATTAAAGAATGGTAAATGGTAAATGGCCTGTATTTATATAGCGCTTTACTAGTCCCTAAGGACCCCAAAGCGCTTTACATATCCAGTCATCCACCCATTCACACACACATTCACACACTGGTGATGGCAAGCTACATTGTAGCCACAGCCACCCTGGGGCGCACTGACAGAGGCGAGGCTGCCGGACACTGGCGCCACCGGGCCCTCTGACCACCACCAGTAGGCAACGGGTGAAGTGTCTTGCCCAAGGACACAACGACCGAGACTGTCCAAGCCGGGGCTCGAACCGGCAACCTTCCGATTACAAGGCGAACTCCCAACTCTTGAGCCACGATCGCCCCCGAAATACATAATTTCCCCAAATATATTAGTGACATAACAAGTGTATAGATGTTTTCTGTCTTTTGTTTTTCTGTTTTTCCAATGTGTAACAGCGTGTAACACTTTGTAACAGTGTGTAATGGTGTGTAACGGTGTGTAACACTTTGTAACGGCGTGGGACAGCGTGTAGCACTTTGTAACGGTGTGGGACAGCGTGTAGCACTTTGTAACAGTGTGTAATGGCGTGTAACAGCGTGTGACAGCATGTAGAACTTTGTAACAGCGTGTAGCACTTTGTAACGGCGTGTAGCACTTTGTAACGGCGTGTAGCACTTTGTAACGGCGTGTAACACTTTGTAATGGCGTGTGACAGCATGTAGCACTTTGTAACGGCGTGTGACAGCGTGTAGCACTTTGTAACGGCGTGTAGCACTTTGTAACGGCGTGTGACAGCGTGTGACAGCGTGTAGCACTGTGTAACGGCGCGTGACAGTGTGTAGCACTTTGTAACGGCGTGTGACAGCGTGTAGCACTTTGTAACGGCGTGTGACAGCGTGTAGCACTTTGTAACGGCGTGTAGCACTTTGTAACGGCGTGTGACAGCGTGTGACAGAGTGTAGCACTGTGTAACGGCGCGTGACAGTGTGTAGCACTTTGTAACAGCGTGTAATTGCGTGTAGCACTATGTAACGGCGCGTGACAGCGTGTAGCACTTTGTAACAGTGTGTAATGGCGTGTAACAGCGTGTAGCACTTTGTAACAGCATGTAACAGCGTGTAGCACTCTGTAACAGCGTGTGACGGCGTGTAGCACTCTGTAACAGCGTGTGACGGCGTGTAGCACTTTGTAACAGCGTGTAGCACTTTGTAGCAGCGCGTGACAGCGTGTAGCACTTTGTAACAGTGTGTAATTGCGTGTAGCACTATGTAACGACGCGTGACAGCGTGTAGCACTTTGTAACAGTGTGTAATGGCGTGTAACAGCTTGTAACAGCGTGTAGCCCTTTGTAACAGCGTGTAGCACTTTGTAACAACGTGTAACTGTGTGTAGCACTTTGTAACAGCGTGTGACAGCGTGTAACAGCGTGTAGCACTCTGTAACAGCGTGTAGCACTTTGTAACGGCGTGTGACAGCGTGTAGCACTTTGTAACAGTGTGTAATGGCGTGTAACAGCTTGTAACAGCGTGTAGCCCTTTGTAACAGCGTGTAGCACTTTGTAACAGCATGTAACAGCGTGTAGCACTCTGTAACAGCGTGTGACGGCGTGTAGCACTCTGTAACAGCGTGTAGCACTTTGTAGCAGCGCGTGACAGCGTGTAGCACTTTGTAACAGTGTGTAATTGCGTGTAGCACTATGTAACGACGCGTGACAGCGTGTAGCACTTTGTAACAGTGTGTAATGGCGTGTAACAGCTTGTAACAGCGTGTAGCCCTTTGTAACAGCGTGTAACAGCGTGTAGCACTTTGTAACAACGTGTAACTGTGTGTAGCACTTTGTAACAGCGTGTGACAGCGTGTGACAGCGTGTAACAGCGTGTAGCACTCTGTAACAGCGTGTAGCACTTTGTAACGGCGTGTGACAGCGTGTAGCACTTTGTAACAGCGTGTGACAGCATGTAGCACTTTGTAACGGTGTGTAACACTGTAATCCCAGGTGTGAAGCGCAGGGGTGAGGAGCTGAATGTAGGAGAGCTTTTTAAGTGTGTGGGTGCTGTATACCCTCACTATCCCCAACGATAATGAGATGGCAGAGATCAGCATGCAGAACTAAGTCAGTGATGTACTTTTGCTGTGTTTGGAAAGCGGCTGACACACTGGCTGCCAGGGAAACCCACACTGCTCCGTTGCCTGCTCAAAGCACTCTCCCCTTTAGCCCAGGGTAAACTGAAACAGCCAAGATTAGTATTCATCCCTCTTAATGCTGTAGCTTATAATATAGTCATTAGGTGACTGGAGACTAAGCCATCCCACCTAACTGCTGTGATTTATTAAACACACAGAGGATTTGCTGTCAATGCAGTGTGGACATAAAGCGAACGTCACGTCTAAGTACAGTGGTATCAGCTTATTAATGCTGATGAGCTGTGCTGTAAGTGGTTACATTCATACTGGGGGAGGGATGAAATGGGATGACTCTCAACTGAATCCTGCTTTCCTGCATTTAGTCCAAGTATCTGAGTTGCATCGCAACCAGCTAGCATGTAGGCTCCTGGTGTTTGTGTGTCAGTTTACCAGCCTGTATTTGTGCTCAGTGTGTAGTTATACTTGCACATCAAGTAAAAGTTATTTTGTTAGTGTAGGACGTGGTAGCTATTTGCATACTGGTGTTCTTTTTTCTTACTTATTTAACTGAGTGTTGTTTCTAAAGTCAGCACAGCAATCTTCTCAGGGTGCTTTGTGTTGTAAGAGAGAGTCAGACGTTCTTCTCTGGTACTTTTGGGAAAAACTGGGCTCAGGAATGGGCAGCACTCTGTCACAATGACTGGTGTGAGGCAAACGGAGCTGAGTACACACTTTCTGAATAGGCTTTGTGACATGTTCAAGCCGTGACACCCATCTAATTTTGTCAATATATCAATAACTATATTAACCAAATGTCATGTAACATGTGTGACAGTTGGTGTGTGTGGTATCACAGTGAGATGAATAATTATTCTTTGGCAGGGAAATGAGACAAACCCATCTCAGGTGTGATGTTTGAATTGTGGATGCATTTCCAGGTTGGAGAGTGGTTTTGATTTAGAAGATTTTCATGAGGAAATCTGAATATGACATGTTAGTATAGACAAGGCAGCAGCAAGGTGGAAACTGAAGGTATTATTATGGGATATTGGATGTTATAACCCCTCAGAGTAATAACTGTTTTTGGTGTGTTTCATTGGATAATAGGAGCCAAAAACAAGCTAAGAAACAAAGCTAGGCCCATGAGGCAAAACCAGTAACAATATGATACCCTCCTGGCAATAAGAAGGTAATGTGTCTGCTTTCCATCATAATGACCTTATGGGCTACTGTTTTAGTGTAGCAGGATTATACCAGATTATAATATTTAAATTAAGCCTGACTTAGGCTGCCAGCATTCTGCTTGGTTTAAAGCAATAATGTAAATATCAAATCAAATCAAAATTTATTTATATAGCACATATTAAAAACAACAGTGTTGACCATAGTGCTTCACAGTCAATAAAAACATGAGACAGTTAAAACAAACAATAGAAGAGGACAACAAACAATAGGTAACAACGCAACAAGCTAAAACAGCCAACTAGACAGAATCAAAAGCCAAAGTAAAAAAATAAGTTTTAAGACGTAATTTAAAAGACTGGATAGACTCGGCAGTGCGAATATGAACGGGGAGGTTATTCCAGAGTCTGGGTGCCACGGATGCAAAGGCCCGGTCGCCTCTCGACTTCATTCGAGTCCTAGGTTGTGCTAGGAGCCTATGGTTGGATGATCTAAGTGCCCTGTTGGGATTGTATGAATGGAGTAAATCAGAAAGATAACTGGGCGCTAAATTATATCTCGTTTATTGTTCTGACTTATTAAATATAACGTGTAGTGTGTGCTAGGTTTGGTGTAATGAGCTGCAAATTATAAAACTGCCTGTTTCTGTTTAATACTACATGAACAAGTTATTAAAGCAAACTTCAAGAAGTGTGACCATTACCAGGAAACACCTGTGGTACTTTCTGTGTAATTAGCAGGAATAAGGACTGTTTTTATTAGTACTGAAAGTATTATTAGCTACCAAACATAAGCACCTTTCTTCACCTTAGTGTTCAAGACATGTGGCCACAGATCTGACGATCAGATTACCAAATCCACCCGTGAAGCTTTCAGTTTACCGGTCAGTTTACGTTCCTACCATCACCTAAGGCCCGGTGCTCCGGGTGGTGAGGTCGGGGCAGCAGACATGAGTTTCCTTTGAAGAGTAGCTGGGCTCACTCCATCTCCTTAAAATTCTGTTGCTTACTTTTAAAATTACTAATAACACAGGACCAAGCTATCTTAAGGAAACTCTTAAACTCATATGCTCCTGCGAGGGCTTTAAGATCATCCTCACAGTTATTATTGTTGGTTCAGCCCAGATCTCGTTTGAAGTCTAGAGGTGATCGAGCGTTTGCTCTAGCTGCACCTGAGCTGTGGAACAATCTCCCGATTGGCATCCGGGCGTCTGATTCTATTCAATCTTTTAAATCACGGCTTAAAACATATCTGTTTGAACTTGCTTTTTCTACCAGTTAAATCCTGGCCTTGTTTGCAGTGAGTTATTCTATTAATTTTTCTGTTTGTCTTGCGTTGTCTATGTTCTCTATCACTGTGTTTGATGGTACAGCTTTACTTTGCTATAGCTATGTGCTATAGTTTACTCTTATTAGTGGATTTTACCTGTGAACATAATTCCACACTTATATGACTCTGATGTTATAATGTTAATTGTTTTATTCTTTTATGTAAAGCACTTTGGCATGCCCTTGGCTTTTAAATGTGCTCTATAAATAAAGATTGTTGTTGTTGTTGTTGTTGTCCTACAGAGAGCCCAGCTTCTCTTGGAGAGTAGAGCTGCTGCTCCTCCACAAACTCCATCCTCCTTTAGGCATAGGTGTCACAGTTGCCCTGCCTTTGTCTTATGTCTTTAGACGTATGATTCACTTTAATCCCACTAAGTCTTTAAGTCTTTGTAGTGTTTTGTTTTTAATTGGTTCAGGTCAAACTGAATAGATTTAATTGAGTTTAGACATAAACACAGGTGTCTTAATTTTAGAATAGGTGCTGACAGCAGATCTAAAAATGGTTCTCTTAAATCAGTGCTGGGGAAGTCCAGGCCTCGAGGGCCGCTGTCCTGCAGCTTTCAGATGATGATCCAACACAGCTGATTTAAACGGCTAAATGACCTCCTCAACATGTCGTGAAGTTCTCCAGAGGCCTGCTAATGACCTCATCGTGTGATTCAGGTGTGTTGACCCAGGGTGAGATCTGAAACCTGCAGGACAGCGGCCCTCGAGGCCTGGACTTCCCTGCCCCTGTCTTTAGTGGTACTTGGTGATTGTGAAGAACTGCCTGTAAGGAGATTTTTACAATTCAATGGCAGTTTTTCAGGCGCTGCATCAGTTGTTAATAGCGGCTGTGCGTTGTCTCCAGTAGAGTGCGCCTGCAGTGTGATCGTGTGGGGGAGGGCGTAGTGTGTGAACACACTTGCACAGTGTGTGTGGTTTCTGGAATCTCTCCCGTTCCTTGGGAATGCCATTAATGGGGAGGTGAAGGAGAGCAGCAGGTGAAACAAATAAGGATGATAGCCACACACACACACACACACACACACACACACACACACACACTTCAGTCTCTTTTTGGCTCATGCAGACTGGATGTTGGTGCCAGCTCTGTCACCACATATGAAAATGGTCACAATGGTGTTTGACACTAGGTTTGTTTGCTATTATATACACAACAGTCTAATTCCACATGGATGTGTGTGTCTAAAGGCACATGTAGACTTGAGTATTTCCAGTGCAGCATCTTATTACTTATCAGCTGTTTGTTTTCTTATCCTCGTGCCTGCTGATATGTGGTGGACACGTCGACGTTCCCTGCATTTCCATTTTTCCTTAAATCAATCATCCTTCGACTCTGCACTCTTCGCTTCTGTATCGTGGATAACTGACACGATCCAGTCTGAGCCTGAAACCATGTATTAGTTTATCCTGCTGAATGACAGTCCACAGCCTTACTCTGTACTATTTCCAACCTCACACACTCCCGGCTCTATGCGCTCTCGCTCCTGCTGCCCACCTAAAGTTTGCCCCCCCCCCCCCCGTCCTGCATCATAACCAAGACACACGCTGACATTGGCAAGGATACATGGTTAAAAGATGGGATGGAAATTGCGCGTCTTGCTCTCCACTGTTTGTTTTTCTGGAAATAGAGGTGATAATATGAGCCCATCTTATCTGAAGGGCACCTCACTGTGATACTACAAGCAAACACTTATGCATCCAAATGAAATGGAGCCATTTGAATCAGGCGGCTGCATTTATGCTTTAAGAGCTGATAGGATATGTCAGCAGTGACATTTTACATGATGTTCAGTGTGGAGCAGAATATCTCGCACTTAACATCCCCATTAATACAGAACTGTTCATATGTGCTCAGGTTTTAATTTGCTGTGATAAAACATCCGTTATCTATAATCACAGTGACCGTGACTAGTGCTCGTCCATCACAGAGGGGACAGCAGACTGTGAAACACATTAAGTGGACGCTGGGGCCCAGCCAGCTCCCTGCTGGAATAATGTAGTCATTGTGCAAAGTATGCACCATTGAAAATACATTTTACGTACAGGATAACAGGTGCAGAGCAGCACAGTGGCTGGCAAGCTGTGGCCTAGGCACGGTTTGGTAATAAAGTCATGCTGGCTGAATAATGCACCTGCTTCCTTTTTTATTAGCTCTGTTTTTCAGACTGGAAACAGAATTCTGCTGGCAGCAGTAGTAGCTGGACATCATCTACAGTTTTAGACAAACCACAGTTACGATACGTGCATCTCATATCTGAGGCCTTCTCACCTGACGATAATAATGATGGGATTGGGTCAGTGAATGATGCACTTACTTATGTGTAGATCTAAAACATATTCATTCATTTTTAATTAATATTAAAGACAAGTCTGTGGTGGATGCTTTCCACTGAAAACTCATTGTTACATTTGTTTGAAAAGCTGATCCAGCTTTGAGTTCTGCTCAGGCTTCAATGAACTGAAATGTTCATTTACTGAATACATTTATATTTGAACTAGGGCTGGGCGATATGGCCTAAGATTCATATCGCGATATAATTTGAAGCATGTGCGATAACGATATCTATCACAGTATATTATTTTCTTCTGTATAACGTATTTTCCACACTATAAGGCACACTTAAAATCCTTTAATTTTCTCAAAAATCAAGAGTGTGCCTTATGTATGAATTCTGGTTGTGCTTACTGACCTCGAACAGATTTTGGCAGAAATCTGCTAAAAATGTTTTAGTACAGCTTTGGTAAGCCGCACTGCTTGATGGATCGTCAGAGCATTACGCTGCCGTAGTGAGGAGCTTCGCGGAGTAATCTGGGTCCAAAACTCTGTCAGCTTCAGGTTCCAAAGTCAAACGAACACTGAGAGTTAAAAACGGTCTAAATTATTTCATCTGTAATAAAATCATCAGTGTTGCTGCTTTATCGGGTGTAACAATTAAGTTTAACATCCATGAAAACAGAATTTATTAAATTTAACGGAGTTAGAAGTTAACAGGAAGTTAGATCGCTAGTTTACACCTAAACATTTCATAGCATGTTCTGACAGAGATTTCTGAAACTAATTCAAACGTACAGCTCTGCTATCACTTCCAACATAAATGAAGACAGGAAACTAAACAGCAGTGGCGTTTGCAGGGTTATTGAAGTTGGACTACCTGGTATATAATGTTGTGCTACGTGATTGCTAGCGACACAGCTATGTTAGCATAACATTAGCACAGTGAAGCTGCAGGATGAAGCCAACTTTTTTTCCACTCATTAAAAGTTAACGTGAGGGATTCTGGTGGTCAGGGACAAATGCAATCGCATAGCAGGATGCTATACACGGGGCAAACTTCAGTCAGAAGAACAACTGAGATTATTCATCCACAATACGAGGTTAGTTATTAATATACTGCAACAACATGGGAACAGAACAGCTGCGAGAGAATTCAACATTAATGAATCAATGTTACAGAAGTGGAGGAAGCGCAGTTTTTGGCTTTCCCCATATTTCAACAGTGCTTCATCTCTTTGCTATGACTGTCGGCATAATTTGCAGATGATCATGGTTTTAGCCGCTGCGATGCTTTCGACCAAAACAGGCGCAGCTTGATGACGTGATTTACTCAGGAACAAATAAAATACTGAAAAAAGCCAAACAATAACATTTTAAGTTATCTAAGTGACTCATATATCATGTTTAACCTGAGTAGCGAAAGACGTCGGTGGGTTTGAAAACGATTTGTCGGGAGTCCGGTGTTCTCATGGCTCTAGTGAGCCTTGCTGTCGCTAACCGATCCGTACCGGAAACCCGATCAGTACCCCACATGCGCAAATCTTGCGTCACTTCCTCTCTTTGCCAACATTGTGACATTGAATATATTTGAATGATACGGTTAGCGCCCAGTTAGCTCCTAGCATTTCTCAGCAGCTCTGCCTCCTTTTCGACTACCGGGACATTTAAACAATGGATAATCCGTTTACAAACAAATTCATGCTTTTCTCCTCAACAGAGAGCGTCCCCCGATTGAACAAGAGCGCCGTAAAATAAGAAGAATGGCGCCGAATTACAGAGTTAATAATGCAGACTTTGTAATATCTCACGTGTAGATTCATCAGCCAGATTGTTTACTGACAATTGACAGTGATAGCGCACATCATCATCACTATTCCAACAATCCTCTTCACAGACGAGTATAAACACACACGACAATCAAATTTAACACACGTTTGTAATGACGCTAATTCAGTTTACAATAGGGTTCAGTCGCTCAGTCAGCAGGTGGCGGTATCCTCGTACACTGGGGAGTAAACTGCCATTAAACGAACAGAAGAAGAAGAAAACCCCTGCACATGCGCGGTACGGATCGGGTAGACCCGATTTGTACGGTCAGACTTTGCACATGCGCGGTAAGGATCAAGGAGTCCTGATCCGTAATTATCTTTTTGTTTTTGTCTACATTATATGGAAATGTTTCATTATTGGAAAAATTTTAAGGGATACTTGTTATTCTTAACAGCTTAACAGATACTCTGACCTCTAACTATCGTAAAACGCTTCGACCGGAAGTAGACACCTTTCGCACATGCGGGGTACCGATCGGGTTTCCGGCACAGATCGGGTAGTGAGCCTAGCCCCCGGCTAGCTATCGAGCTAGTGGGTAACAGACGTCTCCGAAAACGTCGGAGCGCTTTTGAAAATATGCAGTGTCTTGATAAACTGAGCAGATATTTGAGGTTTACACAGCTACATTCTCGCCTGAAAATATGTTAAACGTTTATTTTGTGACCCAGAAAGAATAATAAGAGTAATATTAAAACTAACTAGCTGCCGCCATTGTTGGAAACTGAGCTGGGCTGCGCTATGAATTCTGGGACACAGCTTCTTCCTCTTCGGGGTTTAACGGCAGCTGGCATCCTTGTACATGCAGTGCTGCCATCTTCTGTTTCAGTCCGTTATTACACTCTTAAATCCTGCTACTTATTCCTGCGTCTTTTGTGATCTTACAAAGCTTCAAACGAGGCGTCGACTATTAAATCAGTCGTCGACGAGTCTGATAGTCGACTAATCGTGGCAGCCCTAGTACATAATTCATCCAAATATCTCAACCCGTGTTTTTTATCATTGTGATGACATCTGTCCTCTGCTTGGTGTCACTCATGGTGAAAGGATTGCTCAAATAAAATGTGTACTTTTGAATTTCAGAGCCACATTTATGTCTGTCTCTCCCTGATGCAGACAACACTACCACCTTAACATGGAGCTACATGACTTGTAGTAAAATGTTACATTTAAAAACTCACCAGAAGTCATTTTCAAACAATTATAAGTTGTTCTTGTCATTTAAGAACCGTGCACATCATCACCAACAG
Organism: Copadichromis virginalis; assembly: GCF_057382275.1. Classification (NCBI taxonomy): domain Eukaryota; kingdom Metazoa; phylum Chordata; class Actinopteri; order Cichliformes; family Cichlidae; genus Copadichromis; species Copadichromis virginalis. The sequence goes on along the minus strand of NC_140630.1, from coordinate 454,875 downwards.
CTACGTTCACCCCATTGCAGGGCTCCTTAGAAGGGACTGTTCAGGCCTCCATGGAGTGCCGCACAGAGGCTCTGGACTTTACACATAAGGATGTTGTGTTAAGTCTGGTACTGAACTATACGTTTTGTCCTCTCTGCCCCACAGAGTTGATTCTGTTCATGTGGATGTTTTCAGTTGCAGAAACGTCTCAGTGACCCACACAGCAGCTTTTTCCACACCTCCCCCTCCTCTCAGTGGCTTTAGTCACTATAGCAACCACATCCCACAGCTGTGTGGTGATGTCACACTTTCTCAGTCATCTAAAGCTCATCATGGCTGATCCTGTAGGTGTGTATGTAGGAGTATTCCTACACTAGCTTTAAAACAGAGTAGCACAGCTGTATTATAGTCCATACATCCAACAAACAGCATTCAAACCTTTGGTGACTGGCCAGGTGTCACAACCTTTACAAAATAATAGGTCATAAATACTTAAATTAATAAGGTTAGGGATATATATATATATTTGCCTTAGCATGAGGCGCCTCAGCACTGCAGTCACAGACCTTCTTACTCGTGTCACTGGTGGGTTATCAGTGTGTGGGTCCGGGCCACAGCGTCTGTGGCAGAGGGTGTTTCACCACTGCTGTTTGACCTGGCAGAGCTCCCACAGATACATGACTCACCGTCGGTCAGTTTAGTGATGATGACCGTTTATAACACAGGCTCTTATACACTTCCTTTCCATATAACACATTCTTAACATCTCTGTTCAGTAGAGCAGGGCGATATGACCAAAAAAATTTATCACCATATACATTTGAAAAGTTGTGATAACGATATAATTGATGATATAATTGACACAAGACAAAATACTTTACAACTCCTCAACTTTATTAGTGCAAAAAACCCCGACATCAATGTATTTCCACTGAAACAAGCAGCTGTTTTTTATCTGCATTAAAGTTATATAAAATGTAACAGTGCAAATTCCTCACTGACAGTTTAACCAAAAGGCGTTTTCAGTGGAAACTGGCCGACACATCCTCAGCATAACCATGTATAATATCCACAACACTTAAAGAGGTTATACACACACAGTACGGTAACATTATGGTGAAGCACAGTACGTATCACTCTGCGAGGCTCCGCCTATGATAACCGTAATGCTCCGACAATCCATCAAGCGGTGCGGCTTCGTAGCTCAGCAAAGTCGTACTGAAACATCTGACAGATGTTCGAGCGCCGTGCACATAAAATCGTTCCGAGGTCAGTAAACACAACCAGAGTTCATACATAAGGCACACGGGATTATAAGGGGCTCTGTCGACTTTCAGAAAAATCAAAGGACCAGCCCTACTGTTCAGTTTTAATAAATATAGATGACATAGGCAAACCTCACAGCAGGCCTGTCAAACCTATGGCCCAATTATACAGTTATATCTGCCCTGCGAGATAATTTCATATGTCAATTATTAATGTCCCGTCAGTGTGTGGGAGCCGCGGGTTCAGCCCTGCTGAGAATCAGTGCAGGCAGGGGTGGGACTCGATTTCAATGGGCACACCATGTGGCCAATCACATGTAATGACAGACTGGGATCATACCATTATGTGAAAGAGTCAAAGGGGCAGACGTTCCAAAGACAGCAACGGTAGTGGTACAGGCCAGGTACACTGGGACACGGGGAGGTGGGTTTAAAGGCAAGCGTGTTGGGAAAACGTGAAGAGAGCAGCTTCTGACCGCAGTGATAACGGGATGAGCGCAGAATTTCTTAGGAGCTAAAATGAAAAAGATTAAATGTACAGTTATTGAACGTCCCGTAAAATAAACTACATGCAGAAGTGTGTGCATGTTACCACACAAAGTCATTAAGAAATAAACGACTACATGACAGAAAAGTTTCTACTTTACAAAGTTCTGTTTATTTACGACTACAGTGTAAAACCCCAAAAACCTTTTATGCTGTTTTCCAAATGTGTTCATGATAACTGAAGAGTCTTTGTTTGGCTGTCACAGCAGCTTTTTCTTTATCATGTAGAAGAACATTAAACAGACTGTGTCACAGGGATGTGGTGACCTCTGACCTCGGACTGACAGACTTGGCAAAGGAAAATGAGGAGCATGAAGTAGGCAGTGAAAGGATACTGCTGATCCATGAACGGGACAGTAAGTGCTGACTGTGCACTGAGGAGCAAAGGGAGAAAAACGCCACACTCTTGTTGTGTTTGTGGCCTCATTTATATCTGTTCTTCTAAATAGCAACAAATGTCTAAAATCAGCAGACGTCTGCAACGTTCTGGTTTATTTCCCACAGAGTCCAGTCAGCCCTGTAACTGCCTCTTAAAGGGATGCATGGAAGTTAGTGGGTCTCCATCATTAGAAGAACTCCATATTGTGCTTAGATCCTGCATTTTGGGATTGTAGAGCTCCACGACTCTGTTTGGAAAGCCTTACAAAGACACCACAATAAACAGAGGCCTGTTTGCTTTCTGCTTTTGTCCTTTTTGTCTGAACAGTGTCTTCAGCTCAGATTCATCTGCTGTAGTTGCTCCCTGTGCTCTAAGCTTTTCTGCTCCAGTGCCAATAGATGCGCATGTGTTAAAGACGGCCTCTGTTGCTCAGAGAGTTTGCCTCATCCTGATGTGCTCTCTGGGGGCAGAGGTTCACCCCCGGCTCTCTTCCCTTCCTTTGCGAGGGCCATTTGTGAAGGTAATGCACACATGGCTGGATCCTCTCCTACAGCTCTGAGCAGAGAGACGAGCTCCAGCAAGTCAAGGTAGATGGGATCAGGCTCATGGTGAATCATAATGGCTTCATTTCACAAACTGGTTTTCTTTTGGTCTCCAGTTAAGCTCAGCTCCAGTTGGACTTGTGTACAAGACAGACTGTATGCAGCAAACACAGCTCATAGAAGGCAACACGCCCCTCTGACTGAAAACTCATTTCTTTATTGCAGTTTGGTCAGTGTCGTCCTGAGGTCAGTCTAAGCTTGGCTGCAGCTATAATTATTTATTTTCCTGGACTTCTCAAAGGCCACAGAGCGGCTGCATTCAGCCCTGTGTTTACTGATGGCCCTTTGGATCGTCTCAGATCTTCCTCTTAAACTACATGTGTTTGAATATAAAGTAATAAACCACTGCCACCCTCCTAGAAAGCTGATGGACACCTATCATAGTCTTGTGAGTCAAGTGAGCACCGAGGCTTTGTGATTGCTTCTGCAGATATTTGTGAAAGAACTGCTCTCAGGACCAGGGATGGGATGGGTTTCCATAACTGCTACATCCAGGCCTTGCATCACCACGAGCAGTGCAAGCCACCAGACACAGTAGTGTGAAACAAGCCACCGCTGGACTGTAAAGCCGTGGAGACAAGTGCGAAATGATGCTTCTGACAGTGTGACGAGCAGCACCTGACTGCACTGTGCTGGTACGGTGTGCATTCTTGTAGTCGGCTCTTAGTTTCACCCTCGCTGCTGCAGCACACGGAGACAGCTCCCAACGCTGTGGGAAAAGCTTTCAGGCTCACAGAGTGGGTAGTGGTCCTTTGTAAATATGCTCTTAAATCATTATAGTGATTCATTTTATTTATTGTTCATCACTTTGATCATTATCTGTTGTGTTTACGTGTGTGATATAAAAAGCTAGAGTGTTGGTGACCCTGCGGTGCTCACAGACTGATCTGATTGTTGTTCTTTGGTCGGGTTGTGCAGATTGACCCTAAAAACACTGGTGGAGGTAAAAAATGAAGAAGAATAGATCAATAATAGGGAGTGTGGAGCCTCTTTACCCAAATGCTAACCTATTCTACTGTTAGCACACTTCTCTCCCTGCCTTAGCAGTGCCTGTATCGAAGATCTTGCACCCCCCTCGTCTTCCCCTCACCATTAAGTAAAACACAGGTCATGTTAATTCCTCATCGATTTATCGGCGCAGCTGTTTGCACGAACCATCATTTGGAGTCTGGGGAAAAACTGTTTGCTCCAGATCATGACAGTGATAAAACCTTTGCAGGGGACCGTGTGCCTGATTATGTGTGCCTGCATTGTTTTTCAGAGCTGTCAGATGTTGAACCCAATATTTTCCTGAGGCCTTTCCTAGAAGTCGTGCGCTCCGAGGACACCACTGGACCAATCACAGGCCTTGCTCTTACCTCTGTCAACAAGTTCCTGTCTCACGGCCTTATAGGTAAGAAAATCCTTACCTGTACATGAAAGCGACCTGGTTTCCAGATAGTAGTGGAGCGGCTTCATGTGAAGACTAAACATGCTGATGAATGTACTCGATTCTTAAACAAACCCAAAAACCTCATGCCCAGGATGAGAAAGCATCATTTCCCAGTTTAATCACATTTCCTTCAAATGGTGAGACTGGTGTGGGACCGGTTGTAGGTCTAATATTAATAACAGGAGGGTTCCTGGTAATTGTAAAGCTCTTTGGGTGCCTTGAAAAGCGCTATATAAATCAAATCCATTATTATTATTATTATTATTATTATTATTATTGATGATAATGATGATGATAATAATAATAATAATAATAATAATTATTATTATTATTATTATTATTATTATTATTATTATTATTATTATTGATGATAATGATGATAATAATAATAATAATAATAATAATAATAATTATTATTATTATTATTATTATTATTATTATTATTATTATTGAATAAATAGCAGAAAAACAGTTAAGCATGAGGTCAGCCTCGGGCGAGGGGGTCAGACGTGTGTGTGTAAGAGCCATTTAAACCATGAATTACATTCTGCAGATTGTGTGTCAGATGTTGTCATGTGTCTCACACAGTGTTGGGATAGTGGCTGACTGTAGTGTGCTAGCACCAGCAGCCTCTTTTTTTCTAGGTGAAATCCAGGCCAGAACGTGGCTGTGGGGCCTGTGTCTGTGACTTGGTTCAGCAGATGAAGGAATACGAACACCTGGCTGAGGTGACTTTCTTTATGATACCAAGAAGAGCGGAAACCACCTTCAGGTGAAGTCCAGGAGCGCAGTCGGCCCAGGAACATGTTTCTGTTCTTCATAGCTGCTGCAGAATGAACCGAAGGTCGCTGCCATCGTTGGCCTCGTCAGGGAAATGTGGCCCAGTGTCTGCCAAGTGTGAAATGACGATGCATCACCAGGTGTTGGTGTGAGCAGCAGGGTCTGAGGCAGCGTGACGGTGCTGTCAAACGGCTGTAGGCACCCTGTTAGAGAGCTGCTGGGAAACTGTCTTGGTGCTCGCTCCTTTACATTGAAGATTTCTTGCGAAGGATGTGAATAAAACTGAGGAGCAGCTTCAGTCGGTGCAGAGCTGCACCCCATCTAGGCCAGCTAAGGAAAAACCTGAAACTTAGAAGCTGCATGTCATTAAGTTTCTGAGCAGGTAGAAGATAAATGGACTCAAACATGACCGTTCCAGTCACATACTGCCCCCTGCTGGCCACACAGACACCACAGAGTAAGGCTTTGGTGGATTTCTGTTTTCTGGATGCAAGTTTTCCTCACTGAGCGTTTGCCTGTGAGTCTGTAAAGCTGCCTGCAGTCACACAGGCCTGTCAAAGTGCAGAGAGAGAACAGCGTGGGTGTCACACAAATATGATACAAAAAGGTCAGCACACTGTCAGGCTACACTGGAATACAGTTTAATAGTGGAATAGTCTACAGACATCTCTGTGGAAATGACTGTCAGACGCACACATTTTAATTTTACTTAGAGAGCAGTGGCTCCTCTCTGTGGTCGGAGGGCTTCTGGCAGAGCGAGAGCAAACTAAGCCCGGTTGTTGACAGATATCCAGAAATGGGGTCTATTCGCTCTCATCTTATTGCTCATCTTTCCCCCTCTGCCCCTTCTTTATTTTCTCAGAGTCTCCTGTAGTCAGCAGTCCCACACTGTGCTGCTAGCAGCCGCGTGGTCACTGGACCTCACAGGGCTCAGCCGAGGCTTAGGCTGCAGGGACTGCCAGAAGAGACGAGCTTAGAGTACAGCTGAAGCCTGCCTGGGGCCGAGGCTGGAGTAAACTCTCATGTTCTTAATAAACTGCCTGCTGTAATGAAACAAAGTGTCACACAGGGCCATTTGCTGAATCTCACAGTCAGAGCATTAAAGAAAATGAGTGTAAATACAGTCAACTAGTTCTTTGGACGCATGCTCAGTGTGTGAAAAGCTGATTGTAGTTCAGCCCCCGCTCTGTGACGAGAACCACAGCTCATAGTTAGCAGAGCAGCATGGTGTGCTGTTAGGAAGATGACCAGGGGAACAAACTGCTCAGGAACAGAACGAGTATAAATCCATTAAAGTAAGTGTTCCCTGTGTGTGGTTTGTCATGCAGAGTGCAGCTCGAGCTCTTTTTGTGCGTCGCTGCCTCTGCGCCCACTCTGTTATGCCACAGAATGTGTGCGTTTCTGGACCACAGTTTGATAGACTCGACTTCATGTGGCAGCTGTTTCAGCCCCCTGTTGACTTTGCAGCCCCGCTACCCCCCCCCCCCCCCACACACACACACTGAGCCTCTCCTTTCCTCAGTGTTATTTTAAACCCCCCCACCATAGCCCACCTTTGGACACCACTTGCCTCCGCTCTGTGCCAGAGGAAGGATTAGTGTTTTCTATCACTTCTGTCTCTCTGCTCGATCCCTATGTGGCTCCAGTTTCTCTGTGTGGGTGTTGGATGTTTCCAACACGACCTCCATGGTTGTTGTCGCCCTCGACTCTGGAGGGATGTCAGCATGACTCCATCTCCCTGGACTTTTCTGAAACCAGTTCTCAGCCTTAAACGAACCACCGACTCTTGTTCTCCACACCATCTGTCAAAGAGCAAATTCCCAAGAAGTGTCTTTAACTTTAATTACATATCATGTAGTAAACACATGTTCAGAGGGAAAGGTTGTGTCAGAGTGTTAATGTTGACAGGCTGCATTGTTGCCTCGCTGGGATAGTCCTAATCCCCCCCCTGCTGCTTATTAGTTAATGAATTGCTGCTCGTGAGGATGGTGGGAAAGAAAAACAAGATGGCTCAGCCACTCTGGTTTCAAAAACACTGGGGCTGTTGCTCTGACAGGAGTCGGTGGACGTAAGCTGTTTGTCCAAGCTTACGTTCAATAAAGGGCCACATCTGGTCTCTAGATCCACGGTTTGAAGCACGTTGTCGATGGATGCTGTTGGACATGTCTTCATAGTTGCTCATTGCCACCACGTGTTGGATATCATGGCTCACACTGTATTTATGTCACCGCTGAACATCTGGCAGTCACTGATTGGAGGAAAAATGCTCACTTTACGGTGCTCTGTGCTCAGTGTTGGGGAGTAACGGAATACATGTACCGCCGTTACGTATTTAAAATACAAAATATGAGTAACTGTATTCCGTTACAGTTACCGTTTAAAAAGGTGGTATTCAGAATACAGTTACTTTGTTGAAATAAATGGATTACACTGCGGTACTTTCCTGTTTCATATTGTCGCGGGTCAGGACTATTTGGGTTTTGTTTGACAGCTACGTTCTGTTGTTCCAGGCCGGAGCGTTACGGTTGCCATGGTTACAGGGCGACGCTCTCTCTCTCTCTGCGACTGTGTGTTTCCTGGGTGAGAGAGCGCCTTTTCGTTGTTGTTGTGCTAAGCTAACAGGCAGAATGCTACAAGCATAGCTCTAAAGAATGTAGCATCATGGGCAGTGTAGTTGTAAGTAAGCTATTAAGACTCGACTGTACACCGTGTTCCTGTTTTCCTCCGAAAACAATAAGTTCCGTTGGAGCCTTTCAACGCCTCTCTCTGTCTCTCGCAAGAAAAGTTGACCCACACAACAAAGTAAAGCTAGTTTTCGGCTACGAGCCGACAGGGACCCCGCCGTATTAGTCAGAGGTCCCTTTACTACAGTTCGGAGTCGCGGACCTTCAGTAATAGTAATAAATCACACAGCAATAGTACATTCACGTTGTTGTAAAAAACATGATAATATATTAAGTAATCCAAAGTATTCAGAATACGTTACTGTCATTGAGTAACGTAACGGAATACGTTACAGAATACATTTTGGGGCATGTATTCTGTATTCTGTAATGGAATACATTTTAAAAGTAACCTTCCCAACACTGTCTGTGCTACATCATTTTATATGCTTGTGGTGTATGCCACATGTTCTGCAGCAGCAAAAATAATAGTTGATTATTAATGAAGGAAATCTCAAAACTGGCCGTCATACGTTTTGAGATGACTGAATCAAGTCTTCCTTTATTCAGCCAGCTGTGCGAAAGCTCAAGATGAAGACGATGTAGCATAAGTCCAGTCGAGCTGGACCTCATCAATGAACACGCGTCTGAGAGTCAGTCTCTCTTCGGCGCCCCTTCAGTGACGACAGTCTGACTCTGAGAACCTTCTGTTTGTTGTCTGTTGGCAGATGCTAGCCACGAGGCAGCAGCGGAGGCCATTGAGAACATGGCGGACGCCGTCACGCACGCTAGATTTGTAGGAACAGACCCGGCCAGTGATGAAGTTGTCCTTATGAAAATTCTACAGGTATGCCCCGTTTGTTTGGTCAGCGCTGTCACTGCCAACCACAGTATGCATGTTAGTACAGTTGTACCTGCTGCTTCAGGTCCTGAGGACTTTGTTGCTGACACCAGTGGGAGCCCACCTGACCAACGAGTCTGTTTGTGAGATCATGCAGTCCTGCTTCAGGATCTGCTTTGAGATGCGTCTGAGTGGTAAGTTTATTTGAAGCTAATTCAAGGAAGCATTGCATCCTTATTGGAAACAGTTTGATCAAGTTTTACTGGCACATTCCAGCAGCTCCTTCACAACACGGCTCCTGTGATGCAGTGTTTATCATTTAATGCCTGTGAAATGGTACTCAGACAGGCTGGGAGTGAAGAATAAAGCTGAAATAATAAGAATATTAAATCATTCTGACCCTGAGGACTCGACATTAGGTACAGTGTTTGTGTGAGATTAGCCTCACACTGATAACAGAAGACATTTTCACATCTTATTCATCTTATTGGACGACCTGTTCTTCGGCTGTACCGCCGTCTTCTGTGAGGTTCTAGTCCAGTCCTGTTATTTACATAAAAATATCAAATTATGTCTTAAACTGTCTCCACCCAGAGGCGTCTCCTCTCTCACGCAGTTTTTGGTTCTCATGTCTCTAATGTCTGTGTGTGCAGAGCTCCTCAGGAAGACGGCTGAACATACACTGGTCGACATGGTGCAGCTGTTATTCTCCAGGTAAATAAATGACGGGGTTGTGTTGGTGGTTTGTTGCAGATGGCAAGTTGACAGTCTTTAATATAAATGAGGAAGGTTGTAAGACAAACACTCGTTTTGGAACTTAAAATAAATGTCCATAGTAAGTTTGCCAGAGATACAGGTTAGCACCTCATGGCAGGATATTCAGAAGAGCCTGAAAAGTGGAGGCAGAGCTTTGTGAGCTGTGGGCTCACTGACAGGCTTTGTGTCCACATTAAATACATGATCACACGTTCAGTAAGATCTGTGAGAGAAATGCTTATTGTGTCTTAAATGTTTGTCTTTTGACCAGAACACTCACCACAAGCTGTTGTTACCTCAGTCTGTTTCTTCCAATGTAAGATTCTGTATATGAAGTTTGCCAAGTTTATTCTGATATTTGAACAGCGCTGCTCCCGACAAAGGGAAAACCAAACCTGCAGGGAGACCTACCTCGGCACTTGTGAAGCCAAAGGGCAGATTTGCTTCACCATATTTTCTAGTCTTTGGCTTAGAATGAAGTTGGTTTGGAAACATATTCAGCGATGCTTTGTGTTTCTGTGGGCGCCCATGCTAGCAGCGTCCAAGCGTTTTGTTTTTTCCCCCCCATTTTCATTCCGCTCCCCCCCTGCATTGGCTCTCCACCCCCCCACTTTGGGAAGGTCTGGTCTAATCAAACCGCCCTCTCACTCACTCACAGCACCATCGTCCACACCATGTGTTCAGGAGTGCCAGGCACATGTGGTCACAGACAAAGGGATGAGCCACTTGAGCTGCATGCTGTATGATCTGCATATAGATAAAGCTGCTCTCTGATTCAGCAGCAATGTTCCAGCCCCCATAAATATTAAGCACACACACATCACGCACTGAGTTAGCATTGCCAGCAACGCCACATAGAAGCAATCAGCAAAAGCATGTCTGCTGATGTGAGTGAAACCGACTGCAGCTGGATAACAAACAGAGCTTAAATTAAAGGTGTGATTTGCTTCACCTCCTCCCTGATGTTGTGCATTCTTAACTAAGACTATTTGACATGGGGTTTGTCACAAAGCACTAGCTTATCGTCCTTTCAGTGAAGTCCAGAATTAGTTTTTGCCGAGGTTGTTGCCGTTTGCTGCCAGTTCCTCCGAGCAGTCCAGTTGTTATTTGCTGCCTGGATTCTTGTTATCAAGTCCTCTTACAAGACTTGACTGTGTTAGCATTTGTGTCACTAACAGACATTTCAGCACACGAGCAGGTGCAATGAAGGAGTCTGGACTTTTACTCTATTGTTCTCATCCTGCACTCTCGCACACACAGACACACATACGACTCGCAGCTCATTTCCTTCGTGTTCAGCCCCAGCCCCCCGCTTGTCCACAGACCCCAGATAATAGAGATGTGAGTCTGGGATGCCCTCCACCCTCACCCACCTCCATCAGAGAGTAATGAGCAGCAGCTCAGTCTTAGATTGGCTGCTGAACGTATTAAGCATGTTAATCTGTTGGACCCACAGATCATCCAATAATCGTGCTTACAGAACAACACTCTATTAACGCTGAGCTAATGTCAGGAGAAGGCTGCTGGCTCGCACAGTGCGTGCGTGCGTGCGTGCGTGCGTGCGTGCGTGCGTGCGTGCTTGGATGTTGATGAGCTCTAATCTCATCATTTTCTAGCGAAGCTTTAGCTTCACAGAAACCTGGTGACACACACTAACATACTCTGTGTGATGCCTTACGTTTGTGGCTTCACTGAATGTGCTGACACTCTTACAGTAATATTTCCTCTTAAGCAGCTTATGACAGGCTCTGTGTTTAGTGCTATATGTTTTTTCTTTTGGGTTTTTTTATTATTTATTATTGTACTTTTGTAGAGTTTTAATCAAAAAGTCGTTGTTAGTGTTTTGGCTTTTGGTTCAGGGCTAAAGGATGCACTAAATAACTTTAAAGCAGTGTCCGTGCAGGAGCCAGTTACCACCTCTGGGCCAGTATACAGCAGTTATTTAAAGCCTCTGCCTAAATAAACAGGGAGGCGTGAACTTTTGGTTTACACGCTAATAAAGGAATGGCACAGAATTACTGCTGTGACTTCAACAAATCAGTCACTGGACACTTTTCAAAGACTACCAGTCCAATTTGATTTAAAAACAACTTTAATTTGTTTTTCTTTGGCTCTGTCATGCAGACACATTACATTTGCTGTAATGAGCTGTTAATTAGTCATCGATGATTTTGATAGTCGACGTAATCGTGGCAGCCTTATTCGACAGCCAACATCCAGACTGACGGCGAAACAACCAGTAGGTCAGCATTCCAATATTCGGAAGAAGCAACTGCTAACACAACTAGAGATTAACAATGTACCATATAAATGCTACGGCGAAGAGGAGCCAGGACATCAGGGGGGAGATGTCATCATCCTCACCCTCCAAGATTGGTCCAAGATCAAGGCGGTGTGGAGGGAAGCTGGGGAACTGTTAGAGCTGGAGAAAGGTGTGATGAAGAATACCTTACCTTGCATGCCTTAGGCCTTAGAAACTGCCAAGCAAAGCATGGCCTCGGCTTACTGCCTGAACAGGTACACCAGAGAAGGAAGTCATGAGAATAAACCAGCTGTTCTCCACTCAGCCATCCAAGGTGTGCTCTCAGTGGCAGAGTACATAATGCACAGGCACATGGCTCAGTACATGAATACGTCAGTACAAGAAAGTCTACAAATGCCTCGTAGATCCTGGAATTCCTAGAACACCACAACATCAACAGGACCCTGATGGCGAGCAACACTAGAGGCCTACTTCAAGCACACAACGCTATCAAGCGTGGGATGCGTCTGTCCTGTGCAAGCCTGAACCCTCTCAGTGAAACAGCAAAGATACTGGAGTGGCATTTGGACTGGAGACGTGTAATTGGATGATAACAAAGAGGGAAGGTAGTCAGAGCTCAGGCTATCATGTCTGTGTAGGGCCTCGGTCAGCCAGGTCATGATAATCGAAAGAGCTTGGGAGGAACAGTGACTGGACTTCTTTGAGTTTCTTGACGAGGTTTCATCTGAGAAGCTTCTTCAGTTCTAAGAGGAACTGGTGGAGAGATTGAAGCTGTTCTTTAAGAGAGCCATTGATCATCTGCCCAATCACATGAGCCAAGATGTGAAAACAGGTGTGGGTCAGTATCAGCCAAGGTTTTGGATGAACCCATTGGGAGACCTTGCCCCACCCTATCACGTGATTTATCGATATCAAATGACCCAAAACGTGAGTGGACATCAAGCCGTCTGGGACGGGACCTTAAACCTGGATTAGATGAGCTCCGTAGATTACAATAGAAATTGTCATGAAAATAAAGAAAACCCATTAAATGAGAATGTGTGTCCAGTCTTTTGACTGTTGGTGTGTTTGCTTCCATTTCTAATTCACTTACATCATCTAAGATGCACAGCGTGGGCGAGGTTGGTGATTTATGTCCTGGACTGTAGATGGGATGTTGTAACATGTTCATGTCTCTTTACAGACTCCCCCAGTTCAAAGAGGAGGCCAAGAGTTATGTTGGTGCTAACATGAAGAAGGTAACATGGCTGAGATTGTGAATGTGTGCTGCTTGCTGTCATCGTGCTTTCTCTTATTCTTTGTTAATCTTCCGTCTGAGTCTGTGTCCTCCCCCTGTGCTTGGATCCACTTTATTATTTGTAACTATTAGTTTTCTTTTCAAGTTTCCTGTACTTGGATGTGTCCCTGTTCTCCTTCCCACAGACCCTACCTGTCATACTGGACTCTGAGGATGTTATTTGTGCAGAGCAGCATAGAAACACAAGTCAGAGTGGGGTAGACAGGGTACTTAACTGGCAGGGTTAGCATGGCTTCTTGGTGGGAGTGCATGAGCGCATGAGCGTTAAACATCGGTGGTTTTAAGGATGTAGTTGAATCAAACATCAGCATCTCAACATTTCTGCAGTATCCACCAGTGAGCAGCACAGTGGTGCTGTGGTGTAGACTGCAATTACATGTTGTAGTTGCACTAAGTGATAACAAGAAGAGTTAACAGCTACACTCTGGCTTTATCTATCAGATGCTGCTCTTTTATTGCACTGTTAGAGATGACATTTGTGAGTCCTTTGTACTGTATATGCAAAAATAATTAGGTGAGTTTTCTCCTTGAGCCCCTGAGAGGTGTTCAAGCCGTGACTGTGGTGCTCTGTTCGCCTGCTGCTGACTGCTCCTGCAGCTTCTAATGGCAGTTTTTATCTGAAGCTCATTCTTACATTGCACCGGCTTTATGGGCAAAATCACTTTACAGCTTTAAATGTGTAAATCTTTTACATATTTAGTGTAATTAGAAGATCTATCACATGACTAAATATGAAGACGCTTTGAGCTTACAGGTAAATTCAATCCCTGCAAACATAAGTCAGATGCAGGTTAAAGTAAACGGCTTCATCCAGTCAGCTGTGCTCACCTCTATGAAAGCCTGTTGTGGTTCAGTCTGGACTTTCTGTGGATGTCCCTGCCTCTGAAGCACTGACTGGTACAGCACTGTACACCACAACACAACAATGACCCTTGTTTGTCCTTTGAGCTGCTGGTTACGTGTCACGTCACATATGTGTATTCGATGCAGATTGGGGTGTTCCCAGAGTTTTAGCGCTTGTTGCTTCTTGCATGGTCTGCCTGTCCACTGACACATCTGTGCTGGCTGCTCTTGGTTACAGCCTACAGTGACTGTGCACTCTGATCCGGAGCACTGTTTGCACTCCTCCCATCGTGCATAGATGTGTATGCTCAGTTGTGTTATGTGTTGGTCCCACTTATCTGCTGATAATGTTATCCATCACTAATCACGGGCCTTGCCTGCTCCCCTTCTCTTCTGAGGCTTACAATATCTTGTGGAAAAACAAACGTGTGCAGGTAAGGAAGATTACTCTCAGTATTTAGGCTAGGGCAGTATATAGATTCTCTCCCAATAACCTTTGACTTACCCTCGCTACCTTAACCTCTTTTCCTTTACCTGTGACCTTGGCAAGATGGAGGCATGACATGACACAAACAGGAAGCAGGCCTGCAGATCCTGCTGGTCATTGTGTGACACATAGCAGTGTATGACTGTGTAATACTCACATCTGGATTATCACACTTTAAATGATTGAATTCATTTGGGCTACACAGCTGTTGGATTTCATTTGCCAATATGTGTCCCAGCTGTTAGCAGATAGCTTTTTTTTTTTTTTGTATGTGTGTTTTTCTTTATTTAAAACAGACTTCCAACTATCCCAAGTGTTAAATAAATAAATAAATAGTTAGAGGATGAAAACCTTAGGGAATATTCTTCCAGCAGAAGTCTCTTCCTGTTCTTTTTTGACTCTTTCTCATAGTGGGGCAGGGCTATGCGATCTGCATACAGGGATCGTTTCATATTCTGTTCAGTGCAATCATTTTCATTGCTTTAGATGATGGTTTGTAATAGTGCGCCACAGGAGAATCAGCCAGACAAGTCAAGGAGCTCGTTTCTAAACTGTAGCATGAAAACAGCAGAAAACCGTGCTGTGCAAACTATGTGGCAAGTAGACGCCAACACAACAAAGCTGCACTAGCTAAGCGAGAGTAACGTGCGAGAGTATGGAGACAGTTTACCAACGAGACGTCGTCAAGTGCTCAGATAAACCTGAGACGTTAGAATGACCTTCTCCCCGCAGCACGCCATGTCATAAAGAGTCACTAATACAATAACGAGCATATATACAAGCATATATAAATCTGGTTTCAAAGCACTCCACTCCAGGTACACAGCGCCGGCTGAAGACATGCCACACGAGTCCCGGTGCCTCTTGTGTATTACGAGTGTGTAAATGATCTGGATATAAAGAGAAGTGAAACATTGTCATTGCTCAGTGATGATGGACCAGCTGACTCACTGAACCACTGTGTTTCCTCCAGCTGAAGATGCGTGCCGGTGGCATGAGCGAGTCATCTAAATGGAAGAAACAGAAACGTTCTCCACGGCCGCCTCGGCACATGGTCCGTAGTTCCTCCGGTCAGATGGAACCAAGCCAGCCCAGCACACTCAACAACAACCTCTCGGGTAGGACGCGCTGTCGTAATAATGGACTCACAGCCGTCTGTAAGCAGAGCTTGGCTTTCAGGTCTTTGGTGGAGCGCTGTATGACTGGATCCTGTGTTCTCAGGTGGTGTCCCGTTCATGGAGGAGGGCTTGTCCAATCCCAGCCTTCCTGTCTCAGACAGCTCTGCCTCATCTATCTGCAGCCCAACAGCCACTGACAGCGGCCTGGACACCTGCTCAAAAACTACTTCCAGGGAAGACCTTTCTGACCTGGATCAGTGCAGCTCTGCATCAACCGCTGGTGCAGCCATTGCACTCACAGGGACTGAGTCTGGCTCTACAGATGCACAGGTGAACATGTTTCTAATGGCTCTTGTTTACATTTTCGGCTCCGTGAGAGACATTGTATTTCCTCGCTTCTCCCTGTCCTTCTCTAATCTCTTGTGCTGCGCCTCTTTCTGTCTAGTTTGAGGGCCAGCAGGCTGAACCAGCCCCGTCAGCCTCAGTGGAGTCCATCCCTGAGGTTCTGGAGGACAAAGACTCCATTACAGAGCAGTCAGACAGTGCCTCTGTCCATGATATGGATTACGTCAACCCCAGAGGCGTCCGCTTCACACAGTCCACGCAAAGAGATGGTAGGATCCAGCTGAATTTAGCAAGAAGGGCAGAAGATGATCTGAGAGTTCCACGTTTCTGTGATGTATAAAGACAGCTGTAGAGCGGTTCTCTCTAACCTCTTGTCCTTTTGCCTCTTGTCTGTAGGAGCATCCCTCATCCCGTATGGCCTGCCGTGTCTCAGAGAGCTGTTTCGTTTCCTGATTTCACTGACCAACCCTCATGACCGCCACAACACTGATGCTATGATGCACATGGGGCTGCAGCTGCTGACTGTAGCCCTGGAATCAGCACACATCCCTAACTACCAGTCCTTGTTAGTGCTGGTCAAAGATGAGCTCTGTCGACACCTGTTCCAGGTAAATTAAATGTAGATGATGTCATTGCTGACAGTGAGGAGCAGTCCTCGTCAAAGCCGCGGTCTTATTTTGGTAACTCTGTGCTGATCGGAGTCTTTTTAGCGATTATTGGCTTTTTATTGAACTAAAGCATCTGGTCCAGGTTCCTTACTGAGACGGCTAAAAGTGTAGCACCATATATTTGTGTTTCACTGCTAATGACAGACATGACCGGAGTGTTTTTAGGTTATAAACCCAGAGATCTACTCTTAACCTTCTCGACTGATTTATCTGACCTCAGATGGACTGATTGGTTCTCTTTGTCGAGGCCTGAGTC
Organism: Copadichromis virginalis; assembly: GCF_057382275.1. Lineage (NCBI taxonomy): Eukaryota > Metazoa > Chordata > Actinopteri > Cichliformes > Cichlidae > Copadichromis > Copadichromis virginalis. Next base: position 438,355 of record NC_140630.1, on the reverse strand, counting down.
CTCTGCAGGGCAGTACGCTGGTGTAGTTATGAGGCCTTGCTGATGAAGTACCTCATCTGTGTTCCAGCTGCTGAGTGTGGACCGTATGAACCTGTATGCTTCATCCATACGGGTTTGCTTCTTGCTCTTTGAAAGCATGAGAGTGCACCTGAAGTTTCAGCTGGAGGTAGCTGTTCTCATTGATCCACACTCCTGTCATTCAGCTTTCATAGCGTTAGTCCCTGAGGACCTGATGGCCATGTCTCTGTTTGCTCAGATGTACCTGAAGAAGCTCATAGACATCATCACTTCAGAGAACATTAAGATGCCCTACGAGATGAAGGAGGTGGCTCTGGAGGCACTGGTCCAGTTATGGAGGATCCCCAGTTTTGTCACTGAGCTCTACATTAACTATGACTGTGACTTTTACTGCTCCAACCTCTTTGAAGACCTCACCAAGCTGCTGTCTAAGGTAACTCGCCCTGAAAGGCTTGCTAGTGATGAACAGGCCCTGATTACCTTTTTGTACTGAGAGCAGACTGCTGCAATTGTTCTGTTTCCATGTATTTCAATGGCAAAATAATGGAAACCAGTTTTCTGTTAGAAGAGGTTTAGAGCGTCCTCCATTTCTTCTACTCCTGAGTGTTTTCTGCAGAGGACGTTTGGCTCTGTTTACACACTGGTCACCACTTGTAAAATATTAGTGTTTTAGGTGATAGGAACAACATACAGGTGATAACAGAAAGCAGATTTGCATTGATCTCCAAACCAGCCGTTTCACTGCACCACCGTCCTGTTCCCCATCGTCCACTGCACATGTCAGCTGTTTTGGTTGCCGTGCAACAGTGATGTTGAACCAATGTATAAACACAGTCTCGAAAACTTGGGCTGTGTAAAATGTAAATAAAAACAACATGCACTAATCACATAAACTCATGTTATTCACATGAGAACCATGTTTTGTGTGAGTCAGGACTGCAGAGAGCTGTCTCCCAACAGGAGGAGGAGTCCTCCGGCCAGGCTCCTCAGCTTGCAGGCATTTAAAAGAAGAGAGGATGCTGCACAGTGGTACACATGTGGTCAAATAGTCCATCAACTTCAAAATGACCTCAGACGAAGCTGATCCAAGCGAAGCAGACAGAAACAAAAGATCAGTCAGAACAGAGCCAAACATGTCCAGTCGTAGGAACGATAATTATAACACTGTATTCACAGGTAGTATTATGTACCTGGACAATAGACCGTTTGCAGGCTAATATTCTGTAGATTATGATGTGAGTATTATGTGAAAGTGTTTTTTCTTCTGTGGCGATAGAACGCGTTTCCCGTGTCGGGGCAGCTGTACACCACCCACCTCCTGTCACTGGAGGCGCTGCTCACAGTGATCGACAGCATCGAAGCTCACTGCCAGGCCAGGGTGCTAAGCAGCATAGCTCAGCAAGACCAAGCAGAGACTGCGCTGGCAGACGGAGAGGGTGCAGCCAAAGCTGAAACAGACTCTGCAGCTGGTATAAGCACAGATAACTTCACACCTCATAGATGCAGCTTGGGTGTCATTTTACTGTCTTTTTCTCCTTTGTCATGTGATTGAATAACGTTGGACACGGACGGCTTCAGTAAAAACATTTCCCTTCTGTTTACAGATGTTAGTAGACTTGGCAGTACCAATGGTTTGAGTCCCTCGCAGCCTGAAAAAGCACCAGTGTATCCTCCAACCAGTGGACATCTAATGGCCGAGAAGATGAGGCTGGGCAGACAGGATCAGGGAGACGGCGACCTTTGTGAGGCCTCCGTCTTCTTTAAAGTTTGTCTAAGCGCTGCGTGGAAACTGTTCAGCTGAGACTAACAGAAATTCTTTTCTCCAGCTGAGAAGAGAAGTCTGAAAAAGCCTCAGCGTTTCTTGTCCTGTTTACCTGATTCACACGAGCTAATGGAAATTAGAACAAAGAAAAAGGTATGTGGAATTCATTTAATGAGAGTAACGTAAAGAATAACATCTGCAGCGTTTCTTGCTGTGTGTCAAGCTGCTGATCACAGGCACGGAGCAGTTTAACCAGAAGCCCAAGAAAGGCATCCAGTTCCTCCAGGAGAAAGGCCTCCTCAGCAGCCCCATAGACAACAACCAGGTGGCCCAGTGGCTGAGAGAAAACCCCCGACTGGACAAGAAAATGATTGGCGAGTACGTCAGCGATCGGAAGAACCCGGAACTCCTGGACAGCTTTGTGAAGTAGGCTTAGCATCCTTTCATTTCAACGTGTGCTCTTCACAGGCAGAGCCGTGTGTGTTCAGGAACAATAACCAGTAATGCACCGTGTGAGCAAACAATAATCTGACTGGTTTCTTTTCCAGCACATTTACCTTCCAGGGGCTTCGTATTGACGAGGCCCTGCGGCTCTACCTGGAGGCCTTCAGATTACCTGGAGAGGCTCCTGTCATTCAGAGACTCCTGGAAACGTTCACAGACAACTGGCATGTAAGGGACACGTCCTACAATTCATCATTACTGCAGGACACAGCAGGATATCGGGCCACACGTGGTCTAGGCTGCGCTTGAGTCAGAGACTAAGTCATTTCACTCTTAGTTTGAATACTAAAGCTAAAAGAAGTCTGGACACCTGCAAAGGTCATAATAAGAGCGTGATCAGAGATGAAACAGACCTGAGAATGAGCATCAGCTGACTGCTGTAGCAGGATCAGGCACAACAGTAATAATGTGATGATCCCACTGAGGTTTAGATTCCTATCAACCTCTCACTTTAGGGCCAATAGGGGTTCAGGGGTTTGTGGATTGGGTGGTGATCTGAAGGTCAGTGCTTGTGTGGAGAAGGAGCCTGAGCCTAGGATACAGAGCCTGGTATACTGGTTTCCCCCAGTTTGGCGTCTGTATACTGGGACTTTTCCCAGTGGACGAGGGGGTTGCTTTCCTCCAGGGCAGGGAAGCAGGTACTGAGCGTCATTTGCACCGATGCACCACTTCAGGTCCCACAAATAAAAAAGCTTTAACAATGAGGCTGGAGACGTCATGTCGCCTGGGTGGTCCGCTGGACCTCACCCCTGGGTGGACGGGGTTCGCCCTGAGGTTCTCTGGATCTTGTAGGGCTGTCTTAGTTTTGCATGGAAGACTGGGACAGTGTCTCTGGTATGACTGGCCCTTTGCTGCAGGCACTCCCTAAGAGCTTGGTGTGCATTACCATTGGAGTCATTGCTCCTGGTGAAAGTTGGCCTGTGCTGCTCTTTGTCATCGGTTCTGTTCATAGCATTGATGGATACGATCTCTCGGCACAGCCAAGTCGTGGAGGGGCTCTGGCCTTAGTATCACATCTCTGCTGTTCACAGCTGATGTGGTTGTCTTGGCCTGATACGGCAGTAAACTGCAGGTAGTTGCAGTCAGTTAGGACAAGTGAAATGGAACAGTGACAGATTGTTGATCAGAGGTTGACGCCGTGTCTGCAGTGATGTGGACACTACACTATTACGGTGAAAAGCCTGAAAACGAAGCTGTTGATTCTGTGGTCAGTGTATGTTCCTGCCCTCACATATGGCCACAGTGGAGACTGACTGAAAGAGTGAGATCTCAATTCAATTCAATTTTAGTTATATATATATATAATCACAACAAAAGTCGCCTCAAGGCGCTTCATAGGTATCATCCTCCTCTGTCATGTCTCGGCTCTCCCTTGGTTGTTCTGAAAGCGCCAGTGTAGAGTCACTCATCTGACTGGGATGCCCCCAGTTTGAGTGTTTTGGGCACATCTTGCCTCAGGATGTCTCTGCTTAGGCTGCTCCGCCTGATATCTGACCCACTATAAGTGGCAGAAAATGGACAGATGGATGCTGTGTAGTTTGATGTGTCCATCACAGCTTGTCTGAACAGTGTGCTTCAGTCACTGGAAGGACGGTGCATGTGTCTGAAAGCAGCTATGGAGGGAGTTCCTACAATGGTCTTCCAAGAACTGAGCTGTTAAGTGGCAGCACGGTGCTGCAGAAAGAGGAGGCAGCCTATGGAGCCTGTGCCAGCTGTCACAGGGCAAACGCAGGCATGCAGCCGAACAGCTCGCCAGTGGCATCAAACAAAAGACTGATAAATGTGCATATACTCTTTTATTCTATTGTTCTTTGGCTAATAATGTTACCACTGGGAAGACTTGGATTATGTAATTATCTAGTGTCCCCTAATAGACCCTAATAGTGCAGTGCATTTATAATTTAATGCTTTTACTCGTTCCAACATACCTGGAAACAAACTCGGTCACATTCACATGTTTCACAGTCTGGTCACAACCAAGCGTGTTCATCACAAGGTAACTCCACTTGTAAGAGGCGGCCCTCAGTATTGTGGTCAACCCTGCAGATTGTTTAGATTATAGCAGTGGGATGACATAAGTGTCAAGACAGAGTCACGTATAGAGTGTGACAGGCAAAGGACAAACTCCACAGGGGAAACATGTGACGCCTCAAAATAGCAGGAGGAGCCATGTGACCTGGAAACTATTCCTAGTAATGTCCCTTTTTTTTTTTTTTTTTTTTTTTAGGCCAGCCGCACACAGGAGTAGGCTTTGAAAGAGAAGATGATTCATTCTAGGCAGTGACACTGTAAATGGGTTTTCCACTGTGTGGGGTCAGTGTGGTATCAGCTGAGAGGTGAATCTGGAGGTCAGAACACGGGGAGTAGTTGTAGTGTGCCATAGAGGCACAGCAGCCTCTGTTTGTTGTGTGATATCTGGTCCATGCTCTGTGTTTGTAGAAAGTCAACGGCTTTCCTTTCATGAGCAACGATGCTGGCTTCGCCCTGGCCTACGCTGTCATCATGTTGAACACTGACCAGCATAACCACAATGTCCGCAAGCAGAACATCCCCATGACCGTAGAGGTAAGTGATCACACACCTGTGTGCGGTTGTGAAGCATGAACTAGTCGTGCCAGTTTGTGTAAATGGACAGCAGTCATTCCCCCAACACTGGTCTGAAAGGATATGCCTCCGTAGCACCAAGAACGGAGCTTTGAAATAAGATAACACGTATAAGAAGCGTTTGAGATTTATTATTGTGCAAGCCCAAACATGGCAAATGTCACCGGACAACACCGCTGCAACAGGAGCGTCGAACAGGACATAAAAACAAAGAGCTCAGTAAGAAGCTTGAATCTAACATGATGGTTGTGTTGGAGTGTCACAGGGATGGTAGTTTGAACCTCATCAAACCAGACTCAACTGCCAAAATGTAACCAAGCAACAATGGTAACACTGGGATGAACTACCAATGTGATGGGAAGATATATTCATATGGTCTACTAATGATAATTACCTAACCTGAATGATTACAGCTATGCATCTGTTTACATTATATTGTCAAAATCCAGGTGTCCCAATCACTTCATGGCCACAGGTGCATGAAGTCGAGCCTCTAGCTGCTGGGTCATATTGATAGGATACCACCTGTGCAGCTGCAAACAGCTGCAAACTGCAGTCGGGAAATTTCCTCACTACTAAATAGTCCACAGTGAGCTGTTAATGCTATTATTATCAGAGAGGTAGGCCAGGTAGAATCACACCTGAGGCGTGTAGTGTGCAGACGGCTTTCTGCAGGATCAGTTACTACACACTGACAAACTTCATGTACTGCTGCACTCCAAGTGTGAGGCACAGCATCAGCTGCAGTGATGTGCACATCAGTATCCCATGAGTCAGTATGCCACCTCTGGACTCAGGAGCAGTGCACGCGCTCTCTGGAGGAATCAGCATTCACCGTCTTCTTACCCAGTGGACGAGTCCTAGCAGCAGGCAGGAGAACAGAACTATCTGACCAGGGCTAGTGGCTCAGGGTGTGGGGCTGATGTTCAGGCTCAGCTCCTTAGGTTCAGTGAACTTCATGTGTCAGCATGCTGAGATATTTTGGATCATCTCATGCTCCCAACCTTTTGAGAATAGTTCAGGTGTGGCCCCTTTCACGTCCAACCTGACTGTGCACCATAAAGACGTGAATAAACAAGTTTGGTGTGGAAGAAGTTTGACTGGTCCTGTAGTGGTCCTGTAGCCCAACACCAGTATGTGCCTCACATATGTGGGTCCTTCAGAAGAACTGAAGCTCTTACAGCTGCAGACATCATAGGAAACATTGATGGTTGAATTTATTTATTTAAAAGGGACAGTGCAGTTTAACACAGTTCAAGTGCAAGACATGACACTGATGTACCGCACACAGGTTTATAGCTGCTGCTGATTTTCAACAATTGTCCCTTGTTGGGCTCACAATCTAATAACAAAGATATTAAAGTCGTTGTTGTGGTTCTCATTCACCAGCCTGTTGTGCATGAGTAATAATGGCTGAATGAAGCGTAAAACGTCCGCCCTGTTTCCCACAGTAATCGAGTAAATACTCGGTGGTCAGCAGGGAGCTCGTTAACAGAGAAAAGTCCTGATGCTGAGTTACTTCTATGCAGTGTTTTAAAGCACAAACATGTTGAGTAGAGAGACTGTCCATGGAAACACTGTGAAGACTATTAAGGTTGTTTCAGTGATAAGAAATGAAAAGTCAAATGCATTAGCATGAGTCTGTTTCTTATACCTTCATTATCATTTCTTTAACAAAGTCAACATCCTGATTATCTACACACTATCTTTGATTATTGTAAAGTTTGCAGCTCTCTCTTAAATAACGATATACCGAGCTAAATGAAAATGGTGAGCTGTTGTACTTCACATGTCAGGGTTAGGTTAGGTTGTTTCATTTAAAGTTCAGTGCACGAGTTAATAGAGACGTTTAAACTGAAGCTAGTTGCAAAGCTCGTTTGTTACAGCTGCTGTTACAGAGTATCCCTCCCGCGATACCACATCAGCACGAAAATAACACAACACTGTCACTGAAGCCTGCCATAAATGTTGTAAATATGATTATAATACTACTAATGATAATGATAATAATGTTGTTGACCTGTGTATTCTAGCAGAATGCAGTCAGATGTTGGTGAGGCTGAGAGTAAAACCACAGCACTGGTTCTGACATGCATGTGTGAGAAACCCATAAACACAAACGAACCCATTCAGCAAAACAGCAAATTAAAGAGAAGTACATCAAAGAGTTTAGACCAGCGGTCCCAAACCCCCGGTCCACGGCCCAGTACCGGTCCGTTAGTCGTTTGGTACCGGGCCCTGAGAGTTGAGGCTCGGGTGTGAAATTTATGGTCTTCAGGGTTTTTATTGTTAACTGTTTCCCTGGGTCTTTCCCGTGTTGTAGTTGTGCGTCTTATTTTGAAAGAAATATTTACGCGATACCATAGCAGCCAGAGAGCATTAAGAGGGGAGGATGTTACTCTCAATAGGAGGACGCTGCTATTATTATATTTACAAAAGACCAGCGTTTTTGTCTCAGTCATGTCATTTTATTTTTGTTAAACATGACACATGTGGTGGTTTGACATTCCTCTAACAAAGCTGGTGTTTGCACTGGTGAAGCTGCTGGTTCAGAGCCCACAGCTGTAGTCAGTGGCTCCACACAGTCATGGAGGGGGGTGGATGTCGGTGCTCTCTGCCTTTGGTTGACGGTGTCGAAGCCTAAACTGTGTGTGGCACTCACTGACGAACACACACTTGCTTTCTCTCTTCTTATGTTCACATAGTTAATAAAAGCTGGTCTGACCTCATCGTCTGTTGTTGTGTATTAAAATCATTTCTATGCGCTTTCAGCTGTAGTCTGGGGACAAACTCACCGAGCTCGGGGTCAGCCAGCACACAGACGTCCACACAATAGTTTGGACAGGGCCAATAAAAGTGGCGCCTGGCACTTCGCTTACTTAGGAGCTTGTTGCAGTATGTAACATTCATCACAGCATGTGTTGGCACCAGTTATTTTTGGAATGGGAAAACTATGGCTGTGTGCACATCAGATCGTGTTCCCCGACAATAACATGACACGAGTGCGGTTCAGCTGAGGGCGGTGGGATGGTAGGTACTGTGTCCATGAAACCCAGCGTGCTGTTTCCAGCAGCTGCTCCCAGACCAGCGCTGATACTGACCACTGTGCGTTTCAGATGGCATGTTCCTGATCCTTAGCAGGATCCTGTTTCTGCGTCTCTCTGTGGCATCGCTGTTTTCCTAATGATGCACCTAAAATATATTAAATGACACATGAGTGCGTGTCCAACCAAGGCCTTTTAACTGTTGGTGTGATGCTCTGAACAAAGCACTAGATGCCAAAGGATCGGTGCTCTCACCGACGTGTGAGTGGAAATAAAAGTCTACTGGTCACATGTTTGAATAGAGTTTGTAGAGTGAAACCAATGCTGCTAACTGCTAACACGATGTTTCACTTTAAAACAGCAATTCAAGAAAAATCTAAAGGGAGTCAACGGAAACAAAGACTTTGACCAGGACATGTTGGAGGATATCTACAATGCTATCAAGTAAGGCGCACAGCACAACTCCCCTGATGTGTTAGCATCTGCTATCAGCAGCCAGACCTGAGCCTCATCTCTGTGCTCATCCTGGTTCAGGATATCTTGTTAAAAATGCCCATCACGCTGCTTCATTCACCTCATTTAAAAGCAAAAGGCTGATTCTGTTCATCTGCATGTAGCGTTTAATGTTTCTCCTGCTGAAACGCCACATCCGGATGAACAGAATAAGGCTTCTGGGGTTTCCTTACCTGCATCAACACAGATCTAAAGAGCTTCCAGCTGTTTCCATATTGATGTGATTAAAGAAGGCGGGCAGCTGTCCGAGGCTCATGAATAGACTGATGTTCTTTCCTTTGCAGAAACGAGGAGATTGTGATGCCGGACGAGCAGACGGGTTTAGTGAAGGAGAATTATGTGTGGAGCGTCTTACTGCACCGCGGCGCCTCGTCCGAAGGCGTCTTTCTCCACCTGCCGCCCGGCAGCTACGACAATGACTTGTTCACCATGACATGGGGCCCCACTATCGCTGCACTCTCCTATGTCTTTGACAAGAGCCTCGATGATGTCATCATCCAGAAGGCCATCACTGGCTTCAGGTATACAGCACTCAGATGCACTCGGTGGTAAATGCTACGAGACGCTGCGAGTTGTAGTGCAGGCTGCCGGCTGGAAGCGGCCTTTAGATGTCCACATCCACGGGTTAGCCTGCAGGAGAAGCACGGTCCACCCACACACAAGTTACTGTTATTGACTGTGGACGGACAAATCGTGTGACTACTGTAGGAGAAAAAATGCACGTTTTAAAACAGGCGTAGTTTTGTCAGGCGTTCAGTTGAAGTAAAGAATGAAGTGTAAACACTTTGTGTTTGTCAGCTGTTAAAGTGTGCAATCGTCTGTGTTTGGCAGGAAATGTGCGATGATTGCAGCTCACTATGGCTTCAATGACGTGTTTGACAATTTGATCATCTCCCTCTGCAAGTTCACCACTCTGAGCAGCGAGGTGGGTCCACAGCTTAAATCGCTTCTGTTCACAGCCAAAGACACTGCTGTACCTTTGACACACAGTAAGTGCACATGTGACACTGCTTAGTCCAATCACGTGTTTTGGGGATCAGCTGATTAAAGAACACAGTTCCTGACTGTGTCCACTGTCACTGGTTAGTTTGGCGTTCTGGTTCACACAATCGTTTGGTGGTTTCTGAAGAAAAACTGACACCTCTGATACACACCCCACATTAAAACATGTGTACAAAATGTAGCATCTGCTAATGTATAAATACTGCTAACACATAAATAGTGCCGTGAACTGAACTGTGATTGTGAGAAAATGTACTGTTGTATCAGTTGTGCTCCACAGCAAACACTGAGCCGTGCCACACACAACTGTAGTGAGGATGAGTGAACGCAGCAGTTTAAACTTGTACAGACTAGGGCTGCCACAAACGATTATTTTGATAGTCGACTAGTCACCGATTATTTTTGCGATTAGTCGACTAATCAGATCATCATCCATTGGACGTAAAACTACAGCTTATTGCACCAGCAGCATCTGCTCTCATATAACTATCATTAGCTTACAGCTTGAAGTGTTTGTGCTAACTAAAAATAAAGACAAGATGGTAGTTTATTAATTTTTAATGAAATTTGCAGATTGTTTCGGTGAAGTTTAATAAACTCCTTGCTATCTAAAATATAACAGGACACTGGAGTAAATTCTCCAGCATCTCACACTTCTGATAATCAGCTGTCTGCTTGATGTTTATTCAGCTGTGCAAAAACTATAACTTTAATCTCAGCCAAACCGATTTACTCAGGAACAAATAAAATACTAAAAGCCAAACAATAACATTTTTAAGTTATCTAAGTGACTCATATATCATGTTTAACCTGAGTAGCAAAAGACTGCGGTGGGTTTGAAAACGATCTGCCGGGAGTCCGGTGTTCTCACCGCGCTAGTGACCTAGCCCCCGGCTAGCTATCGAGCTAGTGGGTAACAGACGTCTCCGAAAACGTCGGAGCGCTTTTGAAAATATGTGGTGTCCTGATAAACTGAGCCGATATTTGAGGTTTACACAGCTACATTCAAGCCTGAAAATATGTTAAACGTTTATTTTGTGACCCAGAAAGAATAATAAGAGTAAAGTTAAAACTAACTAGCTGCCGCCATTGTTGACAACTGCGCTGGGCTGCGCTATGAATTCTGGGACACAGCTTCTTCTTCTTCGGGGTTTAACGGCAGTTGGCATCCTTGTACATGCAGTGCTGCCATCTTCTGTTTCAGTCCGTTATTACACTCTTAAATCCTGCTACTCATTCCTGCGTCCTTTGTGATCTTACAAAGCTTCAAACGATGCGTCGACTATTAAATTAGTCGTCGACGATTTTAATAGTCGACATAATCGTGACTAGTCGACTAATCGTGGCAGCCCTAGTACAGACACACGTTTGTTGTCACTAATGAATTGATCCAGATTTCATTCAATGTTCCTGCTGATGCACTGAGAGGATGTTTTCACACGTGGCTGGGGTCAGTACCACTCCTCCACCTGTTGATGTCAGCAGAGAGTCCCCACTGTCAGCACCTTAAAACGACCTTTGTTTAAAAGAAGCCTTCCTCACAGCTCTCAGCTTCTTAAACATCTACAGAAACAACAGAGTTTGTGAATGATCTAATTGTGTTGTCCTGCATGTTGTTCAGTAACAGTAATGTATTCAGATGTGTAAATAGTGTTTGTGTGTCCCCCCACACACAGTCTGTGGAGAATCTTCCCACCGTGTTTGGCAGTAACAGTAAGGCCCAGACAGCCGCCAAGACGGTGTTCGACCTCGCTCATCGGCATGGCAACATCCTGAGGGAGGGCTGGAAGAACATCGTGGACTCGCTGCTGCAGCTGTTCAGAGCTGAACTGCTGCCCAAAGCCATGGTTGAGGTCGTTGTTCCGTCCTCGCTTTCTGATAGTACTGCATAGATCATCTGTGGCATCTACTGTTTGTTTGTTTGTCTTTTGTAAAGAGAGACATAAAGTTGTGCTAACACCTACCTGCCTGTGCCCTCAGGTGGAAGACTTTGTAGAGCCCAATGGGAAGATTTCTCTTCAGAGAGAGGAAACCCCTTCAAATCGGTACACACCAATCTCATCCTCCATCTTTTAGACCAATAAGTGTCACCACACAGTGACTTTTTCCCAAATACTGGTGAACTTTTTTTTTACCTGCTAGAACTGCTTTCAGCTGCTCCCATGCTCAGCGGTTAGCTCTGCATGTTTGTGAAATACCAGCTTCACGTTTAATTCCCCGTAGAACAGACCGGATCTTTAAAACCAGTACAAAGGCATGTGCTAGCTAAGAGGCCATGGAGTAAAAGGACGTTTTCTCCTCATGTGTTACATTCAGTGGCGAGTCAGCAGTGCTAAGTGTTTTCAACTGGCTGACGCTTAGTGGAGCCGAGCAGTCAGGACTCAGAGGACCGTCCACAGAAAACCAGGAAGCCAAACAGGCTGCTGTCCACTGCATCAAGGTACTGGACTCACCGCAATCTCTGAACACAGTCCAAACACCAGCTGCCATCCTCAGCTTTATTTCAAATACAGTTCAAGTGAAGGCATATCGTAGCAACAATGACACAGAGCCAATGCTCCGAGTAATCAGACTACTTGTAGTTACAGTAATTGGTGCCTAATTAAAACCAGCCCCATGTTGCAGTGTCTGACTTTTATTCAGTTAAATGACGACAGCACCGGTGATTGTTTTGGTTTGTTATAATATGAACGTTACAGCCGTGATATTTAACAAACTGGATTTAAAGCTGTGAAAATGGGAACAACGTTAGCCTGCTTCATAGTTTATTTTTACACATTTGGCCTTATTGAGCTGTGCACTTTGACCAACACTGTTCGGACAGCTGACACTGTATCAGATCACCATCAGTAGGTTTGCTGTTTGTCTTCCAGCAATGTGACCCAGAAAAGCTGATCACCGAGAGCAAGTTCCTGAAGCTGGAGTCTCTACAAGAGCTCATGAAGGTTATTGTTGTTCAGCACATACTTTAACAGTCTAAGTGTTAGCTTAGTGTTTCCCTTACCATTCACCTCATGGTTCAACATAAGCACACTAAATGACCTGGATTCTCCTGTCAAGGCTCTGATATCAGTCACCCCAGATGAAGAGACGTATGATGAAGAGGATGCTGCCTTCTGCCTGGAGATGCTGCTGCGCATTGTTCTTGAGAACCGGTGGGAATGACTCTTGTGACATCGTTTGTGTTGTCAGTGATTTTGAGCACAATAACGAGCTGTTTCTCTGCGTTTGTGAGCAGAGACCGTGTGTCCTGTGTGTGGCAGACGGTGCGCGACCACCTTTGCCAGCTCTGCGTTCATGCTAATGAGAGCTGCTTCCTGGTGGAACGAGCTGTGGTGGGACTCCTTCGACTTGCAATTCGCCTGCTACGACGAGAAGACATCAGCTCGCAGGTATACAAAGATGCTTCCTGACCCCGGCACACAGATGTGGTCTTGCAGACTCGGATCATCATCAAGTTAGCAGACAGTCTCAGTTTTAGGGCAGCTTAAACCCAGGTAGCTGGATGCTGTTGGTGCAAAGCCACCTGTGCTGGTGGTCTCTTTGACCAGCACGATGACCGTGCTCTCTGATGCGTCCATCAGAGTATGAACATGTGTGAGTGTCAGAAAGCACTGAAAAGCATAGAAGAACGTGCTGGTGTGAATGTGGCATGTTGGACATGGATACAGATTAGCATGTCATTTTAAAATACCTGTGTTGCTCTATTTTGAATATTGTTGTTCTTTAAAAAGACAAAGTATTTATCCACCACAACACAATCTTTCGAGTATTTGTTACTCGATGCGTTGAGTCAAACGGCAGATTAGTGAGAATTTCAGAAGGATGCAAAGAAAGCAGGAAGAGTAAATCATTTAGATCCAGCAAGCACTTTGGGCCAAGTGCATGTTAGATCTAAAGGTTTGTTTCCTGTTTCTGCATAATGTTGTTGAGTTTACTATTTCGTTAGAATTTACCAATAAAATAAGACTGGAAATGTCTGATGTGCTTAAACCAGGGTCGGCAACCTTTCTGATGATGAGTGCCTCTAAAATTCCCTCAGAGGTCAGTGTGCAATATGACTGCATTAGCAATGAATTTAATAACGCTCTATATGAACAGTTACTCACTATATAGATCAACTTCATAGGATTATATTTGTTTGCAGATGTTGGCAGCTGTCAGCGAATAGTTATCAGCTATTTAGAAACAAAAAAAGACTTTTTATCCATAACAGCAAATGAACTGTACAACAGAAAATACAATTTAATTTAAATTTAATTTAACTCCCACCGTAAGGGTGTGTTTTAACTGATGAAACTGTGTGGTACTCAGGCTCGGACGCCTGATTGCTGCCTTTGTCGCATAAGCTAACACCAGTACAGTAACCGTGCCTTTACAAAACTGAAAGACACAAAATAAAACAACATCAACAAAGCAACCCTATTAGTGACAGTACAGTTTGGTAATAGTCATATTTGTAGCTTTAACACGTTATTTATCAACAACTCACCAGCTCGGCTTCATCAGTCATAACAGCAATATCAATGAAAAGAAGATCCGGCAGGTAGGAACTATGGCTGTTAACACGTACCATCCCAGACTGACATAAATCACTCCGTCTTAAATACATTTGTCATTTAAAGCAAATATGGGTCTGGCTGATAACAACAAAATAAACTGACATGCTAGAAATATGGGAAAAACCACACACTCCCCTTCCCTCATCCACCTGCTGGCCTCTGTTGGAGCTCCGCCACCACCAAACCACTGAGTTATTTTTACACATCGGCCAGCATCGGGACAATCCACCACCTTTCATTGTTTATACCGTTACAAAAAAAAAATAAAAAAATCATCGGCCCATTAAAAATGGATGAAAAATGGCCGATGGCCAGTCCAGCTATGGTCGTGCCATCAGTTAACCGTTCGTGCCCAGGGTTGCCGACCCCTGACTTAAACGATTTGAACAGATTACCACAGTGCTCTCTCGCTGTGCACCCACAGGTTCTTCTCTCCCTCCGCCTCTTGCTGATGATGAAGCCCCATGTCCTCTCCCGGGTCAGCAGGGAGGTGGCTTATGGCCTTCATGAGCTGCTGAAGACTAATGCAGCCAATATCCACTGTACAGATGACTGGTACACGCTCTTTTCACTGCTGGAGTGCATCGGAGCTGGAGTGAAACCTCCTGTCGCCTTCCAGCTTACCTCGGCCACAGCTGACACTGACACAGGTTCAGCTGAATAAGCGTCTAAGAGCAAATAGAAATACATAAAAACATCATGTTAGGAGTTTACATGAACATGTCTTTGTTGGCATTTACTGCAGGTGCCCAGTCAGACAGTGAGCTGTCGTCTCATCATCCCAGTGAAGTGAGCTTAGACCGAGGCTACACATCGGACTCGGAGGTCTACACTGAGCACAGCAAGACCAGGATCCCACGCTCGGCCACTGATGTGGATGTAGCCAGCAGTGGATGGCTCGTGGTTAGCACATACACTCACACTCACACCTGCTTCATGAGTAACAGTATGTTGCATATGACACTGAAACTGTAACAGTATCATATATAAAGCCAAGGACATGTTTCTTTTCCTGATTTTATTTGAAAGCTTAATTTATGGAAAGAACATGGGATGCTTGTTTTATTTCAGATGTTTCTTTACCCCCACACAGGTTGGGAAAGATGACTTTGAGATAAGTAAGACCCCCACAGTCGGGTCAAAGGCTCAGCTGAATCACCCACTGGTCAACCAGTACAGTCTGACACTGGGTCAGGACCTTGGCCAGCACGACACAAAGTCTCTCATCAAGTGTGTGGAGACGCTTTCTTTCATCGTTCGAGACGCCGCCCACGTCACGCCTGACAACTTTGAGCTGTGTGTCAGAGCGATACGAGTGTTTGTGGAGGCCAGCCTCAATGGAGGTGAGACACTAACGTCCGGTTGGTTTTATCAGAAGAACTATTAAACTTTGTTCACTTAGTACTAAACACACTGAGTTAAATATAGCAGGTCAGTACTGAACACATCACCAGTTTATTTCTAAAGGTGTGACTGGCATGAAAGTCTCACCAGATGTTGATAACAACACATTCAGTCCACTCATGCAAACACATCAAACCACAGATGTCCATAAATGAAGTTATGATTTAATATTGGAACACGTTCATGAGTCCTCTTCACACGCTGAGGTTAATTATGGAGCTCCACAGGGTTCAGTGCTAGGACCAATTCTGTTTATATTATTCATTAGAAGGCATAGCATACATTTACACTGCTATGCAGATGACACGCAGATCTATGAAGCCAGATAATATATTCACATTCCAGTTTCTCTCCAGTGTCCGTGGGAAAGTACCAAGAAATGATGAATGAAACATCCGTGCCTCACATGTGGTCAAAAGCTTAGAGCTGTGGATTCAAGCAGCAGAAATGAGCTGGTTTTAATTAGTGGTTTCATGGATGATATAAAACGGTGTAATTACTGTGTACTTTCCATCGCCACTTACTGAGACGAGGAGGTAAACTGCACTGCATCCACACGGCCACATCTCCAGCACACCCAAGCAGCAGCATGCTGGATGTGCACCGAGCTGCGAGGGCTCTCTTTTAGCTGCTTGTGGCTTTAATTGGTCCCATTATTATAGCATGTTTTAAACCCTTTATAGATCGCCTCTCTGTTTCCTCATACTTGTCCAGGTTACCGCAACCACGACAAGAAGAAGAGCCACAAATATGACACCTCCAAGTCTCGGATGAGGAAGAAGGCAGGCGGCAGGGAGAAGGACAGCGGAGGCAGCGTGAGGCGAAGCAGCAGCAGGACCTTCAGCCAGCGCCCATCACGTTCCTACAGTGATGATGAGGAGGATGAGGGTGTCCCAGCCAGTTACCACACGGTGTCATTACAGGTTAGTCAGGACGTAAGTACAACAGCCCTCTTTACCCTTCCTTACCCTTCTAATGATGAGAACCCAGCTGTCCCAAAAGCATCTTGTTTTACCCACACATCTCTGATTCAGTTGAGCATTTTAATGCAGCACTGAGACTCCTCCCACTGACTGTAGTGTCAGCATGTTAGACGCCTGGTTTGGGTCACAGATGGAGTTTTATTCAATTCAATTCAATTTCTTTATTGTCCCACAAGGGCAAATTAGTTTAGCAGCAGGAGGATAAAAATAAACAGAACAATACTATAAAATAATAATAACAGTAATAATGATAGAAAGTTCAAGGACAATTATTTGCCATTAAGGAGACAAGACGCAGTAGGGATAAAAGAGACCTGGAGTCTTTTAGTCCTCCTCGGAGGTGCCCTAAAACGGCGGCCGGAAGGCAACAACTCAAACTCACTGTGAAGTGGGTGGTTCACACAATTAATAATAGAATGAGCCTTTCTAAGCACATTTCTATTGTAAATGGCCAAAAGTCCATCTTGCCAGCACCCTGAAATTTTGCTAGCAGTTTTTACCAGAAGTCCCAACCGATTCTTATTCTTCACCGTCAGGTTACCAAACCAGGCAGCGATACAAAAAGACATCACAGATTCGATAAAGCTTCTATAAAACAAGGACAACATCTCAGATGAGACATTAAAAGATCTCATTTTCCTTAAAAAGAACAGTCTTTGAACTTTTTTAGTAGTGGCATCAGCATGAGATTCAAAACACAGTTTATGGTCAAGTACCACACCTAGATATTTATAACTCTCAACAGTCCCAATATCGGCAGTTTCAATGATAGTAGGTGATGAGCTATAAGAGGACTTCCTAAAATCAATAATCACGACTTTAGTTTTAGGTGCAGCTTATAATGTGTTGCATCAGGACTCTTACAGCTGTAAATCCACGTCAGCTGTAAATGTAGCATCACACTCTTCCTGACAGAGTCCCATTTGTTCTGTTTCTGATGTGGTGATGGGTCACAACACTGGGTTGAAGGATGTTACCTGTTTATGCTCATTGTTACGGTCAGTGTTCACCAGAGTTTCCAGCTAATTTCAAAGACCATTTCACTTGTGTTCTCGGCACAGTCACAGACTTATTGTAAGTGTAAGTAGGTGGAACATGCTGTGTTTAGAGTGTTTACACGTTAAACAGAGAGTTGAGAGCTGTTTCAGTGCCTGATCTCATCCTTCAGTGCAGATCAGAGCGGTGGAGCTTTTAAGTCAGCATGTTCAGAGTTGGATGGACGTTTGAACATTTTTGTGTTGTTGGTCTGGATTTAACATCCAATTAATGTATTACACACACACACAGGAAGTAAACATTACAAACCAAAGTGCAGTTTGTGTCGTGGATGTAGATGTCAGTGCTTTGACCCATCTCCGTCTTTTCTTCCTACACAAAACCATCTTCACTGCTTCCTGTACCTGCTACTATGGCTGTTAAACTAACATGGCTTAAAATTCTTCTCTTATTTTAAAGAGCCTTGTTTTGTACCCAGTGGGAGATTGTAACTACAATACTTACGTACGAATTTGAGTTTATTTTGTTTCATTCAAGTCGTTTCTTTGTATAATGACACTCCACCTCCTCTCAGACAAACATGGTGTTTTCCTTGATCACATTTACTGATGTCATTGCCAACTAATGACACATAAAGAGCAGCTTGTGAAGAACTTCGTAAATGTAACTTCATCTACGATGAAATTAGATGAAAGACAAACATTTAAACCACTTTGTTGTGTTCACCAGTAGTTTTGAAATATTTTCCTGTGAATTCCTGGAAAAAATAGTCAGCGTATTAGTTCATGATGAAATTAATTATTAGCTAAAGTTCTGTATAAACTGGTTTATTGACCAAATAAACTATTAACAAGAAGAGCAATGCTTTTATATTAAAGCATAAATATGAATAATCTCCCTATTATTCACTGTGGCATTGCAGGACTTCATAATATAATGTCTGTATAACATATAGCATAGTCTCTTGTTATGTGATTGATCAAACTGTTTACTGTCACAGACACCATTACTGCATCCTTGCTGCTAGTAGAAACTGAGTAAACATCTAAATAGTCTGTACATGGTTTTATTCGTCAAGTTTGAACTGCAGACATAAAGCTGGACATCTCCTTATTATTAATGCTGGTTTTTGTGTGTGGGGGGGTGCAGCTCTTAGATCTGATGCACACCTTGCACACCCGGGCTGCCAGCATCTACAACTCCTGGGCAGAGGAGCAGTGCCATCTGGAGGCCTCCAGCAGGAAGATTGAGGCTGATTCTCAGACTTTGTGGACCAGCTGCTGGTGCCCCCTGCTGCAAGGTAGGAAACTATTCTGTGCTCTCTGACTGTCGTGCACACATTCACAGTGTGTGTGTAA
Organism: Copadichromis virginalis; assembly: GCF_057382275.1. Lineage (NCBI taxonomy): Eukaryota > Metazoa > Chordata > Actinopteri > Cichliformes > Cichlidae > Copadichromis > Copadichromis virginalis. Next base: position 419,605 of record NC_140630.1, on the reverse strand, counting down.
ATATGGCTTGTAGTAAAAAGCCTGGTTGGAGCTGAAAACTAGAGGTTTCCAAAGTCTTCTTGGCAGTTAAATTAACAAAGGGATTTTGGTAATAAAGATCAGCATTTAGGAAATTCAGAAGTCTTATTTAACGTTTTAAAAATTTGAAATTTATCAATTGCGCAAAATGTCTTAACTCAAAACTTGAAAATGTATTTATTTAAATGTGTCTTGTGAAGAATTGTGAGCAGACTTTGTTTTCCCTCATGGAAAACTAGTCCCTGTTCAGATACTCAGGGAATTCTTAGCAGGATCACTGACGTGCTCCATCCTGGAGCTGAGATAGTCCTCGATAATCTGGTTTGACTTCAGCTGAAGCTCAGTCTCATAGGTTGGTGGTGGATATTCCTGAATCTTGATCTTAGGTGTTGTGTTGTGTATACTACAACATGTCTGAAGTACTTGGTGTATTTTTTGTCATAGAATAAACTTTTTTTTGTTTCTGTTCTTAATGTAGACCAAATGCACAGTCTTGTATATTGTCTTACAACATGTCTTTTTACAAGAATTTGAATTTCTGGTAGATCTGTGTTGTTATAAAGGATCTCAGACCACGCTTGCTCTTTCAGTGTATGTGTGTTACTGTTTCTAGTACAAGGTTGAGAAGTCTTTTTCTTTTTTAGGTGCCATTTTCTTTTTTCCACACTTTTAGTTTTCTCTCAGATGTCAGTTCTGCTTCAGCTCTGTAATGCAGTTTATGTTCATATCAGTGTCTTCGTCACAGCTCCACTCAATGTCACTCCCACAGGGATTGCTTGGTTGTGCTGTGATGCCAGGCGACCGGTTCGCATGCAGGCCCTCACCTACCTCCAGAGGGCACTGCTTGTTCATGATCTGCAGACACTTGATGCAATTGAATGGGAGTCCTGTTTCAACAAGGTAAATGCTGAATGTCTGCGTTATTTCAGGACTGTGAAGACACCTTTGTTCACTCGTTTTTCATTCGTGTTTCTTTGTTGGCTGTCAGGTGCTTTTCCCCCTGCTGACTAAGCTGCTTGACAACATTAGCCCAGCAGATGTTGGTGGTATGGAGGAGACCAGAATGAGAGCCTGCACGCTGTTGTCAAAGGTTGAAAGCATCACATATTGCACTGCACACAACCACAGTTACACAAGTTAAACCAACATTCCAACCTGCGTCAGATCTATGTCGTAACTGGAACCCCATTTTAACCCTATGCTGACGTGAACCTGAGAAATATTAACTACATGTCGGGTAAACTACATGCATACCACAACAATTTGAATGGCATGGAAGGTTGCAGTGTGATACATTTTAGGTGATACATTTCCTGCAGAAGTTTAAATCAAGCTTAATATTGTTTAAGTTCCCACCAAAACAGCCCTGACCTAGATATATATGACAGAGATGGATATAGTGCCTAGAATGTTTCCTGTGGTATCTGGCACTGAAACATAAGCAATTGATCAGTCGAGTTCTGTGGGCATGCAGGGCACACGGGGCATGCAGGGCACATGCAGGGCACATGCAGGGCACATGCAGGGCACATGCAGGGCACATGGCACATGCAGGGCACATGCAGGGGGCACATGCAGGGCACATGCAGGGCACATGCAGGGCATGAGGGGACATGCAGGGCATGAGGGGACATGCAGGGCATGAGGGGACATGCAGGGCATGAGGGGACATGCAGGGCACATGCAGGGCACATGCAGGGCACATGCAGGGCACATGCAGGGCACACAGGACATGCAGGGCACACAGGACATGCAGGGCAGCTCCCCTGATTTGGCCTGTTCTTGTGAAGATACAGTTCACATAAACACTGCCTGTAGCAGTTTCCAGGTGGTGCCACGTGTCAAAGTTAAGGCTCACCACATGGGTTGCTCAGAAGAACATTACATTCCAACAAGATCCTGAATTGTATTCCCTTCACCTGTCAGTGCCTTTAATGTTGTGGCTAATCAATGTTAATAAAAGTCGCTCTGTCATTGGTTCATTTTGTCTACATCTCTTTGCCGTAGTTTGAGTTTAGGTGGTCAAACATTTTCTTCTGACGTGTGATTGTCTTCTAGGTTTTCCTACAGCACCTCTCTCCTCTGCTGTCCCTGCCTACCTTTGCTGCCCTCTGGCTCACCATTTTGGACTTCATGGATAAGTACATGCATGCTGGATCAAGTGACTTGTTGGTAAGGAGAATATAATTCTTATGTCCACATTACCAAAATACCATGGTAGTTATGACTGTCACTATGAGAGAAAGGTGTGTGTAGACTGTGTTGCCTGTGTGTGTTCGTGTAGTTGGAAGCCATCCCTGAGTCTTTGAAGAACATGCTGCTGGTTATGGACACAGCAGGCATCTTCCACAGTGCTGACTCTAGGACAGGATACTCTGACCTGTGGGAAATAACTTGGGAAAGAATTGTCTGTTTCCTGCCTTTATTGAGGGAGGAGCTCTTCAAACAGACTATCATACCAGGTGTGACACACTGACATGACAACCTGTAAATTTGAGCTTGTACCGTCACCAGTTTTACCCCGTTGTATCATCTTTCATTTTAGATGCAGTACCCAATCCTCAAGCAGAGTCTGTGCAGCTGACAACCCCAGCAGGCCGGCCCCCATCGCCTCAGGTGTCTCCACCTCCCATGCAAACACCCGCCCAAGCCCCAGTAAACTCTACAGTGGCTCAAAGCTCCAGCAGGCCGGCCTCACCACTGGAGCCTCCACCAGCCAGTGCCAACGGTAAATGTCTGAAACTTTCCTCTATTATAGCACAGTATGATCTCCGTCAGGGTACAAATACATGTAGGATATTCATTTGTTTTAACGGCAGATGGATAAAATGGCAAAACTTTTAAATGGTCTAAATGACCGTCTGTGTGTAAGTTGAAACCTGATGTTAGAAAACCCAGGGGGCCGAATGGCTCAGCCACTGTTCAGCTGAGGTCATGGTCATGAGTGGCCTACCACTAACTGTGGAATATTTAGCAGTGAGGAAACTACTGGATGGCTGGACTCGTTGCACGAATAGCATCCTATCACCCATTCTTACACACATGGTTGTAAAAGCAGTCTGGATGGAAACAACGTGGCATGTTACACACCGTCAGTGTTAATAGTAGTGTGTGAAACCTGAGGGGAATCCTTGCTGCTTCTGCAGGTGGGTAATTAGCAGCCAGGTGCTGGTAATTAGTTGCACTTTGATTAACTGACCATCTCGTATCCAAGTAGTCAGAAATGTTGCAGTCTGCAGGTCTGCAGTATTCATGCTTGTGGTAACCCAATGCCAAGTATATATGAGTCTTAAAGAAGTAGTTGTTACGGCCCATCACAGATTCATGGGCCATATTAAGTCATTTCCATCAGAAACATTCAGGACTGTTGTCAGTTTTTGTAGCTGTGGATCAGCACATTCATCCCGAGGTCAGAGCATGCATGCTCAAAAGACTGCAAGGAAAACAGCAAACTGCTCCAAGTGAGACTGTGTAGGCCTCATGTTCAGGCATATCACACTGATAACTGATGTAGAGCAGAGACTGAATCACTGTGTTCTCTCGTTTCGTGTTCCAGGATCAGGCCGATCATCTCCGGCCCCCCCCTTGATTCCTCCCATGCCAGTGCCATTAACAACCTCTCCTGTCCAGGGTCCTTCACCTTTAGGCCAGTCCCCCCTCATTCTGCAGCCCCTTGCTTCTCCTCTGCAGGTGGGAGTCCCACCCATGTCCCTGCCAATCATTCTTAATCCCGCCCTCATAGAGGCCACATCCCCTGTACCACTGCTTCCTGCTCCCAGATCGACAACTCCTTCCGACGAGGTCCAGTAAAGTCCAGCTGCCCCCCAGCCATGCTGTTCTCTCCTTAACAACTGGAAGAGCTGCAGCTTAAGATGGGACATGGAGTAGTACCGCATTTAAAGGAGAAATCCTCCAGAATGGAAACCTGGTGACACCGATAAAAACTCAGCACTGATGTTATTGTAGGAAAAACCCAACAGGTTAAGGTTGGTTTAGAAGCCACGCGCAGTCTTTGAGAGGTTAGTGCGACCCACTGAGAGCAATTTACTGATTCCACAATTTTCAGCAGTGTTCACCGTGCATATATTTTAAGTCAGGCAGTAATTTTAAACCCACAGATCGAACTTATCCCCATTGATTTATATTTGTGTTTTTTACTGTTGTAAGTCTGTAAACGGATGAACAACACAGCGTGTTAGTTGTTCTCTTTGAACTCGGTGGGTGATGGGTTCAGAAAGCTGACTTTGATTACTATTTATTGTTTTTAAAATAAATAGTACAGATGTGTTAAGGACTGTTTCTAAGAGGTTTGTAGTGCCAATGATGATCGTCTGCTTGAGTCGTGATGCACACAGTGGCTGTCCAGGGGTCAGACTGTGCCTCACTGCTTTGTTTTAACAGTTTTTACATAAGAATGGAGCCGTACAGACGAAAACACACTGCACATCCTGTATATTTGACACACACACTGCTTATTCAGTGCCAGACTGTGTCGTTTGGCTCTGGATATCAGCAAACAGAGCTCCGTCTTGTAAATAGCTTCTGAGTGAAGTGTTTTCATTGCCCCACCTCATCGTCAGGATTAGCTTCATGTTGGGAGTGATGAAAACATTTCATCTAGACTGAGCACTGTTGTGTTTTTACATCAGAAACACCTGCAGGAGTCCTCTCTTCGCCCCAGGCTGAACTCATAGCTTTGCTCATATATGTCTATGCTTCACAACAACCTAAAGATAAGAAGGACAGTGAGTTGTGAGGATTATATGATCTGCATGTTTTAAGATTCCCAGAGCCTTGGCTACAGTCTGATGTTGCAGAAGGCATGACAACATCAGCATGTGTAAAATGGCCAAGTTCGATTCATCGTTTTGCCCCAAGCTTGCATCTCATAACCTTCAACAAGCAGCAAATGGAGGCGTAAACATTCCAGTGTCAGTCTGTAGTGAGCACGCTCTGCACAGGAACTGCTCTGGTACAGGAGCTCGCCACGCCGTCACGTCACCTTCTCCTGACTTGCATCTTTGATTTGACAGACTCGTACGAAACATCTGAAGTTTGCAGCATCGTGACAGAGAGGAATCACACATGTAGACCGGTGGTTTTCTTGTGGTTCTCCTTTATTTATCCAGGTAAAAGGCTCACTGAGATTACAGTCTCTTTTCCAGAGAGAGGTTGCCAACAGAAGTTAAAACATTTCCACAACACGTCCTCAGTTTGAGTCAGCTGCTCCTCTTTGCTTCCATACATGTGCTGGCTCATTGGTTAAATGACCATCTGATGTCAAATTGACTGGAAACCATTCACAGCAGTCCTGGGCTTCTCTCACGGATGTTTTGTGTTATTTATTGAAAGTGGACTGAGCTGCTGCAGTACGATGGCATAGATGCAGTGTATGTGTGTCAGTCAGGTAACACTACGGCCTTATAGAGCCACCAACATGTAAGCTGAGTGTTTATTTGTTGGATGGCATCGTAGATTTATCAGAAGCTGATTGTGACTTGAACAGGAAATTCCGTGAATATAATGTCTAATGTATATAAATGAAAGGTAATGTACTTTTTACTATGTAATAAATATGTTGTAAGAAAGTGCTCCTCCTGGTGTCTGCTTATGTTTTAATTCTGAAAGAACACTCTTAATGAAGGGATTAAGCAAAAGCAACAACACATTCACTACATCGATCACTACTGCCGTCTTCTTCTGTTTGTCTGCCACCACTATGTCCGGTTGGTTATCCACCACCATTTTGTCCGTCTGTATCTGGAAGTCCCACAGGATCTTAGCTCGGTCATTCTCCACCACCCTTGGGGGCGTCTCCCAGTTTGACCTCAGGACTTCCAGGTTATACTGGGCACAGATGTTCCTGTACACTATGCCGGTCACTTGGTTATGGCGTTCCATGTATGCCCTGCTTTCTAGCATCTTGCACCCTGCTGTTATGTGCTGGATTGTCTCAGGGGCATCTTTACACAGCCTGCACCTGGGGACTTACCTGGTGTGGTGTGTCTCACATTTTTGATATGTTGCAATACAACTGGGATAACTAACATATAACATTGTGTGTGTAGTAGGGCTGCCACAAACGATTACTTTGATAGTCGACTAGTCACCGATTATTTTTGCAATTAGTCGACTAATCAGATCATCATCCATTGGACATAAAACGTACAGCTTATTGCACCAGCAGCATCTGCTCTCATATAACTATCATTAGCTTACAGCTTTAAGTGTTTAAGGTGCAAACTAAAAATAAAGACGAGATGATAGTTTATTAAGTTTTAATGAAATTTTCAGATTGTTTCGGTGAAGTTTAATAAACTCCTTGCTATCTAAAATATAACAGGACACCGGAGTAAATTCTCGAGCATCTCACACTTCTGATAATCAGCTGTCTGCTTGATGTTTATTCAGCTGTGTAAAAACTATAACTTTAATCTCAGCCAAACCGATTTACTGAGGAACAAATAAAACACTGAAAAAAGCCAAACAATAACATTTTAAGTTATCTAAGTGACTTATATATCATGTTTAACCTGAGTAGCGAAAGACGTCGGTGGGTTTGAAAACGATTTGCCGGGAGTCCGGTGTTCTCACGGCTCTAGCGAGCCTAGCCCCCGGCTAGCTATCGAGCTAGTGGGTAACAGACGTCTCCGAAAACGTCGGAGCACTTTTGCAAACATGTGATGTCTTGATAAACTGAGCAGATATTTGAGGTTTACACAGCTACATTCTCGCCTGAAAATATGTTAAACGTTTATTTTGTGACCCAAAAAGAATAATAAGAGTAACATTAAAACTAACTAGCTGCCGCCATTGTTGGAAACTGAGCTGGGCGCTATGAATTCTGGGGCTGCGTCTCAATTCAGGGTCTGCACGCTTGAAGTACGCGCACTATCACTACCCGATCCGTACCGGAAACCCGATCGGTACCCCGCATGCGCAAATCTTACGTCACTTCCTCTCTTTGCCAACTTTGCGACATTCAATATATTTGAATGATACCGTTAGCGCCCAGTTAGCTCCTAGCATTTCTCAACAGCTCTGACTCATTTTCGACTGCCCGGGACATTTAAACAATGGATAATCCGTATACAAAGAAATTCATGCTTTTCTCCTCAACAGAGAGCGTCCCCCGATTGAGCAACAGCGCCGTAAAATAAGAAGAATGGCGCCTAATTACAGAGTTAATAATGCAGACTTTGTAATATCTCACGTGTAGATTCATCAGCCAGATGAAGTGTTTACTGACAATTGACAGTGATAGCGCACATCATCATCACTATTCCAGCAATCCTCTCTTCACAGACAAGCATAAACACACTCGACTATCGCTAAATCAAATTTAACACACGTTTGTAATGACGCTAATTCAGTGTATAATAGGGTTCATTCGCGTGGTCAGCAGGTGGCGGTATCCTCGTACACTGGGGAGTAAACTGCCATTAAACGAACAGAAGAAGAAGAAAACCCCTGCACATGCGCGGTACGGATCGGGTAGACCCGATTTGTACGGTCAGACTTTACACATGCGCAGTAAGGATCGGTGAGTCCTGATCCGTAACTAGGGTTGCCAACCGTCCCTTAAAATACGGAATCGTCCCATATTTCGAAACAAAAGTACACGTCCCGTATTGAGCTAATAAGGGACGCACTTTGTCCCGTAATACAGTGAGAATCAAAAGTAGTCTATAACGTTTAATGGAATTAACGCTTTGTTTGAAAACATAATTCCCAGCCCCTCTCCTGCTTTGTGACCAATGAGCTGACAGCACACTTATGACAATTCGAGTATGACAATTCAGATTACCGCTCATCTCATTGGTCGAGGAAAGGTCGCTTGCGGAGAAAATACCGGAAGACAACAGATGACCACAACAAGAAGCATGGCCAACAGGGAAACAAACGCCGACACTGCGGTGCAAGTCTCGGACGACAGTACACCTAAAGCTGGGCAGACACTATGCGATTTTTTTCAGTCACGATATTCAGCTCCTGCTCAAACTGCACGATTGACTCGCAGGGGTTAGAAGTTGGTAGGTCACGATGCAGGTCTCACACTATACCACCCGATGCTCTGATGCGACCTGAGTGCTCACACTGTGCCTCCATAAAATGAAGGTTATAACAGAAAATCTGTCGCTCGCTCTCTCTGTCTTTCACTCACACAGACACACCACCACCATCAACTTTGCTAAATTGCTAATGAAAAACATTGATCAGGCAGCTGTGATTGAGCAGCAATGTAAATCCAACTATTTTCACGGTTGTTGTGGTCGTGATAATTTTGTTAGGCCACATCGAAAAGGCTCGGATGAGCTTTCCAAAGTTCTACAAGTTGTGCCTCCATCGCTTGTGTCCAGATCACACGCTGCACAGCCGTGCTGCTCCGTCTTTTTCACCGACGTTTACGTGTTTGCGCGTGAGCAGTGTGAGCGGCTGTGGTGACACCCTCATAGATGAATAATGATGATGAGTTAAGATGCGTAATCATGGGAACAAGCGGGTTTACAAACAGGAGCAGCTGATTAGCATTAGAAAAGCTGAAATAATACCTCAACTGAACTCAATTGTACTAAATGCACTAAATGTGCACTGTTACAAGAATGTTTTTCTTTCTATTATTTTCTATTATTTTAAGTTAAGCAGGACAGAGTGCTTTTAAAGAAAGATTTACTTATATTCTCAAAAGTTAAGCATGACAGGCTTCTGTTTAAGAAAGAGACCTGTTTTACTGTGTTAATGTTGTCATTTTGAGCTAAAAATAAATGGCTAAATGATCACTTGTTTCACATGTGTTCATATCACAAAGAATAGAATATGCATCTACTTAAATCAACTTCAAGTCAAATGGTTAAAAAAATAATTTCACACACAAAAAAGAGCTAGAAAATTCACCACACTGGGAAGGGTGAAGACAACTGGGTTGCCCGGCCCTGGCCACGAGGTGTCCCTTATGTATTTTCCAGGGAGTTGGCAACCCTATCCGTAACTTTCTTTTTATTTTTCGTTTTTGTCTACATTGTACTGAAATGCTTCATTATTGCAAACATTTTAAGATATACTTGTTATTCTTAACATCTTAACAGATACTCTGACCCATAACTATCGTAAAACGCTACGACCGGAAGTAGAAACCTTTCGCGCATGCGGGGTACCGATCGGGTTTCCGGTACGGATCGGGTAGTGACACGCACTACGCGTACTACGTACGGTGCGTAGGGTTAGGGTTAGTTCGCGAAGTACGAGAAGTGCGGAAGTGAGAGGCTTGTGAAATGGGACAGTATACGCTTCGTCGCGCTGTTCAGGTTGCCTAGCAACCATGATACTAACCGCGATACACGTTACATACAGCTTTGTTTGACAGAAATGAAGCATTTTTGTTCATTCATTTTTGTCATGACATCACTTTGATTAGTTGAGTATCTGAGGCTGAGACCACAGGACTGTAAAACATGATTGTTGGGCTTCATTTCTGTGCTGAACAGTCATTTAAGATTAGTTAGTAAATAACAATTAGTTAATGTTGTTCATGAGACTAAAGTCATCTCACTGTGGTAATGTAAATATAATATGGCCAATATTATAGTATTGTCAGATTATGATCTATATCTATAGATCTATCTATAAAATCACTGACTTTCAGCTTGTTGTGTTTGTGGATATATGACTGACTGTAATTATTAAACATTCGCACATAAATAAGTGACGTCATATTCAGTACTTTTGACAGTTCACTCTTCGGCCGCTCCCTTCTGCCGTAATTTGCATCAAAATTATCCACACCCACCGCCGCGCTATGAATTATGGGATCTATGGGACCACGAAGCGTGCACCGGACCACGCTTGATATTTGGGGAAATCAACGGCGCATTTGGAGTACACTTCGAATTGGGACAGCCGTCGTCGCGTGGCGGTGACGTAACCGCACTTAAAATGCGTACTTCAAGCGTGCAGACCCTCAATAAATGTAAAGTGTGTACCTTCTGTCAAGAGCAACCTGAAACAGTTTCTCATCTGCTTTGGTCATGTAAATTTACGTGTAAATTCTGGAAGGATTTCCACAAGTTTATTACTGACTTTGTTCTCCCTAATCTTCAACTATACTATAAGGATGTTATCTTTGGCTATTATTATTTTAAAGACAAGGACAATGATGCTTTCTTCTTTATAAATTTGGTTTTATTTTTGGCAAAATTTCATATACACAAAAGGAAAGTCCTCGGCAGAAAGCCTGAACTTCTTGTATTAAAAATGGAACTTGCACAATATATAAGGACAATCTCCTCATCAAAAAACACTAAGGCTCTCAAGACTGTTAACATCTGTAACCGATTGAAACTGCTAACTTGATTTTGGCTCTTGCAAACTTTTGTTTATTTATGTTCCCCTTAATTTATTTTATTTTTTGTACTCACTTTTGTCTCACTGTCCTTGTCACTCTTTCTGTTCTTCATTGTACTACCACAATGTCACCTTTTATGTGATCCCTGTTTTACTTGACTGTATGTCTAAAATGTGATAAAAAAAAATTAAAAAAAAGAAGAAGCGTGCAGACCCTGAATTGGGACACAGCCCCTGACATAGCTTCTTCTTCTTCTTCGGGGTTTAACGGCAGCTGGCATCCTTGTACATGCAGTGCTCCCATCTTCTGTTTCAGTCCGTTATTACACTCTTAAATCCTACTACTCATTCCTGCGTCTTTCAGGATCTTACAAAGCTTCAAACGACGCATCGACTATTAAATCAGTCGTCGATGATTTTGATAGTCGACGTAATCGTGATTAGTCGACCAATCGTGGCAGCCCTAGTGTGTATATACGTATATGTATGTGCAAAATAACTTTTTTGTCCCTTTTATCTTCATCCCTGATCGATCGCTGTGGCACCACAACATGTTTCATCTTAGCAGCTTCTCACAGTTGTCATTTGCGCTGAGCCCTGTACATTTTCCAGTATTCGTACTGGTGGTTACACCTGTGACCACAGCAGGTTTGACAGTTGGATGGACTACTCTGCACAACAAAATGAAATGATGCTAATTTATTTTTGAGTCAAACTGTTCAACTGAGGAAAAAAATACTACAGAGACAAAGACATATACAACCAATATTTGTTGTAACTGTAACAAACACAGAGTCTTTGCAGTGTGCACTAGTAACAAAATTTAAAGGTCATTCAAGAATGAAGCCAAAGCAACCCAGATCAGTTAGAAACAGAATTTCGGTAGAATCACAGATGAAGTTTTCTATCAAATGGCATTTCTAAAATCCAAAAAAGCCTCTTATATACACAGGGTGTACCGTGCCTCCAGCTGTGCTTTGTTCTACTTTAAAACAATATTGTGAAAAAGGAGAGGAGATGGTAAGAAGAGGTGCTGACACTGAGCAGACCTCTGGTGTAAAACGGTTTTATTTCATAGCAGAATGCCAACCACAGGTTTGAATTAGTAAACTAAATATATCAGAAAATACCGATGCTGCGAAAGAACTGTTACATTTGTACATGGATATAAAAACAGTGAAATGAGGAGCCAAGAGAGCAAACTCTACCCACTTAAATTATCTACTCTAGAAAGAATACGATCTTTGAAGGAACAGTGGAACAGAAATGTGAACAGCACTCCACACACAGATAGATTTCTTCTTTAACACATTCCACATGGAAAACCCTACTGTGGGACCACCTACCTATACCAACAGTGACAAACAACAGTTAAAAAATAGCCCCCAAACACACGCACACACACACGCACAAACCGGCAATCTTCATTTGGCCTCCAGCTTGGCCATTTCCTGAAGGTATATTCCGATGCTCTCGCTGTCAAACAGCACAAAGTAAATGTTTTTCAGAGAGGAGCTGGTGCAGGACACAAAGTGGTTGGAGATGGCCTTGAGGATGAGCTGAGCGGCTGTTTGCTTTGGGAATCCGTTCCTGTGGGAAACGGTTGGACAAATGAGACTGAGGAAGACAAACGACAAAGCTGTTTGTGATGAAGAGTAGCTGAACAAATGGCAGAGCTACGGCTAAAAATCTGTCTGCAAACGTGTTCGGTCTGCAGGCTGACGGTCACTTTGCTACACAGATCAGTGGAGCTGGACGTACACTGGACCAGGTGCAGATCCACACTGTTAGCTGAGGCCCTGGGTGAGTGTGTCCTCCCATTTATACACACAGAATACAAGCTGAGATCAGCAGATCTGCACTCAATCTTACTGTAACGGTCACGGCGAGGTCGACAGCTACATGCTCATTTACACTCATGTCTAACGCACAAAAGGCGTCGCGGTCGGGGACCAAAGAGACGCGTCTATGAGGCGACACACTGTGTGTGATGGAGCTCACCGTCCAGCAGGCAGCGAGGGGAAAGCCACAGACTTGAGCTTCTTCTCCTCTGCTGCTGAGAGGCAGTTCTTCACAGTCTTCTCGAGCTGGTCCTCACACTTCTCTGAGCCCCACTGTGGGATGTTACAGTGGATGATGAAGCGGGCTGCCATGCCACTGGCCTGGCTCACTGCCACTGCAGGATGAAAGCATGTTAGGGTGACCACCGTCGCCTCAGACAAAAACGTGTCTGCGCCCAGTCTAACAGCTGATCTCTGTGCACTCTATTTACTAGGCCCGGATTTGCATGTATCACGCTGTCTCATCAGCTACATCCTACTGTGGACATGGATGTGATTCAGTGGCTGTGACGACGCAGCTGCGTACCTGATGCTACCTCCAAAGGCCCTTGTGCTTTCCTCAGCTCCTTAACTCCTTCCAGGAACTCTCGACCTCCAGCTTTTTCCAGGGCGTTGCCTGGAAGACCAGCACAGCAGCCGCTCAGCATGAGGACGCATGAAAGAAACCAGACACGTTACATGAACCGGTGCTGCTTACCCACTCCATCTTTGAGGTCCAGCTCTGCATTGGTTGGGTTAATTATTCCCTCCACCTTGATTGTTCCAATTTTACTCATTTCACTTTCTGTTAATGAAAGCTGTGGATTCACAAAGACAGAGTGACAAACAGCTTTGAGCAGTAACACAACGCGGTGACTTTCAGCTGGGCTTTTAACGCGGCTTACTTTCTGTCCGAGAAAGAGACTCTTTGCTGACAGGATGGTGAATCCATCACCGGGACCGTCTTCCACTGTGGAGTTTGATACAGCCTCTTTGTCATTGTCTGTGCTCTTTGCCAGATGGAGAGAAAAACGTTCACTTCAATCAGCATTTAAGTTACCAAATGATAATGACTCTGGTTCTTTCTCGAGTGCATTAAACCAGCTCTGGTTTGTCTCTTCTCTGATTGAACAAATCAAACACAAATGTACAGAACACACGGCTGTTAACAGAAGAAGGGTTAGAGACTCGTCGCCATCATCACAGATGGCTTTGCTGGGCACACTGACCTTTGGCTTGCGCCCTCGTTTGCCTTTAACCTTTTTGAAGGTTTTGGTGGGCTTCTTGCTCTTCAAGCGTTCCTCCTGCTTGTCCGTGACAGACGCCTGGCTGTCCACTTTCACTCGGCCTCCCCTCTTCTTGGAGAGCAGCTCTGGGTGGATACGAGGTAGAACCCCTCCGTTTGATATGGTCACTCCTCGCAGAAGCTGATGGAAGAAGCATTTTGATAAATGAACTCATGTCTGTGAAGAAACGTTGTCTGTGCACACACGTGACCATGTGGTGACCTCCGTCTTTGTTTGAGGATGATACAAAAATCGCTCCACAGCCGACAGGTGAATGCTGTTTACCACACTGTAGTGACGGCTGCACTGTGAGACAGATTCATGTATATAGAGGTTTTTTTAATATGCGTGTGCCCATGGTGACAAAAAGGTTCATCATCATCATTTAAATGCAATTATCATGAACATTACCCTCCAAACAGACAGCTGAGAAGAAGAACTGATGTCAAATAAGATATAAAAAGATGTTCACTTGTTAGTAAAATATGAGAAGCTCATATAAGTCAGTGTGGAGCATTGTGCACGCTCGGTCTGAGCAGCCGGAGGCTTTCCAGGCCGATGCTGTAATCTCCCCGTGTCCCAGGTCAGCCCTGGGGCAGCGTGGCCCGAACACCTCGCCCAGGCTGTGACCCCCTCTGCTGAGGAGCAGGAGCCCCTCTCCAACGAGGTCGGCCGCCTTTTGAAGGAAGCCACATTCAAACTAACAACTAAAAGGTTGGCCTGGATCAACAACTGCAGCGCCATCTGGTGGCAAATAGCTACATAACATTCAGGACACAATTTAGCAGCATCATCCTCAGCCTGTGAAGGAGGATGTTGTGCAGCTCCAGACTGAGAGCGGCTGATGCTTATTTCACATCTTATTCAGAATAATTAGATTCACTGTAGTCTGTGGGAGCTGCGATTGGTCGGGCTGCCGGGGACAAATGATGATTTCACTCACCGACGTCCAAATCAAGCCGTAACCTTCATGCAGCGTGTTTTCTGTCCAACTACTACAGCAGACAGAGAAAAATCCACACAGACACACGAAAAACCCCGAGATCCCACGACCGGTGTGCTGAGAGACGGCACCTGAGAGACAGGTGACGAACCAGCTGGTCAAAGCTCTGAATGGCTCATTTATTTGGCTCCTTACCCATTTCTTATTCTTTAGCATTTACGTCACACTTCAACGTTTCTGATCATCAAACTAATTTTAATGTTAACATAGCAATCCAAACCTACCAGCTATGTGGAAAATGAACTGGAGTCCTGCAATATCTGAACTCAGATACATCATAGCAACAGTGAAACATGAGCTGTGTCCCAAAACGTCGGCTGCTTCCTCCTGAGGCCGCATTTGTAGACTGATTACGTCACAGCGACTGTCCCAATTCATAGACAAATGCGTCCTCCATTTCCCCAGGTTTGAAGGATGGGTCGGGTGTGTCCTTCGTGGCCCAACCTATCCCAGAATTCATAGCGCGGCCTAGCCAATTCCAGTTTTCAACAATGGCGGCCACTACCTAAGTTTTAATATTACTCTTATTAATCTTTCTGGGTCACAAAATAAACCTTTAAGATATTTTCAGGCGAGAATGTAGCTGAGTAAACTTCAAATATCTGCTGTTTATCAAGACATCGCATATTTGCAAAAGTGCTCCGACGTTTTCGGAGACGTCTGTTACCCACCAGCTCGATAGCGAGCCGGCGGGTTCAATGGTCACTGAGCCGGCGAGAGCAGCGGACTCCCGCTTCATCGTTTTCAGACCCACCGCGCTCTTTCGCTACTCAGGTTAAACATGATATACGTGACTCGGATAACTAAAAAATGTTATTGTTTGGCTTTTTTCAGTGTTTGATTTGTTCGTGAGTAAATCGGTTTGGCTGAGATTAAAGTCATTAGATTATATTAAATAAAACTTCATTAATCCATCGGGTGGGTTCCTCTGGGGTTTTCACACAGCTAAACGTCAAACAGAAAAATGATTGGTAAAGTAAATCCGTCAGGCATCTTTCTTGGCCTTTAGTCAATAATTCTGATGGCAAAAGAACCAACAGGTGAGACAAAAAAACAAACAAAAACTGATTAAACAGACGTGTGAGACGGTCGAGAATTTACAGCAGTGTCCTGTTACATTTCAGACAGCAAGGAGCAGACGGCCGAGTTTATTAAACTCCACCGAGACAGCGCTGACGCAAACCTGACCGTCCCATTTCACGGTCGCCGTAAGTTTATGGCCTGAAGTTCAAGCATGCGCAGCAGCAAGTAAACCTCTACAAAGACAACAAACGAAATGATGTGAAAGGCCAGACTGAAACCAGACTGAGGCACGACCGTCAACAGGCTTCATACTCTGAACCGTCCAGTGGGGCTGAACGACCTCAGCTGCTGTGGCCAAAGGTGGAAAAACCAGTTCAAATGTTAAGGTGACTTTTTCCACACAGGCCAGCTGGGTGTGGATAGCTCATCATTACAAACTGAAGTTTGTACTTAGACGGGTCATCTTTTTCTAATATTAACATTTGTTTTAAACATTTACGTGCAACTCAACCAACCAGGGGTTGGTTACATCAGCAAGTATTTACGCTTCTCCTTGTTTGTCTTCTTATGAGCAGTCCTGAAAACATGCATCAATGTTTAAACAACCTTTAAGGTCAAACCTTCAATAAACTTTGGCGAAAGGTGTAAAACACGCTGGCCAGTTTGATGTGTTAGCATACACGTATGTGTCACGTATGTGTAACGTATGTGTCACGTATAGAGCACTGTGTTACCTGGTTCAGCTCCTCGTCATTGGCCACAGCCAGCTTGATATGCCTCGGAGTTATTCGGCCTTTCTTGTTGTCCCGTGCTGCGTTTCCTGCCAACTCCAAAATCTCAGCTTACAAGAGAGGAAACACATGGTGCACACTCATTAGGCAGCATTTAAACATGTTTACTGCATTTTCCTTCACTCAGCATGTAACAGATTGTACTGGTGTGAAACTACACGGCTGCAGCAGTGAGTCTGTGTCTAACACTGACTGATTAAACTCCTTCATTTTGTTCCTATATGCTAAAAACAGCATATTCATAGCCAATAACAGGTCAAATGAGCTGTCAGCAGCATTTGTGGATCTATAACACTTTATAAACTATATATTCTTCATGACAATAACCTCCAGTTTACTGGAGGTTATATATATATATATATATATATATATATATATATATATATATACACACATACATATACACACATACATACATACATATACATATATAGTTTCAGTTTTCAGTTTTATTTGTCATATGCAAGTTAGCACAGCGTCAACATTGCAATGAAATGTGTTTGACGAGCAGCAGTCACTCAGCAGCATAGTACAGTAGAAGAAATATAATAAAAAAATAAATAGAAAAACAGTATAGAGAAAAATATTAGAGAGACATGGTAAAAGAGAAAAGATGACTAAATATATATGTATCTATAAATATAAATATATGTACACTAGTGATTGAATAAGAAAATCTTGAAGAGAAATATGACGGGGGGCAGATGGGATATTGCACAGGAATGAGCAGCAGAAATTTACAGTATTGCACTTTTAAATATAAATATCAATGACAATAAAGTGGAGTGACCAGTGCAGATTAAGCAGAGTACTTGTGAAGCTGCAGGTAGCTTCTGAGCGCGTCCTGTGGACTGTGTGTGTGTTTAAGTGTTGTGGTTGAGGTGTCGTATGGTTGGTGGTAAAAACTGTTTTTAAGTCTTGTAGTCCGAGCAGACAGACTCCTGTAACGTCTGCCAGATGGTAACAAGGAGAACAGCTGATGTGCTGGGTGGCTGTGGTCCTTGATGATGCTGTGCGCTTTACGGAGGCTGGAGATAAATGTCCTGAATGGCAGGAAGCCTCGTGCCAGTGATGTGCTCTGCTGCCTTCACCCTCTGTAGTGATTTACGGCTGCTGGCAGAGCAGCTTCCGTACCAAACTGTGATGCAGCTCGTCAGCAAGCGCTCGACTGCACACCTGTAGAAATTTGAGGTGATGTTGGCGTTCATGCCAAACTTCCTCAGCCTCCTCAGGAAGTAAAGCCGCCGGCGAGCTTTCCTGATAACAGTGTCTGTGTGAAGGGTCCAGGAGAAGTCCTCGGTGATGTTGACTCCAAGGAACTTGAAGCTGCTGACCCTTTCGACCTTGACACCGTTGATGTGGATGGGCTGGTGTTCCCTGACTGGTCGTTTCCGGTAGTCCACTATCATCCCTCTAGTTTTGCTGATGTTGAGATATAATCTAGAGTTACCTTATGTTTACATTTTATTTTGCTGTTTTTACTGTTGCTGTAATAAAATGTAATATTATTATAGTTACACACCCACTGATGTTTAGATATATGTCCATTAGCAGGCTGGACCTCATCAGCCCAACCCTGGAGCTTACTGTTAGCTTGCTTTATCCATTCCTGCTCCTATGTTTGGGATCCCTGCTGTGTTGAAACTATTATGTCCATGTTTCAGCCATCGAGCTGTGATTCGAGGAGAAGTTGAAGAATATGGATGTCCCTCTCCGTCTTTACTATGCTATCCATTTTGTGCCTGTACCACTGACAGCCAAACAGCCCCAGAGCATGATGCCACCACCATGCTTGACCTTTGGTGTTCTTAGGTTTGCAAAGCCTCGACTCCTGCAGGATGGCCTCTCTCACTGAGGCAAAACGTTTTTCAGGAGGCACGTGGCTCCTGGTCATGGCAGGCTTGATGTTTCCTGGGTTGTTCCCGAACACCCTAACCTAGTTACTCTCATCTGAGAGCGACAGTTACCCTGGCAAAGTGGTTACACATCAGAATAACTGTCTGAACTGCTTATCTTGGAGTCTGCAGGTGTTTAGAAATGGCTCCGTGAGGCTCTGTGTATGGCTCCTTCCAAACTTGTGCACAAGTCTGCTCGCTGCTCGTTTCACAGGCTACTCCCGTATTCAGCAGTGAGTCACCACAGCAGGTAGCGTCACACATTTGATCTGACAAAGTTTCATCCCAGGCCTCCTCCGGGATTTCATCCAACAAACGTGGCACATTTAAAGCTAGCAGCATGTTTCGAAGAAGCTGAGACGGGCAACAAACGACTGAACAGGCTGTAAAGATGCATAATTACATTAGTTGTTTACAGGTCACAGAAGGACTGTCTTTGACCTCATCCAGACCCAGTGAGGTTAAAAAGGTTTAGCTTTAGTTAACAGTACGTTCATTAATGTTGAGTCAGAAATGTATCAGAACTGTGAGCTGCTCTTTGGAGTCAGTCTGCCTCTGTATGTGACAAAGTTTCACAGGTTAAATGTCAATCACATATATATATATATATATACCCACATAAAGGATTATCAAAGTACTCTGAGCTTTGAGTGTTGCAGAAATTCAACTTTGAATTATGTCCCTTAGATATGCCACAGCACACTGAACACACTCACATGCTCTCATGTATCAAACTTACCTGCCAGGTACTCAATTACAGCTGCCATGTACACCGGAGCCCCCATGCCAATGCGATATTTGTGCGTGCCAATGCGCAGATACCGCATCATGCGCCCCACTGGGAAGATGACACCTGCCCTGGCTGAACGGGACAGCTTGGTGGCCTTCTTCTTTCCTCCTCTGGCTGACATGTTTGTCTGGACACAGTGCGACAACAGCCAGTGACTGACACAAACACATGCTAACATTAATGAAACTCTCGTTAGCAGGATGCTCTGTTCCTCTAAACTGTACTAAATAAATACGTGTGTCCTCACAATTTCCACAACACTCAGCCGCAGTGAAACCAGATCAATGCAGTGGCATGTAAATAACCCCTTTCCCATCATCCTGATGACATGTTTTAACTGTAAATGAATGCACTGTTTTATATGGAGCTCACAGCCACTGCCAATTTAGAATCACAAATTAATTAGCATGACTTTGGGGAGAAAGCTGGAGGCCCAGCAGAAACACAGGGGAACAGAGAGAACATGAAAACTCCACCCGTGTATAGGCAGATGGCCCCGCCCCTCCCTGAGCCTGGTTCTGCCGGAGGTTTCTTCCTGTTAAAAGGGAGTTTTTCCTTCCCACTGTCGCCAAACTGCTTGCTCATAGGGGGTCATATGATTGTAGGGTCGCCCTTACACAAAGCACCTTGAGGCGCCTGTTGCAGTGATTTGATGCTGTACAAATAAAACTAATTGAATTAAATACAGAGTTCAATGGAAACTGTACATTAATGTATATTAAACAAATTCAATCAGAAACAGCGAGTTATTATTTGACAGCTTTTCAAGCATCATGTGTTCACAGCTGTCCCCACATACGTGACGCTCAGGTGAGAACATGGTTTCTGACGTCAGCCAGGTGCTGGTGGGAGACGCAGTCCCGGCGTGAACACACTAGCTGCGTGTGCTTTCATTGCACATTCTTTTACACGTGTGGCTGTGTGTGTGCGTGGTGTCATAATGAAGGGCACGGTGTTTGTTTTCCACGCCGCGCTATTCGGAAAGGTTATTGATATGCTGCGGCCTGCATCCGCGCCGCTGGAGTTCACGCACATCGTCCCCACGTATGTACAAACAGCATCACGTCGCTAGTGTTAATAGTGTGGATAGTGTACGTGCGTGTAGTGTAAACGGAGAAAAGGGGAACGCGACCTCAGCATGTAAGCTAACGTTACTGTACCGAGCTAGGTCGGAGCCAGGCGAGCGACACCTTTACGGCGTCGCCACAAAAGCCTCGCTTTGACGGCTGGCTCACGGAAAGTGTCGGAGCCGGCTTCGCTCCCACTGAGAAGTGTTTTTATTCCTTCACGGACACGAAGTCAGCGTGGACACGAAGCTACGAGCGGACGTTAGCTAGGTCGGGTCGGCACCATGTAGCAGCTTCAACGTTTAACGGCTCCGCGCACATCCGTTACCGTACCACACAGACATGAACCTGAACGAGCCTTTTCTCCACAGCAGACCCACCCGCCCCTTCGTTTTCCACGGAGGCTCCAACACACGGAAAGTAACGCGTCCCCGTCGATCCGGATATGCGCTGCGCTTCGAAACATCAAATAAAGCCCAAGTTTCTACCTGTTTTTCTAACGTGAATCTGCGCGAACTCGTGACGCTCCTGTGCAGCAACAGACGGGCCGTTGTGTTTTGCCGTCCTTGTGCCTAATAATCCTGGTTCCAGACCTCAGGAAAAAAATCCCACACTGCAAGCAGGAACAGCGTAGTTGGTCGGAGGCTGGCTCTGTGCTACTGATGCTGCAAAGGGGAAAAATTCAGCGGAGGGAAAATCCTGCAAAAACGCCCCCGACAGCTCTAACGGAGATCAACGCAACACAATCCTACGGCAAAGTAACTGCTGGTAAAATCCACATTAGCCCAAATAAATAGCTTACAGCCTAAAACGGCACCACAATAGGCCTGTGAGTGTATTTCACTGCATATCCCTGGCGTTTGTTAGCTAAAGAGTGAAGGCTGTGAATAGAGTCCAAAGTGGAATGAAACAGGAAGTGGACATCTGTCCTTAAGCATCCAGACTGGGGGTGTGAGACTCGGGCTGATAATCCTAGAGACATCACAACAGTCAGATCATTTAGCTGTAGCTCAGGAGGTAGAGCAGGTCACCTACTGATTGGAAGGTTGGTGGTTTGATCCCTGGCTCCTCCAGTCTGCATGCCAAGTATCCCTGGCCAAGATACTAACTCCAAGTTGCTCTCCGGTGTGTGAATGTCGTTAGAAATCAGTTTAGAGTCAGTGAGAATGGGTGTGATTGGGTGAATGTTGTATACAGTGCTTTGAGTACTCTGGGAGAGTAGAAAATCTTTAATTGACCAGAGCCAATAGATGCAGGCACAGCTACATCCACCTACTGAAGATCTGCATCTGTTATAACGTGTTTGCCCTTGATTCTTCCTAACATCACTACACAGTGTTGAATTTCACAAACATTACATCTTAGGATGTGAGCTTCTCTGTTGTGCTAATCACTGTGTTAGTGGCACATCCTGCAACTCCCCCCTTCCCTCGCATGATTGGAAATAGCTGTTTTTCGTGTACGTTAAACCTGAATTGGGTTCAGAAAAACTGTCTCCCTCTCTCTGTCACATTGTTTCACATTACTGTGGTTGTTTGCACAGTTTATTTTTTTACATTTCAGTTGATTTATTTTTATTTTTACGGTGATCATGTTCAATGGGATGGGAATAAGGATGATCCCACCACAACAGAGCCTCCAGTGTGTTTTACAGATAGATAGCTTGTACCTCTGTCCTGATGTGCTCCATACATACATACACATATAACCATAAATTTCAAATTTGGATACATCAATCCATAAAACCTTTGCATCCACTTTCAGAGATATCCTCAAAATGATTATGGATGAGCAATGAGGTGACAGTTGCATTGTCAGAGGACCAAATGGCTGAGTGGCCTGTTCTGTCCCTGAGAAGGAGCCTCCTCTGCTCCCCTCTAGTGCAGCCACCAACTGCAGAGCATTTACCAGGAAGACCCAACTAGCTTGTTTCTCCCTGCTTCATCTCCTCAGATCCCTGGGAGGAGTGGTGGAGGTTTTGAGGTGGGACTGGTATTCAGTATCACCATGGAAACCCCATATATGCTGCCATATATATATGGCAGCACAGGAGCAAGCTCAGAGCACAAGATCCATAGAGGCTGGGGTCTATCACACCAGGTAAGACCCCAGGTGCAGGCTGTGTAAAGATGCCCCAGAGACAATCCAGCACATAACAGCAGGGTGTAAGATGCTAGCAGGCAAGGCATACATGGAACGCCATAACCAAGTGGCCGGCATAGTGTACAGGAACATCTGTGCCGAGTATAACCTGGAAGTCCTGAGGTCAAACTGGGAGACGCCCCCAAGGGTGGTGGAGAATTACCTCGAGCTCGAGAAAATGTGGAGGGTGAAGGTAACTGGTCCCAGTGGTAATCGAAGCACTCTGTGCAGTGACTCCCAAGCTAGGCGAGTGGCTCCAGCAGATCCCAGAAACAACATCGGAGAGCTCTGTCCAGAAGAGCGCAGTCCTGGGAACAGCTAAGATACTGCACAGGACCCTCAAGCTCCCAGGCCTCTGGTAGAGGAGCTTGAAGGATAGACCACCCACAGGGTCATCTGTCTTTGTGTGTGTGTGTTGTTTTTACTTAATCCCTTCATTAAGAGTATTTTTCCACTGCTGTGTTCTTAAGATGACATCAGAGAAGTATAAGCAGTGACTGGTAGGGAGGAAATGAGCAAAGACTTTGGAGATAATGGAAGTATTCTTACTTGGCTTAGTAGACAGGATAGCTGTGAGGGGAACCAGTAGGTGGCTTTTGGGAGTGATGTACATCAAAACGGTGGAGAGTGGCCAGGTCCACAGCGGACTCCGGGCTTGGACAAACCGGCAGCATTGTGCTCCAGGCGAGATGTAGCTGTGAGACACTTGAGTTATCCAGACAGGTGACTGGGAGACAAATGCAAGAGAATAGCCGGATCCAACATAAGCAAAGTGCACACTGGAAACAGTTTCATTTACTACCGATGGGGATGGGATGATAAGTCTTAGAAGCAGTGCCACAGCTGGTCCTTAAATACGCAGTTCAGGTGATGGCAATGTGCTGCAGGTATGAACATGTGGGAGACTTCCCACAGCTCCGCCCCAAAACCCAAACCTGTCCACCCAACCCACAGTATAGAGTGGATCATCTGCCAGGTGGAAGGTCTGTAGTTGGGTCTGTAGCTCATGAGGTCTGCTTGTTGAAATGCCCTTGGGGAAGATACTGAAGTCTGAGTTGGTGAGTTTTAGGATATTTGTGAATAACACATAAAAATCCTTATGCATAGGAAAAAAGCACATCTATGAATGTGGACTGTAAAAGTGAGTGCTGAGCGTAAAGCTTTATATCACTCCCAGTCCATGTTTCAGTGTTTTACTGTTTCTGGAGGAAATCACCGCTGGACTGCTGTAGATAGTTTTTCAGGTCTGCCACATCTTCGTCCACTTTGCTCAGTTTTTAATGTCACATTGTACACGATTCCAACATACTTCAGGTTTTTCATAGACAAAAAACTGGGAACAGATTACGTGGGTTTACGACAGGCTAGTAACAATTTAAGATTGGCTCTTTACTAAACTGTTTATGTAGACACAACAGTGGCTCATCCCTGCAGTTAAGTGAACGTTTATGCTTGAACAATAGGTAAGTGGCTTAACAAACCCCCTCTGCACATCAGTGATTTTTAAAAATAAAGTTGATTCAAAATGTTAGTGAGATTGTGAGACATTGCTTCCTGAAAGGACAAAGGACAAGCTAGGAACAGTAATTTTAGCTTACAGGGTCCCGAGAACAGCGTAAGATTGTTTCTGTCACAATAGGCTGTTGCTGAAACTCTATTTGACTTCTACCACCAGGGGTCAGTGCAGGATCTCTAATGACTCAGACAACAAACGTTTCTCTGGGTTCACCAGGTTACAGATGATGAGGATTGCAGAAAACAGTGATTTAATATTGTCTCATGACAAGCTTCCTGTCTTCAAAATGGATAAAGTTGGGCGTGCTGCAATAGTGTCATTTATGAAATGGTTCAACAACGTAGAGAGAAGACTGCTTAAAGCTCTGCCCTTCATCTTCGGTTATGGACTCACTGCTGTCTCAAAACAATTTGTGTTGAAAGGCTAGCAGTATAGTGTTATTTTTACAAAACCCTCTTTAGATGACTTCGCTTATGTAGACAAATTCTTTAGTCAAGTGTTTTTGTTTTTTGCCCAAAGTAAGCGCCCACAGCTGTGCACCTTCCAGCTGTGCACCTTCCAGCTGTGGCTTAAGGTGTACAGCTAGGTCAGTGGGTTGTATTAAGGTACCCCTGGGCCATATGCTGGCATTGAAATTGCCCTGATGCATCCATCAGAGTGTGAGTGAAAGTGGGATGCTTAATAAACATGAAAGGCAAAGGTGGGAAATTCATCTTCCCAAAGGGCCACATGAGTAACTGGAACTGTCACTGGAAGAGCTGTTCCAATGAGCTCATCTCAGCTCTGCTCTATGCTAATTGTATCTTGCAAAACCACAAAGAATCAATGAATCGCAAAGTAGAAGTACAAGTTAGCTCATCACAGCATGTACCCAGAATCAACTGGAGCTCATTTAGTTTTATTTCTAAGCGATGCTTTTCCCTTTGCAGCCAGTCTTAGGGTTCTCCACCTATAAAATCCCCCTTTAACTCCTGCTAGTAGTAGAAGTAGCATAAAACCAACGTATCTGTTGTTATTACACAGTACACAAATAAATGAACCACAATGACTGTCACAGCACCCAGTGATTTAGCCACTAGTGACATGAAGGGTGTGGGTCTGGTGGGCAGACAGGGGCAGATGTAAAATCCTGGGTTTTGAAGAAAAGGCTACTTAAGCATCCCCAGGCTTTGCTTCTCCCTCTTTTGTTTTTGGGAAACATTGTTACTGTTATATCTCATCAACCAAATGTTGACCTGCCGGTGTCTGAACTGCATGAGCTGGCCCACATCTCTGGAGTGAAGACTGGGCAATTGGAAGCCAGGTATTCATGACTGCATAGTGAGGGTCATTTGCCCAGTCCATGTAAGCCCACACTTCTCTGCCTGCCTGGTGGCCAATATTGTAAAGCTGGTATCTTCAGCACCACTCTCCAGTTGCTCCTAGATTGATGTAAAATGAATGCATGTACACAGAGTTGTTTGGTGACCTCTGTAAATAAGACCAAGTTAAACAGTAGAAACACTACTGACACTACTGACAATGAGCTACAAAACAGAGAACAGCATCACAACATTCTAGATCAATTCGATTTCAATTCAATTTAATTTTTAATTTTTAATTTTTTTATTTGTATAGCACCAAACCACAACAACAGTCGCCTCAAGGTGCTTTATATTGCACAGTAGATCGTACAATAATAGATATGACCCCCTATGAGCAGCACTTTGGCGACAGTGGGAAGGAAAAACTCCCTTTTAACAGGAAGAAACCTCCGGCAGAACCAGGCTCAGGGATGGGCGGGGCCATCTGCTGCAACCAGTTGGTGTTGGTGTATAAAGTCACAGTGAGTGAAAAAGATGAGTGAAGAAGAAACACCCAGTGCATCATGGGAATCCCCGGCAGCCTACGTCTATTGCAGCATAACTAAGGGAGGATTCAGGGTCACCTGGTCCAGCCCTAACTATATGCTTTAGCAAAAAGGAAAGTTTGAAGCCTAATCTTGAAAGTAGAGATAGTGTCCCTGTAGAGATTAAATTATTCATTAAATGCTCTTTGCATTACTTTAGTGTTAACCCACATCACGGCCCCTGTAAATACAGTAACACTTAACTTTTCATGTGTACACATATCTCCATAAATCCTTATCCTTATAAGGAGGACATAAAAACATAATTTTAAACTAGCCTGTGTGGCTTCCCATGATGCACTGTTTCTTGTTTACTCAGCTCTTTTCCTCCACTATCTGTCTTTTGCACAACACTTTGTAAAAGACTAAACACATTTTAAAATTCCAAGCAAAATAAGTTACTTCTGTTTTTATCTTAAAGCTGACATTAAGGGGAACTGCCTCCTGTTAGTCTTGTTCAACTCACCCTAAAAACTTGCTTTAGAGAGGCAAGCCTTGGATGACAATTTGTGTCAATGAAGATTCCCAAATATCGTCTGCTAAACTTCCAACAGCGCTGTGGCAAACCCCATGCCCGTACAGTGCTGGCCAAACCAGTGAGGACCACCACAGCTTGAATGAAGACTCCAGTCGGGCATATTCTCGCTGCGTATCTCCTCTGCCCCATAAATATTTCCTTCATCATGCTTTTAGCCTCCATGTCTGTGTTCTGTGTGATAAAAACATACATCTACTATTAAAAGAAGAAATATATTATAAAAGTAGAGACATCTCAACAAACATTTGAAGGCAAGACGAAGCTTCCCTAAACATACACATAGGCGCCAGACGTCTGCTTTAGATTTTAATTTGCGATTAAGTTCATGTTTGTTTTATAATCCATAGATTTGTTACGTAGTTGATCTTTCCAGGATTAATACATTTGAACATTTATGTTTATGTAAGGTTATGTGACTGTGTGGGATTAGAGTCTAAAAGAGGTGCTATCACTTTAAGTATGTAAGTGCAATAGCAGCATGAAAGCCTGTGTGAGGGAACGAGCAGGAGCATGGACGCTCAGGAGTCTCACGGTTTCTGAGCGTGTGCACACGGGGTACTGGTTAAATGTCTTATTTTTGGAACTTTAATGCTTATTTTGGAAGGAATTTGTAATAAATAAATAATCCTCAAGTCAAAATTAAACTGGAGGCATTTCTTTTGGAAACCCAGGAACGCGCGTCAGCCATAGACTCCCTCTATGAACTTGGTTTATTGGAAGTTACTCTACAATACATTTCCAAGATTCCCACAAATTACACATTTAACAATATCTTGATTTCTCCCTTAACATAGAGCATATTAAATTTAAAAAATTGCACTGCAATAAGACCCTTACCGTGTCCAGGGTGTACCCTGTCCAGTCAGTAGTTTATTACAGGGCCATTCACCATTCACTCCATACCATTCACACTCACACCTATGGCTGTTTAGAATCACCAGTTAACCCCAGTAACTGCATGTCTGTGGTCTGCGGGAGGAAGCTAGAGTACCCGGAGAGAACATAAACACAGGGACAACGTGCAATTAACATTTAAAATATCAGATAGACGTCTTTGAGTCCATTTATTTATTTCTGCTTTTGAAACTTTATTTTTTTTAAAAAGGTTTTGAAGATTTGTTTTGTAATTTGTAATTCAAAATGTTTCTGAAATGAAGTTTTTATTGAGGAATCCATTTTCAATTTAAATTATTTAGTATTGGATTAATAATTCGTTTTGAAATATGTATAATTAGCAATTTTATTTTAAACTAATCAAAGAATAAATTACTTTAGTAATGTCTAAAGAAATAGAAGATTCATATATGAATTTACTAAGGCATATTTTATTGCACATTCATTACTGATTCATTGTGATCACTGTACTGGTCCTCTATATTGGGACCAGTAAGGTGTGACACAGAAACACTCTGTGAAGCATGAGCAGGCATAAAGCAGGCAAGCGGTGCTTGAGCAGTGAAATCTAAAAGTAGCCCTGAGTTAGAACCTGATCCTGGAGTGAAAGCAGTTTGTCTCCTTACATGTCAGATCAGCATTCTCTCAGCCTTTTTGTAATGTGTCACCATCATTTGGTTGCAGTTGGCCGTGTCTCAGCTATGTTGACTACCAGCCATTCAATCTGACATGGGGGCAGCATTTTTTTAGCGATCCTCTCGAACTCGACCTGTTTGCTCCTAAATGTCTGTGAAGAGTGAGGAGGGTCCTGTAGGAAACGTACACATCAGCACTTGACCGTCATATTTCCCTTTCTTTTGAAGTGTGTTTGGTTTGTTTGCTTTTGGTAAACTTTATTTTAGATCAACTCTCCGTTTCATGACTTTCAGTTAAATTAGCCATTTTCTGCATGGTCTCTTTATTTTCTCTGCGCTCACAAAACTACAGCAATTTGTTCTTGAGTTCAGAAATATATAAGCAGCTTTTTTGCTGCCATCTAATTCAAAATGTAATCAGTTCTTTTTTTTTTTTACCATGTAATCAGGACTCAATTTCAGACTTCCTTTATTTACAGGGAATTTTCAACAACAATATCCAAATAAACAACAGCAGTGACGCTCCCAGTCTCCTTTCAGGTTCCTCACAGAATCCAAAACATTTCTAATCTGAATGTTTCACTTCAGAAACAGCAGCTTTTTGCACACAAGAGAAAAACACTGACAATGGCAAAGAGCCATCACACAAACTTTGTTTACAAGATTGAAACATAGGGATGAACTTGGCAGGGGTGGCTTGTTGTTTTAACGTGGCAGTACGCGACTTGTGGCGTGGACCACTTGCAGCACTATAACACTCAGCCAGGTCCTTAAGAAGCAGCTACAACAAGGTCGTCAGTGGCAAGGGTGTGATCCCTAACAGGTGTGGAGAGACCAGAAGGCAGGGATTTCAGTGGCGTCGTGTTAGTGCACCAAAACCAACACACACACACACACACACACACACACACACACACACACACACACGCATGCACAGACAGTTAGGGAGGAGAGGCAGGCAGACGGTGGCTGTTTGCAGGGCAAAGACTGAAGGCCAGGTCTAAACTGGTTATCAAACAATCTTTCTTTTAAAGATCTTTTTAGGATCATATCTTGTTGACTGTAAAACTGGGTTGTCTTTGTGTTTTTGTGTTTTGTAAGTCAATTTGTCGTTTATTTGTTCTTGAATGAGGGCATCTGCAGTAGGACAACAACAGCAGCAGTCCTATCAGTCAGTAAAGGAGGTGCCATCCGTGAAAGCACTGAGGGAGTCACCGAGCCTGCTGTCATTTAGGCACCAGGATTGCATTTATTGCTGTTCTTGCGTGATTCCTTTACATTTCATGCTGACCCTTGTTTATCTCACCCTGGGAAAATGACCCTATTTGCTGGCCGGGTGGGACTTCCTACTGTCCTTTTCCCTTGACTATCTCATCACCTACACATAAGAGGGAAACCCAGCCTTTCCTCCCCTGACTCTTTATAGACAAATATCGTGACAGATTTAGGGGTCGCTGTTTATTTTAATCCCTTTGTATTTTGCTGTGTGACCTGTGAGAGTAAGCATGTCAGGTCTCACGTGATACCTCATAGTACCACAATACTATGAGGTATTGTGATTGGAGGACAACAAAGACTTCTTAGCTCAGATTCTAATGGGCAGTGTTGATGTATGACATCCTCATACTTGTTATTTCCTGCTGTGGCTCAAGCTAATTTGTTTCACTTTCAGCTCTGGGGTTCAACTATTGTCACTGCTGGCTTTTCCTTCTGCTGGAATATTTATCTTGGAGTATTTGTGTCCTCCTAGGTCTTAACAGTTTTAGAGATAAGTACTGCAGCCAGACCCTGATTTACAAATGCTACGATTACCCATTATTAATGAAGTCTTTCCTTTCCAAAGTCCGCCGTGTCCTTGAAAGTGTGTTACGACTTTTTGTCCCGTCCCTCCTTGGTGCCATTGTTTGTTTCAACAGTAATGAGAAGAGATAAGACTGACAGCGACTGAACTCCAGGTAAGTTCAGCACAAGTGCTAACATTATTAAAGACTCATCTGTTTTTGACAGCCAGCTATTGCATATTTACATTTTTATATGAATGTTACACCTCAGCATTGCCATGGAAACCTGCTAACATACTAATGTTTGAATGTAGCATCAGCAGTAAGTAGTACTCGCTGTACTGCTGCACAATAGACCAGCACAGTAAGTGCTGTCTGCAAAACTGTAAGCAGGACATTTTAAGTGCAAACTGCTTTTATTTTAGTCATTACAGTTTGTGTTTTTTACATAATATAATTTAATATGAAAAATATAACATTGTTTTAAAAATCTTTTTCTTACACTTTATTTAAAAATGGTCATTTGCAACTTGATATTATTCTAATATTTTATTTTGAGTTTGAGTAACAGTAGAATAACTATTTATTTAAACAGTATAAATACAATGAAGTGCTTCATCTAGTTCTGCACCCACAATCATTTTCTGCTGTAACTAAGCAGAACGTGCTGATGGATTACATGTGTGTAACATGTGTCAGTGATTGTACACGTGATGATCAGTAGAAACAAATCCTTGAACTGAATTTGTATCCAACTTTGAGCTGGTACACAGGCTGTGCTGAGCCCTCTCCTACCCCTGCCCCTCTAACACCATCATTAAATTTGCTGTTAACACTACAGTCATAGGCCTCATTAGCAGAAGAGAGGCGGCTGTAATTCAATTCAATTCCACAAGTAGGCCTGCAGTGTGAGAGCGAAGTGCAATAATGAGGTGATATGGTACTACAAGGTCATTAAGATAAGATGAAGATAAATGCATGAACTAGTTTTTCAGCGTCACTCTGAGACAGGATATTTCTAACTTTAGAGATGTTGCACAAATGGAAGAAAGCAGTCTTACATATTTGTTTAATATGTGCGTTGAAGGACATGTCCTGGTCAAAAATGACTCCAAGGTTCCTCACAGCGTTACTGGAGGCCAAGGTAATGGCCCCATCCATTGGGGCGATCGTGGCTCAAAGAGTTGGCAGTTCGTCTTGTAACCAGAAGGCCCCGGCTTGGACAGTCTCGGTCGTTGTGTCCTTGGGCAAGACACTTCACCTACTGGTGATGGTCAGAGGGGCCGATGGCGCGATATGGCAGCCTCGCTTCTGTCAGTCTGCCCCAGGGCAGCTGTGGCTACAACTGTGTGTGTGTGAATGCGAGAGTGAATGAATAGTGGAAATGTAAAGCGCTTTGAGGGTCTCGAAAAGCGCTATAAAAATGCAATCCATTATTATTATTATCCAGAGTAAGAATCTGCTTAGATACCATATTTCTAAGATTTTCAGGGCCGAGTACAATAACCTCAGTTTGATCTGAAGTAAGAAGCAGAAAGTTAGCGGCCATCCAGGTCTTAATGTCTTTAAGACATTCCTGCAGTTTAACTCATTGGTGTGTTAAAAGAAGTATTTGAGGCCATATTTGTAGACCGACTATGTCACAGCGACGCAACGAAGGCTGTCCAAATTCGTAGACTCCTCCAAATGCGGTTGACAAACGCATCCTCCTTTTCCCCAGATTTGAAGAATGGGTCGGGTGTGTCCTTCGTGGCCCATCATATCGCAGAATTCATAGCGCGGACCAGCCAATTCCAGTTTCAAACAATGGTGGCAGCTACTTAGGTTTTAATATTACTCTTATTACTTGTGCTGTCAGCTTTAATCTCGTTAAAATGACGTTAACGCCATAACCGCATTAATGCCGCAAATCTCTGTTAGCGAGTTTGCGCCGCTCGCCTGTGCATAGGGCTGCACGGCATCAACACATTAGCGCGGTTAGCTCGTTAACGCTTTAGCGCTGTGCAGCCTCACTAGAGCCGGTGAGAACAGCACACTCCCGGCACATCATTTTCAAACCCCCCACGGTCTTTGGCTACTCAGGATAAACATATATAAGTCACTCAGAGAACTTAAAATGTTATTATTTGGCTGTTTTCAGTGTTTTATTTGTTCCTGAGTAAATCGGTTTGGCTCAGATTAAAGTTATTATCACAGTTGGAGATAGCAGTGTGTTTATTTACAGTGAAAACAAAGGTTGGCAATAGTTCAATGTGCAAACAGTGGTTAGTCGTGTCATCCTTCCCGTGCTCACACTGTGCGTGGTAGTGAGTATCCGTTCCTCCTCCAAGTGTCTCCTCATGCTCGTGAATCTCCTCCATCCCTTTTCCTAGCCTCACACGAACAGTTAATCACTAGATAGAGCTGACAACACTTTACAACGCCATCGGTTCGCAGATACTACCAGGCTTAGTGCAATACTCCAGTTATACTGAGCGCCGGGGGATCAAATCAATCCCATAATCGTACAGCTGACAGTTATAGTTTAAACGTCAAACAGAAAACTGATTAAACGGAACTGTGAGACGGTCGAGAGTTTACACCAGTGTCCTGTCATATTTTAGATAGCAAGGAACAGACGGCTGAGTTTATTAAACTCCACCGAGACAGCTGGCGACGCAAAACTAAAGGCTCAACCGTCACATTTCATAGCCTCTCGGTCTTCGAAGGACCTGGCCTTCGCGGTCTACATGTGCCGGGTCTTTCGAAGGATGCGGCCTAGGTTTTGGGACACAGCTCGTCACTCTCCTTCTTGGTCAAATAGCCCTTACACAGGCTGGAGGTGTGTTTGGGGTCATTGTCCTGTCGAAAAATAAAAGATGCTGACGCTGCAGGATGCTGTGGGGGCCATGCTGGTTCAGTGTGCCTTCAGATTTAAATAAATCCCCAATGTGTCACCAGCGAAGCGAATTTATGTGTATTTACACTTTTATATTTGCTATTTTCTTATACTTGCTGTTTTATTATATTGTTATTATATTCTGTGGAATGAATGATGAATGAATGTATGCTGATCTTCAGCAACAATAGTTCTGCATCATAGGTCATAAAACATCTCCTGATTTATGTATCATCACATCAGTCAGGATCATAGCAGCACAGGTCAGCTGATCACAGCCTGTACATAAGGAAAAATCAACTTTTGTGACTAAGGTTGATGAGTAATTCTTTTCTGCACCACTGCACCGAATCATATGGTTCCACCATCTGGCAAATCCCACTCGAATCCCTGGGAATAACTCTCAGCAGTGAAGCAAACCGGAAAGCTAGGAAGCTGTTTTTTTCTTCATGGTCCAGGGAATCAATTTTTATTTACGTGAGTTGTAACTCCATCTTGGATTGGTGTATCCAGCTGTCTTCAGTGCATCCATACTACAGATAGCATTAATGAACTGTGACACTGTTCATATTTGATGCATTAATTTACAGAAGGAAATGCATTTCATTTAGAAGTAAACATTCACTGATGTTAGAGGTAGTGTAGGTCTGATGCACACGCCACATTGCAACACTATATTTTGGAAGATATCTACTCCTAAAAATCAAAAGCTTTTCCAGTTGGATATGGCTCAGACGTAATGGATTTTTCCATTAGTTTGAATTGAAGCCCACTATCCTCCTGCAAATGTGTTTTTGTGAACAGTGTAACAGTTTATGAACAGACTCCAAAATAAACACATAAGTCTCCCTTTTCTTTAGACCTTTA
Source organism: Copadichromis virginalis (assembly GCF_057382275.1). Lineage (NCBI taxonomy): Eukaryota > Metazoa > Chordata > Actinopteri > Cichliformes > Cichlidae > Copadichromis > Copadichromis virginalis. The sequence continues at coordinate 386,432 of NC_140630.1, read as the reverse complement.
AGTAATAGTAACATAATCTAATCGTGTGACCAAAGCACTGCAGGGCACTGTTAGGGCCATGACACATTAAGTTATGTTTTGCATCAACTAGACAGACTTTTGGGATTCCTCACAGGATGCATCAGTTTTAACACAGAAAAGCAGAAAAGGTGCTGTCTTAGGTAAAATGAATCTGTCTACAGTCTTTCAACCATAGTTTCTCATTTTTCAAAACACCATTTAAAAATCCATCTATAATCACTTGCTTTTTCCCTTTAAGTCTTCATATTGTTCGAATGAGCCGAGTCATCTGGAAACTCCACTATTTTGATAGCTGGGTAAACAAATGCAGAGGCAAGCCACTCCTGCTCCCCTGATGTGGAAATAACCATTCACTGCAGCTGTCTGCTAATGTTTGCAAATTAGTGTGCTAATGATTTATTGATGTAAATCCATCCTTTTACTGAGGTATTCAGTAAAAAGTGATGAGTCAATTTGTTCTTCTCTTTTCCCGTTACGTGACTTCATGTATTTGCTCATATTAAAATGCGTTTACAGTTCCTGAAGCCAATTCACTGTGTGTTTGGTCTTCCTAACATCCTGTGGTTTTGAGAAGCTCACCATAATTAAAGTCAGATGGAGCCCATTTAATAATCCACCATGTGCTAACCCAGGTCTGTGTGACAGCCCCGTTGGCAGCAACATGTTAGGCGGACTCAGAGCTGTTTCCCAGCCCAGGAGCTCCCGGAAAAGTCATTTTCCAAACCATGCTCAGGTGGCACTCTTAACAGGCAGCTGGAAAAGCTATCTGACTGTTTGGTGCATTTTTCTCATGACTCACCTTGGGTAATGGTCAAACCTTATTTTGCGTTGCTTTTGTACATAAAGCATCATCAGTAACATGTGTAGATGATATAAATGACTAGAAGGAGCCTTCAGTGTCACTAAACTGTGATGCGGCAGAATTCAGTCACAAGAAACCTATGAATGTATTTCAGTGAAAAACACCACAAAGAACTCTTTATTAATGTGAAGAACTGTTCCCAGCTGTACAGAGCGCCTTTCTCAATGTGCTTTTTACCAGGTTCATTGTCAGCCAGCTTTATAGCTCATAGGTCTGTTCACACTGTTCGGCCTCACTTTTATGGAACAAGGATTGAAGGAACTACACTATGTGCAAAAGAATAGATGATGCATCCAGCTTTGAATTGGACACCAGGCCTTTACTGAAGATGTAATTCTCAGATGCCTTGCACTAATCACTAGTCTATTTGTGCTGTTGTGTTTTTACTGGTCAGCAGCACCAAACAGGCTTTGTAAACTAAAAAAACCCCACAATATACAATAAAGAAAGGAAAACAAATTTTTGTCTATAAAAGCCAGTAATGAGACTTTATTCTAAATGTTCTACTGTTGCAATTAGCTGTGCAGAAATATAATTTCCAGCACATTTATTGGTTTTAAATGTGTTTGTACACATGCGTTTGTTGTTGCGATGTTTGTGTTTTTTGATTATTAATATTCTTTAATTTAGTTAGTTTCTGGTTTTCTTTAATTATTTTTAGATTCATCACTCCACAAAACCTTTTCCTGATGAAACCTTGGCGAACAGTTGAATGGACAGATAGAGCTAAACTGTATACAGTAAACTGTATTATATGTGGCATTTTTATAGAATCACCTAGAGAAATTAGAATTTTGGCTACTAGTAACAAAAAATTAAAATTGGTTCTATGTTATCTGTTATGCATACAGTAGGGATGTTCCTGCCAATAAGACTGACTAGTCTAAAACTAAAAAGCACTCAGATATCAAGTTAAATTCGAGAACCATTTAATGTCAAAAAACTTTAAACAAAGCAGTTTGAAACCATTAATCACATTCTTCTTTAATTAATCATGTATTATGAACATTGCATGTTATGCTCCAAACAGACAACAAAAAGAAAAGCAATTAAAATAAATCAGTGTTAAAAATGATATGAAAACATGTTGCAATGAAATATGATCATGCGTTAAAATATGACAAAAACAGATGTTCCTGTACACTATGCCGACCACTTGGTTATGGCGTTCCATGTACGCCCTGCCTGCTAGCATCTTGCGCCCTGCTGTTATGTGCTGGATTGTCTCAGGGGCAGCTTTATGATTAGTGCCTCTGTGCTGCCTTTCAGTCCAGCTTTGCCCAGCCACTGGTAGGACTGGTAGAGAGCCAGAGATTAATAACAAGTATGATTCAGTGCAGAGAGGTCTATTAACACATAGTGAGTGAAGAAGAAACACACAGAGCATCATGGGAATCCCCCAGCAGCGTACACCTATTGCAGCACAATGTAATGTTGGGTTGTGTTTAGTGGTTGAGAGGAGGCGGTAAAAACACTGTCAGGACTCTTCCTGCAGCATTTCGGATTAACTGAAGGCTTTTCAGGGAGATTTTAGGACCAACAGTAATGGTAAACTGTTGAAATTTCTTGATGAATGAAGCAGATATTTGACTTACTTGGGCTGTGACCGCTTTGACACGAGGCCACAAGAACACACAAGTATGTATATTGAGAAAGACCCTGGGTCTCCAATTACTGCATCTGTAATAAAACACACTCAAAAAAAGCAAGTCTTGCTGGTGTGTGCGCTTGTGCGTTTATGAGTGTCTGTGTATCTAAGTTTGTCATGAAACACACTCGATAATGAAGGTGAGAAGTGGCAGAAACCCCTCCTCCGTGAAGCAAGAAGCAGCTAGAGAAAGGTTCAGCAGATCTGGCCTGTCCTGCAGTCCCACAGGAGTGCTGAACACCCGAGGTCAAACATTTTGATGACACTGGATGCCTAAGAGGGACACCCCAGACTGAGTGCCCACAGCAAGGTTAACTGCCCCAGAGAAACAGATGCAACCCTGCCAGTGGCCACCCAAGGACAAGCTCTGGGCCAAGGGTGTGTACACACACACACACACACACACACACACACACACACACACACACACACACACACACACACACAAAGAAAAATTGCATAAAGTATTAACCCCACCCTCCTAATTACAGACAAATGGATGTAGTAGTCATGTTATCAATGCAGTGTCTTAAAGGTCAGCTTAATGATTTATTGGTAAAACAAAAACAAATGAATAAATAAAAAAGCCTTAACTTAAAAACTATGATCCTTAAACGTGATCCTTACAACACTGTGGTGGGGTGAAGTTGGTGGCCTGGCTGCAGAGGAGGACTGGAGCTGTGGGTTCAGGGCGTGGTGGTAGGGAAGGCAGAGCTTCACAGCTGGGGAGCATCTTCTAATCATGCCTTCCCTATTTCAGTAGCGGGCGGGCCGGAGAGGAGCAAGAGCTTTTAAAACTATATTTCTTACTGCCTTTGTTTGTATTGCCAATGTTTAGGAAATGATACATGTATATGAGGATTCAAAATATCACAGTATAGCTTGCAGCCAAATGTCATGGCACATTTAACCTCTGGTCTTACTTGTACATTTTACATCTGCGTTTCTTTCCAGCTGACCCCAAAATGGATTATGTGTTTACAGAAAGTATTGTCAAGAGAAAAGGAATAAGCTCTCTAGGTAGTTACAAATATATTGCCATATCAAGTTCCAATCCAACCCAACTTTATTTATATAGCACTTTAAGATACACAGCACAGGACCAAAGTAAAGTTATCAATGTCAAGTTAATTACAAATAATACCTCTGGGAATCCCCGCCTTACTGTGGTGGAGGGGTTTGACTCCACCCGGACTGCCCTTCATACCTTATTCTGTTCATTGTCTGCAGTGCAAGCAGTTCGAACCCGAGTGTGAAGCGGCCCACTCCAGGTCAGGGACAAATCTGAGGGTCTTGTTGATGACTGAGGGGTAAGGGGAGCAGGAGATTGATAGACGGTTGGTTTATTGGCTGCAGTGAAGTGGATGCTGTACTGGTCTGGCATGTTGAACAGAGAGCTGAGCATAAAAGCGAAGCTCTGGATTTACTGGTGGATCTGCGTCCCCAGATTAGGCTGCTGCCCCCATGACATGGCCCCGGATAAGTGGAAGAAAATTGATGGATGGATGGATATCCATTACCTGCTCCTCTATAATGTTTGTGCAAGTAAACTTCTGTTATGTTAGCCTTTTCTGACTTTTACTGCACTTCTACTTAAAGTATGTTTAAAAAGAAAAATGAAAACAAGATAAATATATACAAAATACAGAACTATTCTCTTAAAAGTTAATACTGCACAGAGAGTGAGCTGGCTTGGCTAAGTGCTATGTATTTTCAGTACTTTAAATAAATATCAGAATGTCCAAATTTTTAAAGAAATGAGATGACACATGACAAATGAGATGACTAATGCCGTGGTTCTTATTAGGAGTTACACTTCAGTCACAGGAGCTACCTCAGAGGTATGTGGGCAGAACAGGCGGATCTTCCGGGCAGGCCAGGGATGAATACTTATGTGAAATATTTATAGCCACTAGATAGCTAAGCAGCGATGTCTAGTAAGAACAACAACAACAACAAAAAAAGGTTCAGAACACCCTCCCTAAGGACCCCAGGAATAGTGGCCCCCAAATCACTCTTTCATCTGCTCTTGGAACCTCTGCAAGCATCCCCTGAAGTTTCTTCCTAAACAGACTAGAAGATAAAAGCACAGCTGAACCAAGGAGTCAGCTTCAGGTTTCAGTCTGACAGTCTTCTTCTATTAAAATAGGTCCTGAATGTGGTGACAAAGGCTGAGCCATCAACCTGTCCCTGCTACTACGTTCTGCATTCCAGCTGGATATTTTTAGCACTGGCATTTAAACTTGGCAAGACACTGCATACGCCACTATTTCCTGTTACTGTGAAAGGCAGTGTGCACACATCACCACCCATTAAAGCAATACACATGATACTACAAAGTAATCCAGGTTATGAAAAAGTGAGTAAAATCACATCAAAATTTTTTATAGCTATGTATTTTGGATAAGCAACACTGCAAACAGGATCTATTCAAAATGTAATGTTGTCAAATGACACATAAAAGTAATGAGGGCAGAATGCCTGACAAAGTGAAGCAGGATGTTGCTATAGTGTGCTCAGTGTAAATGAGCACTTTGAAGTCGAAACATGACAGAATTATTTACAAAATTGTGAAAAAAAATTTTCTCTTCAAATCTATATTTAATTCTAAGTTGTTGTTTTTTTAATTATATTATTATACTATATAAAACCCAAAGAGGAAGGCGGGCTGATGGCATTTAAACATCTTTTTAATATGTCTCTTTTTTAGAATATCAACAAATTAAATCCATAGTAAAAAAGAAATTTAAACCGGGTCAAGTTGAACTACAAACACCACCAAGTGTGGTTCAATTTCTTACTCTTAAAACCCCCAAATTACTTTCCAAAATATACAGAATGCTTTCTAAAACAGATGAATCAATATCACTTCCTATTGCAAAATGGGAAGCGGATTTATCAGTTAACTTAGACCTAAACTTCTGGTCTCAGACTTGCTTAAAAACCTTTCATCTAATTAGAAATCCCAGTCTTCAATTAATTCAATACAAAATATTACATAGAGTGCACTATACAGGTCATCGGATGTTCAAGATGGGCTTTACGTCTACCAACAACTGCTCACACTGCCAAACCAATTCACCGGACAATTATATCCATGCTCTTTGGTTCTGTCCACCAGTTCAGAAGTTTTGGCGCGAGATATGTGAAGACTTATCGAAGTGTCTGAATGTAACATTCCAACTTCCCCCTTAGTGTGTTTGTTGGGCAGCTTAGATAATGTCACTACAGATAAGATATAGCCCATATGGTTTTCACTGCCCTATGCATAGCCAAGAAAACAGTCCTCATGAACTGGAAAAATAAAAATAATCTTAATTCTAACCAATATAGAAATTATCTATTAGATTACATTAGTCTTGATACAGCCTCTGCCACCACATCAGATCAGTTGCTCTGGGCTCCTTTGATCAGCTCCATCACCTAGTGGGGGTGGGGGGGTCATAGTTTGGTCCCGCCTTCGTTGTTGTGATTGGTGTGGGGGTAGGGACAGGCTTGGGGCATCGGGTGGTTCCCCAGGAGCATCTTCCTTGGAGGGCTTGTATAGGAATTTCTTTTATTTATGTATTAATCACATTATTTTTGTCACGGTCCTGGGTCTCCTGACCCAGCGTTTTTAGTTCTTTGTGATGTTTGTATTATTGTACTTGTGTGAGTTATTCGATGGTTTCTAGTTTCGATCCCTTGCCCTTCATGTTTCTCTGTGTCCCCTCTGTTCTGTGTAAGTCTGTGTCTGCATGTTTGAGTTCCCCTCTGTGTCTCTCGGTTCTTAGAGTCCTCTGCCTTATGGTTTATGTCTCTGTGTTTCTTAGTTGCTGTCTCCACTGTGTCAAGTTCGCGTCTCTGTGTGATCCTTCCTGTTTTACTTTGAAGGTCCGTGTCTTATGTGAATGCATCCCGCTTTGCTTGTCTCGTCAGTCCTGATTTCTCCCAGCTGTGCCCTCCTTCTGTGTCTCATTCCCCTCGTTACTCCCCAGTGTATTTAAACTAGAGATGGACCGATCCGATATTACGTATCGGTATCGGTCCGATACTGACCTAAATTACTGGATCGGATATCGGAGAAAAATAAAAAATGTAATCCGATCCATTAAATATCACGAAAGCACCTCACAAACTTGCAACACGCAGTAACTCACCTCAGAACGTTAGCATGTCGGAGCAGTATGCATCACGTGATAGAGCAGCTGTGGCATGCCGGACCTGTCGGTGGTCTGGATAGCATTTGGAGCTTCGCTAGCAACCTGGCATTTCATCTCCGACAAAGTTATCCCCGAGAGAAGTAAAGCAAGTGTGTAAGTCCATCTCTGAATGTTTGTAAAGCATTCCTGCGTTAAGCTTAACAAGCGACTGCCTCTCGCTCTCCGGCTGCTACTTCAATCGTGAAACTGCTTAAATGATCAGCTGATCGGCTTTTCTGTCGCGAGTCCGTCTCTCTTGTTTGTTTTTGGCCCACTTTGCACCAGAAAGAGGAAACCAGCGGCTGAACAACAGCAGAACGTTTAAGCTTGATAAGCTGTTGTTAGAATTTATTTAATATTACTTTCTACTCCAGGATCTTTTTCTACATAGCTGACGCTGGTAACTGTGCAGGGGCGGATCTACCAAAGTTTAGCCAGGGGGGCCGACAGGGCATGAACAGGGAAAAGGGGGCACAAAGACATACTTTTCTTTCTTATTCTCATTTAAAATGTCGAGCTTTTAATAAATAATTATCTGACACCCAAAGTTTTAATTTGATGTAAAATGAATAGAAGTCAATTACTGTATATAGTGACTATTAAGTCTAATATATACCCTAGTAAGCTATAGTACTTTTTACTTTGGGAAGGTACCATCTGTGCAGTCTGCAATTTTGTTGAAGAAAGATGTTGAATCTATTTAATATTTCTTGAAAAATAATTGATTTCTGTGCATTTTTTTTCACACTGCATCAAATTAAGGTTGATTACGTCGATTAAGCATCATGAGGTGGAGCGTGAGGGGTGGTTCCTTATTTTTTATTTATTTATGTTTGTTGTTGCTGGGAGTTGGAACCCTATTAGTTAGGTTGCTTAATATTTACGCTAAGTACTCTTTAAAATACCAGAATAGGGAGGATGGTGTAGGTCTAAGTTTATTAGATTGATCAGTATTGCTGAACTATGAAATATTTTTTTTGTATACAGGTATAACAGAATAGCTTTAGTGTAGTTGTTGTTTTAAACTTGAGTATGAACTTGCAGACTTGCAAAATGCAGCAAGATATTTTAAAAAACAGTTTTGTTGATTAAAAAACACTATATCGGATTCATATCGGTATCGGCAGATATCCAAATTTATGATATCGGTATCGGTATCGGACATAAAAAAGTGGTATCGTGCCATCTCTAATTTAAACCCTGTGTTTCTCTGAGTCAGTGTCGCGTTGTCCCTCATGCTGTGTGAATCTCCCTGTGTCTCTCTGTGGGTTTAGTTTGTGAGTTCCAGTTTAGTTTGCTTTGTATGACTTTCTCCTGCCAGCGAATAAAGCTGAGTTCTTTGTGTTTAAACCTCGTGCCTGAGTGCCTGCATTTTGGGTCCAACTCCTGCCTGCCGCACAGCGATTCATGACAATTTTATTGTATAATGCCTTGGTGCCACTGGATTTTAACATGTCCCACACTCATACAGTTAGACAAATGGTGGGGGTCTGGTAAGGAAGTTGGGGGAAGCAGACAACTCCACAGGAAGAATCTTTTGTCTCTTTGAGGACTCTGGGAGGCAGCAAGGGAGTGTGAACCTTAAAGTGTGAAACAGCTGTGTACTGCCTTTTGTTCCTGGAGAAGGTGTTAGGTTCGGTGAGACTCTATCTTACTCTGCTGACCGTCTGTCCCGCGGACATGCAGGCTCTCCACCAAGCTTTGTTTTCTGTTCTTTGTGTTTTGATTAAAGAATGATAACTACCGCTCACTGCTAGTCTGCAGGCTTTATTTAATGGAAAACCTCCACAACAGTCTCAACCCGGGGTAGCGGTCATGGCCTATTAAGGGCTCTGTTGGGTCTTAGGTGATGGTCTCCTCGTGGCTGCGTGCAGCGGGGCTAGGGGAGGGTCTGTGCTGACTGACATGGGTTACTGACCTGGTAGCCTGGCTGCCCCTGGATGGGTCGTGGGGTTCTGGGGGTGCTTAGTCTCCGGGCTGGAGCCCTGGCTGGGCCTTGGGGGCTTGGGTCCTGGTTGGTGTGTCGCTGGGGTTGTGGGCGGGTGGGTGTATGGGGGTTCAGCCCTGGCGCGGGATGCCACCAGTGCATTGAGCCACCTGAGGGGCTCTTCAACTGGTGGGGGAGGCTGTTACATCTTGCAGGTCTCCTCTCTCCAGGAACTCACTCTGCAGGTGGGGGAGATACAGGAGAGGTGGAGGACGATCTCAGCCTGGGTGTCTATTGTCTTGTGTAGTCTGGGAGATGAGTGGATGACAGTTCAGGTGCAGTTTTCTCTGTGGAGGGGTCTGGTGGGCTGTCCCGGGCTCTGTGGGGCCGGGCGGCGCTGCTGAAATGGGCCCCGGACCGGATGGGCCTGGGCCCCCTTGCCCTGGTGGGTTTCAGAGTATGAAACCCTGGTGGGTTTCATCTCCAGCTGCCTCCCTCTTCCCGCTCCACCACAATCACCCACAAATGCCGGGCCTTGGGGTTAAGGTGTGTCACCAGGGTGCAGGGGAGGCATCTTCCCTTCTGTCCCCTTCTGGCTGCCTGTGCCGCAATTTTATCCCACAACTTAGACATTCACATTACTCACACTCTCGTAACACATACATATAGGATCTTGGGGGTGGGCACGCTACACGGACTCCAAAAGACCATCAGGGTGTACACCTCACCCCTGGCGTCGTTGCCCACCTCTTAATTTTAAATACACGTAGACATTGAGGGCTAGCAGGAGGGACCATGCGCTTACCTGCTGCTCTCTGGCAGGTAGCTCCATGCCCTCCTGGGTTTTAAATGCACCTTAGAACACACATGCATCAACACTACATATGAGCGGGCGGAGGAGGGAGGTTTGGAGTCTTCACCCCTGTTCTCTGTGGCCTGATGGGGCGGGGGGGCCAGGAGGAGGGGTTGGGCTCTGGAATGTGGGGCATACTGGAGATTCTTTTATTTATTTATTATTTATTTATTATTATTATTTATTATTTATTATTTATTATTCTTCATACTGGAGACTCTTTCTTGGATATCTGCCACTGTGATGGTTACTGGACCCTGTTCAGGGAGGTCGCTGTGGTCTGCCCTCAGATCCACTAGCCACTGAGCATTGCCGTTATGGGTTGCGTCCTTCTCCCATATGCTCTTCCAGTATTGCTCCGTCGCCAGCCTTGGTGGTGCTGTCCTCTTATTATTGATCCCTTGCCACTGAGAGTACACCTTTGCTGGTTCTGTGGAGAACAGCTGGTTTATTCTCCTGCCTTCTATCTCTCTCGTGTACCTCCTCAAGCGGCTGGCCAAGGCTGTGAGTCTTTGCTTGGCAGTTTCCAAGGCCTCAGGTATGGACCTTCTTTGAAAGGTGCGACAAAGAAGGTGCATATATATATATATATATATATATATATATATATATATATATATATATATATATATATATATATATATATATATATATATATGCATGCATATATATATATATGCATGCATATATATATATATGCATGCATATATATATATATGCATGCATATATATATATATATGCATGCATATATATATATATATGCATGCATATATATATATATATATATATATATATATATGCATGCATGCATGCACCTGGATAGCGTAGTGGTTAAACTACACGCCTTTGGAACAGAGGATCGCAAGTTCGATTCCTGCCTGGGGCGTCTGTATCCAGTAAGGGTCCTAAGGCTAGACCCCCTATGCTAAGCAAGCCTACCGCAGACATGAGCGAGACAGATAAATATGAAGGCATGCCGGCTCGGACGTCGCCCGGATCAACAAGGTCCGCGTCAGGTGTTGAGGAACCAGGGCACCCTGACGAAAAGTGGGCTACTGGAACAAGAAGGCATCGGTGGGCAAGGGACGAAAACAGGGCGTTGTTGGAATGCTACTACGCAAGTAACCCCGGCGGAAGGGGCTACATGAATAGGATGAGGGACCTATGGATTCTTCGATACCCAACATCCACAATGACGGCAAAAATACCAAGGGCTCAGAGAAGAGCTCGAGAGGATGTGGAGGGTGAAGGTAACGGTGGTCCCCGTGGTAATCGGAGCACTAGGTGCGGTGACTCCCAAGCTAGGCGAGTGGCTCCAGCAGATCCCGGGAAAAACATCGGAGATCTCTGTCCAGAAGAGCGCAGTCCTGGGAACAGCTAAGATACTGCACAGGACCCTCAAGCTCCCAGGCCTCTGGTAGAGGACCCGAGCTTGAAGGATAAACCGCCCGCAGGGGCGTGCTGGGTGTTTTTTTTTGTTATATATATATATATATATATACACACACACACGCACGCACGCACGCACACACACACACACACACACACACACACACACACACACACACAAGGGACCAGGTCAGGGGGGAGATATCGTCACCCCTACCCGAGATTGGGTACAAAGCCCCAAGTGCGATAGGAGAAGTGCGAGAGGAACTGACCTAAAAACAGGATCATGGCCAAGCTTGAAACCTGGATCCCCCGTAGCCGGTTACCGAGATTACGTGAAGTACCCTCAGAAGGTCTGCTAGATGATGTTAATGCAGCACTACGGACGATACCTACAACCACGATTACCGACACTAACAAGCTGATGTACAATATGGCAGCAGTGATCAGTGAGATGCTTGGCTACAAGTTGAACAGCCACAAGGGGCAGTACCCTCCATGGAGAAGGAGGCTAGAGGGCAAGATCAAAGTAGCACGGAGGGAGGTTAGCCAACTAACGGAGTTGCAGAAAGGTGCGGCAAAGAAGGTGCATAAGAAATACAGCAAACTGTCCATACCTGAGGCCTTGGAAACTGCCAAGCAAAGACTCACAGCCTTGGCCAGCCGCTTGAGGAGGTACACCAGAGAGATAGAAGGCAGGAGAATAAACCAGCTGTTCTCCAGAACCAGCAAAGGTGTACTCTCAGTGGCAAGGGAACAATAAGAGAACAGCACCACCAAGGCTGGAGACGGAGCAATACTGGAAGAGCATATGGGAGAAGGACGCAACCCATAATGGCAATGCTCAGTGGCTAGTGGATCTGAGGGCAGACCATAGCGACCTCCCTGAACAGGGTCCAGTAACCATCACAGTGGCAGATATCCAAGAAAGGGTCTCCAGTATGAAGAGTTGGACAGCACCAGGGCCCGACATGGTTCACACCTACTGGCTGAAGAAGCTGACTGCACTCCACGAGCGTCTGGCAGCACAAATGAACCAGCTGCTAGTTAACGAGAGACACCCGGAATGGCTAACCGAAGGTCGAACGGTCCTGATCCCCAAGGACCCCAAGAAGGGACTGGTCCCATCCAACTACTGACCAATAACCTGCCTCAGTACTACATGGAAGCTCCTGTCAGGCATCATATCGGCTAAGATGAACAGGCACATGGGTCAATACATGAGTGGGACACAGAAAGGAATTGGCAAGAATACCAGAGGCGCAAAACACCAGCTACTGGTAGACAGAACAGTCAGCCGAGACTGCAAGACCAGACTGACCAACCTGTGCACTGCCTGGATTGATTACAAGAAGGCCTATGACTCAATGCCCCACAGCTGGATACTGGAATGCCTAGAATTGTACAAGATCAATGGGACCCTAAGAGCTTTCATCAGGAACTCAATGGGGATGTGGCGTACAACACTAGAGGCCAACTCCAAGCCCATAGCACAAGTCGCCATCAAGTGCGGGATCTACCAAGGAGATGCTCTGTCCCCACTGCTGTTCTGCATAGGCCTGAACCCCCTCAGTGAGATCATTAACAAGACTGGCTACGGATACCGACTACGGAACGGAGCAGTTGTCAGCCACCTCCTGTACATGGATGACATCAAACTGTATGCCAAGAGTGAACGAGACATCGATTCACTGATCCACACTACCAGGCTATACAGCAATGACATTGGAATGTTGTTCGGACTGGAGAAGTGTAGTCGGATGGTAACAAAGAGAGGGAAGGTAGTCAGAACTGAGGGGATTGAACTACCAGAAGGCAACATTGCAGACATAGAGGACAGTTACAAGTACTTGGGGATCCCGCAGGCGAATGGGAACCATGAAGAGGCCGCTAGAAAGGCTGCAACCACCAAGTACCTGCAGAGGGTCAGGCAAGTCCTGAGGAGTCAGCTGAATGGTAAGAACAAGATCCGGGCCATCAACACGTATGCCCTGCCCGTGATCAGGTACCCTGCTGGGGTAATAGGCTGGCCAAAGGAGGAGATAGAAGCCACTGACATAAAGACAAGAAAGCTCCTTACCATGCATGGAGGGTTTCACCCCAAGTCCAGCACCCTGAGGCTGTACGCTAAGCGGAAGGAAGGGGGCCGGGGACTGGTGAGTGTCAGCACCACAGTCCAGGATGAGACAAGGAACATCCAAGAATACATTGGGAAGATGGCCCCAACTGACCGAGTGCTCAGTGAATACCTCAGGCAGCAGAAACCCAAGAAAGAGGAGGGAGACGAGGAACCATCATGGAAGGACAGGCCCCTGCACGGTATGTACCACCGGCAGATAGAGGAGGTGGCTGATATCCAGAAATCCTACCAGTGGCTGGACAAAGCTGGACTGAAAGACAGCACAGAGGCACTAATCATGGCAGCACAAGAACAAGCTCTGAGCACAAGATCCATAGAGGCTGGGGTCTATCACACCAGGCAAGACCCCAGGTGCAGGCTGTGTAAAGATGCCCCAGAGACAATCCAGCACATAACAGCAGGGTGCAAGATGCTAGCAGGCAAGGCATACATGGAACGCCATAACCAAGTGGCCGGCATAGTGTACAGGAACATCTGTGCTGAGTACAACCTGGAAGTCCCGAGGTCAAAATGGGAGATGCCCCCAAGGGTGGTGGAGAATGACCGAGCTAAGATCCTGTGGGACTTCCAGATACAGACGGACAAAATGGTGGTGGCTAACCAACCGGACATAGTGGTGGTAGACAAACAGAAGAAGGCGGCCGTAGTGATCGATGTAGCGGTTCCGAATGACAGCAATATCAGGAAGAAGGAACACGAGAAGCTGGAGAAATACCAAGGGCTCAGAGAAGAGCTCGAGAGGATGTGGAGGGTGAAGGTAACGGTGGTCCCCGTGGTAATCGGAGCACTAGGTGCGGTGACTCCCAAGCTAGGCGAGTGGCTCCAGCAGATCCCGGGAACAACATCGGAAATCTCTGTCCAGAAGAGCGCAGTCCTGGGAACAGCTAAGATACTGCGCAGGACCCTCAAGCTCCCAGGCCTCTGGTAGAGGACCCGAGCTTGAAGGATAAACCGCCCGCAGGGGCGTGCTGGGTGTGTATATATGGGGTGCAACGATACACAAAATTCACGGTTCGATACTTTGGTGTCAGGTTCGATATTTTTTCGATACAAAACAAAATGTTCATGCCTTTTTAATTTGTCATTTATTAAAATTATAAATATATATTTTAACTCAAAAGTACAGTTTTTAAATTTAATGTGGCTGAAACAACAAAATAATAAAAAAAATAAAATCTATCTGATGGAGAAATCATTCATCTTTGGAAAAGAGAGTTTATTACAGAGAAATGTCTCTTTCCAAAATAAAAGCTCTACTATACGCTTCTTCTGGGCTATATTATCAGCAGCATATTAAACATATCAGGTCCCCATAAGGAGAATCATGTGCCAACAGCTGTCTAAACGACTCGGGTAAAGTTTGTAGCATGGTGCTTGTTGTTTTTGTCTGCTTCCACTTGTCTTTGCACTAGGATGATGTCGGAGTAAATGTGCAGTCATATTCGTTGTGTTCTCACTAGTGCTGTCAGCGTAAATCTCGTTGAAATGACGTTAACGCCACAACACGGCAAATCTCCGTTAACGAGCTACCGCCGATCGCCCCGTGCGTGGGGCTAGACGGCCAACACGTTAACGAGCTAACTGCGCTAACACACTAGTTCCCACCCATGTAATTGAGCATTGCATGGCACATCCAACATACTGTTTTACTTTAGTCCATGACGCGCTTACCTTCAGGGTCATACGTCACATGAAAACCAAAATAGTTCCAAACGCCAGATCTGAATGAGGGTGGGGGAGGTTCAATTTGCCATGTTGCAAGGAGAGCTTAACTTCTGTCTCGCTAGCTTGCCCTGCGCTCTTCCTTCTGACGATGCTGTCTGTGTTGAGCGCTCAGTGAATCTGCATTCGACTACTCCGCCTAGGCTGCACTGTTGAGCGCATCGTCAGAAGGACAGTTGATAAAATAAATTTAAAATTTTGTATTGTTCGATACATATGCGTACCGAACCGAAAGCACTGTATCGAACGGTTCAATATCGATACGAGTATTGTTGCACCCCTAAAATATATTTTATATATATATATATATATATATATATATATATATATATATATACACACATTTATTTGAGGTGACTCTTTTCTGTTAAGCCATGAAGAGGCTATTTGGTCTCTCCAATGTAGACGTCTAAGCATTCCTCACTACACTGTACAGCAGTGTACAATGAGACTCATACACCGACAGATGTCTGTAGAGTAGCCAGAGCTCCATGTCTCTGGCAGCAGTGAAGAACAAAGCAGGCTATAAAACCACTTACCCTGTGTTACCTAATGAAGCTGCTGCTGTGCATGGCATTTATCTGTATAACGGAAACAAGCAAATGGAAATACAATTAAACACTGCTCACCTGTTCTTTTTTCTCAGATTTTTGTCATTTTCTAATTGTTGGTTGCTTTCACTGTATGATTTCATATGTTTTAGTGGAAAGATGAATGCAGTGATGTTTGTACCATCATGATGTGTGACATTTCTAAAGTATTGTCTGAGATTTATAAAGTAGGTCTCAGACTTTGATAAAGTGATAATTGTAACATTGTTGTTGATTTTTCTGCCAATTTCAATAAAGACCAAAACTCACAATGTATTTGTTAGTAAATCTGGTTTTCAAGACTTTGTCTTCCCCACTTTACCAAGACACAGTGGACATAAACTAGCAAAAGAGTTGGATGGAAAGACCTGCAGTAAGGATGTACACATCCAGAGGACTACATGATCGGATGTTTTACTTTTGCTAGTCAGCACCAGAAAAACCAGTAGGTCAAATAAATTCAAATTCAGCACAAGCATAATGTTTCAACTTGCAAGCATAATTTGATGACGGACTATATTTGAAGCCAGAATAGGTTCAAATATAGAAATAAACAGAATAGTCTAACCCAGGGATGTCAACTCATTTTACATTTGTTTTGGCCTTACAGTTTTTCTGTTACAAGCTTTTCATTTGCTTGAATGTAACCAAAGACATAATTCTAACCTTATATTGGTCAAATTTTGGTGATTGCCAGGGCAGCACTCTAAGGAATGACCTCTCTCTCCCCTGCCACCTCTTCCTGCTTATATGGGGGAACACTGAGGTATTCCCAGGCCAGCTGAGAGATGTAATCTCTCCAGCATGTCCTTGGTCTGCCCTGGGGCCTCCTTCAGACAGGACATGCCTGAAACATCTCACCCAGAGGGCCAAATGCCCAAACCACCTCAACTGGCTCCTTTTGATGTGGAGTAGTAGCAGCTTTACTCTGCACCACTCTAGGATGGTTGAAATCCTCGCCATATTTCTAATATCTCTAAGGCACAGGGCAGCTACCCCTCAGAAAAAGCAAATTTCTGTCTCTGATATTCATAATCTGATTCTTTCGGTCATGACCCAGAGCTTGTGACTATGGAACTGATGCAGACTGACCAGTAGGAAGAGAGCGAATGAGTCCGTGAGAGAGGAAAAAGCGAGGGACAGGGTTACTGGGGTTCCCCCTTGGAGCCAGGCCTGGGGAGGGAGCTGATGGCCATCTTAGCCCAAGGAGCCAGGAAAGTGAGGAGAGAGCGGGGGGAAACACGTAGCAAAAGGTCATGGGTCAGACTCAGGCCGTTGCTTTCTGGACACACGACGTGTGGCTGTGAGCTAAACGAACTCCCCAACTGACTGAATTTATGAAGTTGTGAAGATTATTCCCTGATGGTATGAAATATGAAAGCTTGCCCACACTGTCGCTCACAGATGGGCAGTTTTTATTTTGAGTGTGAAGTGGCAGGGTTAAGAATGAACACTTGAGTGCTCAGCTGATTAGGACGGTGCTAGATAAGTACCAGACCATTTATTTATACTGCAGCAGGTGGCTACAAAATTAGTCAGCAGCTATAACACACTTCCTGGACATGTCTGATCAGTGCATTTGTTATTTCAGTGCACACTGAATGAGGGAGAACGCTGTTCCTCATCAGAAGCGTTCTCCTATTCAGGGGTGCTTGTTTATAAGTGTGGTCAGCCTGACGAACGGTTGCTCTAACAACATAACATAACAGTGTTGAATTTCAAAGGATCTGTCGCCATGCCAGACTCTTCAGTGGGTATGTCTTTGAAGCCCATATCTAATGTATTGGATTTAAAACAATACCAGGAAAATATAGACTGTACAGCAGGTATTAGAGACTGGAAGTCTGCTTAGTGAATCATAGCTGTGTAAGACAGATTTTTTGGGAAGCATGTTGAGAAATTTCTAGAATAGTCCTAAAAATGTAAACTCAATCAATGTTTTGGAATGAGGATTAAAGAAAGATGATTAAAAAAATTTAAAACAAGCAACACAGAGTTTAAAAATGTGAGAAGGACAAAAAACAAAAATCCAAAGCAGAAATGTGCACATACAGACCAACATCTTCAAAAATGCAGACAGAAGTAACTGAAAACCAAATGTTTACACTCAGATGCCAAAATAGGTGAAATTCCTGAAAAGGTGCAGTGTTTTTGTGCACAGGATAATCAGCATGAATGAGCTGGATGGCTGAGACAGCAAGTGGATGACAATCATACGTCAGCACACGCACGGCTGCTTTCACAAAGAAGCATTTGCCAAATATAAACTTTTGATGAGTAGTGGTTTACAAGCTTCTCAGGAAATAACAGCATGAGGTGTTAATATGCATGAGGTGGCATCAAAGGGGGTACATGTCTGTGCCTATAAAAAGCAACAGCTGTGCCTGACTTAATTCAGTCTCCGCCCCCTGTGTTGTAATCACCTGGTGTAGCCAAACACCACTCTTACTGCTCCTGACACACTTGTCACTCCTGTTCTGTCAGTGTCTGCAGTCTTTGCTAGATGTCTTCCATTATGTAAAATAAGACACCAATCAGATTACAACAGTTGTGAATGATTTAACAATTTCTGTGTTGGGAAGCTTTAATTAGTGTGAAATAGCAGCCTTACATGCTTACTGTATGGTACATCTGCCATACTACTGTATTAGCAGCTAATGCTGAGCAGGCGCTTTGCTCTGCTCTGGAATTTTGCAACTGCAGTGTTGCTCAAACAAACACCAGAGTCATGATGCTCTGTGTGAGGGACCCAAACTGTTCCACACAGAACCAGAGTTGATGGTAAATGAACTGGTTCTTTCATAGCACTTTTCTACTCTGAGCGCTCAAAGCAACTTGCAACTTGCCTCATTCCGCCATTCACAACCAATCACTTTTTCTTTCTATTTAACACACGCACTTTCATGAATGTACCTGAGAGCAATTTGGAGTTAGTATCTTGCCCAAGGATATTAGGCATGCAGACTGGAGCAGCAGATACTTGGAATTACTAACTAGGAAACCTACACTGGAAATACCCAACACACAGGACTGACAGCTGTAAGGAAATCTGGACAGATGTACCAAAGAACATGGGTGAAGCAAATCAGACTAATGAAACAGAGGAAGTAAAACGGAGCACGGCGCACACCAAAAACAGGAACTAAACAAAAACAAAGAGAGATACCCAGACTCAAGACAACCACAGAGATGTGACTGAGGAATTTTAACATTTAAAAAATGTCAAATAATAGAATAACATATTTAATTTAACACAGTGTGAACCATCATGCAGCCTGTTCCGGTTGCTCCTGTTTTTTCTCCATACTTTAAACTGTTTCTTCCTTTTTGTTTAGTCTTTTACTTGTTATTGCAGAGATTTAGTTTGTTTTAAATATTTTTCTGTCAAACATGTGGTTTGAGAGTGTTTTTGTTATCCTCGTCACCATGGACTCATTGCTTTCATTGAGGCATGGGATCGTAGTGCAGCAGCTACACACCGCATGGTTTGTTTACTCCATGGATCAGTTGAACGGCCTGATTCCGGCTCACCCACAGACATACCAGCTGAAATCTGGAGGAAAGGACACAGTGAATGTAGAGGTGGGGGGCGGAGGGAGACAGCAAGGGCTTTAAGAGAGTAGGAGGCATAAGCCGTGTCTCCGTCTATTATGTTGGGGATTTTTTATGATACATGTAATAATAATAATAATGGATTGCATTTTATGTAGCGCTTTTCGGGGCCCGCAAAGCGCTTTACAATTCCACTATTCAGTCACTCTCACATTCACACACTGGTGGAGGCAGCTACAGTTGTAGCCACAGCTGCCCTGGGGCAGACTGACAGAGGCGAGGCTGCCATATCGCGCCATCGGCCCCTCTGGTCAACACCAGTAGGCGGTAGGTGAAGTGTCTTGCCCAAGGACACAACGACCAGGACAGTCTCGGTGTGTGTGCGTGCGTGTGTGTGTATATGTGTGCGTGTGTGTGTGCGTGTGTGTGTGTGTGTATGTGTGCGTGTGTGCGTGTGTGTATGTGTGCGTGTGTGCATATATATATATATATATATATATATATATATATATATATGGGGTGCAACGATACTCGTATCGATATTGAACCATCAACTTTCCTTCTGACGATGCTGTCTGTGTTGAGCGCTCAGTGGATCTGCGTTCGACTACTCCGCCTAAGCTGCACTGTCGAGCGCAGATCCACTGAGCGCTCAACACAGACAGCATCGTCAGAAGGAAGAGCGCAGGGCAAGCTAGCGAGACAGAAGTTAAGCTCTCCTTGCAACATGGCAAATTGAACCTCCCCCACCCTCATTCAGATCTGGTGTTTGGAACTATTTTGGTCTTCATGTGACGTATGACCCTGAAGGTAAGCGCGTCATGGACTAAAGTAAAACAGTATGTTGGATGTGCCATGCAATGCTCAATTACATGGGTGGGAACTAGTGTGTTAGCGCAGTTAGCTCGTTAACGTGTTGACGCCGTCCAGCCCCACGCACGGGGTGATCCGCGGTAACTCGTTAACGGAGATTTGCCGTGTTGTGGCGTTAACGTTATTTCAGATTAACGCTGACAGCACTAGTGGGAACACAACGAATATGACTGCACATTTACTCTGACATCATCCTAGTGCAAAGACAAGTAAGCAGACAAAAACAACAAGCAGGCATTCTACAAACTTTACCCGAGTCATTTAGACAGCCGTTAGCACACGATTCTCCTTATGGGGACCTGATATGTGTCATGTTTCGGCTGTGTGGCAGGCAGGAGAGGACCCAAACGCAAACTCACGGGGACAGAACTTGAACTCAAAAGCACAGCTTTAATTGCTGGAAAAATAGAACGCAGGCAATACAAAACTAAACTGGGTAAGCTAATCATAAAGTATACCAGGAGACACGGGGAGAATCACACACAGCATGAGGGAGACTACGACACTGACAAAGAGAAACACAGGGCTTAAATACACAGAGGGATAACGAGGGAATGAGACACAGAAGGAGAGCACAGCTGGAGTAATCAGGCTGGACGAGACAAGGGAAGCAAAACTAGAAACACTCACATGAGACACGGACCTCCAAAGTAAAACAGGAAACACACTGACTGAATTCTAAACATGCAAACTTAACAGCAACTGGGGAGACAGAACATAGGAACCTGAAACATGGTACAAAAACGTCACAGTGGACATAACATGGAACACAGGGAAGCCATATGACAAAGCCATGATAACCATAACAGACCTAGGGAAACAAGAAACAGTACAACAAAGGACTCAAAACATAAACCATAATATAAAAACACAAGATCTCTTCAAAATAAAATAGGAAACATAATGAGACGCAGACATGACAACCAGAACTTGACAACGTAAGACACAGACATGAAACACATGAAGAGCAGGGGAGACTTAACATGGGTTGGAAACACGAGGGGGAACTAATAAACAAATGAACATAGGAGACCTAATGAGCTTAAACATACTATAAACATCAAAATGAACTAAAACTCAAAACACTGGGTCATACGACCCAGGATCGTGACAATATGCTTAATATGCTGCTGAGAATATAGCCCAGAAGAAGCGTATAGTATAGCTTTTATTTTGGAAAGAGCCATTTCTCCGTAATAAACTCTCTTTTCCAAAGATGAGTGATTCCTCAATCAGATACAGGGCTTGCAATATCGCTAGCCCGACGTCCCGGGGCTAGCGATTTTTTTCAGTCGGGCTACCAAAATCTATCTCTTCCCTGCCCGTCGGGCTATTGTAGGAAAAATATATGTCAATGCTTTTGCATTCTTTCAGAAATGTAGCTGGGTAATTATGTCATTGGCATCGGTGAGCCACTGTCAATATGTGACATATTGAAATCGCGTTTGAATTTGCGCTTGTTTTTTTGCTTTCACTTTGCAATCGCGCGAACTGTGTATAGAGAGCGACAGCACTGATCTGTGAGTGATGATAATTTGTGCACCAATTCCTCTGACATTGTCTTATTAATCGTTAGCTTACTATGCAAACATGACAAGTGAAATCTCCTGCAGCAAGCTTAAACATGTGAGAGGTTGATCGCGCAGAGAATCGCTGAGCTTATGTGAGTGCATGTGTAAAAGCAGCAGGATTTATATTTTAGTTCTGCTGAGCCAAATAAGACAGGTCAGGGTGAAGAAGTGACAGCCAAAGAAAAGCTTACCACAAAACGGAGAAGTTATGACAAATCAGACTATAAGGCAAAAAGAAAGTGCAGCTTTATGGTTTCATGGACAAAAGAATTTCTGTGGCTGCAATATGACGAGCTAAATAACCAGGGCTGCACATAAGTGGTCCGCAGGTGCGCATTCGCTGTCAAAATAAAAAACACGCACAAGGGTTAGGGTTAAATTTAAAAACTGTACTTTTGAGTTAAAATATATATTTATAATTTTAATAAATGACAAATTAAAAATGCATGAACATTTTTTTTGTATCGAAAAAATATCGAACCGTGACACCAAAGTATCGAACCGAACCGTGAATTTTGTGTATCGTTGCACCCCATATATATATATATATTCTATATATATTATTCTAAACCTTATGAGCTTATGAACTGACCTCAGCCTGTCAAAATGAGCCATAAAAATGATGCATGATAAGTTCTGGGACAAATGCCCAGAAAGTTCAGCAAAGCAAGTGTTGAATATGTAAATTGATACATACATAATGGAAGGAGGAGTTGAAGACTCACCCATAAAAAATGATTCAGAAATGCACTCAGCAGTATTTGTGTGTGTGTGTGTGTGCGCGCGCGCTGTGTCTTGCTGTTTCTGTAACTGTTCAACAGCTCTGCTCTTTTCCAGAGCTATTTCAATGCTTTGATTTTAATTGGATTGATTGATGAACAAGTAATTGGCTGGATAAAGTTCATCATGCAGGCTTTAAAATTGCAACTCGACAGTTATAATGGGTCACTAGCAAATAAGATGGATAAGCTAACAGCGTTAGCCCAGAGTGAGCAGAAGTTTTGGGAGTGTAGCCTCATATGCTTCACTGAATCATGGGTCCACCAGAATATTCCTGATTACAAGGGTCCACTTTTCGGGCCAATAGGAACAACTCTGCGAGAGGTAAGCAGAGAGGAGGGGGGCTTGCTGCTCTTGTTAACATCCCGCGGTGTAACCCTGCTCATATCCTAATCAAAGAGCACATTTGTTGCCTGGACATTGAACTGTATGCTGTTTGACTCAGGCCATATTATTTGCCCAGGGAATTTAGGCACATGATCTTGGTGGCTGTCTATATTCCTCCCTGTGCTAACCCCCACAGCTTCATGTGACATTATTCATTAGACTGCTTACAGATTCAGCACCTGACTGCCTTCCTCACGGCCAAAAATAGGGCCGTCAGAGCGGGCAATAGAGATCAGAACAGGATTTTGGTGGGGAACAGACAGAGAGAATAAGGACAATGATATCATCATCATCATCATCATCGTTTATTTATATAGCACTTTAAAAACACACAAGGCTGACCAAAGTGCTGAACAACAGAAACATAATAGATACCACAAGAATAATAAATACGATAAAATAATAAACTAGCGAAAACAATAAAATACAAGTCAGTCAACCACTGAATCAAAAGCCAGTGAATAAAAATGCGTTTTCAATCTGGATTTAAAAACCATCACTGATGTCGATCGCCTAATGTGAAGAGGGAGATTATTCCAAAGCTTAGGAGCCACAATAGAGAATGCTCGGTCTCCTCTCAGTTTCAACTGTGATTTGGGGACATAGGGCTTCAGCAAATCAGACAGATACGCAAGTGCCAGACCATTTAAAGATTTAAAAACCAATAAAAGAACTGCCAGTGCAGGGAGGCCAGAACCGGAGTAATGTGCTCAAATTTCCTTTTACCAGATAAAAACCGTGCCGCAGCATTCTGTACTAGTTGCAGGCGTGTCAGAGTGCCCGGTCCAACCCCTATTAAAAGGGAGTCGCAATAATCCAAGTGTGAGGTTATAAAAGCGTGGATAACAGTCTCCAAGTCACGCCTTGAAAGAAAAGGTTTGACCTTCGACAGATGCCTGAGTTGATAGAATGATGATTTCACCACCGCATTCACGTGGCCATCAAAGGTAAGTGCAGAGTCGATTTTTAACCCAAGATTGGTAATCGAGCTCTTCAGGTGAAGGGTCAGAGCAGCAAGGTCAACATCAGGGATGTCAGAGGAACGATTCGGGCCAAACAGAATTACTTCCGTTTTACGTTCGTTAAAATTTAAAAAGTTTAGAGCCATCCATGACTTAACATCACTGAGGCAATCAAGCAGGAGTCTAAGTGGGGAGCTATCAGAATAACTGAAAGGAAAATAAAGCTGGCAATCATCAGCATATAGATGAAATGAGACTTTGTGTTTACGAAAGATCGCACCCAGTGGCAGGAGATGAAAACAGTAATGGCCCAAGAATAGATCCCTGTGGTACACCCCATGGCAGAGGGGCCACAGAGGACGATGACGAACCCAACTTAACACAGAAGCTCCTGTTTGACAGATATGATTTTATCCACAGGAGTGCCAAGCCAGAAATGCCCACACAAAGCTGTAATCGAGAGATTACAATGCCTGGAGAGACTGGTCATTAAACACATCAGAGCTGCTTTTCCACCATCTCTGGACCCGCACCAGTATGCATACAGGGAGAACCGGTCAACTGAGGATGCGATCGCCATAGTGCTGCACACATTACTGAAGCACTTGGAACACAGGAACACCTATGCACGGCTCCTCTTTGTAGACTACAGCTCGGCTTTTAATACCATCCGGCCATATAAACTCCGTCCCAAACTCCACCAACTGGGACTCAACTCCTCTCTGTGCAACTGGATTGTGGACTTCCTCACTAACCGCAGACAGAGTGTCAGAGTGGGTAAGAACACCTCTTCCACCCTTGTGGTCAACACCGGTGCCCCTCAGGGGTGTGTCCTGAGCCCTCTGCTATACACTCTCTTCACCCATGACTGTATTTCCTCCTGCGCGTCCAATCTCATTGTTAAGTTTGCCGATGACACCATAGTGCTCGGACTTATATCCAACAACGATGAGACAAACTACAGGACAGAGGTGCAACAACTAGAGTCATGGTGCCACGACAATAACTTGGTCTTAAACACCAAAAAGACCAAGGAGATCATTGTAGATTTCCGGAGGAAGGGTCATAACAACCATCTGCCTCTCTTCATTGGCAGTGAGGCGGTGGAGAGGGTGAGCAGTTTTAAATTCTTGGGGGTAACTGTGACCGAGGACCTGTCCTGGGGCAACCATATCACCTCAGTTGTACGGAAGGCCCAACAGCGCCTCTACTACCTGAGGAGACTGCGGAGCGCACACATTCCCAGATCTCTGATGTTGAACTTCTACAACTGTGCCATCAGCAGCGTTCTGACGTATGGATTTCTAGTGTGGTTCCCCAGCTGCACCAAGGCCGACCAGCAAGCACTCCAGCGGGTGGTGAAAGAAGCTGGCAGAATTATTGGAACAAGTCTGCCAGAGATCAGTAATATCTTCCCCACTCGCTGTCTGAGGAGGGTGCACAGTATCCTGCGGGACCAACATCACCCTGCGCGCCACCTTTTCCACCTGCTGCCCTCAGGGAGAAGGTACAGGTCTATACAGGCCAGAACATCCAGACTGGCCAACAGCCTGTATCCACAGGCTGTGAGGCTCCTGAACTCTCTGCCCCCCTCCCCTCTCTGCCCCCCTCTCACGGACAATAACCATATCCAACTTCTTAATAGCACTGAACTGGTTTGCATTGGTGCATCATATCTTTATTCTCTCTTCCCCCCCCCCCCCCCTTTCTTAAATAGACAACCATCATATCTCACAGTACAATAATATTGAACGGGTTGCATTGTTGCATTTTGTCATGTTTCTCAGGTCTTTGTCTGAATGTCCTATGAACATTACCTGTCTTGTTCTCATGTTGTTGCTAAGGATTGTCTCATTGCACTGAAGTCACACTGGGTTAAATATTTACACTTGGGTTTTAAGGGGTATTTTTTTTTTTTTTTACGGGTTGTATGGAAGCCCCAAACGCAATTTCATTGTTCTTTGACAATGACAATAAATAAATACTTGACTTGACTTGAGATCAGCAGGTCGTGATCCACTGTGTCAAATGCAGCAGTCATATCTAGTAGTATAAGCACTACGTGTTTACCACAGTCCGTCGCTACCAGAATATTGTTCATAACCTTTATGAGAGCTGTCTCTGTGCTATGAAACGGCCTAAAGCCAGACTGAAAAACTTCAAACATTTGAGAGTTGTTTAGATAATCCATCAGCTGAGTGTGAACAACCTTTTCCAAGGTCTTACTCAGAAAAGGACGTTTAGAGATGGGTCTACAATTTGACATTACTGAAATATCTGAGCCTGGCTTCCTAAGTAAGGATGAATAACTGCATGCTTAAACTCGCTTGGTACTTGACCTGACAAGAGGCTGGTATTGATTATGTTTAAAATATGTGGTCCAACAGTAAGAAACACCTCTTTCAGAAAACGGGGTGGAACGACATCATTCGGAGAACCACATGGGTTAGCAGTTAACACAAGCTTCTCGAGTTCAGGTAGAACAATTGGTTGGAAAGCAATAAGCAAATTTAAACAGGGAACATGCACAGCCGGGCCAACAGAAGATAAAGTGGAGGGTCTCAGGCTGGCAACCTTATCCACAAAGAAATTAAGAAACCTATTACACATAACCTCAGAAGACTGCAAAAGAACACGATCCTCTGCATTCAGTACAGAATTAATGGTATTATACAGAACACGAGGGTTATGTGAATTAACAGCAATAAGTTGTGAAAAATAGGAGTTTTTGGCAGTCTTTACTGCCCTCTGATAAGCTTTCCAGCTCGTCTTAAGAGCTTCCAGAGAGACGTACAGTCTGTCCTTTTTCCATCACCTTTCACATCTCCTACATTCTCTTCTAATGGCTCGAGTAAAATCGGTTAGCCAAGGGCTGGCCTTGGGTTTACACTGCCTGAGTCTTAGAGGTGCAACAACATCAAGGGCAGATTTACAAACAGAGTCCAGATGAGAGAGTAATCCATGTACGGAGGACGACTCAGAGGGACTGGACACAAGTTGTTCAAATAGTGTTGAAAAATCCTCAGCAGTATCTGAGTATCTGCTAGCAGCCTCACTTGCAGTCACTTGAACCCCAAACACTGTGGCAGCAGCAATTTCAGTCTCAGAGCTTGGCTTGGCATGGCTCATTAGTTTACAGCCGGGCCCCTCAACCGGCAACACAGTCTTAATCTCAGAATCTTCCTTAGCGGAGACGTGGGGGCAAAAACAGAGTCACTCACCTCCGTTTGTAGTGCGGAGCGTCGGTGGCGCACACGCCGCTTTCTCTTGACAGTGGAAGACGGCGGAGGGATGGGTGGAAGTCCCTGGCAGCTCTGGGGACCCCCGAAAGCCAGTCGAGTTCCCCGGAAAGAGTGCTCGTGCTCCGGAATGAGCCATGGCTTCCACCAGAGCTCCTCCTCCAATAGAGCGCTGAGTATTGTCTGACGCTCGTCGTGGTCCAAATCTATGGCGTCCAGCGCTTCCTCGCGTTGGACCGTGGCAAGAGTGTGGCTAGACTGTGACGAGGGTGTGGAAACTGATGAGCTGAGAGGTGGTGACGCTGTGACGAGTCTCAGCGAACCGACTCGAACCGTCTCGGGCTCGCAAGGCAGCGGCAGTGATACCTGTTCACAGTTTTGACTCTAACTGCCTCCTTCTCCCTCTCCTGCCCGCATACGGAGTAGCCAATCCACTGTCCGCGGAGAATGGTCACCTGAGTGCTGAACTCCCAAAAGTCCTCACAAACAACCGCTGGGTCCATAATGGTCGGGTCGTTCTGTCACGGCGGGGTGCGCCGGTGTGTTTTTTGAAACAGGACCCAAAAGCAGATGTGGACAAGGTGTTGCAGGTTTAAACAGAAAGCGATCCTTTATTTGGATGATTTTTTTTTTTTCGCCTGTCCCATTTGGTTCTTTAGCCATCAGAATTGTTGTCTGAAGACCAACAAGGATACCCAATGGATTTACTTTGCCAAATGGATCATCGTGGCATTGCCGTATTGGTCCATTTGGTCGATCTTTGTTTTTATTATTTATTATATTTTATTTTCAGATGTTACAGACGGGACAGACATGAGTGAGAGATAGGAAAGGGAGAAAGAAAGAGGAAGGAAAGGAAAAACAGAAGGGGAGAGGGACAGTGAGAAAGGGGGGGAGAAAAAAAATAAAAATCTCCTGGATCACCTGTTGAGAGAAGAATAGAAAACAAGCAAAAAAAAGACAAAAAAAACAAAAAACAAAGCAACATACTAAACACAACACCATCGCATTAATCTAGCTAAGTGTAAACAGCAGTAAATACTAAATATTCAATGTTGTTGTGCAGCACGCAGGACAGATGTGCTTCGAAGTAGCAGCCAAGAAAGGTGTAATTTGGGTCTACGAGCAGTGAACACCCGTGTGCATACCTGTGTGGATCAGCGCGCTTGTATTCCAAAGGTTTCTCCATGTAACGATCTGCTAGGGAGTGTGGGGGGGGCCACAGCCCCGTCCTCCAGGGTGTGAAGCAGGTATGGAGGAGATCAAAACTCCAGACATCCAGAGGCCCCCAGAACACAAGAAACCATGGAAGACCAACAGAGGGGCAGCCGCGCCACTGTCCCAGTAAGAGCTGAGGAGAGTCCCAGATGAGGGTTCACTCAGCAGCCGCGGAGCAGAAGCCAGGGGGAGTTGCAGTGACGCGCCCGTGAGCTCCGCCGGCCGCCAGCTGTGCCTGAGTGACCGAGCCCCAGGCCGAGAGGCCGGGGGCACCCCACCCCCGAAGGGGCCCGAGCAAGCCCCAGGCTCCAGGCCCCGACAAGCGGCCGCCAAGGAGTGAGCCGGTGTGTACCTGGACGCCCACCCCCAGACACAAAGAACCACCAACGCACCGACACCTGAGGGCGTCTGCCACCGGCAGGGAAGTGGTGGTAGGTGGAGATAGGCCTCCAAACCTTGGAGGGCCTGAGATGTCCCCAGAGAGGTGGCGTCTGATACCCAACCTGACATATAGACACAGACATACAGGCACACACAGACACAAACATCCATTCCCCCCCTCATGCTCTCATATGCACTCACTCCACACTCAACCAACGTGGAGACAGACATAAAGAGACGCTGTACACACGATCACACTCCCCAAGCGTACTCTACAAACCGGGTCTAGGTACCCTTGCTCCTGGAGGGGGGAACTGCACCCAGACCCAGGTGGTGTTACCCTTTTCCCTGCGGTGGGGAGAGGCAGACCACCCCGACTCCGTAGCAGCAGGGAGGCCCCACACTCCAGACCGCAGTCGGACGGCCAACTCCACCTAGCCCCCCCGCTCCAGCAGGCCGCAGAGAATGGGGGTGGGAGAAGACTCCAAACCTCCCTCCACCCGCTCATTGTAGTGTTGATGCATGTGTGTTCTAAGGTGCAATTAAAACCCAGGAGGGCATGGAGCTACCTGCCAAGGAGCAGCAGGTAAGCGCATAGTCCCTCCTGATAGCCCTCAATGTCTACGTGTATTTAAAATTGAGAGGTGGGCAACGACGCCAGGGGTGAGGCGTACACCCTGATGGTACTTTGGACTCCGTGATTGTGCCCACCCCCAAGATCCTATATGTATGTGTAATGAGAGTGTGAATAATGTGAATGTCTAAGTTGTGGGATAAAATTGAGGCAGAGGCAGCCAGAAGGGGACAGAGGGGGGGGGGGGGGGTAGCCTCCTCTGCACCCTGGTGACATACCCCTACTCCAAGGCCCTGCATGTGTGGGTGGTTGTGGTGGAGCGGGAAGAGGGAGGCAGCTGGAGATGGGGAGGGAAGGAAGGGAGGGGCAGGTAACCCCTCCCTGGGGCCAGCTCCCCTGCTGACCCCAGTAGGCACTCCCACACTCCGCGACCCGCCAGGGAAAGGGGGCCCAGGCCCATCCAGACCGGGGCCCAGTGCAGCAGCACCTCCCGGCCCCACAGAGCCTGGGACAGTCCACCCAACCCCACCACAGAGAAAACTGCACCCACCCCACCATCCACTCATCTTCCAGACTACATAAGACAGTAAACGCCCAGGCTGAGATCTTCCTCCACCTCTCCTGTATCTCCCCCTCCTGCAGAGAGAGTTCCTGAAGAGAGGAAAGCTCCTGCAAGATGTGACAATCTCCCCCACCAGTTGAAGAGCCCCCCAGGTGGTTCGACGCACCGGCGGCACCCCGCTCCAGGGCCGGGCCCCCATGCACCCACCCGCCCACAACCCCGGCAACACACCAACCAGGATCCAAGCCCCCGAGGCCCGGCCCGGGCCCCAGCCCAGAGACGGAGCGCCCCCAGAACCTCACGCCCATCCCGGACCCACCCAGGGCCAGCCAGGCTACCAGGTCAGTAACCCACGTCTGTCAGCACAGACCCTCCCCTAGCCCCGCTGCACGCAGCCGCGAGGAAACAGTCACCTGAGAGCCAACAGAGCCCCCAACCGGACATGACCGCTACCCCGGGTTGAGCCCCCCAAGGAAGATGCCTCCGGGGAACCCCCCGACGCCCTAAGCCTGTCCCTACCCCCACACCAATCACAACAGTGAAGGCGGGACCAAACTATGACCCCCCCACCCCCACTAGGTGATGGAGCTGATAAAAGGAGCCCAGAGCAATTGATCTGATGTGGTGGCCGAGGCTGTATCAAGACTAATGTAATCTAATAGATAATTTCTATATTGGTTAGAATTAAGATTATTTTTATTTTTCCAGTTCATGAGGACTGTTTTCTTGGCTATGCATAGGGCAGTGAAAATCATATGGGCGATATTCTTTTCTGAAGTGACATTATCTAAGCTGCCCAGTAAACACACTAAGGGGAAGTTGGAATGTTACATTTCAGACACTTCGATAAGTCTTCACATATCTCGCACCAAAACTTTTGCACTGGTGGACAGAACCAAAGAGCGTGGATGTAATTGTCTGGTGTATTGCCTTGACAGTGTGAGCAGTTGTTGGAAGATGTAAAGCCCATCTTGAACATCCGATGACCTGTATAGTGCACTCTATGTAGTATTTTGTATTGTATTAATTGCAGACTGGGATTTTTAATTAATTTAAAGGTTTTTAAGCAAATCTGAGACCAGAAGTTTTGGTCTAAGCTGACTGATAAATCTGCTTCCCACTTTGCAATAGGAAGGGATATTGATTCATCTAATTTAGATAGTGTTCTGTTTGGATGATTGCAGGGGTTAAACAAGGAACCCTAAGCAAACTAAAAAAACACTAAGAAACAAATACTACGAAGTTCTATGACTATGACTATGGTGGGGATAACATACGACCCGACAATGACATTCAGAAAACAGAGGACTTAAATACACACGTGAGGTGATCAGGGGAAGTGGAGACACATGAGGAAACAGCTGACTAGGATAAACATAATGATGCAAAGGCAAGAGTAAAACTAACCACATGAACACAGAACACAAGACCCTTTTCAAAATAAAACAGGAAACATGCAGACTTAGACACGACAACACAACTTAACAGGCCTAACACGCATGACAGACTAGACAAGGAACCAAACATAACCACACAGACATGACACATGAACCAGGGAAACAGTACAGGGGAGATGACATAACTAAGAAACAGGACTACACAGTAATCTAGAAATTAACTAGGTGCACTAAGCTAAGGTACAAATAAATACAAAAGATACATAAACGCAAACACTGGGTCGCTCGACCCAGGACCATGACAACAGCATCCTCCACATGTAAGTTACAGACAGATAACCGATATGATAACACCAAATCCAATGTGTGACCAGGTTCTTGAGTGGCACCTTTAACAGATTGAACGAGATTAAAAGAGTTCACCAGGTCCATGAATTCCTTAGCCAGGGGCTTCATGGGCAACAGACGAAAATCACCAAGCAGCAGGACCTGGTCAAACCGGGATGCACAGTCAGCGAGAAACTCCGAAAACTCAGATAAAAACTCCTTGTTATATTTAGGAGGCCGATAAACTATTGCACACAGCAATGAAGGCGAGTGGCCCAGTTCACACAGGCAAAGTTCAAAGCTGGTGTGGCGTGTCCATGAGGATAGTTGCTTAAACTCAAAGTGTGCTTTAAAAACAACAGCTAACCCCCCGCCACGACCAGAAGCTCTCGGAGCGCTAACATAAGCACAGCTGGCGGGCAGCAGTTCAGAAAGTTCAGATGCCGAAGAGGGAATGATTTAACAGGGCTGCTCCCGATAGAGCCGACAACGGGGACCAACCAGGAATCCACAGGATCCAGTGCACGCGATGGTACCAAGAGTCGTGGAAAAGATTGACGAACGGAGCGTAGATCGTGAGGAAGGTAAGAAATCCTGATTCTCAGCTTAACGAGGCGACCTCCACGGGTACCCCGTCTCCTGCGTCGCTTCCACATATCTGGTGGCAGTGGTAGGGGATGCCAGCGCAATGGTACTGCTTCCAGGTAGGGAGGCAGAAAACCCTGGCTATCTTTACCAAACCAAACTGAAACTTTGGTGGATAAGCCGATTTCCAATAAAGTCTGGCGATCATACGACAGTGTTGAACTGACATGTTGCACAACATTAGCTAAAAACAATAAAATCAAACAACTAAAAAGGAGCGGTTGACGGCATGCCAAACACACAGGCGCCATCTTAACAATAATAGGAGGAAGCTGGAGCATGAGAGTGGTCTCGAGTGGCATGAAGACCATGACTGGATTCAGGCCATCCAACAGCAGAGGAGACGAGGGTGATGAGGAAAGAGCCAGTGAGCTGAATTGGTTCTGCAACAGATTCAAAACTGCAATTATTGCTCATCCCCTACTGACTTAGCTGTAGTCAGCCTGCAACCCACAGACATGACGCTTTCTATCCCTGTTTGTACACACAGCACCATAGCCTCCCGTGACAGTCCTAACGCCCCTCGCCCATCTATCATTTTCCCTCATCACCAAGTTCAGAGACAAATGAAAACACTCCACTCAGGCAAGTTTGCAGGACCAGACGGGGTGAGTCTCTGTGTCCTCAAAGCCTGCGCCCCCAGCTCTGTGCAATCTTCCATAAACTCTTCATGATGAGCCTGCAGAGGGCCCCAGTGCTGTGGAAAGCATCATTCCTGTACCAAAGATGCAAGTCAGAATCAGAATCGAGCTTTTCGAACAATGAAAGCTGTATACGAACCTGTTCAGCATGTGTACAACGAATGTACAATAAATTAAAGAAAAGGATAAATAAATAAATATAGTATATACAAGACTGTACATAAGAATGAACAAGTGAGAATACAAACAAGTGAGAATACAGCCGCTGCACAGTGATGTTGTTAGAATATTGCACAGTTGAAGGTTGTGTTTTCGCAGTGATTTATCCCCCGAGTGTATTTACTAATGCAACAGCCCAGGCGTATGTGCTGTTTCTCAGTCTCTTTGTTTTGGCCTTGATTGTCCTGTAGCGCCTTCCTTAGGGTGATAGCTGGAACAGGTGGTGGGATGCGTGCTTCAGGATGCTGCAGGCTTTGCTGTGGCAGTGGGGCCTGGACAGCACCTCAAGGGAGAGAAAACCACAGCAAATGATCCTCTGTGTTGTGTTGATGACCCTCTGGATTGATGCTCTCTCCTGAGCAGTAGTGCTGGCAAACCACACTGGGATGCAGTATGTCAGTGTACTTTCAATGGAGCACCTGTAGAAGGACACTAGCAGCTCATTGGCTAAGGTGTTGTTCTTCAGAACCCTTAGGAAGTGGAGTCACTGCTGTGCCTTCTTGATCATAGCTTTAGTGTTTGTTTTCCAGGACAGGTCACCACCCAGGCCGGGAGCTTATAGTCAGAGACCCTCTCCACACAGTCCCCATTAATGTGCATGGGCTGAGGGTCAGATTTGTTCCTTCTGAAGTTGTTTCTTTGATTTTTGTGGTGTTGAGGACCAGATTGTTTCGGATGCACCATGACAGATTTTCCACTTCGTCTCTGTGTGCAGACTCATCTCCCCCCAGTGTTGAGCCTGATCAGAGTTGTGTCGCCTGCAAATTTTACAATAGTGTTGGATGGGTGGGTGGAGGTGCAGTCGTGGGATAAGCATCAAACTATTAAACTGCTTCTTCTTTGTTCAGGTGGATTGTTTTTCAGGGGCTGTGGTGTGTTTGTGACTGTGCTCCCGACGCTCAGGTCCTGATGGACTTTGCAAGCTGGGGAATCAGGGGAAATGATCAGTAGTGGGAGAAAGGGAATGAGAGGAAAACGATCACTTATGCTGCAGCTGGGAATCTTATCAAGTTCCTTGATGGAAGGTTAAATGGGCATGGGTCCCTTTTGTGCTTCCTCCAGATATCTGATTTAATCTGACTCCTTGCCTGTAAAATTCATTCATTAGAATCCATTAGACGGTTATCTCTTCCAGGCTTTCTTATTTGTTATTCAGCACATTTGTGCTATTTTGTTCTGTTTACTATTTTATGTTAGAACCATGGTTCCCAAAGTGGATTGCTGTGAAGATAGAACAAAGCTGCTGAACAACACTTCTTTTTACTTTTATCATTTATTATATTATTTTTAATGTTTTTAACATTTTCACTGTCAAAAAAAAGAAGTAGATTTACCTCTCATATTGTGAAAACTATTATGTGTGAAGTGGTAGTTTGCACTGCTGCCTCACAGCAGTTCTGGCTCATAGGTGTGCAGGTTAGTTTAGTTTCTCTCTGCTCCAGATTGTTTTTCCTGCAGGCTCTCGCTTCCATGTTGGTGGAGCTTTGGGGTTTCTTGCTCTTCAGTCAGACACACTTTATCTCCTTCATCAGGGTCAGTATAAAAGGCTGAGCCAAAGCTTCCAGTCTCAGCAAGACAGCCTGCCTCTCATGAGTGGTAACAGATCTGTTGTCTCTGGGCATCTGTGTATTCCTGCTCTTTTCCTTTGTTTCCAGTGCGCCTCCTGCTGACTAAAGATTTTCTTCGGTTCATACTGCCAAGATAAACAAGTTCTCATTCCCAAACAACCCAGATCACTAAGTGCCAATATTCACCTGGATTCCAACGTCTACCCTCTGGAAGTTTCTTTGTGTGTATTTCTCAAGTATCCATCTCACTCTGACCATGTTCACTGTCGTGCCTGGACCCAGATCTAACTCTTCTTTCTTCTCTGTAGTGAACTCCCTTTTCCCTCCCCCCCGAGTGAGCTACCTTTATTAATCTGCCCCTGCTCAAGCTAAATAAAGATTCTGAAACATTTACCCTGTGTCTTGCTTGGCTCAACGCCACCATCTGGGACCTTTCTATGGGAAGTTCTCATCCTGTCTGCATGGATTCACTCCGGGTACTCCGGCTTCCTTCCACAGTCCAAAGACATGCAGTTAGTGGGGTGAGGTTAATTTAGAAAATTGAATGTAAGTGAACATTAACAGCACTGATCTAAATTTATATTATAAACTTATATTCCATGATCACGCCAGAATTCTTAACCCCTTAGTAAAAAGTCCAACCCCCTGTGTTTAGTAGCAAAGCTTATCAGTGAGGCATCGAGCTACTTGTGCCTTGTTTGCTTCGCTTTAAGAATCTTTCCTGTTCCTAATGGCTCAGTCCTCATTTATGCCACATGTTAATGGACTGCCAAATACTTCAAACACTCTTTGTTGTGTCTTCATTCATATTGCACCTATTATGCATGCACAAAGCCACTGAAGACAGTCTGCTTTCTTTGTTGTGCCCTCAGAAGAGGTCAAAGAGAGATTTGATGAATGAAGCCTGTTTACTTTCCCTTCAAAGTTTTTCTTCCTCTGATGGGCCGTATTTTAAACCCTTGAGGGTACAAGCCTCTCTGACCCCTTTAAATACAGGTTCCTTAGCCTCCACATGTTGTATGGGAGGCCAGACACACACACACACACACACACACACACACACACACACACCACAATAGCAGCAGCACCAGAGGACTTTGAGCATTTGGTCTTTAGCTTTTTCTGTGATAACTGCCAGATGATGAAACTATGAACAGGGCCCTTATGGTCTCACAAACTGACGGATAGACTGATAGAGCTGCTCATTAAACCACTATTGTATATGAAGGAGCCAGGAAGCAGGCTAATTTGCTAGAATAGAATGGGTGGGGGTTCTCCAAAGAATAATTATCTGATTTCCTGGCAAGTAAAGGCTCCTTTCTTTGTTTTTGGAGCTCCTTCAGTCCTGTGTCTGACTGTCCATGCTAAAAGTTCCACTGTGAAATATTGTGGGGAAATCAGACAAGCTTTACCACTCTGTATCAATAGTTGATTGATACTTTTTGTCACTCATTCAGTCTCAGCTGACTGGACGTTTCCTCAACCTTATAAACATTAAATCTGGAAAATGACCGAAACTGGCACCATTGTGAGGTCAGTTTCATGATCATTAACGTGCAAACTGCAAACATTTTAATCAGTGGCCCGTGTAGCATTCAAAGAGAGTTGGTGAATGGCTGCAATCACAACATTGCAAGATGGTGAAAGTTTTACCTTTAGGCCCCCTTCTCCTCCACTCGAACCAGTGTTCGTCCCCGCCCATGATTCGTTACTGAAGAGTGACCACTGAGCAGCAGATATAAACAGACTGCAGAGTTGGCCTGATGAAGTTAGCTCTTCTGTGTTTTACCATCCATTTAGCTAGAGGTTATTTGTTTTCCACGGTGTATAAGTCATGGCAATCCATCACTTCACAGCATATACTATATTTATGAAAGCAAATATGTTGCAAAATGCAGGGGTGGAAGTAACAAATTACAAATACTCTCGTTACTGTAATTAAGTAGTTTTGTACTTTTATTTTTGAAGTGTGTAATTTTACTCATGCTTGAGTACAACTTACACCATGTAATCTACTTCGCTACTTATAAAATCAAAAGTCACTACCGAGTACGCCCACAATTTGAATTAACATTCAAACCTTTCATCTGCATCTTTGCAGCCAATAAGGCCGTGCAATCGCAACCGTGCCAACTAAAGATGTAAGCAAAGAATAAACTCCGCTGCAGCAGCAGGAACAGGTGTCTAGAGGTGCTACATGGTGGAGTATAAACTAATTTATGAAGATTTGGAGACAAAGAAGCCAACATGGAGACAGAAGACAACACTGTCAACTGTGAAAATGATGTAGAAAAGACAGAGGACGAATGCTGTGGCCGTACCTGGAGGAATTTTTCATGTACAGAGGAAGAAAAGGAGACAGCGTCCAGATGCAGTGCAAACTT
The DNA here is from genome assembly GCF_057382275.1 of Copadichromis virginalis. NCBI lineage: Eukaryota > Metazoa > Chordata > Actinopteri > Cichliformes > Cichlidae > Copadichromis > Copadichromis virginalis. Next base: position 349,818 of record NC_140630.1, on the reverse strand, counting down.
TGACCTCTACAGTGATATCAGCTTACGAGAATTCAGCGTCTAATCTAAAAAAACACATTGAGGTAAGAGCTTTTACAACTATACACGCACGATATTGCTTTCTTATTTTTCATGTGTGTTAAGGTTATTAGCTTGGCTAAGATATTGTCACAGCCATTGGTTAGCCTGATATGAAAACAAGATGGAGCTAGCTAACGTGCCTGCATGCGTGGATAATTGAGCTACAATCCGTAGGCATGTTTTAGCTTATTATTTGGACAACCACCGTCATTACAATAAATTAAATCTTTAGTCATTTAAAACTCACAGGCCTATATTAAAAAAACTGGCACACAGTGCTGAGCTGCATCTCAAATTAATCTTCCAGCTCTCAGTTGACATGTAGCAGAGCCCCACTGATGGATCAGTTGATCAGTATCATTGGCCTGATATAGGTCTTTCATAGTGACATGGATTTTAATCAATATTTTTCTTAATCAGATTTTTTAAATTGTTTTTATTTGCTACCTCTATGGGCAGCATTTTTGTGTATGTGATCCCTTTTCTAAATTTAGGTTTGGTAAATAAATAGATTTTGCTCTCTTAGTATTTTTAGGACCTGACTGATAATAAAAATTTTAGGCTGATACTGATAAAAATGAGTTAATATGTTTAGATCAGGGGTCGGCAACCCTAGGCCACAGTTGGCACGCGAAGGGTTAACTGATGGCACGACCATAGCTGGACTGGTCACCGGGCATACCGGGTATTTGCTCGATGGACCGGTGACTTTTCTTTTCTTTGTAACAGTATAAACAATGAAAGGTGGTGGATTGGCCAGACGCTGGTCGGTGTGTAAAAATAACTCAGTTTGTCCACCAGCAGGTGGATGAGAGAAAGGGGGAGGCAGGAGGAGGAGAGACCCGAGGCGGCTGCCGGTAAGAAGTTATGACCTGCAGTCTATCTGGGTCAGATATAAACCAAGTTTAGGTGGAGTTTATTTTTGCTGTGCTGACTTTTTACAGTCAGTTATAATAAATCGTACTGCGTGCTAGCTAGCATGACAGAGTTTCTATACAGCTGGGTGGATGCTATGATGTTACTGATAACTTTATTTTATTCATAAGGTTAGTTAGTAGAGTTGCCAATCGTCCCATAAAAACACGGAATCGTCTCGTATTCAGAGAAAATATTACGCGTTTCGTGTTGAGCTGAGAAGGAACAATTTGTACTTCAGCTAGAATGGAAAAAGACACAACGCTGGCGTTATTCTGTCGTTACGCTGTCAGCTGTTTCTTCTTCTCTCATTCTCTCCTCTCTCTCTCCTGTTGCTACTTCAATCATGAAACTGATCAGTGATCAGCTGATCGGCTCTCTTGTTTGTTTATCGCCCACTTTGTGCCAGAAAGAGGAAACCAGCGAATGTCGCGCTAAACAACAGCAGCACGTTTAAGCTTGATCAGCTGTTGTTAGAATGTATTTAATATTAATTTCTAGTATCAGCTGATGTTTGCTGGAGCCACAGCTGTAAAGCTGCTGGTCATGATGTCGGTTTGGATATGTGGTGAGAGGGAAACATGAAGATGAAACCAGGAGATGTCCTTACTGAACCATCAGAGCTGAACAGGTGATGGAGAAACAGGTTTACCTTTTAGGTGACATGGATGAGTTGAAGTTATGAACTGTTTCTGAGAGACAAATAACACCAGGATCCTTTTCTAAGTAGCTGACAGCTGGTAACTGTGCAGGGGCGGGTCTAGCAAAGTTTTGCCAGGGGGCAGGTAGGGCATTAACAGGGAGAGGGGGGCACAAAGAAATACTTTCTTATTCTCGCTTTTAATAAATAATTATCTGAAGCTTACAACCAAAGTTTTTATCTGACGTAAAATGTATACAAATCATACATATAACATTGAAGCAGCTGGAATCCACAGCTGTTCATGGAGCTGCATGTTCACCTGCTGGACGTCACTACCTGACAAGTTTAACTGTCTTCAGAACATTGCAGAGGCCTTATTGACAGTCTTTGCCCCTAACCCTTGTTGCTACCACTACTGATTGTTGGTCAGCTAATCAGAAAAGTTACCTTGGGGTCACATGCCATTGGATAGAGGAAGAGTCCCTGGAAAGAAGATCTGCAGGACTAGCATGCAAAAGAGATTTAGAGGGTCTCACACATTTGACATGCTTGCTGGTGCTCTTGATGATATCCATTGCCAGTACAAGGTTAGAGGCAAAGTTGTAAGAACCACAACTGATAGTGGATCCAACTTTGTCAAGGCCTTCCACATGTTTGGAGCACAAAATGATGCAGACGAAGATGAAGATGAAGCAGACCCAGATACTCTTGACCTGACTGACCATATTGACTACCATGAGGCAAGTGCGATCCTTGATGAAGACTCTGGTTTGGAATATCAACTCTCGCCTCATTAGCAATGTGCATGTCACTCGTTAAACCTTGTGGCAACAACCGATGCTGTCCTAGCAGAGAGCATGAATGACACGTACAAAAGGCTCTCTCGTGCAACCTTTGCAAAATGCCAGGCCATTTGGAACAAAACTGGCCGGTCTCATTTGGCAAATGAAGTGGTAGAGGACAAGTGTGAGCTACAGATCATCCGTCCCAGTGCAACACGGTGAAATACAACCTACCTTGCTATTAAAAGGATAATACACATCATTGATCAGAAGGGGGGAGATGCCATCAGGGGCATTTGTGAGGAGTTCAAGGTGAAAATGTGAGTAAAATTGGACACCTACCACTATGTTTTCAAATTTGTGAATTTTCCTTAATGGACTGTTGAAAACATGAGCAGACTCTTAATATTTAATGTTTTCTTGTTGTATCTTACAGGTTGAGTTCTGTAGAAGTTGCATTCCTAAGGGAGTACTGTACATACATGCCAACACTGCCGATTTTTCTGTGAGAACTACTGTCTAAAGCTGGAGACATCAAGCAAGTAGTGATGGGAATTCCGACCCTTTTTAGAGAACCGGCTCTTTCGGCTTAGGTCACTAAAAAGATGTGTCTTGTCCTTGTGACATTTTTGTCCTCTAAAGAAAGCTTTTGCTTTTGCTGTTTTTTTATTCATCAAATGGTCTGAAAATAACAGAAGCTATTCAGTACTATGCTATGCATGATTGGAATAAGTTTTAAATAATTTGATTTATTATTTATTGGATTTTATAACACCCGTTGTCCTCGTACAACAAAGTATAAAGTGTTGCAAAGGGTCATATTTTAACACCATACTGCTTTCAAACATCTTTGATCTTGGATCACTGATGTGCAGTGTTGGGTAAGTTACTTTAAAAAAGTAATTAATTATAGTTACTAGTTACTTCTTCAAAAAAGTAACAGAGTTAGTAACTGAGTTACAAGATTCTAAAAGTAATTAATTACTTGAAAAGAAACTATTTACTTAAAAAAGTTGAACCCTCTGGGGTCCACGGTACAATTGGCCATTTTTAACTACTTTTGATTTTCCCTCTACATTACACCTTTAAAAAACGTTTACTTTGCCTTGTTCGGTATCATTGTTTTCAGCACAACCTCACGTGTCTGAATCTACAGTTGTGTTTTCATTTTGACAAACTGTATTAACACAATTGATCTAAAATCAGACAAAAAACATAAAATCCGAGTAGAAAAAGTTATATTTTTACTAGGGGTGCAACGATATTCGTATCGATATTGAACCGTTCGATACAGTGCTTTCGGTTCAGTACGCATATGTATCGAACAATACAACATTTGTAATTTATTTTATCAACTTTCCTTCTGACGATGCTGTCTGTGTTGAGCGCTCAGTGAATCTGCGTTCGACTACTCCGCCTAGGCTGCACTGTCGAGCGCAGATCCACTGAGCGCTCAACACAGACAGCATAGTCAGAAGGAAGAGCGCAGGGCAAGCTAGCGAGACAGAAGTTAAGCTCTCCTTGCAACAGGCAAATTGAACCTCATTCAGATCTGGCGTTTGGAATTATTTTGGTTTTCATGTGACGTATGACCCTGAAGGTAAGCGAGTCATGCACTAAAGTAAAACAGTATGTTGAATGTGCCATGCAATGCTCAATTACATTGGTGTGAACTAGTGTGTTAGCGCAGTTAGCTCGTTAACGTGTTGGCCGTCTAGCCCCATGCACGGAGCGATCGGCGGTAGCTCGTTAACGGAGATTTGCCGTGTTGTGGCGTTAAGGTCATTTCAACGAGATTAACCTGAAAGCACTAGTGGGAACACAACGAATATGACTGCACATTTACGCCGACATCATCCTAGTGCAAAGACAAGTGGAAGCAGACAAAAAAAAGCAAGCATGCTACTAACTTTAGCCGAGTCATTTAGACAGCTGTTAGCACATGATTCTCCTTATGCTGCTGAGAATATAGCCCAGAAGAAGCGGATAGTATAGCTTTTATTTTGGAAAGAGACATTTCTCTGTAATAAACTCTCTTTTCCAAAGATGAGTGATTCCTCAATCAGATACAGGGCTTGCAATATCGCTAGCCCGACGTCCCGGAGGTAGCGATTTTTTCAGTCGGGCTACCAAAATCTATCTCTGCCCTGCCCGTCGGGCTATTGTAGGAAGGAAAAATATATGTCAATGCTTTTGCATTCTTTCAGAAATGTAGCTGGGTAATTATGTCATTGGCATCGGTGAGCCACTGTCAATATGTGACATATTGAAATCGCGTTTGAATTTGCGCTTGTTTTTTTGCTTTCACTTTGCAATCGTGCGAACTGTGTATAGAGAGCGACAGCACTGATCTGTGAGTGATGATAATTTGTGCACCAATTCCTCTGACATCGTCTTATTAATCGTTAGCTTACTATGCAAACATGACAAGTGAAATCTCCCGCAGCAAGCTTAAACATGTGAGAGGTTGATCGCGCAGAGAATCGCTGAGCTTATGTGAGTGCATGTGTAAAAGCATTTCAGTTCTGCTGAGCCAAATAAGACAGGTCAGGGTGAAGAAGTGACAGCCAAAGAAAAGCTTACCACAAAACGGAGAAGTTATGACAAATCAGACTATAAGGCAAAAAGAAAGTGCAGCTTTATGGTTTCATGGACAAAAGAATTTCTGTGGCTGCAATATGACGAGCTAAATAACCAGGGCTGCACATAAGTGGTCCGCAGGTGCACATTCACTGTCAAAATAAAAAACACGCACAAGGGTTAGGGTTAAATTTAAAAACTGTACTTTTGAGTTAAAATATATATTTATAATTTTAATAAATGACAAATTAAAAATGCATGAACATTTTTTTGTATCGAAAAAATATCGAACCGTGACACCAAAGTATCGAACCGAACCGAACCGTGAATTTTGTGTATCGTTGCACCCCTAATTTTTACTGTAAGAACCACAAACATGTTTAATGAATCATATTTCATAACTTTAAATGAAAATATAAATTGGCAATTTGAAAATCATATGCAACAACAAACAAGCAAATAACAACAACAAAGTTATTTGCAGCCATTTACCTTTTACCCCCCCCCCCCTTTTTTTTTATAACCATTTCAAACTATTTACAACCATCAACCATTTATAACCATCAGCTGTTCTGCATTTAATACGATTCCACACAAATTATTTGTGCCACTCCAAATATTTCTGTCCACTATAAAGGAGCACATCATAGCCTGATACCTGCAGGTCTGACAGCAGCAGGTGTATCACTCCTGTTTCTACCTGGAGACAGCAGTCGCCTCATTGTTCTGACACACAACACAAAACTATCCACAACACAACACACTAACTACACAAGACAACACATTAATTACACACTCCAAACATGTTAAATGTCACAAATCTCTCACATTTCAAAACCCGCCCTCTCTCTTTTTCTGTTTTTCTTCTTCCTCTCTCTCTCTCGCCGTCATTCCTAAAACTTCTCCCTCTTCCTAAACAACCAAATGTCATGTTGCCATATCATTTTTGATTGGTCGATATGGTGCATTTTTCCACCAACACAAAAGGGCAGTTTTTGTTTTTTTTAATTATTTTTTGGTCATAAGCAGAGAGTGCTTGCTAGCACAGTTCTTAGACAGTCAACGTGACGAAACTATTGAGGAAAAAACGCTGCGTATATTGTTTATCATGACTCTGGTTTTACGTGGCCTATCAACACAATTTAAAAACTGGTATATACGTATATGGAAAAGAAATAGAAAAAAACTTATAAAAGACTTGCATCAGATGTGGCCTACTTCATATAATGAATCAAATAAGGCTTCTATGATTTACTCATGAAAGTGGCCATTTTCATATATTATTTTAGGAAGTTTCCAAAACATACAAGTTACAATATCTGTTTTCACTCTTTATGCTTGTCATACAAGTTTCACACGAGACAGACACAAACTTTATAAGTTTTATATATTTTTTATATCTTTTCCATATGGGTATCACCTTGTTGCTTTGTCATCTTGAAGTGGCCATGTGATCGGCTTACCACGACTACTTTATTCTTCCTCAGTCAAACAGCAGCACTCATGCAATTGTTTTGCCCCCCTAGCTACAGGTGTTGTGCCAAAAAGTGATCGTCGGGCAGAAAGTGATTGCCGCCCGCGGGAGCGTGCAGCTGCTTAAAGCTGTAGCGCCCAGATTACCTACAGCTACTTCCATGCAACTGATATAAGATGCAGAAAGCTGAAGACAGCTTCAACCGTCTGTTTGTTGAAAAATATTAACGCGACCGCACCGCATGTTCTTGTTAGTAACGGTAACAGCGTTGTAACAATAGAAATAGTAATTAGTAATCTAATAGTAATTAGATTACTCGTTAATGAAAAAAGTAACACTGTTAGTAATGCCGTTACTTGTAACGCTGTTATTCCCATCACTACCGATGTGTGGGGTCAAGCAAGCCTCCATTGCATTGGAGGCTTGTGAGCATACTTTTTTTTACCATGCTGTGCAAAGGAATGACCAGCAGAACAATGCATATATTGTCCTCTAGTATAATGAGGAAGAAGTATCAACGATCAGCAGTTTAGTTTAGTCCTTTGTTTCTTAGTCCCTGTTATGGCCCGTCTAGGCATGGCCAGACCACAACATAAAGGGTGATGCATCCCCGTCCAACCCCAAGCAGCACGTCACACAATGAATACTTTGTGACAGTGATTTATTTACAATGAGTGAATTTAAACAAAGGAAGGGAGCAAATTATAACTTCAGGGTGAACCCAAGGCCAAAACAACAAACCAAAAGTAGTCTATCTGAGGAGTAAATACAACTTACCTAGTCCAAAGAACTAAACCAAACGACAATTACTTTCCTCCCTGCCTAACAAAAACAGGAGAAAACTAATCAAACAAAAAGGCGGTCCACCCTTACATGCTCCTAAACCAACATAGTGAAACACACGGTCTGCCGGCTGGCGGTGTCTTCTTATGCGCTGCCTCCCGGTCGTTAGCCAATCGGTACGATCCATCCACCCTGGATGCACCAATCATGCAGGAGCACCTGCACACTCAAATTTACATATTATAATTATGACAACAGTCGTAACAGTCCCTTTTGTCATCTCTCCCTGGTCCGTTCATCTACCTGTCATGTTTCATGTCTGTGTGGCTCTTGTTGTCAGGTTCGTGTCATGTCTATGTCTCTGTGTTTCCTGTTTTATTTTGAAAGAGTATGGCGTTCTTTGATCATTGTAGTTAGTGTTACTCTCCCGTGTTGTTATTATGTTTCATTCTAGTCAGCTGTGTCCTCATGTGTCTCCACTTGCCCATATCACCTCATGTGTGTATTTAAGTCCTCAGTCTTCCTTTGTTCGGCGTTGCGTCGACTGTTTAACTTCCCCCATGTTATGTCAGGTTTCAGGACTCTGTGATGGTCATTTTCATGTTGCTTACGTGTATATGTTTCATAGTTCTTTCTTGTTCCAGCACAGAGTCCTTTTCATAGTTGTCTAAGTCATATGCATCATTGTCACCTTGTCTTAGCCTTCCCTGCTGTCTGAGTTAAGTGTCAGTTCTCAGTTTTCCCAGTTCAGCTTCTAGTTTTGTCTTGCCTCGGTGCTTTCTGTTGTTTTCCACATTAATCAGCCCAAATGGCAGACTTTCAAGTTCAATACTGTCCCCTCGTCTGTGTCTGCACCTGGATCCTCACACTCCCACACACAGTTTGCCCTCCGCAGACCTTGACAGATTCAGGGTTAGAAGAGAAAGAAAATATTGCAAATATTGAGATCACATGCTACTCTTTCTCTGAAAAAGCACATCACCCACCTGCAGAAGTGGAAGAAGGCAATGAAGTGAAGGAAAGTGATGAAGAATCTGAACTATGTTCAAGTAGGTTCTCAGACATCCAGGACATGGTAGTCTGAGGAGCTTGGAAAGAAAGTGACTAGGCTTCTTGAAGTTTCTTGAATTTTCAGAATGTGAAACTGAAATAGCAGATGTGTCAGAGGACTGCACATCTTCTATTTCAATGATGAAGACAAAGAATCAAGCAGGAAAGAGGAATCAGCTGAGACAGAGGAATATTTGCAGTAATGTGAGGAAACATTGATCTGGTCCTCTATCCTTCCCAGTGACAGACGATGCCTGACTCTCTCGGGCATCACAGAGAAAGACAATCTACCACGGTCCAAGCACATATGCCAGGTCCCTTCAGTTGCTTTTCTACTGAAAGCATTACACACAGTGTATTCTGCTTGTATTACACTTTTTAACGTTCACATGCCAATGGATGCATCAGAGACCAAGTTGGGGTTCAGTAACTTGCCCAAGGACACCTTGGTAAGAACTCCAGACTAGAGCACACAGAGACTGAACCAACAACCATCCAATTAGCAGATGACCTGCTCTTTATACTTTAAAAAAAAAACACTCAAATGAAGTGAGGACATTTTTGACCCCTGAGGACTACAAGTGTTATTATGTGCTGCCATTTAAAAATTTTAAATGCAAAAAATAAAAAAATAAAATAATAATAATAATAAATTTTATTTATGAGCACCTTTCAAGTCACCCAAGGACACTCCAATAGGATAAAACACTTAGTAAAACAATGGCAGAATAAGAACAATAAAACAAAAGCACAAGATAAAATTAACAAACAGTGGATTCACAGTGAATATGCAGATTTGAACAGATGAGTTCTGAGTTGGGATTTAAACTGGGGGAGAGAACCAATGTTTCTTATTTCTGGGGGCAGAGAGCTCCACAGCCTGGGAGCAGAGCAGCTGGTAGGAGGGGTTCTGGTGATAGTGTGGGCAGCAGAGTTCTGATCTCAGTTTTATCCTCATTGAGCTTTAGAAAATTAGAGGTAAACCAAGATTTTAATTCAGATAGACATTCTGTAAGGGAGGAAGGTGGGAGGAATCAGGTCTGCAAGAGAGATGTAACTGGGTGTCATCAGCAAAACAGTGAAAGTGAAGATCACATTTGCAGAAAATGGTACCTAGAGGGAGGATGTATATTATGAAGAGGAGAGGGCCTAAAACTGAGCCTTGGGGTACACCAGAGTTGACGGGGAATAGACGAGAGCGGAATGATCTTAGTTGAATAAACTGGGAACGGTCGGGGAGATATGATTGAAACCAGGCGAGGGGTGTGTCAGAGACGCCGAGAGAGGAAAGTCTGCTTAGAAGTACAGAGTGAGAGATGGTGTCGAAGGCTGAGCTCAGATCTAAAAGGACGAGAATGGTGAGAAGACCAGAGTCAGCTCCGATTAGAAGATCGTTAGTGACTTTAAGTAGAGCAGTTTCGGTACTGTGACATGAGCGAAAACCAGATTGAAATCTCTCGTAAATATTATTATTAACCAGGTGTAAATGAGGTTGAGCTGCAACCACTTTTTCGAGTATCTAAGAAATGAAGGGTAGATTGGAAATCAGACAGAGGTTGTTAAAGTTGTTAGGATCTAAAGAAGGTTTTTCCATATAGGAGTGACTAGAGCAGTTTTCAATAAGGAGGGAATGATACCGGTGGTGAGAGAAGAGTGAATGATAGCACAGATGAGTGGGAGTAAAGAAGAGAGGCAGGATATCACAAGCCCCGTGGGCATGGGGTGAAGATGACATGTGGCAGGCTTTGATTTACATATGAACTCGGAAATATCGGATAAATCAGGAAGATGAAAAGTGGAAAACTGCTCAAAAAGGAGAAATTGTCCTAAATGATCACATAAATGTGATGTGCGGGCCCAGGATGGTGTTGTTGGCGGTCCAGGAGGATGTCTTTTAGCTCCTCTAGGAAGGTGAGGAGACGTTGGGTGTTGTAAGACCCAAGGACAGCATGCCGGTGGACAAGCCCCTCCGAACCCATGCCCGCACAAAGGGTAATATTACCCCCCCCCCCCCCCCCCCCGTTGGCCAGGGACCTCAGTGATGGCTCTTTGGCCAATGACGTTATGGCCTCTTTGCCTTCGTTTCTGCAGGTTGAAGCCAGCCTCATCCAGGAAGAGGTACTCATGAGGTCTGGCCATCGCGTCCAACTGTAATATCCTCTGTGAAAATGTGAAAGTGCACAGGTGTTCAGAACAACAGTCAATCAGGTAGCACAGGATTGTCCAGAAGTAATGTAGGCCACTGAGAAACACAGTATGTCCACTAACTGTACTGTGAACATGTATACTTGCACATACTCGTAACGTAGGTCTTTGTGTCGCGCAGAGTTGCGCTCAAAGGGAACCCTATAGACCTGTTTCATCCGCGTCTTTTGGCGCCGGAGAACTCGGTCTATTGTGGCCAAGCTGACATCAACAATGCTCTCAAAGTTGACATTATCGGCAATGACTTTGTCTCTGATCTCCCGGAGTCTGATGAGGTTGTTCCCACGAGCCATATCCACAATGAGGGTTTCTTTAAATATGGCAACCCTCCCACCTCTATGTGTCATTCTTTCAACTCTAAAGAAAGAAACATGTGTTGTCAATTGACATGTGTTACAATACAGTCACAACTGATGTGAAACCAATAGACTACTTTCACAGGTTTGTAAAACTGTATTGTGACAAAGAAAGCAATCGAGTACCTGTTGTGTTGTCTGAATGCCCTGATAATGGTGGCAGTGGTGAACCTACTCAGGTTTGGACGGACTCTTAGTCCTGCTTCAGCCTTTATCATGCTATGGACGATGACACTGTCAATGACTGTTGCTTGCATCTCGTCCGTAATGATGGTGCGAGGTTGTCTTGCTCTCCCTCCTGGACCTCCTCCTCTCCCATGTTGGCCTCCTCCTCTTCCTCGTTGGCCTTCTCCTCTTCCTCCTCTCATTTGAACTCCTCTTCCTCGTTGGCCTGCTCCTCTTCCTCCTCTCATTTGAACTCCTCTTCCTCGTTGGCCTGCTCCTCTTCTTCCAGGGCCAGCTCTTCTCCCTCCTCTGCATCGAATTCCTCTTCCCCTGACTCTGCCTTCATCCATTGTGTTCAGGCATCTTCAGCATACTGTGCACTCTGAACTTGCTTTTATACATGTGGTCACAGCATTAGCAACAGGTGTCTTCAATTTTGAGTCGTTGTGTGTAATGAATGACACCAGGTGTGTTCATTGTGTTCAAATTGTGCTGACTGTGGCAAGCATGTTGCATCCTCACTGTCTGACCCATACTCCGGAACAGTAGGAGGCGGTAATGCTCTTTGTGTTTAACGGTGGTTGCCAACCGCCGTTAAACACAAAGAAGAAGAAGAAGAAGAAGCATGTTGCATCACATGAGCTTTCATTTGAGAATATGAGCAGAGTTCTTTTGCAACTTCTGTTTTAGCAAGGAAAGATGTGTTTAGATTTATGACAACGGAGGATTGTTTTCTGTGAACTGTGTCTTCATGTGACATGTGTTTATGATATTGGTAAATGATGGCTAGATTTAGTAAATGTGTTTAGACAACTGGTCATTTGGTTTAGAGTATTGGCTTTTGTGTTTTAGCATTTGAGAAAAACTGCAAGTAAGCTTTACTTTACTTTTTTACTTTACTTTTTTTTAGGCAACGAGTTTGCATAGTTTTTTTTTAGTTCTGGAAACTAAATAGGTTTTTACTCTGTACTCAAAGTGAATAAGTTGCCTTAACTTAGTCATCTTAATTAAACTTTACTAAAAATATTTTTTTTGAGGCAACGAGTTTGCATAGTTTTTTTGAGTTCTGTGAACTAATTAGATTTTACAGTTAGAATCAAAGTACATAAATAAATAGAATGGTACTGTAATTCCACTTATTGCACAGATATGAACCAGCACTAGCAGAGATGGGATGCAGCCTAAGAGGAAACCAACACCTACCATCGACTCCATTACCCAAGCATTTAAAATAATAATCCTATTGTCCTGAAGCAGAAGTGCGGCTCCCGCCTTTCTAAGTCACAAAATGCCATATATTTATCATAAATGTATCAGAAGATAACTTGGCACAAGAAAAGAATGCATGAAGAATTGAATGTGACGCACTGACAGACCATAAAATCCTTGGTGTTACAAAAACAATGCACAAACTGTGGATTTCCTCAGTGCTTGTGTTCATAATGGGGATATCCTGCTGCACCTTCTATTTAAAGATAAACTTCTACGTTGGTGACCTCTGCGATTTCCACTTTATTTGTACTTGACCTCTTAAGCAGTCTTTACACTGGATGACTGGGGAACTATGAGTGATCCAACACAAAAATGATTTCATTTACAAAGTCACCAATAAATATACAGACATATAAAAAATAATGTTTTAGAAGACTTAATGAAGTCCTTTTGTTTCCAGCAACTTGTACAACCCCACATCAGAAAAAGTTGGGATGGTATGTTAAATTAAAATCAAACTGAAAACAGCACTTTGTTAAACTATCTTTGACCTGTATTACATTGAAAAAACATACAACAGCTGCCAGGGACCTGGGTCTGGGCGACCCAAGGTCCATGAGCAGTTACGGACTCATATAATATATAATGTATGTTTGCTGCGCTGTGCTGCTGTGTTCACCATGCTTGTATGTATAGGCAAGTGAGTATGTCTGTGGTTTTGTCCCAATCCAGCGACCGCACGCTTCAGAGTATGCGCAGTTCGCGAAGTACGAGAAGTGTGGAAGTGAGAGGCTTGTGAAATGGGACGGTCTGGCCTTTGTTGCACTGCTCAGGTTGCCCAGCAACCATGATACTAACGACGAGGAACGTTTCATACAGCTTTGTTTGACAGAAATGAAGCATTTTTGTTCATTCATTTTTGTCATGACATCACTTTGATTAGTTGAGTATCTGAGGCTGAGACCACCGGACTGTAAAACATGATTGTTGGGCTTGAAGCTGGAGAACAGGCGACTGGACTGACTGGACTGGGGAGGCTAATGGCTGAGCAGAGGACTGGGTTAGTGAAGGAGACAAAGTGGCAGCCTTTGCTAGCAAACCTGGTGCTTGAGCTGGAAATAGGTTGACTAGCCTAACCAGAGATAATGCTAGGCCGTGGAAAGCTAGATCAAGAGGTGGATAAGGTGGTAGACTGACAGGTGAACAGGCTAGCTCTTCCGAGCCTCCAGAGCATGAGGACAATGGTTGGAGAACCTCAGCTGAGCGTCTAGGGGGGTCGGGTTGGATTCTGGTTGCCCCCACCCTGGGTGCTGTGACAGGCACGGGAGGTGGCTGGACACCAGTCAGCCCCACCCGAGGAACAGGAACAGGTGTGGGGGTAGACTGGGTCACAGCTGCCCTCGTCCTGGGAGCTGGCACGGGAGGGGGTGCTACAGGGACAGGCTGAGCCTTAGCTGCCTTCACCTGAGAAGGTGAAACAGGTGAAGGGGAAGGCCGAATCTGAGCCGCCCTGCTAGCAGGAAATGGCTGAGTAATGGGTGAGGAAATAATGAGTGAATGGGAGAAATTATCAGGTTTAGCGGTGATAGTGTCTTTAGCAGTGGCCTGTGATGGTGGAACAGTCTCTTCGGAGGCAGGATGGTGAGTATTACTAGGGTAGTCTAGAATATAATCACAGTAAACAGTCTTTGGTTTAGGAGAATGGTGAACAGTCTCTGACTTGCAGTGTGGAGAAAGAAAAAAGTCAGTTTCGCTCACCATCGGATGCTGCTGCTCCAAGCAGGAAGAGCGACGGTGGCGCAAGCCTTACTTCGTCGTCGTGGAAACAGCTGAGCCGCTGAGCGCGGGAGCCTCCGTTGAGCTGAGGTGGGAGGCAGAGCCGCTGTGCCAGGGCGAAGTCGGGAGGCTGGTGAGTGAAGCGGCTGGCTGGAGGGCGAGCGGCCGAAGCTTGGCCAGTGACGCCCACTCTCCGCGGCGAATGCTCCGAAGCAGGTGAGGCAGCAGGTGGAGGACCACAACATCTCTGAGGCCCACCCAGAGCCAGACGAGACCCCTCAAAAATGTGCTCCCTCTCTGAGAAGAGCTACTCTTTCCACCGGAGCTTCTCCGCCCATAGGGAGAGCGCTGCCTCCTGCCGCTCAAAAAGGTCAGAGTCCGCTGGGTCGTATGCGTGTCTTCGCGGCACGGGTCGTGTCATTCTGTCAGGGGTTGTGTGGAGGTGAGGAAGAGATTACCCAAACGCAGGACTCACGGTGCAGGGTGATGATGATTTATTGGAACGAATGGATAGACAGAGCAGGAACAAAAGGATTGACTGACTGAAAGACTGAATGGCTGGCTGAACTGAACACAGGCGGGAACGACAACATAACATCAATGACACGACAGTGAACGAGTGGAAACTGTCATGGTCCTGAGCCTGCCGACTCAGTGTTTTGTGTTTCCTTATGCTTTTGTTCATTCCGAGTATGTATTCTATTGTGATTTTCCATTTGTTAGATTTCTGTTCTTTGCCTGCCTGCTCCCACTTCTCTGTGTTCCCTCCGTCTGTCTCACACTGTCTGCTTGTGAATCTGTCTGTTTAGTTCTGTGTCTTGTCTGGTTCTGTGTCTGTGAGTTTCCTGTTTTATTGTGAAGGTCTCTGTCTGATGTGAGTGTGTTCACTTTACGTTTCCCCTGTCCCGTCAGCTCTGATTTCTCCCAGCTGTGTTGCCCTCCTGTCTCTCATCCCCTGATTACCGGTGTGTGTATTTAAGCCCTGTGTGTTCTCCTGCCTGTTGCCGGTTTGTCTGCGTTACACTGTGTTCTTCGGTGTCCTGCTCTTCGTCTGCCGCTCATCCCTTTGTCGTATGCTCCCAGGTCTGTTATTTTAGTTCTCCCAGTTTAGGTGTCTTCAGTTATTTGTCATGCCCCACTGCTTGTTTGCCACTACACCTTGTAAATAAACTTCACTAGCATTTTCATCCACTGCTTGCATCTTCGGTCCTCCTTCCTCCACACCACACGGCTCGCCTTCCCAGCCGTGACAGAAACGGAAGACTTAAATACACAGACTGAGGATGATAATGCGAGACCGGTGAGTACGCAGCTGAACATAATCTGGCTAACGACCCATGAGATGAGCTGACGCAGGAAAAACAGGAAGTGAGAACAAGTGAAAAATATACTGAACATGAATGAACAGACCCCGGAACCCAGACACTGTGGGGTCAAAGTTTGCAGAACTACAAACACAGCTGGAATCCACAGCTGTGCGTGTTCATGGAGCTGCATGTTCACCTGCTGGACGTCACTACCTGACACGTTTAACTGTCTTCAGAACATTGCAGAGGCCTTATTGACAGTGTTTGGCTCTAATATCTGTGTGAGCAGATTTTCTCTCACATGAGTCCTCAGGTAGCCTCTGAATGCTGGACACTCGGAGACCTGTGTCTCTGAGTGGGAGACCAGAGATCACATTAACATGTGTGTCTCTGTATTAACAAACATGCCATGTTGGCCCAGTTTATTTTTCTTATCATTGTTGGGAGGAGACCATAAATAGCATTTGTATTTTCTGTTGTACAGTTCATTTGCTGTTATGGATAAAAAGTCTTTTTTTGTTTCTAAATAGCTGATAACTATTTGCTGATAGCTGTCAACATCTGCGAACAAATATAATTCTGTAAAGTTGTTCTATATAGTGAGTAACTGTTCATATAGAGCGTTATTAGATTTATTGCTAATGCAGTCATATTGCACATTGACTTTTAGAAATTTTAGATGGCACACATCATCAGAAAGGTTGCCGACCCCTGCTCTAAACTCATTTGTCACCCCGGAGTTGTTCAAACAATCTCCTTATGAGGCATGTCAACTTACAAAGTGTTTTGGAATTTGATCTACCTTGGCAAGCTACTAAAACTCCTTTGTATCTTGTGTAGTTTTAATGATTAGTTTTACTGTCTGTGCATGTTCATTTACTGTGTTGCCACCATGTGTTTTTGCAACACTTCTTGCCTTCCTGATATTTGTGGAGACTGTATGACTAAAAGATCTCCAAGTGGAAAACCTATACAATCTCTGAACTCTATAACAATTGTGCTAAAGGTTGTTGCTTCAGGAAGAACCTCTGGATCCATATCATGATGTACCAGCAGACATCAGTCTGAGAGCAGACATGGCAGTCAGTGCAGTCTGACATTTGGATAAAAATGATGGTCCAGTAAACCACTTGGTGCTTTAGAGAGTTGCAGCAGTTGCTGGTTCAAGTTCCATGGTCTACTGGTTTTTCTTCATTGCTAATGTCTGGTTGAGAAGACTTTCTCAAATATGTTATCCTGTTTGACACATTCAGTTTATATCAAGGCACATGCCTCCATGACGTATTGTATTTGTAACCCAGTACTATTTTATGTCTTTATGGTACACCACAGAATGAATGTCAATATCCATTTCATCAAGTCTGCTATCTCAGTTGCCAAGACCCCTACACAAAGATGAAGGCAGGGCAGAGTATGAGATGGGTGTGAAGAAACTTTTGTCTTTGCCGTAACTAATCCCACATGGCTCTCTCCTGTTGCAGTGTTCAAACAGCAGCACGGCCTATGATTGATGCATTTGAAAAAAACTCATAACTCTCTGTGGTGTGCCTGTGTAGACAAAGAAACCGGAGCATATGGTTTTGGAATCAGGAGCTTTTCTAAGTATTCTCCAGTTTCTCCAGAGTTTCCAGTGTTCGTGTCTCAATGATGGTATTAGTTTGCCCCAGTCATACTGTTCAGTAGACAGTTTCTTCCCACTGTGACTGGCATCATAAAACCTAAGGGGTCAAACAAACTGTTAACTTCAGAAAAAATGCTTCCCTTGGTCAAAGACTTATTTACAACAAAGAAGCTGAAGTATTCTGTCTCAAGGTCCCAAATTAGATCTCATTTGAAGAAGTAATGATTCCACTCCTATATACAGTTTAACTGGGTCCACTTTGTTCTTGTTTGTGGGGCTGTTTGGGCCAGCTCCTTCAACACTTAAAATCTCTGTCCTTTTAACAGATTCAAGAAATGATATCTCCATTTTACTGATCTCTCCATTTTAGGGCTGACGGTGTTGCTGCCTATGACCAGAGATCAGCAGTAATGTGTTACAAGTAATGCGATTAATTTTTTGGAGTAACGAGTAATCTTTTTTGGAGTAACGAGTAATGTAAGGAATTACTATTGCAAAAAAGTAATTAGATGTTACTTTCCCGTAAGCACACTGCCTTACTGCATTCCTAAACTGAGATTTTGTCTGTGAGAGTGTCTCATGAGTGACAATGACATAAGCACATGCGACGTTTGTCGTAACAGACGTGTGCAGATCAATAATGGATAATATGGAGTGCGGGAGAGAGTATGACCATGCAACGCTTAGAGGGTGGAAGCACTCACTTTACTTCAAGTTTGATTCTGTAAAAAGCAGTGTTGGGTGTAACACGTTACTAAGTAACGCATTACTGTAATTAAATAACTTTTCCACTGAAAAAGTAGAGTAACTGATTACTGTTCATTTAGGTATTTTAATTACAGTTACTTACAATGTACTTGCGTTACATTGTAAAATTAAACTCGCTGAATATCATTATTTAATTTCAATAATTTATCTTCTAAAGGTAGAAGTAAACTCTGCCGCTTTAACATCGCTGTAGTGCAGCTGCGCGTCTTTCGTGCCAGTTTGCTGCACAGTCGTCGGACTCGGCTGAAGCGAGTGGCTGTTTTATGAAATGGAAATATTCCCGTCTCTTCACTTTTCTGAAACAAGCAGACACGAACATTACAGTAATATGTAAGCTAGGTGCTGGGGAGAAAAAACTATCGGCTGCTGTTAATAGCAGGAGTAATCTACTGAAGCGCCTGACACGAGAGCATAGACGAACACTTCTGAGCGATCCTTGTTCATTTCCCACGTGTGGGACTAATAAAGGTTATCTTATCTTATCATCCATGGATAACAGCGCGGCAACTCCTCCAAAACCTGATTTTACTTCAGCAGCACAGAAAGCGTCTGAAGGTGAGCTTAAAAAATGATTGCAGGCTACATTGTGGAAGAGATGCTACAGCTGCATACTGTAGAGTCTCCGGCTTTTAAAAAATGTATTTATTATTTAAAGAGTTTAATTTCTATTGTTTGTCCACTCAAGGTTTATAGGGATTTTAAAAAGTATTTAGTTAAATTACTTGAGTAATTAAGTTACTTTTCAGACACAGTAATTAGATAAGTATTTTAAATACAATATTGAGTTAAGTAATTAGTAATTAATTACTTTTTAAAAGTAACTTACCCAACACTGGTAAAAAGTGACAAAAACATTAGCGTCTGCCGTATGGGAAGAACCCCCCCCCCCCCCAAACATCTGAACGTGAAATTCACAGAGAAACCCCCGGATCCACTGACATGACTGCTGTGGGCAAACCTCCACCCGCCCCACTCCTGCTAAACAGGTGACAATAGATTTATGAATAACAGGACTCAGTGCCACTGAGTCTTTGATTTTATTTATTTCTGTTGTGTTTTACTTGCATCTATTTGAAAGAGTGAGTGCAAACACAAAAATTATTTGATTTTATATGCTGGAATATGCAAAAAAATAGGTTTAAATGTTAAACAAATTTCTGCAAATCAAAGACTGTTGAATTTTTTTTTTTTTTTCTTGATGCAATGTGCATAAAGTTAAAAGATTAAACCGAATAAAACAAGTTTTAAAAAGACTTTTTCATTTGATTCAATTTTATATGATGGATGAGCTACTTACTTTTTAAAATAAGTAATCAGTAAAATAATGGAATTACCTTTTTGAAGAAGTATTCAGTAAATGGTTACTAATTAGTTTTTTCAAGTAACTTGACCAACACTGCCTGACACAGGAAAAACTTGAGTCATTACAAGCTTGAGCCTCAGCTATTGTGGCTGGAGCTGCTTCTGCTGCTTTCTGTGATTTGAGTATGTGTAGCTCCGTATCCAGATCTGCTGTCTTTTTAAACTGATCGCCTTGTTGCTTCAGGATGTTTTCATCCTGCTTGGCAAAGGATACTTGGGCAAGGTCAGCTTCTCTCCGTGCTCTGCCAACAGCAGTAGATGACGTTGTAAGATGGCTGTAGTGTAAAGAACTACTCATTTTCATCATTTTGTCCATCATTTCTCTTACAAATCTCACTATGACTGATGAGAATGGTGTCTTTTTTCTATTCTGCTGTCAGGTAACAAGTATTTGTTAATGGATCTCTGAAAACCTGGCCCCAGCCAGCACTGAAGGAACCAAAGATTCTGGTGGTGGAGAGTAAATGGCCTGTATTTATATAGCGCTTTACTAGTCCCTAAGGACCCCAAAGCGCTTTACACATCCAGTCATCCACCAATTCACACACACATTCACACACTGGTGATGGCAGCTACATTGTAGCCACAGCCACCCTGGGGCACACTGACAGAGGCGAGGCTGCCGGACACTGGCGCCACCGGGCCCTCTGACCACCACCAGTAGGGAAGAGTAGCTGCTGATCATCTTCTACCGTTGCTCCATTGAAAGTGTGCTGACATACTGTATCTGTCTGGTTCTCCAGCTGCACCATGGCATACAAAAAGGCAATTCAGAAGTTTCATTAATATGGCCTAAAGAAATCATTGGACATCCTCTTCCCTCCCTAACTGATCTGTACAGCACTCGCTGTCTCAAAAGGGCACGCAGCATCTTACTGGACTGTACACACCCAGGACACCAGGTGTTTAAGCTGCTGCCATCTGGCAGGAGATTCAGGCTGCTGAGGTCCGGGACAAACCGACTCAAGGACAGCTTTTACAACAGGGCAATAGCCCTAATCAATGCTAAAAGCTGACCTGATTGGAGAGCAGCAAAGAGGGCTGATGCGAAGAACCGGCATTACTGGAATGTGTATGATCAGCTGGACATGCCAGAAGGGGTCAACATGGTTTATCGCCTGTCCAAAGCATGCAACTGATCCACGCAAGACATTGGCCACGTTATGCAAGTTAGGGAGCAGACAGCCAGGTCCTCAGTGACCTGACAGCCCTCCTGAAACGTTGGTCCAAATATTTTGCTGGCATTTCCAATCAGGAATTCCCACACCCGCCAATCCAAAGCCCATCCCCGGCCCAGTACCCATGATCACGACCATGGAAGTGTGGAAGGTAGAAGATGAAGAACAGAAAGGCAACGGGACCAGACAAGCTACTAGCCCCTCTGTCAAACCATCACCAAGACTCTATCTTGTTACTCTGAGATCTGCTGGTTGTTTTCCCTGCCTTGTTGCCAGTGTCCCGTTCAGTCTGATGGGCGGTGTCTCCTCTTGTGCCACCGGCCCCCTGCCAGATTCCCTGATGGGCTCTTTCTTCGCCCCTCCTGGAGTCCTTTCCAGCCACACAATGAGTGGCTTCTTCTCCTTCATCAATGCAAGCCTTTGGGCTTGCCTTCAGAGGGTCACCTTTGCAACCAAAGGCCACTTGCCAAATCACGAAAATCACAGACTCACCTGGCCTTTAGAGAGCTACTTTTATCACCGACCCTGAGAAGTTCTCTGTCGATGCTGATGGCCTCCATCCAAGCCAACTGAGGGTCTTCGTCGCCACCATTTGCACTCCAGGGGTGGGGCTGTTTTATCTTCAAGTATATTATTTCATAATGCTTCTGAGTTTGGTTCTTAGGTGTCTCTTTGTTTTGCCTATCTGTTAGTCATTTCCTGTTTTATTTTAGGGACATTTTGCCTCGTGTGCTTTGTATTCAGTTCTACTTCCCCTCTCTAATTATGTGATTAGTTTCAGCTGTCCTCCCACCTGTTGCCTCTTCCCTCTTGTGTATATATCGTCTCAGTCCTCACTTGCCCTTTGGTGTATCCTCCCTCATGCTTATGTCTCTCCTCACTGTACGTTTCCTGGAAGATGCATTTTAGTTGCCTTGTTGGGTTTTTTTTTTTTTTTTGTACTCAGTTTCGGTTAATAAAGCCACTTTTTAGTTTATGCCCCTTGACCCTGATTCTTGCATTCATGCAAGTTTATATCAGCCATATATACTTATAGTAAAATTACTTATATAGCATTTAACATACTGTTCTGCAAGTTTACTTTCATATTTTAATATACTTAAGTTTGTGAACTAACAACTATGAGGTCACACATATTAATCTTTGCGCTGTAAGATTAATAATCGCTATTACAAACATCTCAGCAGACTGATGAACAGTAGTTGGGGGATAGAAAAGCTGAGGCTTTTATATAAGTTTTGTACTCTCTGTAAATATTAACAACCTATCAAACCTATAATTGTATGGGTTAAGTTTAGTGTGAATGCTATTAGACTTGACTGTCTCTCAATAAATCATCGCCTCCTGCAGGGGTATCCAAACCAGAAATTTCAGGAACTCTGCTGCAAATAACTTCCAACCAAACGTCTCTTTGTAAAACGCTCCAGCCAAACATCTATAAATACCCTGTCCAGCCCCTGTGTTTGACGCCAAGCCTCCAAGTTTAATCAATAGTCAATTTTTGAAGTTGCAAAGTAAGCCTACATTATCCAGCGAGGTTTTACATTTGAGAAAATGAGGGGGGAAATAGTTGAAATTAGTTACTTTAACTTTGCATTTGAACTAGTTAGGTTTTTAAGCCTCTTTAAATTTCATTCATGTTTGTCTCATCTCAAACTCACCTGTGTTAGTCAGGTATTTTCTGTATGAATTTCAAAATAACTAAATATGTGGTTTCTAGAGTAGAGAGTCTTAGTGAAGGGCAGTTTAAATACAAAGGGGAACAAGTTACATGTCTTCTAACATAGCCAGTGTTCACATTACAGGGAGGGATAGCAGAAAAGATAACAGTTTCAAGTATCTGCTGTTTCTGCTGGACTACTGAGTAGCATATTCAGTGAGTCCAAAGAGATTAGGTATTTCACTTGGTTTCATTTATATCCCCCAGTCAGGCATTTGCTCTCCTAGCCTCCAGCAGCTGGTAGGGCAGACAGTGTTGCAGGGTTAGGCTGTCCCGCTTCTTTTAACACTCTCTAGCATCATCTCAAGTGTTCGGCTGCACTAACATTCCCAGGATGCCTCAAGGGACATTCCCTCTAAGCTGACATGAGAACACTAAATTTGCCAGAGGACTCACAAAGTTACTCCTACTTAAAGATGTAATGCAAAAAAAAAAAACTCCTCAGAAGTCTTACATTGATACCCCATAGCAGCAAAATGCTCCCAAGAGTTATCAAATACACTCACTGTAGGTTTTGAGGGTTCAGGTGTTTCATCACTTATCTGCGGCCCACACATGGGCCAGCGCAGGACCACCAGTGTGACTGGCCTTGTGCTGGCCCATGTGTGGGCCACCTCTGGCAAACCAGATCTGGGCCGCCAAAGCGCCGTCATTCTTTGCGGTATGTGGGCCATGTGTAAGCACCCTGTGTGGGCCAGATCTGGGCCATACCAATTTTGCTATGTGGTATGCAGCAGGACAATGTGGGTTTTTTTTTTTTTTGTTTTTTTTGTTTTTTGTGTCGATTAAAAAAATATCATAGTAAAATCATCAATCATAATCACAATCAATCATAATAATCAATTAAAAATGTCTCAGTTTGGGGTTTTGTTCAGGAGTGGAGGAAAGTTCATGTTGGAGATGTTGTTAGAGGCCTGTACTATAAAAGCATGATTTTGTCTTATCCAGGTAACTCCCACTAGGTTTTCTATACCAAGGAGGAGGTCCACTTCTTACAATCACTATGGTAATTTATGCTGCAGACCACACTGCTCTACAGCAGGTTAGGTTTCAGATTAGATCAACAGGTAGGAAATTACTTATAATTAATAATAATTAATTATAAAAAAAACTATTTTTGTTCTGTAAGCATTAAAATAAGATCCTAAAAACAGGATAGATAACCTGTATTTGCTGACCTTATATCAAATTTGTATGTAGACAAATATGTTTTAATTCTGTTTTAAGTATAATCTTTATTCTTAAACCCCACATTCCCTTCTGTCAGCTGGAACATCATGTTTTAAAGTGCAGTACAAAGTCTCTGCTGGGGGAGAGACTAAATGAAGCACAAGCTGTGACACTCAGATGTGTGTGTATTAATCTGGTGATGATGTTTCTTTTACTGGAATTGAAGCTCCTAGAACACACTAAGAATACCTTTAAAGACCACTCAAAGTAATTTTATTTTGTTCTTCAGATAAACAAAAGCAGTTTTCATGTCGTCTTTGTGAGGCTACAACACAGTATGCTTTCATGTTCAAATAATCCTCAGAACCTGCAGTTGTGTTTTTTTTTTTTTTGTTTGTTTTTTTCCAAATCAGTAATGACTGAACCGCAAATAGTGACATGTAATAAATTTAGACAGATTTCTAGAAATGAGAGCTGCTCCATCCAAAGTGGGATGCAATCTCTCCTAATAAGATCAAGGTTGTCCGCACAAAGTTTCCCGATGATCTATAAAGCCCGCATCATTTTTTTGACACCACTCAGACAGGCAAATAATGATGTATTGATCAGTGACTCGACTAGGAGCTAAGCTAATTCAATTCAATTCAAAATGTATTTGTATAGCACATTTAAAAACAGCAGAGTTGATCAAAGTGCTTCACTATGGAAGAAATATAGTATCATCAGAATTCAAGTATTTTTAGACATTGAATTTATGACACTGAATTTTTATCCTCCAAATTTCCCTGCAAAAATATTCACCTGCAAAAATTCACCTGCAAAAGTGATGAACTTTAATGACCCAAGCCAGAGCAATCAGCACCAGATCGAGTCGAGTGGCTCTCAGCCAATTAAATTACGCTGTTTGATCACATGACACCGTTAGCCAGCAGTGTGTCTCCTAAAAGAGAGCTGTTTAAAGGTGAGTGATTAAGTTTTTCTCCTAAATAGAGATCATTACAGAACGCCTAGTCCTACTTAAAATCCCATTTATTATTTTTTTTTTTTTATCATCTACTCGAACTAAGGAAAACGTTTGACTAACTCAAAGACAATTTCCACGCCTCCCCTGCCTGACTGCAGAGGCAGTTTCGAATTTAGGAGCAGCAAGATGGCAGCGGCAAACCCTGGCGGCTCTCCGGTGAGTGTATATATATTTTTTTATCTTCAAGTTTGTCTTTTGAAACCTTAATTTTATTTAAATCCGTTGCTCACGTATAAAGTACACAGACGGGGTCTTTGCTCAACTCGTCTGAGGCGTGTCTCACTAAGCGCTACATGCTAGCATCCTGCTAACCGAGCTACCCTTTACATGCTGTGCTTTAGAAAATGGGATACTCGTTAAAAAAAATACTCCGCAGATATTGATAGATAGACGAACACTGCAAATATAATGTTGGAAACGAGAACGGCCTTTGGTGAAGGGGTAAAATACACCATGAATAGAGCCATAGAGTGAATGGCTGCCATGGTTGCAGAACAGCCTGATTTAATGACAAGAATGGGGAAGAGTGAGGTGAAGTGAACCACAGCCACAAAACACGGTCAGACAAGGCGGCAAAAGGGCAGTGATCTGTCCGTCAGTATGAAGTTGGTGTGTGCTTTGGTGAACAAAAACTCCAGACTGGTAGCAGGAAGATGGGAGACTCGTGTTTCACTGGAATAGTGGTGAATTAAAACATCCTTTGTTGGGGACATTTCGGTGTAAATGCATCCATACAGGCAAGACAGAGGCAGACTAGACAGTGAAGAAAACAAGGCAAACATTAGAAATATAAAAACGGAAATATAGGATGAGTCGGGGATGAGTTCCTGCCCCAAGTGGAGGAGTTCAAGTATCTCGGGGTCTTGTTCGCGAGTGATGGGAGAAGGGAGCCGGAGATCGACAGACGGATTGGGGCTGCAGCTGCAGTAATGCGGACGCTGCACCGGTCCGTCGTGGTGAAGAGGGAGCTGAGTGTAAAAGCGGAGCTCTCAATTTACCGGTCGATCTACGTCCCTACCCTCACCTATGGCCACGAGCTGTGGGTAGTGACCGAAAGAACGAGATCGCGGATACAAGCGGCGGAAATGAGCTTCCTCTGAAGGGTGGCTGGCCTCTCCCTTAGAGATAGGGTGAGAAGTTCGGCCATCCGGGAGGGGCTCAGAGTAGAGCAGCTGCTGCTCCACATCGAAAGGAGCCAGCTGAGGTGGTTCGGGCATCTGACAAGGATGCCCCCTGGGCGCCTCCTGGGTGAGGTGTTCCAGGCATGTCCCACCGGGAGGAGGCCCCGGGGCAGACCCAGGACACG
Source organism: Copadichromis virginalis (assembly GCF_057382275.1). Taxonomy (NCBI): domain Eukaryota; kingdom Metazoa; phylum Chordata; class Actinopteri; order Cichliformes; family Cichlidae; genus Copadichromis; species Copadichromis virginalis. The sequence continues at coordinate 324,361 of NC_140630.1, read as the reverse complement.
CTGGAGAGATTATATCTCTCGGCTGGCCTGGGAACGCCTTGGTATTCCCCCGGATAAGCTGGAGGAGGTGGCTGGGGAGAGGGAGGTCTGGGCCTCTTTGCTTAGGCTGCTGCCCCCGCGACCCGGCCTCGGATAAAGCGGATGAAGATGGATGGATGGAAATATAGGATTAATATAACATACAATTAGGGAAAATGTAAGGAACACAATGTAAATGATATTGTAAAGTCATTAAAACGGCATACTCTGATTAAAAGAAACGCATAATTGGGTAGGATAATAACAATAATAATGTTAAAAAACATGTACAAGATGGGTATGTATACTTGTATTTTTTTTTTTTTTTTTTTTTTTTTTTAATAGGACAGGGGGAAAGAATGAAAGAAAGAGGGGGAGAGGAAGAAAGAAAACCAAAGGGGAGAATAGACGGTGAGAAGGGGGGGAAGAGAGAAAAAAAAACAAACAAAAAAAAAAAAAACTCCTGGGTCACCTGTATGGAGAGAAAGAAAAACAAAAAAAACAGGGGAGACAGCAAACAACAAAGAGCAACATAATAATAAAATAAAAAAGCACCATCACAATAAACTAGCTAGTCATAGATATCAATAGTTACTAAATAGTAAACGATATTGTGCAGCACGCAAGATAGACAGCGCACAGTGTGCTTTGAGGCAGCAGCCAAGAAAGCTGTAGTCCGCATCTGTGAATACCCGTGTGTACACCTGTGTGCATACCTGTGTGGATCAGCATGCTTGCATTCCAAAGGTTTCTCCATGTAATGATCTGCTAGAGAGTGTGGGGAGCCACAGCCCTGTCCTCTATGGTATCAAGCAGGTATGGAGGAGATCAAAACTCCAGACATCCAGAGGCCCCCAGAACACAAGAGACCAAGGAAGACCCACAGAGGGGCAGCCGCGCCACTGTCCCAGTAAGAGCTAAGGAGAGTCCCAGATGAGAGCTCATTCAGCAGCCGCGGAGCAGAAGCCAGGGGGAGTTGCAGTGACGCGCCCGTGAGCTCCGCCGGCAGCCAGCTGTGCCTGAGTGACCGAGCCCCAGGCCCAGAGGCCGGGGGCACCCCACCTCCAAAGTGGCCCGAGCGAGCCCCAGGCTCCAGGCCCCGATAAGCGGCCGCCAAGGAGTGAGCCGGTGTGTACCCGGACGCCCACCCCCAGATACAAAGAACCACCAACGCACCGATACCTGAGGGAGTCCGCCACTGGCAGGGGAAGTGGTGGTGGGTGGAGATAGGCCTCCAAACCTTGGAGGGCCCGAGATGTCCCCAGAGAGGTGGCGTCTGATACCCAACCTGACATATAGACACAGACATACAGGCACACACAGACACAAACATCCATTCCCACCCTCATGCTCTCATATGTACTTCACACTCAACCGACGTGGAGACAGACATAAAGAGACGATCACACTCCCCAAGCGTACTCTACTAACCGGGTCTAGGTACCCTTGCCCCTGGAGGGGGGAACTGCACCCAGACCCAGGTGGTGTTACCCTTTTCCCTGCGGTGGGGAGAGGCAGACCGCCCCGACTCCGCAGCAGCAGGGAGGCCCCAGACCGCAGTCGGACGGCCCACTCCTCCTCCTAGCCCCCCCGCTCCAGTAGGCCGCAGAGAATGGGGGTGAGAGAAGACTCCAAGCCTCCCTCCACCCGCTCATTGTAGTGTTGATGCATGTGTGTTCTAAGGTGCAATTAAAACCCAGGAGGGCATGGAGCTACCTGCCAGAGAGCAGCAGGTAAGCGCATAGTCCCTCCTGCTAGCCCTCAATGTCTACATGTATTTAAAATTGAGAGGTGGGCAACGACGCCAGGGGTGAGGCGTACACCCTGATGGTACTTTGGACTCCGTGATTGTGCCCACCCCCAAGATCCTATATGTATGTGTAATGAGGGTGTGAGTAATGTGAATGTCTAAGTTGTGGGATAAAATTGAGGCAGAGGCAGCCAGAAGGGGACAGAGGGGGGGGGGGGGGGTAGCCTCCTCTGCATCCTGGTGACATACCCCTACTCCAAGGCCCTGCATGTGTGGGTGGTTGTGGTGGAGCAGGAGGAGGGAGGCAGCTGGAGATGGGGAGGGAAGGAAGGGAGGGGCAGGTGACCCCTCCCTGGGGCCAGCTCCCCCGCTGACCCCAGTAGGCACTCCCACACTCCGCGACCCGCCAGGGAAAGGGGGCCCAGGCCCATCCAGACCGGGGCCCAGCGCAGCAGCGCCCCCCGGCCCCACAGAGCCCGGGACAGTCCACCCAACCCCACCACAGAGAAAACTGCACCCACCCCACCATCCACTCGTCTTCCAGACTACATGAGACAATAGACGCCCAGGCTGAGGGTATGTATACTTGTAGCCAGAATACTATAAAGTTGTAGCATGCCAGACCATCTTGATTGAATGTAACTTCGCTCCACACAAGTTTTATGGTAGACATATTCATATTGGTATCTAATAAATGATTAATTCTTAGATTTTATCGAACGTTAATTTATAAATTGTTTCTGTCTTTATGTGTTTGTTTCAGATTATGCAAGATGAAATTATTCAGTCAGCAAGACACTTGCTGCAGTTGCTGACATCATCCAACTGAACTGCTGCTGTGATGAATCAGAATACAAGGTTTACTTTAGCAAGACTTATGAGTTAATGCTACATTTAACTAAATTGTTATATATTTTGTGTCCAATATTGTCTCCATATGATTTTGTTTTTGCAACATCTTGCAGAGAACAGAGTCAAGGTACCAGCTTGGTCAACCCTAAAAGACCATCTGTTCAATGACCAGGTGAAAAAGTCATAAACTAAACACTCTGCATGAGCATGGAATTTAGGATGCAACTTTATATCTTACCTGCTCTACACTCAGGGCTTGAATTACAACAACAGTCAATCACATAAAAAAATATACTTTTGGTAGTTCTGTGTCTGTCTCTCTCCTCCAAACCCAGATGGCTGCTGGTACTGAACCGGGTTCTGCTGGAGGTTTCTTCTTGTTAAAGGGGAGTTTTTCCTCTGCACTGTCACTTCATGCTGCTCAGTGTGAGGGATTGTTGAGGTTGAGTCCATATGTCCTGCGAACAACTGCTGGGCAATGACACCATGCAATCTTCTGGGATTCCTTGGATAGAAAACCTGTGAACTGCACTTGTCCTTGGTCTTCACAGCTCACCTTTTTACTGTTTATTGAATCAAAATTCTCCAGTGACATGGATTCTACATTGTAACTGATGTGATGTTCTATAAAGTGGTTTTAATAAAAAAAAAAAAGAAGGCAAAAATTAGTTTGTTTCTTTATTCAATTTTTGAACAGTGATACTCATTCAGTAAATGCAAATTATTTACATGGCAGTGCACTATAGGCATAAATCTAGACCCCTAGATAAAACATGATGGCATTATAGCAGTGACAACTCCTCCACAGTAGCAGGTGGGATTTCTTTTTTGAGGACGGCTCCTTTTACCTGTCACTACAGATGGTCTGTTTATGTTTTGATCAAGAGCCTTTTTTGGGCAGCTGAAGAGGAGAAGTCTATCTTATGGCCAACCTCTGACTGTATCTTGGTCACATTACCCAGCAAAACCCAGTATGCAGGTTCACCTGTAACAGTCCTTGTGCCACAGATCAACACTGTTGCTTCTACATTAAACAGAAGAGCAGTGACGTGGGTGCAGGTCTCCATGACTCCGGCCTTACAGCTGGAGTGGGCGGCTTCAACCTTCCCTGTGATGCTCACAATGACCCATGGCTGCAATGCTGGTTCATTCAGTCTTTGAGAGTGCAGTACCTGAAACACACACACAAAGTTCTTGTCTTTAAATGAACTATGAGCCAAGGCTGACATAAATGTTTTATCTACTTAATCATTAATGTAACAGTGTTTAGAAAGTTAGCACATACATGTAATTTTTCATTTCTTTATGTGTCCATCTATAGAACGCTGCATGTTATTGTGTAAATCTGCCTGTTCTGTCAGAAACCTGCCTGCAGAAAATGAACCTAAAGGATGTAATCACTTTCAAGATGGAGAAAGCATAAAGTGACAATTATGAATCACTTAATATGATAAGGAGATTCTGCAGGTCATTAATCAATGTATAAAATTAAAATAAAATGCATTTTTAGTGACACAAGATACAAATATGGAAGCAAGATGTATAATCGCTCAGTTTGGGGAAATTGTGGGTAGCCTGCAAGAGCCTCAACTTCTCCATACCCACAATGTGCAACAAATGGGCACAGCTGATCTTCAACAGTGGAACATCGGCCAGTTACTTCCAACTTTAACGCAGCTTGTAGTCTTGGAGAGCAGCACACCAAAACTGCATGCACAACTTCTGCTAACAGTGGAAACGGATTAAGAAATCCATGCAAACAGATTCATAAACCGAAAGAATATTATTTTACAGGATTAATGATCATATCAGCCGCTGGCTGATCACAAACCCTGAGGGTGTATACGAGAAGCAGAAGAAGCAGAGGGAATATCCCGTTTAAGTTTAGATAGTATTTGTAAAGATATTGACCATATCCTTTTCTGAAAGTGTGGATATAATGGATGGGGTAAGGTACTGACATGCTACAACTTTATAGTTGTTAAATTCAGGCTACAAGTATACATACCCATCTTGTACATGTTTTTTTTTTAGTTTTTTTTAATTATTATTATTGTTATTATTATTATTGTTATTATCCTACCCAATTATGCGTTTCTTTTAATCAGAGTATGCTGTTTTAATGACTTTACAATATCATTTACATTGTGTTCCTTACATTTTCCCTAATTGTATGTTATATTAATCCTATATTTCCATCCATCCATCTTCATCCGCTTTATCCGAGGCCGGGTCGCGGGGGCAGCAGCCTAAGCAAAGAGGCCCAGACCTCCCTCTCCCCAGCCACCTCCTCCAGCTTTTCCGGGGGAATACCAAGGCGTTCCCAGGCCAGCCGAGAGATATAATCTCTCCAGCGTGTCCTGGGTCTGCCCCGGGGCCTCCTCCTGGTGGGACATGCCTGGAACACCTCACCCAGGAGGCGCCCAGGGGGCATCCTTGTCAGATGCCCGAACCACCTCAGCTGGCTCCTTTCGATGTGGAGCAGCAGCTGCTCTACTCTGAGCCCCTCCCGGATGGCCGACCTTCTCACCCTATCTCTAAGGGACAGGCCAGCCACCCTTCGGAGGAAGCTCATTTCTGCCGCTTGTATCCGCGATCTCATTCTTTCAGTCACTACCCACAGCTCGTTGCCATAGGTGAGGGTAGGGACGTAGATCGACCGGTAAATTGAGAGCTCCGCTTTTACACTCAGCTCCCTCTTCACCACGACGGACCGGTGCAGCGTCCGCATTACTGCAGCTGCAGCCCCAATCCGTCTGTCGATCTCCGGCTCCCTTCTCCCATCACTCGCGAACAAGACCCCGAGATACTTGAACTCCTCCACTTGGGGCAGGAACTCATCCCCGACTCATCCTATATTTCCGTTTTTATATTTCTAATGTTTGCCTTGTTTTCTTCACTGTCTAGTCTGCCTCTGTCTTGCCTGTATGGATGCATTTACACCGAAATGTCCCCAACAAAGGATGTTTTAATTCACCACTATTCCAGTGAAACACGAGTCTCCCATCTTCCTGCTACCAGTCTGGAGTTTTTGTTCACCAAAGCACACACCAACTTCATACTGACGGACAGATCACTGCCCTTTTGCCGCCTTGTCTGACCGTGTTTTGTGGCTGTGGTTCACTTCACCTCACTCTTCCCCATTCTTGTCATTAAATCAGGCTGTTCTGCAACCATGGCAGCCATTCACTCTATGGCTCTATTCATGGTGTATTTTACCCCTTCACCAAAGGCCGTTCTCGTTTCCAACATTATATTTGCAGTGTTCGTCTATCTATCAATATCTGCGGAGTATTTTTTTTAACGAGTATCCCATTTTCTAAAGCACAGCATGTAAAGGGTAGCTCGGTTAGCAGGATGCTAGCATGTAGCGCTTAGTGAGACACGCCTCAGACGAGTTGAGCAAAGACCCCGTCTGTGTACTTTATACGTGAGCAACGGATTTAAATAAAATTAAGGTTTCAAAAGACAAACTTGAAGATAAAAAAATATATATACTCACCGGAGAGCCGCCAGGGTTTGCCGCTGCCATCTTGGCGCTCCTAAATTCAAAACTGCCTCTGCAGTAAGGCAGGGGAGGCGTGGAAATTGTCTTTGAGTTAGTCAAACGTTTTCCTTAGTTCGAGTAGATGATAAAAAAAAAAAATAATAAATGGGATTTTAAGTAGGACTAGGCGTTCTGTAATGATCTCTATTTAGGAGAAAAACTTAATCACTCACCTTTAAACAGCTCTCTTTTAGGAGACACACTGCTGGCTAACGGTGTCATGTGATCAAACAGCGTAATTTAATTGGCTGAGAGCCACTCGACTCGATCTGGTGCTGATTGCTCTGGCTTGGGTCATTAAAGTTCATCACTTTTGCAGTTGAATTTTTGCAGGTGAATTTTTGCAGGTGAATTTTTTGCAGGTGAATTTTTGCAGGTGAATTTTTTGCAGGTGAATTTTTTGCAGGTGAATTTTTGCAGGTGAATTTTTTGCAGGTGAATTTTTGCAGGTGAATTTTTGCAGGTGAATATTTTTGCAGGGAAATTTGGAGGATAAAAATTCAGTGTCATAAATTCAATGTCTAAAAATACTTGAATTCTGATGACACTATATTTCTTCCATACTTCACAATTGGTTAAAAACAAGAGAAAACAATATAGAAACAAATATAGATAAATGAGAAGATAATGTATTAACAATTTAAAAATATAAAACAGGCCTGATGGTACTCATACTGAACTCGAATTAAAACCCAAAGTAAAAAAAAGTGAGTTTTAAGATGCGATTTAAGATAGAGAATCACTCAAAGCAGAATGGGTAAATACTGTTTGACTTTGATTAGTGGGAAATTCAGCAGAGAGTGATGTGGATAATGCATTTGAAGATTACACTATGTTAATATGTTGTTATAGCAAGGGTTTTAATTCAGTTAATTAAATAGAAAATACAATACAGCATTGAGAGCCAAATTAAGTGTCCTGAATCTAAGTGAGTTACAGGCAGGTGCATTTCACAGGTATTTATTTAAAGACCTTTGCTGAACTCTTCCTGTTGAGTAGCTGCACTCGGGGATCATGTTTCTGAGGAAGAAGACTCAACTGACATGTGAAGACCACATCCTGCCAAGACCACTGCTTTCATGTGAATGGGCGGGACTTAACTTCGCTACTTTAACTTTGTGTAACAGTTTCTCTTGGTCACCAGTGTCAGACCTCATTAACAGTGTAGACGTAATGATAAAAACAGTTTGTATACATTTTCCTTTTTTGTTTTTAGAACTGCTAATTCATAACGGTAAAACAAATACAACCAGGCAACATTTTAATTTTGTTTAGGTTTTTCTTAAAAAAGGAAAATTAAAGGAAATTAAAAGTTTTAATGGTCAAACTATGGTCTGACCTGTTGAGTCAAATTCTCTCTACTCGGCTGATTTTAAAAAAAGCTCACAACCTTTTTGACTCTCATGTAAAAAAAAAAAAACTCCCCTATACCTTCTTCATAGTCCCTTAACAATATAACTAGGCTTACATATTTTATAGACCAAGATTACTTCTCAAAGTGTCATTTGGAAGGTTAGTTATGTAGTTCACGTGTGGTTGGAACTGAATCATTTTAGCTGGTTCAGAGCGGGCCAAACCCCAACCACTGGTGCTGCAGCCAGTACCCCGTGGTCAAGACTGAAAAAAGTGTTTGCAAACTTAATGAGTAGGACCCGATTCCAGCAGCAATTTCCATGATGTGTCTCAAAATAGATCTCAGTCAAATGGGCTCACTCATAGTGATTTGGTCAGTGAAACCATGAAACTGTGGTTTATTCATCCTTCCAGAAATACCATGTGCAATAACTTCTCATTAATGATAATGGCAAACGATAGATGGGTGGGGCTGTTTTCACTCTAGTTTTCTTTGTGCATTTGTCTCAGAAATCTAGGGTAGATTAAGGCTCGTAAACATCATCAGCTACTAGTCCCCAAACACTGAATATGTGTTCTGTTTATCTGATTTGTACAAAAATGTGTTACAGGCAGGATGGTCTGCCCATGCCTTCTTATTAACCTACCTACAGAGCTCATTCCCATCTGTAATCACATGTTCTGTGTCCACCAAAACAAACATATGCTGGATATACACTACCGTACAAACGTCTTGAGCCACCGCTCATTTATTCATACTTTGTTACTATAAACTTCCCACTTTTAGGAAAGTGGGAAGTGTCTCAGGGAAGCTTTCTTCTAATTTCTGTAGGCAGGTCTCTAAAAGTCTTAAAGGACACTACAACATCCAGTCTTCTTTTGATTTTGGCTGACTTTGTTCCTTCTACAGTGCAGATATTTTAGGAATATGCTTTCCCCATGAATCTGTTGCAGCTGAGTTTTTGGTCCACTTCTTTGGCTCTGCTTTTTCTTGAGCATACCTTCTTGACAGCCACCCTATCATTTCTAGCTTGCATGAACAGTAAATGGATTCACTGAAGGGTCGGACACATATCCTGGGTCCTGTGCCAGCTTTTTGAAATACTGATTTTCTTTCCTATTTATAAAAGGATGGGCTGTGGCACTCCTGCAAGCACCGTCATTATATATGCTGCAAATTAAAACTTTTTGCCGCTCATCTGGAGTTATGTTTAGATTAATGGAAGTCTGAAAATCAATTTATCAAATAACTGACTGAGAAACAGCATCCACATGTCATCTCTACACACACATTGTTTTTGCCTTCATAGTGACTGACAAAGGACAACATGCAGTAACATGAAGAGCCGTGGACCAACTGTGAAAAATTCTGATGAGGAAGTGAGCAGTAAGTTGTTAACATGTTGCTAACAAATACACTGTTCATTTCAATGGCACGCTTTTACAGCAGATGAATCACACACACAGTTTTAGCTTCTCTCTGGAGTGTCCATATGCCTCTCCTTCTGTCTGCATGATCTTGTTTTTCCTCTTTTCATTAAAAAGGTCTTTGCTCAACATGTTCCTTTAACAGCAAAACCTCAAGCTAGCTGGTTCTAATTTGTCATCACTTACACATTATTATCCCAACCAGCTTCTGATCTCATAAGATTACACAGAGTGGGATGAAGAAGAGGGTGGAGGGGTTGTACTGGGAGGCAGAAGACATCAAAAGCATAATAAGCACTTCGCTTGCTATGCATGTGGTAACACTTAGTGAGACGGCCACATGTTTGCTAAGTCATCCCTTAAAAGGCTAAGCCAAGTTCATGGAGTTTGTTGTACAAATCAGCTGTTAAAGAAGCAATCAAGGGCACGGACACTTTACTAACATGTAATAGCAAACAGCAGAAAGTACAATACAGCAGACCACAAACCTTTACAGGGCAATCAGAAGGACAGCAGCCACGAAGCACTGCCAGGCTGTCTGGGAACAGACATTAATAACATATATATCACTGTTTCCCAGCCTTTTGGAGCCATGGCACATATTTCACATTAGAAACAACAATGTCACAAACAGCATATTGATCATTTTCCCTGAGCAGACTTAGCTCGGTTTGTCCCCAGTATAGTTTTGTTGCTTTCTTCTCATGCTATAGCATACCCTATAGGGCCTTCACCTGGGTCGGAGTTTTCTCCAGGACCAGGTCACACTGACTGCTTTTCAAATATTTATCTATTGCTTTTACGCGCTGCATCGTCTCACAGCATGACGATTATGTCATTTCTTCTTCTGTTTTACTGGCAGTTGGCAACCCATTTAATTAGAACAGGTAGTTGTCCTGTCCTCTAGTGGAAGAGAATGTCATTGTTCTGCCTGTTATTCACACCAATTACTTACCAGTCTGGTGGAACCAGATGATCTTCCACGGCACACCTGATCATTTCTCACGGCACGCAGTGGTTGGGAAACCTTGATGTGGTGGACAGTTCTCAAGTAATACAAACTAGAGATGGACCGATCCGATATTACGTATCGGTATCGGTCCCATACTGACCTAAATTACTGGATCGGATATCGGAGAAAAATAAAAAATGTAATCCAATCCATTAAATATCACGAAAGCACCTCACAAACTTGCAACACGCCGTAACTCGCCTCAGAACGTTAGCACGTCGGAGCAGTATGCATCACGTGATAGAGCGGCTGTGGCATGCGGGACCTGACGGTGGTCTGGATAGCATTTGGAGCTTCGCTAGCAACCCGGCATTTCATCTCCGACAAAGTTATCCCGAGAGAAGTAAAGCAAGTGTGTAAGTCCATCTCTGAATGTTTGTAAAGCATTCCTGCGTTAAGCTTAACAAACGACTGCCTCTTCTTGCTGCTACTTCAATCATGAAACTGCTTAATGATCAGCTGATCGGCTTTTCTGTCGCGAGTCCGTGTCTCTAGTTTGCTTTTGGCCCACTTTGCACCAGAAAGAGGAAACCAGTGGCTGAACAACAGCAGCACGTTTAAGCTTGATCAGCTGTTGTTAGAATTTATTTAATATTACTTTCTACTCCAGGATCTTTTTCTTCGTAGCTGACGGCTGGTAACTGTGCAGGGGCGGATCTAGCAAAGTTTAGCCAGGGGTGCCGATAGGGCATTAACAGGGAAAGGGGGCACAAAGACATACTTTTCTTTCTTATTCTCATTTAAAATGTCGAGCTTTTAATAAATAATTATCTGACACCCAAAGTTTTAATTTGATGTAAAATGAATAGAAGTCAATTACTGTATATAGTAACTATTAAGTCTAATATATATACCCTAGTAAGCTATAGTACTTTTTCCTTTGGGAAGGTACCATCTGTGCAGTCTGCAATTTTGTTGAAGAAAGATGTTGAATCTATTTAATATTTCTTGAAAAATAATTGATTTCTGTGCATTTTTTTTCACACTGCATCAAATTAAGGTTGATTACGTCGATTAAGCATCATGAGGTGGAGCGTGAGGGGTGGTTCCCCATTTTTTATTTATTTATTTTTGTTGTTGCTGGGAGTTGGAACCCTATTAGTTAGGTTGCTTAATATTTACGCTAAGTACTCTTTAAAATACCAGAATAGGGAGGATGGTGTAGGTTGAAGTTTATTAGATTGATCAGTATTGCTGAAATATTTTTTTTTGCATACAGGTATAACAGAATAGCTTTAGTGTAGTTGTTGTTTTAAACTTGAGTATGAACTTATACAAAATGCAGCAAGATATTTAAAAAAAACAGTTTTGTTGATTAAAAACACTATATCGGATTCATATCGGTATCGGCAGATATCCAAATTTATGATATCGGAATCGGTATCGGACATAAAAAAGTGGTATCGTGCCATCTCTAATACAAACATAACTTTAGGTGAGAAACCTCAATTAAACTTGATACCTGGGTTACAAACAAACAAAGGCAGATTAATAGCGGTGGCAATTGTGCCTTTTAATTTTGTTTTTGTAGATTTATTCTGCAGACTTTGAGTTATGTGAGGACTGCCTTGAGACTGCCGTAAGTTTATTTTGGTCTGTATTTAACTACAATCATTTCTAGGTCTGGAGAACAGTGTCTCGCAACAGTAGCATTTGTAGTCCAGTCACTACTTGCAGCAGCCATGTGAAGACCAAGAGGTCCTAACAAGCTCAATGAGACTGCAGAGCAGAACAAGCTGCAGCTGGAAGCAAACCTTAGTACAAGGGACTCACAGGGGAGACAGAGAGGGCACATGAAAGGGATCAGTGCTGAATGTACAGTCACAGTCCACTGAGGCACCCAACAAAAAGGTCATCAGTGCCTTAAAAACACCTAAAATCTAAAGCCTACTTTAGACAGGATTATGAGGGAAAGTGAGGATGATATTTCCTGTGTTTTCTGGTCTTTAGCTTGTTGTTCCAACAAACAAATTTAAAGTTTGCCTGTTAATCATCACATATCTAACACTCTTGTGAAAACTGCATTTACATTTTTTGTGTTCTTGCAACAAGGAGTTCTTTTCAACCACAGTGAAGATGTCATTTTTGACCAGGACATGTCCTTCAATGCACATATTAAATAAATATGTTGGACTACTTTCTTCCATTTGTACAACATCTCTAAAATTAGAAATATCCTGTCTCAGAGTGACGCTGAAAAACTAGTTAATAAGGCCAGTGTGGGATCATAAAGAACACCACACATCTGCTTTTAAAAATGCAATTAAGCAAGCAAATCACAAAGAAAGAACATTATCATATCCAGAATGCAGAAAAGCGTACAACTGTTAATTGTGGATGATGAAACATTAGGCTTCCCTCTTCTAATTCCCTGTCAGTAAACCATTTAGTGGTGGATCAACATATAGATGTACTAAGTCTCACAGACACTGGGCTACAGCAGGATGAATATGTTGTTATACTAACTCAGAATCACTGAAGCAAATCTCTCGGAGGAGGAGCAGCACTCTTCAATTTCAGCTTATTAATCAATCACAGAGTTTTTACTAATTTGAAAGCCTGACTCTTTGGCTTGTCCAGTTTTATTGTTGTTATTTATTGTTCACCTGACTCAGAGTTACTGTCTCTGTCTCTCTCAAAGAAATCACACTGTGTCAAGGTTTGATGTGTGGCAGGCTGGACTTGACTCTCTGGTCTCGAATGCACTATTTAAAGCAGATAACCTGTAAGCTGGACAGGAAATGGCATCTCACTAATTTAGCCTGGAAACAAAAAAACGTTGTAAAGCTGGAACATCTTCCTCTTCATCAGTAACTGAAGAAAACAGGAACAACTTCAGGTTTCTTCTAAGGACTGCAGCCAGGCTGAGTCAGAGCATCCCTTAACCAGTAAGGACGTCTTACATTTAAATAACATTTTAATCATTAGAGAAAAAAATATTCAATATTATTCATAATTATTTGGACTCTTTCTCTGTGACTGAGATACTTCCTCCAGACCATCAACATGTCTATTAGACCACGTTCCTATAAGACTCCTCAAAGAAGTGCTGCAGTTTTAAATATGATCAATCTATCCCAGTTACTGCACTTTGTACCACAGGCCTTTAAACTGGGCAGGGATTAAAGCCATCAGCTGACCCAGCTGTCTTAGCTAATTATAGGTTAAAATTCTTGAAAGAGTTGTTTTTAAACAGCTCACTGATCCTGTGGAGAGCAATGGTTTATTTGATGTTTCATCACAGCACAGAAACTGCACAAGTGGAGATCACAGACGATCTTCTTATGGCTTCTGATAGACAGTGGATGTGCTTGTTCTCAGTACAGTGTTTGATCATGTTGACCATTAATATCTGAATCATATCTAATAAATTCAAATTCAAATTCAAATTTTATTTGTCACGTACACAGTCATACACAGTACGATATGTAGTGAAATGCTTGGACAACTGCTCGTGACCTAAAGAGAACAAAAAAGGAAAAGGCTATGAATAAGATAGGAAATAAATATGAAAAATTAAAAAGGGTAAATTTAACTAAGAAGGAATAAAATATAAATTATGGTTAAAAATGAAATAACTGTACAACACAAATTAGAATGAAGGGTAAATTTAACTGGGAAGGAATAAGATAAAATATATAAATTAAAGTTGAAAATAAAATAACTGTACAACAAAATACACAATATAGAACTATATAAGAATGTATGAAGAAATATAAATAAATATATACACAATAACAGCAGCTGTACAAGTATTAACCGGAAATGAAGAATATAGTGACCAGTGTTGTGCAAAAAAACAAAACTCTCATTTGTCCCATTAATGGGGAGTCTTACACAGAGGTTATCATTGCTCAGGGTTCAGTGCTAGGACCGATGCTGTTTACATTATACATGCTTCCCTTAGGCAGCATCATTAGAAGACATTCATACATTTTCACTGCTATGCAGATGACACCCATCTCTATCCATGAAGCCAGGACATGTCCTTCAATGCACATATTAAACACATATCGTTAGCTTCATAGCATAATTGCCTAAGTCATTTGACTAAGTCAATGACTTAGGCACTTATGCTATGAAGCTAACGATATGTAAGACTGCTTTCTTCCATTTGTGCAACATCTCTAAAGTTAGAAATATCCTGTCTCAGAGTGACGCTGAAAAACTAGTTCATGCATTTATTACTTCCAGGCTGGACGACTGTAATTCATTATTATCAGGATACCTGCTGGCAGGTGTCACTGATTTCAACGCAGTATGATTTGGGAGCAGTGGCCCTTGGGATTGTAGTTCCTCCATCTCACCTGCAACATCATAGCACATGCAGATCACCCAGGGGCCTGAATCTCCTCCTGCTTAGTGGTGATGCTTTGGTTCGAGATCTCAAACTTGGCCCTTTTAGTGTGAAGGCAATGAAGCATCCATTAACCAGGCGGGTGGAGGTTGTTGCTGTCCATTTGGGTATTGCAAATACTTGACACATGCTGGTTAATATGTTCTGTCAGACAATCACATAACCATCAGCCAATGATGGTATAAGATTCCACACGTGTTTGGTGGTAGGTCCCAGTTTGCAAAGGTTTGCAGACTGGGAACAATGCAAACAGACCACTTACTGTGGTATAAATCTGAAAGTCCAGCTGTCAGTGCAGCAATGAAAAAGCCAGACTACTCACTTTACGTGAGAGAATTCAAGTGCTTTGGCAGCTTGGCAGTGATAGCTTTGGTTCCTTCTTTGGCTTCTGCTCAAACAAATGCAGTCAGAATAATAAAGCCAGCATTCATCAGTAAATAAGGCCAGAGGTGGGACAGAAATGTTAATATCTATGATCATCTTGGTGTCATGGTCCAGGGTCCTTTTGACCCAGAGTTTTGAGTTCTCTTGTGTTTTTTGTATTTTGGTGTTATTGTTTATGTTTTAGCGCCATTGTGTTTATTCCATGATACCTGGGTTTTTCTGTTCACTGTTGTTTATTAGATTTCCCCTTGTGCCTTTGCCCTCTGTTTGTCTGTGTTTATATAGTTGTGCGAGTCCTCGTGCCTGGTTTCTCCTCCTTGTTTCCCTAGTTTGCCATGTCTGCTCTCTCCCTCGTGTCCCTCGCTCCCTCTCGTCTGCCTGGTCCTCCACTCGTGTTTCCTGTTTTATTGTGAAGGTCCCGTGTTTCCCTGTCTCATTCTGGTTATTCGTGTCAGCTGTGTTCCTCGTGTGTTGTCACTTGCTTGTTATCCCTCTGTGTATTTAGATCTCCCTCATAGCTGTGTCTCTCCCTGTGTTTCCCTGTGTGCCTCTTCGTATTTGTAGTTTATCTTTTTTTGTATCACCATTCGGCAAATAAAGCTGACTTTTGGGTTTACGTCCTGTTTTTAGGAGTCTGCTTTTGGGTCCTATTCCTGCCTGCACACAGCCGCTGTTATCAACCCCTGTTGGTATGTGTCTTAGCCATGTTTCTCCAAACTTTTAATATACTCATTCTCATAATGCGACAGGCAATGATCAATCCAACCTTGCATATCTTTACAGTGTCCTCTTGACAGCCCAATAACGCAGGTGGTTTGGTACAATCCCCCCTCACAAACCATGTCCTATATACCGTTCAGGTTTAGACCATGCACCAGGCCAGACCTCTCGCTCAGTGTATTGGTATTTAACCCAGTAGTTGTCAGTCTTGGTTAAATAACCGAGCTTCTCAGCTTCTTCCTATAGGTCCCAGCTGGTAGAATCGGGGTCTGTTATGTGACCTTTTCTCTGAGCTTGCAGAAGCCGTTCAGCTGTTCTGCTGCTTTGCAGTAATATTTCCATTTTCCTCTGCCGCTGCTGCCATAGTGGCTATCTGAAGCAAACAACAATGAAGCAAAATTGCTTTGTCTTTAATCAGTTGTTCACAGGTTCTTGCATTTCCATTATGCACAAAGGTTAACAGTTTTTTTGTTGTTGTTTTTGTCTCTTTTGTGAAACCTTACATAAACATTTAAAGCATTTCAAAAACAATTTGACTTAAAAGTGAACTTATTGCAATGAATTTACTGGTGCATTAAAAACTTGCTGTACTATTTGCAAGCCTTCAAAGGATCAACAGACTGCTTTTATTTTAGTGCTTTAATTAAAAAAATATTTCTTTCATCTAATAAAAACTCCACCTTTTCACCCTGCATGAAATGTGAAAGCCATAGTACTGACATGACGACAGTTATCACTCAGTGGCACCCAACAGTTCATGAGCTAACACAGCCTTCACCAACTTTTTTCACTACTGCAGACGGTAGCTGAGACAGACTACTAAACTTTAAAACTGAAGCCAAATTGTTATTCAGAGGTGTCAGAATGATTTCATTATTTTAATTAAGTGCTGCTAATTGTATACAGACATTATAATAAAATATAATCTTTTAACTTCAAGGGGAAGGAGGCTGAACAAAGTTCTTTGTTTGCTATGTTTGAAAAAGTCTTTTGAAAGGCAGAAATCTTGTTTTAGACACTTTGATGATGAACAGTTTGGGTTGTTGTTCTCACCATTTCAAAGATGCTGGCAGGTCAAAATGTTGAGTGTCTCTTAAACTTGCATGGAGGAACAAATACCACTGTGTTTAGAAGAGCCATAGCTTTCACTTTATTATAGTTTAATGAATTTTCAACTGACTAAAATGGTTTTGCCATAATGAAAGTATGTGTGCAGGGACTGAGTGGGTCCTAGCTTTCCTCGGCACCAGTGCTTGCTTTGCATTTTGGCTGTAGCTCAGGAGGTAGAGCAGGTCATCTAATCAAAGGTTAGTGGTTTGCATCTTTGGCTAGTTGCTCATTCCCTTTACCAAATCTAAAAATGGAACATACCAAAGAAAGCAGTCGCTCTCCTTTTATCCCACACAGCGCTGTCATAAAGCTCCTCGTCTGTCAATTAATATGTGCATACATCCTTTACATGACTGGTAGCTGTCTCCACTGTGTGAGTATTTCTGTTTCCTGCTAACAGTGACTGAATTAGACGGACAAAGCTGAGCAGCATTTTTTCTGGTGGTTTGCCCACGTGCATTGCAGCCTTTCATGGCAAACCGATGGGAGAAGTGTGATGTAGAGAAGAGTGTGAAAATGTTGTTAATAACTTACTTTTTATCAAGGAAAGCTCTGATAATGATGGAGAGGAGAAGGCAGTTCTGACATGTCCTGTCTAATAAACAGGCTGACCAGGTCGCCACGTGTATTTTTACATTCCCTGTAAAGAACTTTGTAATAGATTCCTGACTTTAACAGTACTATAAATAAATGTTACGTTTTTACTTTACTAGGTGCAGGCTCACCGAGCACTTTCAGATTAGCATCTATGAAACATGTAAACTGCTTTGCCAACAGTCCTTTTTCATTCAGAGTGGAAGAAACTACAAGCAGAGGAACAACCTTTGAGGTAGGCTCGAGCGGGGCAACAGTCTTTAAAAACTGGGGCCATTTCTCAATATGCATACTCGTGTGTACTCGTGTGTACTCGTGTGTACTCGTGTGTACCTGCACTATAGTGGACTTGTGATACATCATCATTTATAGACAAAGTACTGTTCCCATTCAAAGTACGCATCAACTTAACTACGCTCAGAATTGTGTTCATGGTGCACTTACACGGTGACTTACATGGAGCCAAATATCCCAGAATGCATTTCATCCAGAACTCAAATGCAGCAGTTGGCAGACAAGAGTGACTAAAAAGTTTGAAATATTACTTTTTCTTTTAAAATATGTTCAGGCGAGAATGTAGCTGTGTAAAATTCAAATTTCTGCTTGATTTATCAAGACATCACATATTTGCAAAAGAGCTCCGACGTTTTTGGAGATGTCTGTTACCCACCAGTTTGACAGCTAGCCGGGAGCTCGAGGCTCACTGCAGCCGGTGAGAACAGCGAACTCCTTCCCTCCCCATCTCCAGCTGCCTCCCTCTTCCCGCTCCACCACAACCACCCACACATGCAGGGCCTTGGAGTAGGGGTATGTCACCAGGGTGCAGAGGAGGCTACCCCCCCCTCTGTCCCCTTCTGGCTGCCTCTGCCTCAATTTTATCCCACAACTTAGACATTCACATTACTCACACTCTCATTACACATACATATAGGGTCTTGGGGGTGGGCACGATACACGGAGTCCAAAGTACCATCAGGGTGTACACCCCACCCCTGGCGTCGTTGCCCACCTCTCAATTTTGAATACACATAGACATTGAGGGCTAGCAGGAGGGACCATGCGCTTACCTGCTGCTCTCTGGCAGGTAGCTCCATGCCCTCCCTGGGTTTTAAATGCACCTTAGAACACACATGCATCAACACTACAATGAGCGGGTGGAGGGAGGTTTGGAGTCTTCTCTCACCCCCGTTCTCTGCGGCCTGCTGGAGCGGGGGGGCTAGGAGGAGGAGTGGGCCGTCCGACTGCGGTCTGGAGTGTGGGGCCTCCCTGCTGCTGCGGAGTCGGGGCGGTCTGCCTCCCCTCACCGCAGGGAAAAGGGTAACACCACCTGGGTCTGGGTGCAGTTCCCCCCTCCAGGGGCAAGGGTACCTAGACCCGGTTTGTAGAGTACGCTTGGGGAGTGTGATCGTGTGTACAGCGTCTCTTTATGTCTGTCTCCACGTTGGTTGAGTGTGGAGTAAGTGCATATGAGAGCATGAGGGTGGGAATGGATGTTTGTGTCTGTGTGTGCCTGTATGTCTGTGTCTATATGTCAGGTTGGGTATCAGACGCCACCTCTCTGGGGACACCTCAGGCCCTCCAAGGTTTGGAGGCCTATCTCCACCCACCACCACTTCCCCTGCCAGTGGCGGACTCCCTCAGGTGTCGGTGCGTTGGTGGTTCTTTGTGTCTGGGGGTGGGCGTCCGGGTACACACCGGCTCACTCCTTGGCGGCCGCTTATCGGGGCCTGGAGCCTGGTGCTTGCTCGGGCCCCTTTGGAGGTGGGGTGCCCCCGGCCTCTCGGCCTGGGGCTCGGTCACTCAGGCACAGCTGGCTGCCGGCGGAGCTCACGGGCGCGTCACTGCAACCCCCCCTGGCTTCTGCTCCGCGGCTGCTGAGTGAGCCCTCATCTGGGACTCTCCTCAGCTCTTACTGGGACAGTGGCGCGGCTGCCCCTCTGTTGGTCTTCCTTGGTCTCTTGTGTTCTGGGGACCTCTGGATGTCTGGAGTTTTGATCTCCTCCATACCTGCTTGATACCATAGAGGACAGGGCTGTGGCTCCCCACACTCCCTAGCAGATCGTTACATGGAGAAACCTTTGGAATGCAAGCATGCTGATCCACACAGGTATGCACACAGGTGTACACACGGGTATTCACAGACGTGGACTACACCTTTCTTGGCTGCTGCCTCAAAGCACATTGTGCGCTGTCTATCTTGCGTGCTGCACAATATCGTTTATTATTTAGTATCTACTGATATCTACTGCTAGCTAGTTTATTGTGATGGTGCCGTTTTTTTTATTATGTTGCTCTTTGCTGTTTGCTTTCTCTTCTGTTTTTTTTCTCCATACAGGTGACCCAGGTGCTTTTTTTTTTTTCTTTCTTCCCCCCCTTCTCACCGTCTCTTCTCCCCTTTGGTTTTCTTTCTCTCCCTCTCTTTCTTTCATTCTTTCTCCCTGTCCTATCCCCCAGTCATGTCTGTCCCGTTTGTAGCAACTGAAAATAAAATAAATTCATAATTATAATAAAGGTCAATCAAATGGACCAATATGGCAAGGCCATGATGATCCACTTGGTAAAATAAATCCGCTTGGCATCTTTCTTGGCCTTAAGACAACAATTCTGATGGCTGAAGATCCAAATGGGACACACAAAAAAAAAAGAGAACAGCAAACTCCCGGCATGGTTTCAGATCTTTGGTTTGGTGTTTGTTTTATTTGTTTCTGAGCAAATCGGTTTGGCTGAGATTAAACTTTAGCTTCACAACTTGATCATTCTATTTAATTTTAAAGCCTTACTTGCAGAGCTGTCAGTATAAATGAATTAATTTTAATGTTGGGAATATTTAAACTCAGCAGGAAACATTTTCTCCGGGAGCAGAAACTGCATGTTGATGCGTGGAGATCCTGAAGGCTGCTCCAAAAATGATAAAATGATATTTTAGATATTTGCTCTGTTCTCTCCAAACCCGAGCAGACATCTATTTTAATTTATTAATATCTACTGACATAAAAATAAAAGCGTTTTAACATCAGACCTGTTTGCTTTTTATTCAATAAGCAGCGTGAGCTGTCCATACATATATGCTATTTTTAATAGGAGAGATTAAGTTTGTGATGTCATCGAGTACGCTTGAATGTAGAATGATCGCGCTGCGTTCTCGGGAATTTCAGAGTCCCGTGTAAACTTATAAAGTACAGACTAGCAAGAAGGCAAGTACTTGTGTTTAGCTTTTCAGAGTTGCTAGGTCAGGTATTTGGCCAGCAGGTTCAGAATGAAGCACACAATGAGCAGTTTCAATATGAAGTACACGTAGAAAAAGTTCAGGTTGTATTAAAGAAGCAACAAAAAACTCAGTCTCTAACTTTACAAGCTGGTAACCAAAAAACTCTGTTTCACATTTCATATGCTGAAAAACACAAGGATTAGTGTTTGAACAAGCAAGTTGGGGAGAAAAGCAAATTCCGTCTTACTCACTGAGGAGGATGTCATAGAGACCCGACAAACACGAATGTGGAAACCAGCTTAGGTGGAGGCAGGGATGGAAGCTCTGGCTGGTGCTGCTTCTTTTGTGTTGGATATTCCACCTTCATGAGTAGGACAGTTAAACACTGGCTAGCAGGGAGACAGGTGAGTCTGAGGTGGAGCAGCAAGGAGCTGGCTGATGAGGAGTAGTCGGGCAGAAAGAGTGAGAATTATGAAATTTCAATTCAATTTTATTTATACAGCGTCAAATCACAACAACAGTCGCCTCAAAGTGCTTTGTACTGTAAGGTAGACCCTACAATAATACATACAGAGGAAAAAAAACAACATATGACCCCAACAAGCAAGCACTTTGGTGACAATGGGAAGGAAAAACTCCCTTTTAACAGGAAGAAACCTGCAGCAGAAAGCCTGCAGACTGCAGAGGTGTGGAGTTCAGGACAGAAGCCGTGAGAGGACGGATGGTGACAATGACTAGGTCCCTTAGCCATGTGTGCAGCACCTCCAATAGTCTGGGATTCTCTGGGCACATGTCAGAAAGAGTCTTTTGGAGTCTCACATTCTCACAGTGCAGAAACTGCTCCAGCAGGCTGATGTCTGATGATGATGGTCATCATGTAGCTCTGTGTTACAAGCAGGTTTCAGACCCAAATGCAGAACTCAAGACCCAGAAGTGGACCAAAAAACTAGAGGTTCATGAGATAACATGGGAATAGAAACAGGTGGGAACACAACTGAAACTTGTGGTGGAAACAGGACAAAGGAAGCAAAAGTAAACACAGCTCCCACGAGACAAATGACTAATAGAATACAGTAGAAAGTAACTAAATGTGGAATCAAAGATGACAACCTGACAAACCACGGGAAACACAGAGGAACCACGATAACTTAAACAAGGGATAGAATACAGTCAATGTCATGGTTTCTTGTATTTGGTGTCATTTTGTATTATGGTTTATGTTTAAGCTTCGTTTTTCATTCTTGGGTTTATTCTGTGTTTTAGTTTCCCCTTGTCTCTTTGTTCTCTGTGTCCTTCTCTTGTGTGTGTCTTTGCCTGGGTCTCACAGTGTGTGTCACTTCCTGCTTTATTTTGAAGCTACCTCGTCTCATGTGTGACATTCAGTTTTGCTTCTATCCCATTAGTCAGATTTGTTCCTGGTGTTTCCACCTGCTGCCCATCCTCTCGTTATCCCGTGTATTTAAGTCTTCAGTTTGTCTCTGTTGTCACGTCATCAGTCTTCCTGCCATGTTTCCCCCTGTGCTGTGTGCTTCATGTTCTGTGGCTTAGTTTCCACACCAGGGGTTTATTGGCCAGTACTTTCAGTTTGTAGCTTTCAGCAATAAAGCTGTTTGAGTTCATGTTCCATCTCTGCATTTTGGTCCGCCCAAAAAGCAGAACCACAATAAGTAAAACCAAGAAGGCCCAAACACTAAACACATGTGAAAACCAACAAATCATCACTATCTAGAATAATTGCTTAACACTGAGAAATTCACATAACTCAACATAAAGTGAAACAAGACAAAACACAGATACTGGAACAGACAATGCCTTTGAATATGGATATAAAGAGAAACAGTATAACCTAATGATGGCCTCCTTTACTCTTTGGACCTTTTATTATTCTAGCACAAACACCTTTTTCTCCCCAAGTCTGTGTCATTTATCACGAAACACTGAGGGGAGAGTTCCCACATGGCACTGCTTGTCAGTCAATTGTCCAATTACTGTTGAGCCTCTGAAAATTGTGGACTTTCTATAAAAATGGTGGTTACTCCTAAAGGCTTAATGGTTTGTTTAACCTCTTGAATTAAAGCAGAAACTCTCCACTTAAAAAAACCCCAAACAGAAATGATGTTGCTCTTTGAGGGAAAAGAAAGAAATAAAAGTTCATAGATGATATTGTCCTGGCTCATGTTTGGTGTAAACTTGGATTCTGTTGTTATTTAAAGTTGTGGGTTGTGCAGCTTGAACTACTCTTATGTGGACTGTGTCAGAAAACAGTTTGAGAACCACAGGTTTAAAACAGAGTTTCTGTTTTTCTCATAGTTCACAGGCGACTGAGCGGGCACCATGGAGCTTATTGTGAACTGTAAATCACTCCAAACTACTCTAGCGTGTTGCTATATAATCTATCCTGGCGTGGCGAACTTGAATCTGCACAGAACAAGTTCACAGAAGCTAGCAGATCCTCTAAACCAGATCATTGTGGTACGTTGTTTTGAGCAGCAGTCAGCGGGCACTCAGTATACCCGCTGTGTGACTTTGCGTCCTGGCTTTGCGCACCTAAAAATACCCCTGTCCAAGTACACGGATCAAAGGGGGTAGCAACACTGGCGAATCCCGCCCCGCCATTTAACCTAAAACCTCTCAGAGGAGGAGCATGCAGTGTGAGCAAAGAGCCGGCGACTTCCAGAGTTGTACAGAGGAGCGGGAGACTGGTTCGGTTTACAGGGACTGTCCTGTAGCACATAGTGGGATCGCTCTGAAGTAGCGAATGGGACAAACGGAGCCGAACACAAAGGAGTAAGACAGCGGAAGACTCGGACACGGAATGTTTCGGTTTTGAAGGTTTATGTAATTACTCATATGAGTGCAGCCAGATTGGTAAAGAACGGCAGAGTTTACTCAGTATAAACAGCCTCCTGCAAAGTTACAGATCGCCAGGATTCTTTCTGCGCAACTGTACACCTGATGAGCTTGGGGATTGTTGGGTGCACAGAGCCACACTCACATGTCTGAAATGGAACAGGAAAAGAAGTGGGGAGTCGCTGGTAAACCAGGTGAAAAGAGGCGCGTTGGCTTGAAGCAGCCGCTGTGGAGAGATTTGTCTTGCGTGACGTTTTGCATCGCGGTGTCCGTGCTGTCTGTTGGAGTTTGGATCGTAGTGTTTGTGCGGACGTCGGAGCTGCAGTCCAGGATAGTAAGTCTGGAACAGCAGCGGCTTTCTGCGTGGATGCTGTCCGTGGAACAGGTGGAGCCCGTCATCCTGGGTCGTCTCGACCAGATCCTGGAAGAAGTAAGAGTCGCTTAAAATGATGAAAAGATTTTTTTTTTTTTAATGATAAACAGAAATGTTTTTGCGCTGCCCCCCACCACACACAATTAATTTCTTTTGGAAAATAATTTTAGACGATTCTCTCTACAGCTGGTGATATAAGTGTATTGGTGTTTTCTGGATGCAGAGATCACAGAGGTAATAGTAGAGACTGTCATGATAAAGCATCAGTGAATCTCTCATTTAAGTATAGATATATGTATTTCCAGCGCTCTTATTCAAAGAGATGCTCCCTTGCTCTTAAACAAAGCACTGTGGCATCTCCAAAGTACAACATTAAGAAGTTGCACAGGTGTTACATGCGTTTATCTTCTCTGAGATAACAGTGTGAAGGGCTCTCGGTGGCTGTTCACATCTGTTGCTTCTAAAGTTGCCCTCAGCGCTGCCCTCCAATTGATCACAGCTACACCAACAAGCACCTAACAGCCTGCACGGTGTTTAAAGATCCACAGGGAGCCGACTTTCCCTTCCTCTGTTTGCTGTAGCCCGGCTTTTAACCCCCCCCCCCCCCACACACACACACACACACACACACACACACATACACACACTCACTCCTCGACCCCTTTCACTAGGGCCAGCATAATGCATTTAACAGGAGGAAAAATGAGCACGTGGTGGTTAGTGCAGAGCTTGCTTGCAGTCTCAGACCTGAAGTCAGTCACTCACCTAAACCCTTATACCTCAGTCAAAGGAGGCAGACTACATGTACAAGTGTCCCGTAGACCACCAGCTACTCAGACAGTATTTTATATTAATCATGTCTGTCAGTGATGGTCATCAGTTAGCACAACAATAGCTGGAATTTAGGCTGTGTGCTTTTCTTGCTAAAGATGGATGTCAGTCTTAGTCCAAATATAGCCCAGGGAGGGTGTCAAATTCTGGAGCCACGGTACTTTTGAAAAGAAATCTTGGGATTACAAAATGACATAGAAAGCCAGTGATTTTACTTGGGTTTATGGCTACTTTGATAGAAACTTTGTATAAATGCAAACGTTTATTTCCTCTGAGCAAATGATAACGTTATTAAATGGTATAAATCTAAAAGTAGTTTATTTCTTTGCAGTGACAGTTTGAGGTGTAGGGCCTACTAACATATGAGTGAAAACAAAACAAACAATAATAAAAAGACAAAGTGAAGTTTTACGGCCAGTTGGGGCCATTCAAAGGTCCAGTTTCAGTGCCTGTGCCTCCAGGGGGGCCCAGTGGGGAGGATCTGTTTCCAGACAGGCCCAGGGTGATGTAGCTTGTCTCTTTGTTTAGCACTGTGAGTATAAACTGTCATTATTAATGGGACATGAGCACAGATGTGCCTTTCTATACAGAAAGAGGATGGCAGAGAAATCTGTGGGATTTTCTCCCAGCGCTGTCCAGAATCAGCCACCCTGTTTCCTTCAGTGATGACCGATTTCCTCTGTCGTGGAAAATATGGCCAGGAGTCCTTATTGTTATTCCAGTAAAATCTGGAGTGCAGCACAATCAACTAGTTTACTGCATAATGTTCCAGGTATAGTTTGTTTGCAGTCCTGGGGAGGAAGTTGCATCTTTTTACCTTGACGTTAACACTACATATACTATTGCAATACTCTATATTGCCATAATTATTTACTCGCCCATCTAAATAATTGAATTCAGGTGTTCCGATCAGTCTCCTGGCCACAGATGTGTAAAATCAGGCTTGTCAGCGTACAGACTCGAAGAATCCCAGCGTGCTACTGTGATTGGATGTTACCTTGCAACAGGTCCAGTCATAAAATGTCCTCGCTACTGAATACGTCGAGCTCAGGAGGCAGAACAGGTCAAGTACTAATCAGAAGGTTCGCGGTTTGGCTGCTCCAGCCGCCATGTATCCTTGGGCAAGACGCGAAGCCCATGTTGCTCATGAGATGCGTCCATAAGAGTATGAATGTGTGAATGTCAGACAGAGAGGACTGATGTAGACAGAAGTGCTTGTAGGAATTGTAAAAAGCTCTTTGAGTGTAAAACCCGAACCGGCCTGTTTACAGAGACGGCCTCTTTTACTCCTCTTCCAAACCAAAATTAGATTAGATTAGATAGAACTTTATTAATCCCTCGGGTGGGTTCCTCTGGGAAATTCGATTTCCAAAAAGCACAGCACCGACAGAAGTTTCAGAGTTACAGAATATTATATATATATATATATATACACACACACACACACACACACACACACACACACACACACACACACACACACACACACACACACACATATATAAATACAGAGACAATATAAATAAAATATACGAAGGGGATAAATAGAATAAATAGGAATAAAAAATAAAAATACAAGTGAATGAATTGCACATTTCGAGTATTGAGGTCTATTGCACTGTTGACTATTTACAAAAGTATTGCACAAAAGGTATTGTACAGTGAGGTGAAGAGGCACTACAGCTTAGTTGTTCCCCCCTCCTTTGTCCTCCTGTTTCCCCTCCCTCTCCCCTCCAGAGAGGAGTTAAACAGTTTGATGGCGTGTGGGACAAAGGAGTTTTTAAGTCTGTTAGTTCTTGTCTTGGGGAGAAGCAACAAAAAATGTGGCATCTTCCAAAGAGTAACCTTTAACCTTTAGGTGCAAATATACTCTTGTGTGTTGTGCCATGCATTTATAGAGTGGCTGTTTGGTGCGAGCACTCCCAGCTGCACTGTACAGGATGCACTATGTTGTTGCTCCCAAACACTATGCCTGCTACTCTCCACCTTTTAGTTTTAAAACTGCAGAGCTCCTACAGTTTATATAATCTACCAGTCAAGATGACAGAAGTTTGCACCGCACCTATTGATCTTTGAAATCAGGTGCTTTTACTTCCTTTGTCAGAAGTGCATAAAACGAAGCCCCCAGCCATCCAGTGTACCTTTACAAACATCTGGAAGAATGGGTCAGTCCTGTAATATGATGCCGTAAATCAGTCTGCTCTCCCACAAACAAAGATAAGAGGTATCATCACAAAATGGAAGCGTTTAGGAATCACAGAGTGGCACACCTCAGAGAGTTGCAGAGTAATGAGGTGCCTAATACACTCAACAAAAATATAAACGCAACACCTTTGTTACTGCTCCCATTCCCCATGGGATGGACGTAGAGACCTAAAATTCATTCCAGATACACAATATAACCATCCCTCCCAAACAGTGGTCACAAATCAGTCCAAATGTGTGGTAGTGGGCACATCTGCTATATTGAGATAATCCATCCCACCTCACAGGTGTGCCACATCAGGATGCTGATCTGACATCATGAGTAGTGCACAGGTGTACCTCAGACTGCCCACAACAAAAGGCCACCCTGGAATGTGCAGTTTTTTGCACTATTGGGGGTCTGGGGACCCAGAACCGGTCAGTATCTGGTGTGACCACCATTTGCCTCATGCAGTGCAACACATCGTCGCATGGAGTCTATCAGATTGTCAATTGTGGCCTGTGGAACGTTGGTCCACTCCACTTCAATGGCTGTGCGAGGTTGTTGGGTATTCGTGGGAACTGGTACACGCTGTCGTATACGCCGGTCAAGCACATCCCGAACATGCTCAATGGGTGACATGTCCGGTGAGTATGCTGGCCATGCAATAACTGGGACATTCTCAGCTGCCATCTGCCCTGAACAATGTGAACCATGATTCATCCGTGAAGCGCACACCTCTCCAACGTGCCAGACGCCATCGAATGTGAGCATTTGCCCACACAAGTCTGTTACGGCGACGAGCTGGAGTCAGGTCAAGACCCCGATGAGGACAACGGGCATGCAGTTGAGCGTCCCTGAGACGGTTTCTGACAGTTTGTGCAGAAATTGTTTGGTTGTGCAAACCAATTGTTCCAGCAGCTGTCTGGGTGGCTGGTCTCAGACGATCTTGGAGGTGAACCTGCTGGATGTGGAGGTCCTGGGCTGGTGTGGTTACACGAGGTCTGCGGTTGTGAGGCCGGTTGGATGTGCTGCCATATTCTCTGAAACGCCTGTGGAGACGGCTTATGGTTGAGGAATGAACATTCAATGCACGGGCGACAGATCTGGTTGACATTCCTGCTGTCAGCATGCCAATTGCACGCTCCCTCATTGCTTGTGGCATCTGTGGCATTTTGCTGTGAGACAAAACTGCACATTCCAGGGTGGCCTTTTGTTGTGGGCAGTCTGAGGTACACCTGTGCACTACTCATGATGTCAGATCAGCATCCTGATGTGGCACACCTGTGAGGTGGGATGGATTATCTCAATATAGCAGATGTGCCCACTACCACACATTTGGACTGATTTGTGACCACTGTTTGGGAGGGATGGTTATATTGTGTATCTGGAATGAATTTTAGGTCTCTACGTCCATCCCATGGGGAATGGGAGCAGTAACAAAGGTGTTGCGTTTATATTTTTGTTGAGTGTACATAAATTCTGCCTACCCTCTGCTGACTCAGTAGATGCAGACTTTCATAAATGCATCTGTGATGGATGTCCACGGCCAAACGACCGCTGTGGGGTTAATGTGTAGGTCGGCCAGTCTATCTCAAGTCTATCTTATACTCCATCATTCAGCACAATATTCATACAAAATCATTCATACAAAATGTATTAATATTTTTTAGTACTAATCATTATTTTTGACAACCGTCGCTATTAATATGTTTATGTGCCCATGTAAACACCGTTGGCTGACAGTTTCAGTGCAAATGAAACGCTGCAGCTGAGCAACAAGCTTTGAAACGAGACAAGCAAAAATCCCTCATTTGAACTTTGTCATAAAGTTTAGTTTATGACAAAGAAAATGATTGTTTTCATAACAGTCCGTCAATGAGTCCTGTACATGTGTTAAAATCAGGGTTGGACACATATTTGAGCAACATATATCTGTTAGACTGTCGCTTTCACAGCACAAAACCTTTGAACCAGAGTATTAAAATGAATCACAAAAGTGATATAATACGCAGTATTATTATTAAGCAGTAGCAATAATGCTATAATGAGTGGTGGCCCCATGATCGGAAGGTCGGGGGTTCGATTTCCCTGAATAGCTACCCTGAGGTACCCCTGAGCAAGGTACCGTCCCTACACACCGCTCCCCGGGCGCCCAATGGCTGCCCACTGCTTCACTGAGTGAGAGGAATTTCCCCACGGGGATCAATAAAGTATACATCATTATTATTATTATTATTATTATTATTATTATTATTGAGTAATCCTAAAACTATAGACGATGTCAGAAACACAGCTGTGGCAGTGAGTAGAGCAGCACCACCTCCTGTTGTTGGAGTGAAAGGCCGCTCCAAAGATACCCTGGCAGAGTCAAAATAAGCTTCGTGTTAAGTCCTGCAGGGGTTAAAAGCCTGCAAAGGAAATGAGAACATTCTGGCTGTAATTACTAAACTCTAAATGCAACAGTTTTGTTAAACTAGTTGAATTAAAGTTGAGAGCGTGCACTTCACTCTCACTGCGATTGTTGGTAGTGTGCAGAGGCAAGACTACAAAAGCAGACTGTGCAGATACGTGTTAGGATGAATGGAGATGCATTCGAGTGTAGGAGAATATTAATGTCAGGAATTTTAAAGGCAGTGCGTCTGACAGACTCCTGTTTCTGTGACCTTTGACATGGGCAGAGCTGATTGCTGCAGACGAACTGATTCTTCACTCTCTATTATTCCCATTATGTAGCCTAGAAGCTGTGTCTTTAAGTATTGTTGCAGGCTGCCTGGCTCCCTTAAAGCCGCTAAAGATTTCTCCAGTTGTGAGTGGGGTCTGCCAATATCAACCGAATAAATTCCTGAAAGGATTCATGAATAATATGAAGTGGGCTAAGAGAATTTTGAGTGCAGTCCTACAATTGCTTCCACATGATAGTTTTGAAGGACATGAGCGCTAAAGTTTGGTTATTTCATGGCAGTGTGATCTCTCAGTTTCACATGTAACCCTCTACTTAAGGAATAAAGCACTCACAGAATGCCTGCAGGACGCAGTTTACTGACATTGGGCTGCTCTCCAGCCATTATGCTTCTTAAAGTTTGAAACAAAGCACTTATTAGATCATTGAACAGTGAAACTGCCGTAAATTGGACTCAGGCTCCGTCTAACAATGAGGAGTCGTTATAAGCAGTTTTGAACTTCAGCACGCTGAAAGTTTTCACCCTTATATAACAACCTTAGTTATGCTCATGTGACACATTTGCCCGTTTACACGATAACTAAAGTGGACACCAAACTAACAGGCACTACTGAAGCAGTGGTCAGAATCACAGTATCTTCATAACATCCCCTTCAACACCTGTTGCAGGCATCTAAATGCCTTCCTGGCATTCGTCTGCCAGTAACCAACACCAGCGAGACCCAAAGCTGTGATGTCGAGAATGTACTCGGATGGTTGTGTATTTTGTTCAGTGTCAAATGATATAAGCATTTAAAAAAATCAAAGCTATTCAATAAAGTCTGATTTTCACAACAGTCACAAAACTTTCATTTTTATGATAAAGGTTTTGTGATGCTACCTACCTACCTATTGATGTGAATTCTTTTTGTACACACGATAGCAAAACGAGCAAGACATGACATGAAAAAGGGACCAGTAGCTCATGTCACGTCAGTATTCATGCAAAGCCGGTTGCTGTGTCCACACGGCGTGATTGATAGTCAGAGCCAACCCCCTATCCTTAACTTATCCCAACCCTAAAGCTGGAGTTGCCACAGCTGACTTTGGTGAGGTTTGGTGATGACCAGTGGAAGAAATGCTTCAAATAAAGTCTCTTATGTATGAAAATGCTGCATTGTTACATTTTTCAGAGAAATCAGAGGTAGTTGATCAGAAAAATGTTCTGAAATTTGATGATTTGAGATGAATGACCCTACAGATTCTTTGAAATAACTCACACAAAGTCTCTTGTGAGCAGATGTTGAACTGAGCTGAGCTATCGGGAGCTATTGTGGTGAATTTCCAAACCGAGTGGGTGAATCCACTCAGCACGATTAGCTTAAATTCAGATGAACGTCTGGTGCACTTGATAAGAACACCACAGCTGTTCTGCAACAGTTCAGCATAATGCATTCATGTAAACTCAAAGGACCACTATTAACTGTGCACCTGGTATTTTCATGCAACCTTTCAATAAGATGAAGTTAGTATATCTCAGCTTGCAAGATGTTTCACAACAATAACCCCAAAATTGTATATAATGTACACTGTGTCTGTTTAAAAAACTAAATAAGGACATTACCACTCCTACCTTCTTCTTTCTGGTCCTGTCTTTCTTACATTTTGCTTCATCTCTGAAGCGACGTTATGTCAAAGTCTTTTGACTTCCTGGGAAACACAACTGCTGTCTTTAAATTGGTGCGCATATTGTGTGACAAACTGCACAATGTTTGTTAAGTTGTTAGAAACTTGCCACTTTAAAAGCATTAAGCTCTTTATCCTCACTCGTTCCTATAGTGTTAGCTAGATGCTGAAATACTGTGACCACAACGTACCTGTTCTATAAATGCGCTTCATCTCTGTTCTGTGAATATCGAGCTGTAAATATGATGTTTCCCCCTCTGTCATCTTTTCATAAACCATTTAGGTTTAATTGGATTTAATGTGGGTGTGGTGATTGGCACTGTTGCTAGCCGGTCATGTAGTTACCGGGGTTAGGTTAGCTGGTGACTCTAAATTGTCCGTAGGTATGAATGTGCCAGTGTCTGTCTGTCAGTGTGAGACTGGCCACCTTCCAGGGTGCCTCTCGCCTTCTGTTAGCTGGTACAGTGACCTTGAAATACGGGGGAATAATGACATTTCTCTTTTATGCATCATGTCGTCATAATCAAGTGATCAAGCCTCTGATCAAAGTTTCTTATAATTCTTCCCTCGTAAGGACAGTCTATGGCATGAAGTCAAGCTCAGCACACGCATGCACAAAGAAGCCATCGCGCACACCAGCGCCTGCTTTGCGACTGCTGCAGCTACTCCATGTTCTCGTAGCTCAGCTGAATCTGGCTTGAGTCAGTTTTGACAGACGTTCTTGGAGCTGTTTGCTTGGTTGCTAAATTTTAATGACTTGGGGTTATCTCTGTGCAGCTAACCAGCTGGTTAACCTTCGTTATGTCTGTTGTAGAGTGACGGGGAAATGCCACACAACTTGTCGGTTGTCACTGCTAAGGAGCTTGGAAAATATACTGCTAAACTATTTCCTGTACGATTTTTAATTTTAACTTACTAACTAGTCTCACACCGTTTGTCGTAGAGATGCTGTTCGAGCGGCTCTTTTGTGCGATGAATGCTTCTATTCAGATTTTAAAAATTTTGGACAGTTCCTAAAATATTCCAGGTAAGGTTGTGAATTCAAGTAGAGCATGGATGCTTTTAAGGATCAAGCATGGTAGAACTGTATGCTCTGTGGAATGACACCACAGTAATGTAAAAGCACACTGCGCCACTTTCTTAGGTACACTTGCAGGGTGCTTCAGATTGTGTCTGGGATTTTGTCTGAGGGTGTAGCTGGGTGCACTGGGATGTCTCCTGATAAACCTGCTACATAAGGAACATGTTGTCTGACTTTCTTCCCTGTGCATCTTTGCTGATTTGTTGAAGTTGTGAGTTTTACGAGTTGTCTTTACATGTTTGTCTTTTCTTTTCCGTATGGTTTAGCAGAAATGTTTTCTGCCTGACGTTGCAGGGTCCTGATTACCCCAAGTTTGTGTTCCACAGGGTGGTGGGACTCAAATATTAGGTAGTGTTCTGTGTGTGTGGGCTTCTGGTAAACTTCAGTCGTCCTCAGTGCACACAAACTGTACATCTTTGTGTCTTCCCTGGTGAACTTTATATGTCAAGAGTTGATGGGAGCAGTGAAGGATTTTACTTATTGGGTTTTTATTTTTGAAAACAGAACATCTTTCCCAGTGGTTAGGTGCTGTCTGCTTGAAGGAGCCAAGGGTGTCACTTTCCACTTCCTCCATGTAAAAGTTGGCTACAATGGGTTACAAAAGTGTGGTGGTGAGGCAGTGCTGTAACAAATCTGACTGGGGGTACAGCTGGGTCTGTTTTCTAGGGAACTGTCAGTTATCTGATGGTCTCCACTGCTTCAGGTATATAAGTGATGAGACCACATCACTATGGAAGGACACCATCTGGATTCAGCTCAAGTTTGCAGAGCGTCAGTCGAGTGTTTGATGTGATGGGGTGTGCTCTCCATGAGGGGATTTAGGATGTTGGTGATGTGCTTGGAAATGTTGCAGGTGGCTGAGTTAATCCTGCTAACAATAGGTCGACTTATGTTTAGATCTTCGCTATAGCATAAGGTGGTGGTCTGTGGGGCAGTCAATAGCTCCCCCCACCCTCAAGTTGTTGTAGACAGCTGATGACTTTTGTTTTTGTAGAGGCTTTTTTTATCTCATCTTCAGACTTCATAAGAATGGCTGTCACTGAGAACTGCAGTAGTTTCAGTGAGATGTTCAGTTGAGTGAACAACAGTAACCTTCAGTTTAACATTCCTCTGTTCTTTGTCTCACACAGAAGCTTGCAGCGCGACTACCAAAGACGCGGGATGTGAGAGAAGTTTCCCACAGCTGCCTGTGTCCCCCAGGTACGTTCCTCAGTTATTCACTTATCCACCGGTTGCTTACTTTCTGATGGACTTGATTTCATTTGTCACCGTTATTCAACATAAGAAACTGCAGCTTACTGTAGCTTCATAGTTGTTGTTTTGATATTGCTGTTATTGATACTTTTATTCTGCGTTGACAGTGGACATCCAGAATATGACGCTATAACATGTGCTTTCATTAGTTATTAAGAGAAGCTTTTGTTATTCAGCTTCATGGACGTAATGCTGATAACTAGCTGTAAGTAAAACGAGGAGCTGCAGAGTTTCCCAGCTGGGATACAACCTGGACAGGTCACCAGTGTATCGAAGGGCACCTGCAAGCATCACCTTAAATTACTAGTATAGCTCTATAAGTTATTTGTACAAAGGCTTAAATAACTGCCCACTGTCGAGGGTACAAGGGTAGTACTTTAGAGAGTGATTATCTTGCCTGAAAGTACATTAGCTACTTTATTTCCTGAGAGTGTGGATCTGAACTATTGCCTTGTTTTGAGTAAACAGTAAGGTCTGGTGTGTTTTACTGTGGTACAACTTGTTGTCCATCTGGAACTTTGGTCTTGTGTTCTTCAGCCTAAAGCATCTAAAAACAGGGTTGAAGGTGAACGGTGAAGTGTATTTGGAGCTCAGCGGGCAGCCAGGAACTTTCTATGTTACATCATGCAAACCTATGTGGCATCATTGAAGCACTTTCACATGGAAATGGTTGTGGTAAAAATCCCATACCTGAAACAGTCTAGTTATAAGTTGGACAGGGTGTCATTCTGGTTCTGAGAGCCTTCATGTTGTCAGTTTATTTGTTAGTCAGAGCAGACACACCAGCTGCTGTGACTGTTTATCAGGAAAACCGACTAATTCAGCCACAACTGTGGCAGAAAAGTGTTTAGAAAAAAAGCACCTTCAGGTTCAGGTTATTCTGAAATTGCCCCATTTATGCATTTATTCCAGCATCTTTGTTTAATCATGTGGGTTTTTAGCACGATTATCTGTAAAAATGGCTGCACTTTCCTTACAGTTCTTGCATTAGTATTGTTCAATCCCTTGAAGGAAAGCTAAACACATCTTGATTGTTTGACTTAAAGTCCAGTGTGGTGGTCTGGAGAAGCATCACTACAAAAACATATGGACTAAACTATAGTTAGTGAGCTTTGAATCCATGTATAGCTGCCACCAGCTCGCTGGAAGTCACCCTGTCTATTTTGCTGCATGGATTTTGTGATATATTCACATATATATGTGAATATATCAGCTGATCCAGCACGCTGGTGCTCGTGTTCTCACTAGAACCAAGAAAATAGAGCACATAACTCCAGTTCTAAAGTCATTACACTGGCTCCCTGTAGCTCAGAGAATAGACTTTAAAGTGCTTTTATTAGTGTATAAATCCTTGAATGGGTTAGCACCAGAGTACATTAGAGATCTGCTGTCATGGTACAAACCATCCAGATCAGTTAGCCCCTCCAGCTCTCGTTTACTGACCGTCCCCAGAACCAGAACTAAACATGGAGAAGCAGCTTTTAGTTTCTATGCTCCTCACATCTGGAACGCACTATCAGGAGAATGCAAAGCTGCAGAGACACTGAACTCTTTTAAGTCTAAAATTAAAACCTACTTATTTAGACTTGCTTATGAGTAACTGATCCTATTATGGCTCTCTACCTGTTTGTTTTTGATTTTTCATATAAGTTATTGTCTTGATTATTGTTTTATCGTAAATGCTTTCTTCTAAATGTTTTTCTTGTATTTTTACCTTTTAAAGTGATTTATGTCCATTTTATGTGTTTTATTTTAATCATGCAAAGCACCTTGAATTGCCTTGTGCTGAATTGCCTTGTGCTGAATTGCCTTGCTCTACAAAGCCCCCCCCCCCCAGTGTCCACCTGGTGCCTGCCACTCAGCACCAACCACATATCCACTACATCCAAATGGCTGCCATGATTTGATTATTTTCAGGGCCAACTGAGAGGCAGAACTCGGAGACCTAGATGAAAACAAACAAAAACATATTCTTTAATCCCAAAGGGCTCAATTTTAGGCCCACTGCTCTTTTTACTGCATGTATTGCCTCTGGGTTCCATCCTTAGATGGCATTAGATCTCTTTTCATTGTTACACTGATGGCTGCCAAATGTATTTAGGATGGATCTCCATAAAACCTCTCTTGACATGTCTAGATGACATTAAAGCTTGGTTTTATTTTCATTAACATTTAAAAAGCTCAAAGCCAACAGAGGTGCTGGTGTTTGGACCCAGTGGTCCCTCTGAGTCCTCCTCTGCAGAACCTTGGGACTCCTGGAAGTTTATTTTAAACGGTGATTTTAAATTGGACAGCCAAATTAGAGCAGCAGTGAAGTCCAGTTTTTATCATTTAAGCTGACTGTCAGCAGTGAAATCTTTTCTTTTGAGGCAGCACTTTGAAACAGTGATCCATGCTTTTATTTCTTCTTGTCTGGACGACTGTAACTCACTTTATGTGGGGCTCAGTCAGTTGCTCTCACGTCTGCAGCTGCACGACTGCAAACAGGAACCTGTAAAAGAGAGCATACAACCTGTGCTGGCCTCACTGGCTGCCTGTGTCTTTTAGAGTTCATTTTAAAAATCTTATGATTGTTCTTAAACACTTTCACAATCTTGCCCCACCGTACCTATCTGAGCTTCCTCATCCCTACATCTCTTCGTCATGCTCCTGGAAGTACGAAGATCCAGGAGGAAGTTCAGAGGGGGCGGGCCTTTTCTATCGTGGCTCCTAAATAATGGAATAACTCGCCCTTGCATGTTAGAGAGGCCCCTTCACTGTCCACTTTTAAAACATGTCTTGAAACACATTTTTATTCTTTGGCTTTTGGCCTCAGTGAGACTTAGTTAATAAGTAATTTAATTACAAGAAAAAGAACTAATTAATTATTTTACTTTTTTCTTTAATTTGGCTTTTATTTATATCTTATGTATAAGTTAACTTATGTATAAGTGCCTTATAAATAAATATGATGATAATGATAATCCGAGTACAGTGTTTAAAATTAGTATTGCACACGTAAATATATTTCTAAAGTTAACCTGAAGTTCTCATCAGGTGTTGGTAACAACCCATCCAGTCCACACATGCAAAACATTAAACCATAGATGTCCATAAATTAGGTGATGTGTAATAATGAAATATGACGCACAGGAGAAGTATTAAACACAGTTACTGAAATGTATGTAATACCTACAGAAACCAAACACATGGTGAGTGAAGAGCGGTGAGAGGAGAATTACTCCATCATGGGAAGGCCTCAGCAAAACAAGCTGATTTTAACATAACCAAGGGTGGGTCAGAAGTAAGCCAGCAGACTGAGAGCAAAGTGCTTCATTGGGGTGCACTATAAAGGTGTTTAGGATAGCTAGGCATGATTATTCAAGACCTCATATGTGAAAAGAAGGACTTAAAATTAGATTCTGCATTTCACAAGGAGCCAATGAAGGCCAGCAGATATCGTCAGACACATTGCTAATGGCTAAATAAGCCTTTTATCCAGAGTCTGAATGTTCAGTGAGAGTCTGGTTTACTCTCCAGGGGAAAATGATCAAGGAAAATTTGCATATTTGAACATCAGAGTGTCTATTAATAACGATCAAGGATAAAAACAACAAAACGGGGAAGGAATTCTGTTTACCGTACTGTTTACAGCTGAGACAAATAATGACCTCATCAGCGTGTCAGAGCACAGTTTAGATAATGACAAGCCCACAAACAGACTATCCTCACTTATCTTTCTATTTCAGGTTCATTTTTCTGTCTTTAACACCTAATGTGTCATATTTGATACCTGCGCTTTTGTCCGTTTTTGAGACTTCTGCATCATTAGTGTGATCGGCAGTCTGAGTTGCTTGATAAATAAAACTATATACGATACGTGCCGCCTCCTTGAGAGGCTCCTTTTAGACAATGAAGAGTAGAAGTTACAGAATCCAACGCGATAATGATAAAGCATTGGCATGTCACAAGTGTTGGATTCTGTCTTTTTTGTTGTACTCTGTAATTAGTTTTGCAGTAAATTTAGTGTTTCCTATACATAGATCATACCTGGGAGAGCTGTGGCTCAGGTGGTAGAGCGGGTTGTTTACTAAGCGGAAGGTTGATTCCTTAGTCTTCTGTCCAGATACCAGAGTATCGTTGGGCGAGATGGTGAAACCTAAGTTACCCCCACTGTTCCATCGGCGTGTGAGGTTGTGGGACTTAGAAAACCTTTAGGCATACATACATGTAATAGCTGTATGGATGTCTGTGTGATTGAGAGCTGTTAGAACAGTCGTAGAACAGTCCCTTCTTTCTTATTTTGAAACTGTGAGACAGTCAGAGCACCAACCAGAAACTGAAGCTGGTCCAGAGCTGGTGTCCCAGTGCTGTGGCTCGCTGCAGTCCAGAACAGTTTAGTTGGAGTTCATCTGTGGGATTAGGAACTTATTATTTATCCATTAGTGTTTTTCCTCAAGTGTATATTATATTATCATTTATTTATGTAAAAGTTGATTGGGGATTTTTGTTGTCCTTATTAGTAGTATTGGCAACTTTTAATTATTAATAAAAGGCTTTTATTCTGAACATAAAGCTTTCTCCTGACTTTTGGGAACATTGTGATCACTTACAGGTGAAATAATAACACTCATTAACTCTTCATTGTGGCACCTGTTGAAGGTAATATAATAGAGAAGCAGAGAAATGGGCAGGCCTAAGGATCTGAGTGAGTTTGAAAGGCCAGATTGTGATGAATGGGTGAATGAGGAAAGTGCTTTGAGTCAAAAGTGCAAAAGGATGCACAGTGGGACCGAGGCAATGTGATGTTTTGGGCTACGTTCTGCTGGGAACCCTTGGGTCCTGCCATTACTATTGATGTTAGTTTGATACGTATCATCTACCTGATATTTGTTGCAGACCATGTACACCCTTGAATAACAATGGTTTTACCTGATGGCCGTTGATAATGTGCTCCACCACAAAGCAAAACTGGCCAAGGATTGTTTCGACAAGCACAGCGATGAGTTTGAGGTGTTGCCCTTGAAACTTTCCAGATCTCGATCACATTGAGCATCAGTAGGATGTGTGAGACACAAGCCTGATCCACTGAGGCCCCACCTTGCACCTTACAGGACTGTACAGCTGTTCTGGTAGTAGGTGGTCATAATGTTATGCCTGACAAAGTAATTCAAATTCAACAGTCGTTCAACTGAACAAACTGAATAGAGTTCAAAAGTCCAAAAAGCAGGGACCACCGAGTCATTACACCTTGCTTCTTTTATTTGTTGTTCTTTCAGGAAAATATGCTACATTGTTATGTAATGATATTGAGCTACAGGCAAAGTAAATATACATTGTGCCGCTTGAAATAAGCTTGTAAAGGTCTGTTTAGCAACGATCAGAGGAAGTTTACATCATTATCACATAAACACAACTTGATGACTGCTTGTGTTTCTATATTTGTGAATGAAATCAAGTCATTGTTATGTTTCAGGACAAATAATACACTTTGTATATGTTACACAAGGTTTTCAGCAAGAACAGCCAATTGGGTAAAAAGTTAATCAAGAACTGAATGAACTTTGGCATCAGTTAGACAAGCTGACACAAAAGTGACGATAGCAGTGTACCCCAAAGACGATCACGATCACTATTATTATTATTATTAGTATTATTATTATTATTATTATTATTATCATTAACTCCTTTATTTAAACAAGCTCGTGGAGATGAAAATCTCGTTTTCAAGAGAGACAAAAAACAAAAATCAACAGATGACTACATTAAAAAAACAAGCACCCCTTACACATGACGGCAAAGTAAGAAAAACCATGAAGGGATACTAAAATGTATATTTATTACACGGAAACTATAACACAAGGCTTTGGAATATTTGGCGTGTCACAAACTGTAAACTCTCGTCTTCTGAATGAAGGTCTGCCTACGATGGACACCTTAATTGTTTCCCTTCCTGGTTATATATCAATCAATCAATCAATCAAAATTTATTTATATAGCACATTTTTAAGACCGAAGTACACGAAAGTGCTTTCCAGTAAAATCGCAGTACAAATAAAATCACAATAAAATATAAATTACAAATATATAAAATATAAGATAATTACATAATCTAAATACAGAGCCAGATGTAAATTACCCTAATTCGCCTTAAATGCCAGATCAAACAAATACGTTTTTAAACATGATTTAAAAGACTGAATGGAATCTGACGCGCGAATATGAAGAGGGAGAGTATTCCATAGCCTGGGTGCAGCAACGGCAAAGGCACGGCCTCCTCTGGTCTTCAGCCGAGACCTAGGTTGCACCAAGAGCAGTTGGCCCGATGATCTTAGTGCTCTCTGAGGGCTGTACAGACAGAGGAGATCAGCTAAGTAGTCAGGTGCCATATTGTTTAAAATTTTATAAGTAAACAATAGAATATTAAAATCAATTCGATATTTGATAGGAAGCCAGTGTAAATTTTTCAGAACAGGAGTGATAGAGTCAAACTTTCTAGTGCCGGTCAAGAGACGTGCTGCGGCATTCTGGACCAGCTGCAGACGCTGCAGAAGAGAAGATTGTAGAGTAAGTTACAATAGTCCAGTCTTGACGTAATGAAAGCATGAATGAGTTTCTCCATATCTTTGTGTGGTATGTAGGGTTTAGCCTTAGAGATTAGGCGTAGTTGATGAAAGCTAGTTTTTACCACAGTAGAGACCTGTTTGTCAAGTTTGAAGGAACTATCCATGAAAACTCCAAGATTCCTGGCAGTATCAGTAAGGTAGTTAGCAACAGGCCCAAATGTGCCAGTCAATTGTCCCAGAGGCATATTTCGGTCAAAAACAATAATTTCTGTCTTCTTTCCATTTAAAGTAAGAAAGTTACGTGATAACCAGTCCTTGACATCACTCAGACAGTCAAACAGAGGATGTGGTGAGGATAAAGCATCCCCAGTCAGGTGAAGGTAGATTTGAATATCATCAGCGTAACAGTGAAAAGAGACATTGTGTTTTTCAAAAATGGAGCTCAAGGGCAACATATACAGAGAAAACAACACAGGACCCAGTACCGAGCCCTGGGGCACACCACAGCGGAAACGGGCAGAAGAAGAGGAATATTTTCCCATCGTGACGGAGAACGACCTCTCAGAAAAATATGATTTAAACCAAGATAAAACATTTCCTTTGAGGCCTACTACATGTTCCAATCTTGCCAAAAGGATATCATGATCAACCGTATCAAAGGCTGAGGTCAAATCCAATAGTACTAAGACCGCAGAGCGCCCAGAGTCAGCAATTAAGAGAAGGTCATTAAAGACTCTTAGTAGGGCAGTTTCGGTGCTGTGACGCGGTCTAAATCCAGACTGAAATTTATCACTTATACCGTTTCTCTCTAAATAGGTCTGTAGTTGCCGAAGCACTATTTTCTCTAAGAGTTTTGACATAAAAGGAAGTTTAGAAATCTGCCTGTAACTAGCTAGAATGTTACGATCAAGGGTACTTTTCTTGATAACAGGTTGCACGACTGCATGTTTAAAGACAGTCGGAACATAGCCAGATGACAGTGAGAAGTTCATTAGAAATAAAATACAAGACCCGATTGTATTCAATGCATCCTTAATGATACGAGAGGGAATAATGTCGTGCAAAGAATTTGAGCTTCTCAGATTATTAATTATTTCCTTTAAAGTCAAAAATGACACAGGTTCGAACTGTTGGAAAACCGTTGAACATTCAGAAGCTGGGGCTTGATTTACTACCAAAGAATGTGTGGCCCTTAACAATGAGATTTTATCTATAAAATAATTTAGAAATTTTTCGCAGAGGGCCGGGGAGGCACCCATTGAAACATCCGAACAGGGATTAGCCACTGAATTAAAGATTTTAAACAGGACTCGAGGATTATGGCTGTTATTCGCAATAATGTTTGATAAAAAAGAAGTTTTTGCCATATAAACAGTTAATGTCCACGGCTGATCACCTGATACATGTTACAGTTTTGGAGACAACTGTCAATAACAGCTAGACCCTTGCTTTGCACATGCCCACTGTGTGTTCTCCAGCTCTCAGCACTTGGTATTTCTCATGCTTCTTCCTGATGTTACTGTCACATGATCAGTACTTCCTAACGTACTCATGGATCTTTCACTTAGCGTGCAGTCTCAGGGTGCTGGATTTGGGGTGAAACTCTCCATACGTGGTAAGGACCTTCCTTTTCTTGATGTCAGTGGCTTTTATCTTCTCCTTTCGCCATCTTATTATCTCAGCACTGGATCTGATGGCCAGAAGGTCGTAGGTGTTGACTACAAGTGACATTCTGTCATTGCTGTAGATCCTGGTGGTATGGACCAGTGAGTCGATGTCTCATTCACTCCTGACATACTGCTTGATGTAATGCATTTAGGGAGGTGGTTAACTATTGTGCCATTCTGTAGTTGGTAACCATTGTCGGTCTGGCTCAGGCTTCTCTGGCATGTGCAGAACAGCAGTGGGGACAGAGCATCTCCTTGGTAAATCCCGCACTTGGAGGTAACTTGTGCTCATGTATTGAATCATGTGCCTGTTCACATTAGATGCCTGATTGGAGCTTCTACGTTGGCTATTAGCCGGTAGTTGGATCGGACCGGCCCTTATGCTGGGACCAGGACAGTCTGGCCTTCAGTTGGCATTTCCCGGTGCATCTTGTCCATTAGCAGCTGGTTTGTGCTGCCACTTGCTCATGGAGTGCAGTTAGCTTCTTTAGCCAGTAGCTGTGAATTACTGGTGCTGTCCGATCCTTTGTCTGCCATTGTCATGGTTACTGGATCCAGTTCAATTCAATGTAGTTGTTTTTTTATATGTTTTCTTCATGGTGCCTTCCAGAAAATGGAACATTTGAAGACTAACAATAAATTGGCTTATAGACTACAATGTAAATTTAAGTGTAAGGTTTTCTTATTTCATGTTCAGTTTTAGTTTTGTTTTTGTATTTGTAGGATTTCTTGATGTCAGCTACTTCCTCTGTCTGTCAGCGGTATCCGTGATTATTACGTTTTCTATTCCTCATCACATGCTGTTTTCAGTTGCCTCAGGCAGGCGTTGGGAACATAATGGTGTGAGTCTGGTTTTAGCGTACAGCACTGGGACGCTTCATATATTGCCTTGAGGTCACTCTTGTTGTGATTTGGCGCTGTATCACCAAAACTGAAATGAATTAAATATTTAAAGGAAGGGTGAATTTAAAAAGGACAGATCTGCTGCCATCTACCAGGATGATAAAGATGAAACGAAGTTTCACCAAGACAATGATGCCAAACACAGCCAAGGAAACTCTCAGCTGGTTTCAGAGAAAGAAATTAAAGCCGCTGGGATGGCACCTAAAATCTGTCCACAGCAGAAAAGATATGAAACAGGAAGTGCACCTGAAAACCGTGATGGATATTTTCCACCAACACTTTGGACAATCAGTTTTACTAACTTGGAGATTTGTTTATAACCTGACTACCAGGCTGCCAACTTGGTCCAGACAATGTTTCAAGTACTTCAGTCCAGAACACTGAAGTATGTTTGTGCTGAATAAAGACCGCCAAATACACAAGCAGTTCCGCCTAATTTTCAGAGTCACATGTTATTCCCATGGACTGCAAAGGTGTTTTCCAGATGGTTCTAAAATCAAACCAGCTTGCCGGCCACAGATTTGAGTACTAACGTTATTGTAGGTTGATCTGGTGTTTAGCCAGCATGCTCATTCACATTATCCCATTAGATCTGTTTCTGCTGGCTGTTTGCAACCTTAGAAATTCACAGCTTTACAGTTAATTCATGTTCACACATTTTAGGTTTTTGATAGTGTTAAATATTCCCTGTGTGAATATGACAAGCTCTTTTGCAGCAGTAAATATTAAGTATTAACAGTAGATCATTAATGTTTTACGTCATCCTGTACTTGGTGAGCAGGACTTTCACATCCAGTCTGAGAAACTCTCTGCATTGTGATCTGTTTCATTTGAATTGTTGAGGAAATCTTTTGGAAAACATTTCCGAAAATGCCATTTATGCTACAACGTTACCATGCCATCATTGGCCGAGGCATGGACCCTAAAGCACCTGTGAATATACACTCGGTATCTGGGACCAAGATATATAAGCCTCTAAATCTTGTTATACACATTTTCCACCCAGAATGTTCAAGCTTCAGTTTTGACATATTTTGACTTATTTCTACATGTTTCAGTAGCCCACGGTGTTTTCACACCTATACTTTGTTTAGTCTGGTTGATGAGTAAACTTGTAGCTTTTCCCACGATTTGGTTCATTTTCACACAGAGAAAAATCCAAGTGAACCAAATGCATCATATAAAACACTTGAGAATGTTCAGTGGGTTCAGTTGTGTCTAAACTCAGGATGAAGGCGATGGGTTTTGGACTACTGGATAACACAGATGATTCATTTCACAGCTACTTGCTATCCTGTGCAGACCTCTATAATGCCTTCCCGCATTGAGAATACAAAGCATACATAGCTGTGGGACGTTTGTAACGTACACCATAAATGAAGTTTTGGAACCACCTCCTCCAAACGGTCTGATTGTGATTACTGTGTTCACACCTGCACAAACAAACTGCACCAAATGGGAAAACAAAGCAGGGTTCAGTATAAATGGACTAAATACAGCAGATGTGAAAACACCCCAGGACTTGAAGGCTCTAATTGATTTTTCATAGTTTGTCTTAAAATTAAAAAATGCATACTGTTTAAATAAGCAAATATATAATTGTACTTATTTTAGTTAAATGTAATAGTTCTATACATATATTTGTCATAGGTTTGTGATTCTACACTGATGTTCACAGCTGCTAAAGACACCTGATTGTCTCAAA
The DNA here is from genome assembly GCF_057382275.1 of Copadichromis virginalis. Lineage (NCBI taxonomy): Eukaryota > Metazoa > Chordata > Actinopteri > Cichliformes > Cichlidae > Copadichromis > Copadichromis virginalis. The sequence continues at coordinate 280,286 of NC_140630.1, read as the reverse complement.
GCTAATGGATATTTTTAAGCAGATACTCATTATCACAACATAAGGCCTAATCAGCTGTTTCATATCATAATATAAAATAACATGTATTCCATTTTTTTTAGTAAGCCCAGTCAATAAACATTAAATGATCATTATTACTAATTAAATAAGCATTTTTCCAGATGTTTGTGGTGAGACGCTGAGGGGTCGTGGGCTGTTTCCTTGGTAAAAACAGATGAAACCTCAGACTGTGCAGTGACCAACACCGACTTCTTTATCATCAAACCGCCCCATCAGCTCTGCAAAATCATGCTAGTGATCAAGATATGTTTGTTTAGTGGCTATTTACAGGAAACACAAAGCCAGCATTTACATACTGTAAGTTATCAAGACAGTAAGCTATGACACAAACACACGTGCTCCCATTTGGTTTAATACAGGCTGTGAGGCCCCTGTAGCTTTAGTCCAGACATCCTGTGGGTATCAGAGTGATTCAGCAAACCCACAGGGAGTATGCTCTTATAATAACAGATGCAGGCTTTCTGCCATCACATTTCCAAAGCACTTTTAGGGATGGAGTTGAGAATTAGCGTTTTTCCCCTTTTAACTGGCTGCAGGAGGACAAAGAGAAGCTAAAACTGCAATAGCTTATTGCTAAGAGTCATGGCAATGTCAGGATTTAGCTTGAAAGCATGAGGTGTGTGTGTGTGTGTGTGTGTGTGTGTGTGTGTGTGTGTGTGTGTGTGTGTGTGTGTGAGCCAAGTTGACTTCTGGTTCAGCATAACGACTGAACCAGAAGTTCTGCAGCTGGATCCTTAGCTTCCTGTCTGACAGACGCCAGGTGGTCAGACTGGGCAGCATCACCTCATCCCCCATCACACTGAACACTGGTGCTCCACAGGGGTGTGTACTGAGCCCTCTCCTGTACTCACTCTACACCTACGACTGCACAGCCACTAACAGCTCCAACATCATTGTGAAGTTTGCGGACGACACTACAGTGGTGGGTCTTATCACCAACGGTGATGAGACGGCTTACAGGGAGGAGGTCAGCGCCCTGACCCACTGGTGTCAAGACAACCATCTCACCCTCAACGTCGCAAAGACAAAGGAGTTGATAGTGGACTTCCGGAGGTGCAGAGAAGTACACACCCCCATCACCATCAACGGCGCTGCTGTGGAGAGAGTGAGCAGCTTCCGGTTCCTTGGAGTACATCTGGCTGAGGATCTTACGTGGTCAGTACACACAAACAAAACAGTGAAGAAGGCGCAGCAGCGCCTCTTCTTTCTCAGGAGACTGAAAAGATTTGGCATGAGCCCCCGCATCCTCAGGACCTTCTATCACTGTGCCATTGAGAGCATCCTCACTGGATGCATCACCACCTGGTATGGCAACAGCACCGCCTACAACTGCAAAGCTCTCCAGCGAGTAGTGCGGTGCTCTGAACGGATAATTGGAGGTGAGCTTCCCTCCCTCCAAGACATCTACAGGAAGCGCTGCCTGAGGAAAGCGGGGAGGATCATCAAGGACTCCAGTCACCCCAGCCATAAACTGTTCAGACTGCTTCCATCAGGAAGGAGGTTCTGCAGCATCCGGTCCCGTATCAGCAGACTGAGAGACAGCTTTTTCCATCAGGCCATCAGACTGCTGAACACGTCATAGACACCTCAGCTTCACTACTAGAACTTCAACATTATGCACTCCATACTGTATATAAATGCCACTTGTTTTGCACATATTCAACTCTGTATATTTTATATATTTTATTATTATTATTATTATTATTATTATTTTATTTTATTTTTTTACTATTTAATTTGTAAAAATGTGTATACACACACACACACACATACACACACACACACACACACACACACACACACACACACACACACACACACACACGTAGGAAAATATTTAGTATACACATCCAGAAATGCATACACTATTATATATTGTACATATATTTATTAGTTTCAGGTTGGCCATTCTTGTATTTTGCTCGTTTGTGTTGTTGTGTTTGCACATCTCTGTTGCTTGTGGGGCTCGCACACAAGAATTTCACTCGCATGTGCTGTGCCAGTGTGCCTGCACATGTGATGTGACAATAAAAAGTGATTTGATTTGATTTGATTTGAATATAATCCTCTGAGAGTCTTTGGGGATGTTGGAGGAAGGTTTAAGACACAATTAGAGGAACAGTTGTATTTGTCAGTCTGATAACAGAATAATTGTCCATGCACGTCCAGCAGCCTACAGGTGTAATTATGTGCATGCAGGCTGTTGCATCAAGCCACATGTGACTGACAGCATTGTTTAAAAATCAGTTAAAACAATAAGCGTGCAGGGTACCGAAAAGTAAAAAGAAATAACAGAATTCCAACAGCTCATAAAAATAGAGACATTTTCCCCTTTTATGATGCAGTTTTGAAGCTTTTAGATGAGATTTCATTTATATTTGCAGATGTAAAAACTGTTTCAATACCTAATAATACAGTCAAACCCTGTTCTAATACAAATATTCAGTACTGTTATTAATTGTTTATATGTAACATTATGTGAAACATCTTATACTAGTAACTGGTAATTGGGTTTAATAATTACAATAATCTGTTACGCAGTTTATTACACACACGCAACTTGTAGATCTCAACCGAGCAAAGTTTACTACAAACTGTTTGTTCAGATAGAAAATCACATAAATGATGCATTTATATTAAGTGCTGTATTATTTTACTAGAAATAATGTGAAATGATATTAATAATGAGACAAACATGTATTTCTATAGGCATTTAGTAATTATCGTCCCAAGTAACTGAATTGGTGAATATGTTATAAACAACTCGACATCACCACACTGTTTGCTTGATGCTGTTTGTTTGGTGCCTACTGGCTTTGCTTTTGTTTTGACAACATTTGATATCCTTTTTGGGGTCTTCTGCTGCTGGAATCGACCTTTGACTGCTAGTGGCCAGTAAACACAGACCAGAAAATAGCCCAGGTCACATTTCTACCAGATCCAAGAGAATTAACTTCTGCTAGACTCCCTGGCTGCCGAGGCCTTGTGCAATCTGGACAAAACCATTTTTTCCTGGCTTGGACTCTTAAGCAACACTCATCCAGAACCAGCTATGGTCACCTCTATCCATGATAAGGACCCTGTGCAGGAGCCAGCTCTAAAGTTGGTCCACTCTAGAGCCAGCCATGGTTGGGGGATGATGCCATATTCAGCAGAGATGGGTCCCAATGAAAGTCCCTGCTACTGCACCTCAAAGTCAACCAGCTCAGTGCCCGGGTGTGCAAGAGAGCCGGCGCCAGCAGCGGGAGCCACAGCAGCTGAGATTTTTGTGTTTGGCATTTTGTTTTGAGTGGTTAGGGGATAGGCAGCATTCAGCTACTGAGACATGCTCCCACAGGCAAACACAACTTCCACACACACCCTCACACAGTACCACACATAGGTACACGCACATACACTAGTGGAGATCAAACGATCACCTTTTTCACATCGGCGCAGCTGTTTTATACGCAAGCTGTGGGCGTCGCCGTGCTAGCCAGAGTGTCTTAGAGAAGTATCCACACGCCACAACCAAGGGGGGGGGGGTCGTACCCCGTCAATATGGAGTAACGGAGTCTCAATATGATAGAGAACTCTCAATTGTGTTCCCAGAATGCTGAGGGTGCCGTCACTTACTGTTGTCCTGTTGTTCTGAACATTGGATATCAAAGATAAAACTACAGACTCACAACCTGTTAAAGTATGCCTGTTAGATGACAGCACTGTTAAAACCCTTATATTTAAAATTATATTGGTTTGTAACGAATTAAACCTGTTGTTAGATTTAAATGACTCCATGGAGAAGAGACACAGAGTAAATTTGACAGATTTGCAGCTTCCTGTTAAACTCATACCAGCACTTCAACAGCAGCAATATGAATCCTTTGAGGCCATGACCATCACAGCTTTACTTGTCATTGATCAGCTTGGAATTAAAGTTATTTAATTCAGACAGAGAAACCTGTAAGAAGCATTTTAAACATAATGAAATAGACTAACTGTCCATGTCCCCTGTTATATTGGTAAATCTTGTTTCAGCATTTGAAATACCCTTCTTGCAGCTCATATTCTGCCAGTTTGTGATACCTGTAAAAACAGAGGGTAGTGTGCTATAAAGCTAACTTCTGTTTCTTAATGAACTGTAAAACAGATTTTATCCAGTCTATAAAAACAAACTCGTTTTCTTCCTTGAAAGGAATCTTTGTTATTTGAACATGAACATGGATCCAGACTGCCTAAGATTTCTCTCAGTATTGCAAAAATGTGGCGCATTCCCACATATAAGCTACTTCTTTGCTTCTTGTTGTCTTGTAAAGACGTTAACATGTCAGGTCTCTGCTGTGAGTTGAAGAATGTGGCAGGATTTCTATGGCTTTTCCAGAGACTCAGCCCTGAAGCTGACTACTGCAGGTCGGAGCGCTGGAATGAGGGGAGACTGAAGCGTTTTTTGTGAACTGAATGAGGCTCTATTGACGTGCTCATGTTGCATTGTTGTGTAACACTGTGGTACTGGCACAGATTTAACATGTTCAAAATATGACTGGAAACAAAGTTCAGCCAAGTCTTTACAAAGCAAATATTCATGTCAATCTATCTTTCAAGACTTCAGAAAAGCCACCTCTGGTGTGGTCCTCCATGCACCAGTTCATCCATCGAGCTTCCTGTTTTTCTGATCACTAAGTACTAAAGCAAGCTCTAGGAAAAGCTGCAAAAGTTGATTATTCTACCAGAAAAGCCTTGGAACGCATTTCATAGGAGGCAACAGGGAAACATGAACTCTTGCAGAGTTCAGCACACACTCGGCATCTACTGCAGTTACCATAAAAGAATAATTTTGTGTTCCTCTGTCATTGCTGAACTGATATGACAGTGAATGCTTTGTATTACATCTATTTTTGTCTAATTTTATTGTTATTGTTATGAGCATCTCTCCCTCTTTTGGGAGGGTTTTGTATTTGTTCATTTGAATGACATTGAATGATGAGAGGTTTTTATATGGGAGCTAAATCATCTGGGTCAGCTTCCTCCTATAAGACTTTATTGAAGTGGCTAATAAAGGAATAAAATCAGACTTCATGCCATGGTGAGCTGTGTAGCAGGCAGGGCTTAGACCCAAACACAGGACTCAAAGTCACAAACTTAAAGCTGCCCCTGCCTGAACGAAGATTTCTGCCTACTGTAACTTTCCTTTACCGCTGTTGCAAAGTGCTCGGCCATAGTGGGTCGTTTGATTGTTGAGGTTTTTCTCTGTTGTAGGGTCTTTACAATATAAAGTTCCTTTGGGAGGACTGTTGTTCTTAGTTGGCGCTACATGAAGAATATTGAACTGTTACCTCCTGGTATTTTTCCATAGTTCTAAGATGTACATGTTTTATTGTACCGAGTAGGGCGATCGTGGCTCAAGAGTTGGCAGTTCGTCTTGTAATTGGAAGGTTGCCGGTTCGAGCCCCAGCTCGGACAGTCTCGGTCATTGTGTCCTTGGGCAAGACACTTCACCTACCGCCTACTGGTGATGGCCAGAGGGGCCGATGGTGCGATATGGCAGCCTCGCCTCTGTCAGTCTGCCCCAGGGCAGCTGTGGCTACACCTGTAGCTGCCTCCACCAGTGTGTGAATGTGAGAGTGAATGAATAGTGGAATTGTAAAGCGCTTTGAGGGTCTCGAAAAGTGCTTTATATATGCAATCCATTATTATTATTATTATTAGTGTAATATTATTATTTGGCCTTTTTCAACCCTAAAATTAGTCATATCCATCAGCAGCTGGCTCCGCCAGGTAATTCCACACATAATTACACAGTATGATCCCCTCTTCCTTCCTTTCTAATCTCATATGTCTGACGGTTGAGGAAATATTTGGGTTTATTAAGAAATATAAGCCATCTACGTGCCACCTTGACCCATTTCCCACTAGGTTGGCTAAATCCTATTTATCCTCGCTCTCTTGATAACTGACATTATTCACTCTTCCCTAATCTCCGGCTTTTTTCCTCTACCTCTTAAAACAGCTGTGATAATTCCACCTCTTAACAAACTTGACGGAAACCCTTTCAGTCTAAATAATTATAGTCCAAATGCTAATTTACCATCCCAGTCTAGAAAAGCTGCTGCTGTGCAGCTCTATTCTCACCTTACTTCGAGTCATCTATTTGAACACTTGGCAGGAGTGAGACAGCTCTAGTCAACATCACACTGTGGGCTGTTAACCATAGCTGTGCTACACCTCTGACAGTCTCTCACCGTATCATTGGTATCATTGGCACGTCACATTATTTAATTCAGTTAATTTCACTTAAGTGTTATTTTTGTACCACTGAAACCCAACACCAGTCACCTCAAGTCGCTGAATACTGGTATAGGTCACGACCCCACAATAATAGAGACCAAGAATCAGACGACCTTCTATCAGCAAGTACTTTGGACAGTGGGAAGAAAAAACGTCATTTTAACAGGAATAAAACTAAAACCAGGCTCAGTGAGGGGAGGGAGACGAAACAGAAGACATGGTGTGGAAGAGAGCCAGACATTAATCAAACACAATGTGACTGAAAGGGGCTAACAGAAGAAGAAACAGTCAGCCAGCAGAGTCCCCCAGCAGCCTACACCTACTGCAGCAGACCTGAGGCAGGATTCAGGGTCACCTGATCCAGCCCTAACTATATGCTTTATTAAAAAGGAAAGCTTGAATCCTAATAGATAGTTTCTGCCTCCTGAATCCAAGCTGGGAGCTGGTCCCACAGAAGAGGGGCCTGAAAACTCAAAGTAAGCCAGCATTCTGAGCGTGCTCTGTTGGAGTCGGGCTATCTGGTCTGTAAGATAAGATGAAGCCTGATAATACAAAGGAGGAAGGATTTTGCTTCTGGATTCAACAGGAAGCCAACATATGATCTCAGATCGTAATCAGTCAGTAAAGTTAAATAACTTCAGATCACAGTTGGTCCAGTTCTCAGTGGTGTTCCTGACGGCTCCCTTGGATTTATTTATCTTTCACCTTTCGGTCACATTTTGGGAACTCTGGCATTCATTTTCATTCTCATGCCACTCTGCCTAACCTGACCTTTCCACCTTCTTTTGTCTCCGACTGCTTACGTGAGACTAAATTGTGGTTGTCTGCTAATTTTCTCAAGTTAAACAGAGGTTCTTCTGATAGGAACCCAAACTGTTCTGGATAAATGGGATCAATTCTCACTCTGCATTCCCAGTTCTCAAATCTGTCCTTCCACCCAGCTAAGAGATGATGTATCAATAATATGACTCAGTCTGCACATTTCCATCTACGTGATATTAGTCGGCTGCACCCTTCACAGCTTACAGTGTTCTTGAACATGCTCTGGTTACATCTCGCATTGATTATTGTAATTCTATCCCCTCTGTCCTACCACATGAATGTCTCCAAAGACTGGTCCAAAATGCAGCCCCTCATGTGATTACCAGAACCTTTCCACAGAACGTATTATTCCTGTCCTCTAACAGCTTTGCTTATTCAGCCTCTTACTTTCACATCTGTCTATAATCTCACACCTCCAAATCACTGATCTTCTCACATACACCTCTCCTTCCTGTACTCCGAGACCCTCCTCCTCTGTTACCTTTATTATACTATGTGAACTTTAGCAAGTTCAGCCGAGTGGCCCCTCGTCGTTGGATCTCTCAGCATTGATCCCTGTCTTTAACATACATCTTTTTAAGCTTGCCTATTCTTTTGATTTTAAATTTATGATGTATTGTCTTTTAATTCTGTGATGGGTTCAACTGGTATTTCATCCATACTGTGCTTTTGTTATTGTAAAGTGTTCTTGAGTGTTTTTCTAGTTAAAATTAGGAAATGGGCAGATTCTAAGCCTTTCAATAAGAGCCTGATTTTTTTTTTATTATTATCATTCCAGACTTGCAGACAAGCTTTGGGTAACAAGATGGTGATGAAATATCTCCATCATGTTTGATATGTTAGCTGTTCCTGCTGTGGAAAACTGCACAAAGTAATACATAGATATTTATTGAATGTTGAATTAGTTCTTAAGCCACATTAGATACAGTAGTTAGGTGGAAGATTGGAAACAGATTGCTGTATTTATAGTTTTTACATAATAAATTCGGGGTTTTCTCTGTTACAGGGTCTCCACCTTACAGTGTGCACGGCCCTGAGATGGCCATTGTTGTGATTTGGCACTATATAAACTGAATTCAACTGAATTTTCAGGCGAACATCAGTTTAACTGTTTGTGCCCGGTATTTTACATGTGCATGTGAGTTCAGAGGATGTAACATCATCATTATTATTCAGTATTTATGCCATCGTTTCAGGCAGCACAGTGGTTAGCACTCACAGCATGAAGGTGCTCGACTCCACCATCTTTTTGGGGCCTCCCTGTGTGGAGTTTGCATGTTCGTCCATGTTTGGGTGGGTTCTTTCTGGGGACTCTGGCTTAGTTGATGGATATGAAATAATTCAAATAACAAAAAAAGCTAACTGACGAATCAGAACACGTTTTCCTGCTGTTAGGGTTTGATTACAGCAAACACAGAAATGCTAAATTGCACTGTTACACTGGACTGTGTGACTAAAGGACCCGACGTGTACACAATGTTGCAGCGTTGGTGCCGTTTTATTTATAGTGCTCACTTGATCAGACTACTGGTGCAGTTTTCAGCTGTCTTGCTCCCAGCACAACTCTCTCCTCCAGTACCAGTGAACTCCCAAAATATAGGAAGAGCTCGATTAGCCAATCAGCCCCAGCTGTCCTGGCAGCCTCCCTGGCACTGCCCTCTGAACTCACTGCACCAACCTCCTCTGCAGTGGAGCCACAGACCGGCTCTCAGCTACTCTTTCTACAGTTTAATAAAGTTTCTGTTTACTGTCAAAGCCACCGTTGTTGTAGGTCAGACATGTTGTTGTGGGCAGCTGGGCACCACTGTAACACCTATCAGTTACCACCACACGCACAACAGCACACACACAGTTGTGAATTCTTTTTATTTACAGTGCTCGTTACTCTGCACACTGCCACTCTGCACATCCTTTGTCCTCTCGAGGTCCCAGCGTGCTACTAAATCAGGAAGGCAAGATTAAACAATTATTACCAGCTGTGCCGGCTTGCCTCCCCGAGCGCTGCCCCTGAAGCCAGACACCACCTCCCCCATGCCGCGGAGCCACAAACCACACCCGCTACAGTTATCTAATAAAATAAGCCCAATAACCAGGCTCTTGTTTTTCTTGTAGCATTAGTGTTATATCATTTTGATTTCCAAGCCCTACGCAAGATTGCAACCCTTCTGAAACCTGACAGGAGTCCAGGTTTACAGTGGCCCCCACTTTGTTTTTCTTTTCTTTTTTTAAGAAGTTTGATGTTTTAAGAAAAGGTTTTCTTGTGTATCTACAGAAGATGAAATGCAACCTTTGCTTTGATCTCACTGAAACACGACGACGTGGGAGGGCAGAGGTAGCCAAACTACACTGAACAAAAATATAAATGCAACACTTTTGTTTTTGCTCCCATTTTCCATGAGCTGAACTTAAAGATCTGAAACATTTTCTACAAACACAAAGAAGCCATGACTGTCAAATATTGTTCACAAATCTGTCTAAATCTGTGTTAGTGAGAACTTCTCGTTCGCCGAGATCATCCATCCCACCTCACAGGTGTGCTGATTGGACAGCATGAATATCGCACAGGTGTGCCTGAGACTGCCCACAATAAAAGCCCACTCTGAAATATGCAGTTTGATCACACAGCACAATGCTACAGATGTCGCAGCTTTTGAGGGAGCGTGCCATTGGCATGCTGACTGCACGAATGTCAACCAGAACTGTTGCCTGTGAAATGAACGTTCATTTCTCTGCCATAAGCCATCTTCAAAGGTGTTTCAGAGAATTTGGCAGTACATCAATCGGACTCACAATCGCAGACCACATGTAACCACACCAGTTCAGGACCTCCACATCCAGCATGTTCACCTCCAGGATGGTCGACCAGGTGGAGACCAGCCACCCAGACAGCAAACCGATTGTTGTTGCAGCTCAAGGTTCAAATAAAGAACCTTGAACCTTGAACCTTGAGCTGCAACAACAATCGGTTTGCATAACCAAAGAATTTCTGCAAAAACTGTCAGAAACCGTCTCAGGGAAGCTCATCTGCATGCTCGTGGTCCTCATCGGGGTCTGGACCTGACTGCAGTTTGTCACTTTAACCACGTTGAGTGAGCGAATGCTCTCATTTGATGGCGTTTGCCACGTTGGAGAGGTGTTCTGTTGACAGATGTTTTTACTGTGCAGGGCAGATGGCAGACAGCTTGTGGCGTTGTGTGGATGAGCAGTTTGCTGATGTCAGCATTGTGGATTGAGTGGCCCATGGTGGCGGTGGGGTTATCATTTCAAATCAAATCAAATCAAATCACTTTTATTGTCACATCACATGTGCAGGCACACTGGCACAGCACATGCGAGTGAAATTCTTGTGTGCGAGCCCCACAAGCAACAGAGATGTGCAAACACAACAACACAAACGAGCAAAATACAAGAATGGCCAACCTGAAACTAATAAATATATGTACAATATATAATAGTGTATGCATTTCTGGATGTGTATACTAAATATTTTCCTACGTGTGTGTGTGTGTGTGTGTGTGTGTGTGTGTGTGTGTGTATACACATTTTTACAAATTAAATAGTAAAAAAAAAAAAAAAAATAATAATAATAATAAAATATATAAAATATACAGAGTTGAATATGTGCAAAACAAGTGGCATTTATATACAGTATGGAGTGCATAATGTTGAAGTTCCAGTAGTGAAGCTGAGGTGTCTATGACGTGTTCAGCAGTCTGATGGCCTGATGGAAGAAGCTGTCTCTCAGTCTGCTGGTACGGGACCGGATGCTGCAGAACCTCCTTCCTGATGGAAGTAGTCTGAACAGTTTATGGCTGGGGTGACTGGAGTCCTTGATGATCCTCCCCGCTTTCCTCAGGCAGCGCTTCCTGTAGATGTCTTGGAGGGAGGGAAGCTCACCTCCAATTATCCGTTCAGAGCACCGCACTACTCGCTGGAGAGCTTTGCAGTTGTAGGCGGTGCTGTTGCCATACCAGGTGGTGATGCATCCAGTGAGGATGCTCTCAATGGCACAGTGATAGAAGGTCCTGAGGATGCGGGGGCTCATGCCGAATCTTTTCAGTCTCCTGAGAAAGAAGAGGCGCTGCTGCGCCTTCTTCACTGTTTTGTTTGTGTGTACTGACCACGTAAGATCCTCAGCCAGATGTACACCAAGGAACCGGAAGCTGCTCACTCTCTCCACAGCAGCGCCGTTGATGGTGATGGGGGTGTGTACTTCTCTGCACCTCCGGAAGTCCACTATCAACTCCTTTGTCATTTATCCATGACCATAAGCTCATGTTACAGCATGATAATGCATGACCCCATATTGCAAGGATCTGTACACAATTCCTTGGAAGTAGAAAACATCCCAGTTCTTGCATGGCCAGCATACTCACCAGACATGTTTGGGACGCTCGGCTCGGCGTATACGACAGCGTGTTCCAGTTCCTGCCAATATTCAGCAACTTTGCACAAGTATTGAAGAGGAGTGGACCAACAATCAACAACCTGATCAACTCTATGCCCAATGCACACCATTTGCCTCACACAGGCAACACATCTTCATTGGATGTGTTGCACTGTGTGAGCCAAATGGTGGCCACACCAGATACTGACTGGTTTTGCGACATCTGTAGCATTGTGCTTTGTGATCATACTGCATATTTCAGAGTGGGCTTTTATTGTGGGCAGTTTCAGGCACACCTGTGCAATATTCATGCTGTCCAATCAGCACCTTGACATGCCACACCTGTGAGGTGGGATGGATGATCTCGGCGAACGACAGATAACACAGATTTAGACAGATTTTTGAACTATATTTGACAGTCATGGCTCCTTTGTGTTTGTAGAAAATGTTTCAGATCTTTAAGTTCAGCTCATGGAAAATGGGAGCAAAAACCAAAGTGCTGCATTTATATTTTTGTTCAGTGTATTTATAAAGTGCACAGAGTTGTGCCAGGGGGGCGTTTTCTCCTCATCGTATGGACTCCAGTTTAATTATTATCCATTCCCTTTTCATGACACCATGTAGAATGATCTGTTCCAGTATGTGGAGTTTGCAGTGAAACTCTCTTATATGTTCTTTCTGTTGCACAGTTTGGTTTAGTTTGAATCTGACTGACTGGAGGCAGAATCTCACAGGCAAAGATTGTTTTTCAGTTTTCACGTTCAGAGCAGTGCAGAGTGTCAGGCTGGAGAAAAACCAACATCCCACATATGGTAAAACCGTTGTTAGGGTTTTTCTGCACTCTCTCCCTCCCTGTCTCTGTCTCTATCTTTCTGCCTAAGCTTCTGTTTTAATAGCTTGAATAGTGCAGTCTGTCAGCTACCATTTTTCCTGCCTGGTAACTCAATTTAAAAATGAATTGCTCCTTTAAATCCTCACACCACATCATTGTTAAACTTGGCACAACAATGTCTTATATTGCATGGGAGACTGAGGTTCCAGACACGTTGGTCCTCAGGCTGTGATATGTGCCACAGCACTGAAAGATATAAAGACAGATATGAGCAGATGGAGCCAGCGTTTTTGGTTGTTCTGTGTTAGCAGAGTTTTCCAGTCAGACTCTTCGGTGTTTTGATCTTGTTGTCCATCCCCAAAGCTACACTAAAAACTAAAGGAGGCTGAGCCTTTATTTTGGCGTCCCCGCTGTTTGGACATCTCTGCTTTCCAGTCTTCAGTCTGTGAGCTTAGTGGACTGTTTCAAAGAGCAGCTGAAGACACTTTTTAAACTGGCATTTGAGTAGTATTAGCTTGTATTGTATTGCTTATTTACTTTTCATTGTTTTCATATGATGTGGAGCACTTTGTGATCTGTAGCTTTAAAGGTGCAATAAAAATGAATTTTCTTACTTCTGAACCTTACTGTAATGTTAATGTTAGCTAATGATTCTCACTGAGTCACTCATTGTTAGTCTAAATATGTGTCCATTATACATTATACCTGCTCGCTTTTCCTGTTAGTGTTACGTGACTCCAACATTATTGACTGATGATAAGTGACTTACGTAAAATTCCAATTTATTATCTCTTATCTCTTATTCAGAACATTTCACAGCTACAGTAAGACTTTTTTGAGGTTATTGAGTTAAAAAATGTTGTTTAATGTGTAATTTTGATTTCTATCAAGATGACGCTCATAGACTGAAACTATTAAAAATATATAGGAGTGAGCACCGGGAGGTAAGAGAGGGCTGTCTCATGCTAGCCGACCACTGCCATCCAGCCTCTTGCTGGTACAGTCTCAGGATGAACTAAGAGCCAGGATTACAGCCCAGCGGGAAATAAGAGAGTGCTGTGCTCTAATTTTCATGGTAACCTGGCTTTCACACAACATGCAGCTGTGACATCAGAGCTACTGGGACACGCCCACCAGTCCTTTGTTCCTTTGCCCTCCAGCCATCCTTTGAGCGTCTTACAGTTTAACGTAGCCGAATCGACATATGGTTGCTGTGCTATCAGAGATGCTAGAATGGCGTAGATTATGTCACCAACGTGTGAACACACCTCCTAACCCTGCCTTACAGGTCAGATGTGGATCACAAGACCCCCAAATGTGTAAGTTCATATCTTTGGATATGCTCTCATCATAGATGACACAGTAGTCTTGGACTGAGACAGGTGAGAAAAAAAAACTTTTGATCTGTCTGCTATTGGTCGTCACGATGGAGTAATGTTTTGCCCGCCAGGCTAGAGAGTCGGTCACATGACCAAACTGTGGTGAAACCAATGACTGTAGAAATGATGGCCGACCTGGCTGCACTTCCTCCCGTTGAAAATTTAAATGAAACCAAAGTTCCTGCTTGAGGGAGCTGCGTTATACTGGCGCCCGCACACCTGCTGGGCGTAACCACGAACACACACCCCTGCCCTTTTTACGTAGTCCACTGCTCCAGTTTTGAGGATGTCGCTTTCATCGTCATTGCTATCACTAAATAAACAGACTGTTTCTGAGCATTGCCAGTTTAAACTGATTAACGTCCATCCCTATTATCTGTGGAGAGAGTTTGCCGTGTTTTTGGCCACTGTTTACGTTCACCTGCGAGTTAACACCACGGCACAACTCAGGAAATTCCAGAATGTCTTCAGCGCATTAGAGACGACTAATCCCGATCCTCTGGTGTCTGCTTATATAACACCTGCCATGTGCTCATCCTGTTATTACAGAGTGTATTCAAGCATTAAGAAAGACACTTGTTAACTAAGTCTGTTTACATATTTCTGCTTTACTTTGCAGTGACTCCATGCCTCTTCACCCCATCGCTTTGGGGAACGGCTCCAATCCACACAGGATAGATTTGAATCCACCTTAATGATACGAAAACATGAAAGTGGAAGAATTACGTCCCTATTTCTCCGTATCCAAACATCTGTCTTTGCTTGACTTTCCATTTTCCTCTGTACCACATCCTTTGGTTGGTAACATTGTACAAAGGAAGTGCAAGCTGTATAACACATTGGTTTTCATGACGCAGGGCTGTGGACTCCTGAAGGTTATTTTATAGCAAATGAGGCCCTCTTGGGTTACACTGTGGGAGTTGGGTGCTTCCTGGCCAAAGGTGCTGAGAAAAATCCATTTTCCTTGGACGTTTTGGGTAAAATCTCTTACATCTTTCTGTCTTTCACTGTGTGTGGAAGTTCTTTTGTACATATTTGTTCACATAAACGAGTCAATAACAGTTCATTGTGAGCCTTGTCAGTTTGGTTTTGTCTTTTTAAACTTCTCGTGTCCAGCAGATGTAGCAGCAGAATAATGGTCAGAGTATTGTGTCAAACCTGTCTACACAAAAACTTATTTGTGTCCAGAAGTTTAAATCTGGATCGATGAAAAGATCTTGCTCCCACTCTGTGGTTGGGAGGGAGATTGAATGATGAGTTGGGGGCACTGACATTTTAAAAAGTTGGCTGAGATTAAATCTCTCCTGAATTATGTATTTCATTTGTTTGTGTTTAAGAAACCTACTGAAATGAAATCAAGTTTCCATCTTGAATAACATTTTTATTCTTTTTTCGTACCATTTTTGCTTTTTCTTTCTCTGGCACATATCTGGATTGTCCAAATGGCTCTAAGTTTACAGTGAATCAGGGAAGATTTTCTGGTGGAAGAAATTCCCACCAGCCTGTCAGAGAGGTGTTTATATTAAGGCTTTAAAGCAGTTATGATCATTAATACTTGGGATTATGACAGGCAGATTAGAGATTTTTACTTTATCACAGAAAGCTTATTCTAGGTCCGGCCATGGGCTGTCGAGCAAACTTGATTAGATCCAATCTGAAACATCTATAAGAAGAGAAATAGTAGTAAAAATGTTCTAGACCTCCGTGTTTTGACTTTCGTGGAGTTTTTACACCTAATGGTGATGGTTTATTTTTCCATGATAATTTAGAGACGTTTGAGTCTTTTGAACTAGAAAGTGTTTTTTCTCCTGAATTATGTCATTTAACTCTAGTTTTAGTTTCTCGGGATGCTAATTATATGTTTGTGTGGTGAGGAAGGCCAGGCAGATTCAATTTTTTTTTCTAATTCTAATTTTTGCTTCATTTTTCTTATGAGAACAGTGAGATATTGTTTTGTCCCACGACACTACCTTTCCACCTTCCCAAAGAACACTTGGAGATATTACTGGCAGGTCATTGTTTTCTAAATACAATCCCCAGTTAACAGAGTTCTTGATTTTAAGTAAAGAGGTATTAAATCTCTGATGGGACTCACAGAGATAGACACTGGTGCACGATGGCTGAACTAACTACAAGTTTAGTCCAAGCGAGAATGTGAGTGGTGTGCTGGTGAAAGAAGGTGTAATCCCTGAGAGTGGGGTGACGTAAACACTGTTGTTTAATAATGTCTGTAGAGTGTCTGTTGCTTTGACTCACTGCTGCACTGAGCCTGTAAATTCCTGGATTAAATACCAGGTTGAGTCTCGTCCTGTTAAAAGCGAGGGTGTCATTTGCTTCACATAATACAATCTGATGGTTACTTCTGTTTTAATGTTTTCCTTACAGACTAGTTACACAGTAACATTTGCTCTGCGTCTTTATCATATTTTCTAGATTTTTTTTCTTGTCATTTTCACCAAAGCAGGTCATAGGTTTGTTGATTTCTATGTATTATTGTAGGACATATCCCTCACATAATAAACACTTTGAGGGAAGTGTAGCTGTGATTTGATTCAAATGTTCAGGGGTGTATGGGCTGTAGGGATTTCAGAAAAAGGTGCAAAAGAAATGGAGTCGTTTTACTGAGTTAGGCTGACAGACGTTCACTGTTTAGACAACTGCTGCAGAAAATCCTTTAAGCATGAAAGTGAATTAACAAAGCAGAAATGTAAAGATCTGTAAATGTGTAGTTGAGTGATCATTGGTTGGCTGTGAGGGTGATTACACAAACAGGCTTTTCACTTTGTTTCACCTTTGATGTCAGTGGGATTTAGTAACATAGACCAACATCTCCAACAGTACAGTTCATTAGGACCCCAGTTTGTAATGGTTTTAAATCTTGTTATAGCAACGAGTGCATGACACACCAGGTTACCGACCAGTGAAGCTGGTGAAAATAAAGGCAACCAGATGGTGGGAAAGAGCAAAGGAAGTGCCCAACAAAAAATGGCTGCTACTGTGTGGTTTGACGGGAAAAACAGTGGATCTACAGGGTATATCAGGAGTGGACGTGGGTTTTTGGATCTGGATATTTAGACAACTGAAACTGCACAGGCTATTCTTGGGTCAATATTCTGGGACAGAGAGTCATCATATTACTTGTTATCAAACAACAATAAACTGAGAATAAAGGGATTTTATTAAGGTAAAGTGTTGAATTATGCACATTTTCTCAAACTAAACACCAGGGCGCACGGGGCAATATTTGTAATGGTTTTAAATCTTATTATAGCAGCAAGTCTCAGTATTTTTGCGTAGTTACTTTAAGAACTTGAAAGACTTCCTTTTCAGTAAATGACTGAGTCTAATAAGACAAGGGAAAGGGAAACACCTGTGAATCTGAACGCTGGTGGGCAATATTAGATCGTTATTTCTGACCATAGCTAACCGCCACTGCTTTTACATAAGCATAAACAACAGGTGTTAGCAATAGTTGGGATTAAACCCAGCAGAGGACAAGGCTTGGAATATGATATCAATGCAGTCAAATAAATTCCACTTTTTGTGTGTGTGTGTGTGTTTGTTTATGACTGTAAACTTTGTTTCATGTTGTGCCCAGAGCTCGTTTGACGGGCGCCACTTCATGTGCTATATTTGAGCCCACTTCCCCAGGCCTTTCAAAGTGCCTTTGGATCAAGGTGCTCTACACTATGTCCCCTGGGTGAGTGGGTCCAGCCAACAGGATGTGATGGCAGGCCAGAATGCAACAAGAATCTTGCCTTCGTGTTTGCTTTCCACACCCTTAAATAGAGAGAGGGAGGTAAAGGGTAACCTTAAAAATGTGGAACACAATCGTAGGAATGACTGGAGCAGCCGTAATTTGACTTTATTACCCAGATCTCATATCATAATAGAAAATCCTCTAAATTTAAAGGGTCTGGGTGTTTACAGTATGCAACAGTTGGCTCTTTGTGGCCCTAAATGATGCAGTTTTAACTGAAGTTAACTTAAAACTAAAGAAAATATTAATCAAATATCATCTTATCAAATCGTAGGAATTCAAGTTATGAAATTTCATAAATCAACATTACATGATGTGATGTTGATTTATGAAATATCTCTAATTTTTAAAAAAATGTAAAATTATGTCTCTTAAAATACGTTATTCACTTAGCAAATAACAAATTAGCAACATTTATTCTGTCAGACCCCTGTAATAGGAGAAAGTCATAAAGCATTTACGTTATTCACTATTTAGTACAATGTTTAGTTTTAAATGTAGACCTGCTGACGGTGTTTGCTGTGATTTTAGTGAGCTGTCACTGTCTGTTCTGCATCCCTGAAAAGATGCAATTATTTTTCTGACGTAGTCCCTGTAATTAGATGAAGACACACACACAGGACTTTGTGAAAGCTGTGAGAATATAAAGCTGCCTGTGTGGACCAAACATTCAGTGTAAAATGAGAGTGGTGTACTGTGATGCCATGCGAAGGGTAGAGTAAGACTTTTTAAATTGCTGTAACGCCTTAGCTTTGGGGTGGCTACCAGTCTGCATGCTGTGTTGACACAATGGTAACAGAAAATAGTGGGGAACCTTTTAAACAACATCTTCTTATGCGAGCTTCAAACTGTAAACTGGTGTGACTTAATGTCATCATTTCCTCAACATAAACAGTATATTTTAGACCCTAAACTGTCTGTTTCCATTGTATTTAATTCGTATGGATTTGAATTTCACTGACAGCAGGCACCCAAGTATGGATGGAGTAGTCTGAGGAGCACATCGATTGAATAATAGTGAGGATTTGCATTTCACAGAGAGTTTTCCTCATCTTGCTGTGGCTCTCATGACGACGTCTTCAGTGACCCGTGTCTGGTTTTGGTCGTAACTTTCTGTTGAATGATCCCAGGCTCTTTCTACATAATTCGGTTTTTGTGAAAGGCCTGTTTTATGGCTGTTTGAAAGCTGACAGGCTGTGATGCGAGTTTATTAACTTGGCACAATCTGAAAGGGTTGAATTTTCGTAATAATTTTACCATGTGTGGACAATGAGAAATTCACTTGATGTTTGAGTATTTTATATTACATGCACTAGGTTTCCGTAAACAGGGTTAGAGACCCTAAAGAAATGCTATTTTTGACCAATCAATCTTATTTGCATTGCCAAAAGATTTTTTTATTTATCTATTGATTACCGATTGGTATAACTCATCCGCTTTGTTTAGAAGAAAACGGTGACGTGTGATCGGACCAAAATCTTCTGAATGTTTACATGAAGCATTTGATTTCTTGTTAATCTGGTTACTTGTGTACAGATTAAAGTGTTCATGTGCCACTGCTGTAACTAGACAGAAAACAACTCAATAATTGGCGTCTTGTGGTGTTGAAAAGTGACAAGAAGTTATGTTTGATTACCTCATAGAAAAATCAGTTACATTATTTTGGAGTTTTTAACAAGCATTTGTTTCATTTTATGTCAGAAACATGCCAGACAATAAAAAGTGTAACTAAAAGCCTGGTTCCTACTGTTGTGGTGAACTACGTAGAGCCTGTGATGTAGCCTACACAAGGAGCTAATGCCATTGTCACCATGTATACCTTAGCGTGTGAACAGTGACATTTAGTCACATCTTGTATGCATGCTGAGGATTATGGCACAGATTTAACACTGAAGTGTGAATCCACTGCAGAAAGATATTTTTACTCGAGTTACCTTGAGTCTTCCATGAAAAATGCATTGTTGCTCCACTGCTCATACTCAACTCTAAGAAACGTATTTTGGTTGCACACCATTGTTGGGTTAACTGGAATCTTTGTCATGGTTGCATAAAAACTTAGCACTCTCTCTTTCTCCCTCTGTCTTGCAGGACCTCCAGTAAGTACACCAGATGCTGTGTGACCTCCACATGATGAAGTGACTCAAAGTGATTATTTTTACATTTTGGTGACAAGTAGATGAAACGGACAATCCCCTGGAACACATCTGCTGACAGTAAAGCTTGACTGGATACGGTGGTAATCTGTAGTTTCATTGTGTAACTTCTGCCTGTCCACATACTTTAACAGTACTGATGATAAAGGAGCTTAGACCTGTGGCCCTTGGCAGGTCTGTGCAGGAAAAGCTGAATGCAGGCAAATAGTTGAAACTGAAACTTTGATTAAAAGGAAAACTCGTATGTTTTAGATAAAGAAGTATTTTAGCACCCACAGAGAAATTAGAGCTTTACAAAGTCATGAAAAACATGACTCCAAACAAGGAAAGAAGACTGAAATATTGCAAAACCACAACAAAGGAAATGTATAACACAATTAGCCACCGGCATAGGTTCCAGTACCAACATGACTTTGAACCGGATAAGCAGATAAGATGGATGGATGTAATAATTACTGCTTCCAGCTTTAGCAACATCTTCAGCTACTTCTGTTGATGTTACTTTCCCCCACTGTTCATACATTCAGTAGCTTTCACTGCAGAGAACTGAAGCATAAACTGCACATGAGGTTAGTTTAGTGTCAAACGGTGAGACACCAAACAGAAGACAGTAATCGATTTCATGAGTTTTATTGTAAACACAAGAGTAACAATGAAAAGGTGGGGGGGGGGGGGGGGGGTGTAGACTGGGACGTGGGCATGATGTGCAGGATCACTGACTTTAGACACTTCAACAGAGAGTAGTTAGATTTTGGGATGAAGAGTGAGAACCAGAGGAATATTGGAGTTAATGGCTTAATTGTAAGGCATTAACACCGCTGATTATTGATCGGTGAACACAGAAGAGCTACCTCGTCAGGACTCTGCAGTCTATTTACACCTACAGGCCAGTGGACACTCTTTCAATGATGAGGATGTAACATCCTGGACAGGGAGGAACGCTGGTTTGGAGTCAAGGAGGCCGTTTACGTGAAAAGGGAAAGACAATCTCTAAATGGAGGAGGGGCCTAAGGGTCCATCTGTCACCATCTTACAATGCTGTGATTGCAGCCATTGCCCAACTCTCTGTCAATGGTACTCATGACCATTGATCAGTGGTCATGGCAATTTGAATATTAATGATCAAGGAACTGACCTCACAGCCCATTGTTCAATTAGTGGGCTGGTTTCAGTCCTTATGCAAATGTCCTGTTTATAAGGTTGGCAACCTGCAGAAGTCACTTAGATGGGTGACAAAATGCTACGTCCAGATGAACAGAATCACTGTTATTGGGATTTCCTTACCTGGATGATTGAGCATGCATCAAAACATACTAATAGGAAGGTTGGCTGCTCCCGTCTGCAAGCATTCATGTGCAAGATACTGAACCTTGAGTTGTTGCCAATGGATTCAATTGTTAATACAGTCCTGGTCAAAAGTTCAAGATCAGTTGAAAAATGATTCATATTTTTAATGTTTGGATCTTAACAAGGTTCCAAGTAGAACTTCAACATGCAACAAGAAGAAATGGGAGTGAAACAGGCTGTTTTACAGCAGATCAAAAGTTTAGGACCACATGCTTTAAAAGGCCAAATCTGTGCAAGAATGTGGATTTGTTGTCATTTTCTGTCAGGTAGTCACACTATCATGACGTTCTGATGGCAAACAAATGTTCCCTTTTTGAATGTCGGGTTGTTGAACTGCAAAAGCAGGGTCTCTCTCAGCGCACCATCGCTGCTGAGATGGGAAGTAAGACAGTCATTTGGAATTTCTTAAATGATCCTGAGGGTTATGGAACAAAAAAGTCAAGAGGAAGACCCAAAAAAATCTCACCAGCACAGAGCCGAGGATCCAACTGGCTCTCCGTCAAGACACTGGACAATCCTCAACCCAAATTAAGGGCGTTTCTGGTGCCAACTGCGGCCCATAACTATCAGATGGCATCTGAGACTTGAAGGGCCTCAAAAACAAAAAACGTCTTCAAAGGCCTCGTCTCCTTGAACGCTGCAGAACTCACCATTTGGACTTTGTAAGAGAGCACCAAACATGGGACATTGAAAGGTAGAAGAAAGTTTTATTGTCTAATGAGAACAAATGTAACCTTGATGGTTCTGATGGCTTCCAACGTTACTGGCATGACAAGCAGATCCCATCTGAGATGTTCTCTATGCTCCACAGTGGAGGGGATGCCATAATTTCCTTCAGTTGAGCAATAGAGCTTCAGGAGGTGCAGGGGCATCAAGTAGCTGCTGGCTATGTCCAGATGTTGCAAAGAGCATCACTCATGACTGAGGGCCCTCATCTGTGTGGTAACGACTGGTTTTATCAACATGACAACGCTACAGCATGCAATGCAGCGACGAGGGCTCAGACCTCTACATTTGAAAAACCACACAGTCACAAGACTCAGCAGTCCATCTGCATCTAAAGGACAAAGGTCACTCTTTGAAAATGCCAGTGTTCACAATTTGGACAGAGAAGACAGATGGTTTGAAAGAGGAGTGAAAGAAGTCATCTATGTCCACTGTGAACGATCATCTTTGAACAGAGGGCGGGGCTTACGACACCAGCCGCCTGCCATCTATAATCTAATTTTTAGATCCTTTCGCAGATGCCTTAGCGTCCACTCAGATCTTGTGTCTGCTGATCTCAAAAATTCAAATGATAGGGTGAGGCAAGGTCTCACAATGGTTTCACCTGAAACCTCTGCTAATAATACTCCACACCCTTTTCACATCTTGGCTCATGTGATAAAGCACATGATCAATAGTGGGTCAACAACCCTGATTAGGGCCAACTCCCACTAAGGCTAATAATCTGGGGCTGACCATCATTTGGTTTTAGAACTGAAGAAGCTTCTCGGATAAGAGTTGAAATGTCTTCAAGAAACTTAAAGAAGTCCAGTTGCTTTCTTTCCAAGTTCCTTAGATCACTATGACCTGGATGACTGAGAACCTTCACAGACATCCTTAACCAACCAATCCTCATACACTCTCGACAATATCTGTATCAGCTTCCTCATAAGAAAAATGAAAGGACTTTAGTATTGTATCATTTCAGTTTGGTCATTTCATGATTAGTATTGTTCTGTTCAACCCTGTTGATTTTGGACTAGCTACAGATTGTTTTGGTTCTGACTCTTTAATGGTGTTTTTCCACATTAATTGTGTTTTATAGCACTTTTAATGACACTCTCTAAACTCACAGTGGTTGGATAATAATACTCTGAAGGCCCTAATGGGACTAATGGCTTTTTAAGAAAAAGCATGTTTCATGCCCCAATATTTAAGGAACCCAGGAGAGACTTGTAGTGGTATACAGTGTTCCCTCATTTATTGTGGGAGTTACGTTCTAAAAATAACCCGTGACAGGGGAAATCTGCGAAGTAGCCAACTTTATTTTTTACAATTATTATAGATGTTTTAAGGCTGTAAAACCCCTCACTACAGGCAAAAACATTTTCACACTTTTATCTCTTGTTTAAACACTCTAAAAGTTGAAACCTTTGTAGAAAAGTCCAGTATTATAGGATGAAAGCAAAGATCCAAATCTTTGCTGGTGGAGGCAGCTACAGGTGTAGCCACAGCTGCCCTGGGGCAGACTGACAGAGGCGAGGCTGCCATATCGCACCATCGGCCCCTCTGGCCAACACCAGTAGGCGGCAGGTGAAGTGTCTTGCCCAAGGACACAACAACCAAGACAGACAGAGCTGGGGATCAAACCGGCGATAGCTGATGATAGATGATACTTTTTGCTCTCAATATTTAAGCCAATTAAAATTCCTAATGCAAACTGGTCTTTCAAATCAATTATCAAATCCAACAAGTGTTCTTCCATCCAGAGTTACTAATGTTAGGGGAACAGCGTCTCCTGTCCTCTTGTTTGTCACACAGAAAAAATGTTCCACTTTTGACTTCCAGCTAATTTGTTTTGTATTCTTTCTTTATTGGAGTTCAAAAGCCTTGATTTGAGTTCCGTTCCCTTTGTGAAAGCAAAACACACTTGACTTTTTAAAAATTTGCTCCCTCTTGTTCTTAGTCCCAGCCCATAAATAAAAGCCATTGTATTCTAGTTCCTTGTGATTTGTTTATAATGGAAGTCACTATGCTGGAAACCTCCATTGTAGCTTGGATTAGCTGAATAACAAGATGAGCAAGGGCAGTTAAGGAGATCTCAGAGGGCTTTGTTTTGCAGAAGCATGGAAACTACAAGTTCTTCCAAAAACAACCCTTGCATGAGGCTATGTGGTGAAAACTGTTGTTTTACATTAAAACTTATGTTCAAACAGTTAAACTTTTTTTTTTAATTCATTGAATGTTGTGATGTTAGTGCATCAGCAGGATACTTTGTGCTGTCAGTGAACAGGCCAAAATAAACGATTCCCTTGCCGTAAGGTAGTAAACAGCCCCTCCAGTCATTACTACTGATTTTATTCTGGCCTGATTAAGTGCAGGTGTCTTTCATTATGTTAATTTTGTCTGTAAAATGTACTCTTCTTGTCATACTAATTTTGTCTCGTGCTTTTTTCAGGGTCCTCCTGGACGAGCAGGCTTTCCGGTAACTTGTTTTAACCTGTCTCTTTGTGTGTCCTCATGCATAGTATTGATGTGCGAGTGGTGGAGTATTAACATCTCAGCTGCTAGTTCAGAATGAAATGTGCAAATTACTACTTGTTGTTGCTTGTTGATTTTGTCACAGTTTAATGAAACTTTAATGAAAATCAAGATAATAACACACCGTTATCTTAATAGTCTTTAAATAGTCTTTAAAGGACTGTTTCCCAGAAATCAGGATTTGAAAAGGTTAGACTACCAACTTGTGCACATCCTTACAGAACCTGGAATACAAATACACCAGTATAGATGTACTATTGCAGTGAACTTTGCAGTTTTTATCACTTATATGATGAAAAGTTTCAGAGATGTCAGTACAGCAGTTGAATAGCACACACACCCTAACAGTATCCATTTGTAACACTGTGTGCTGTGATTGCGCACCTGTCCAGCTCTTGGTCTTTTTGATTAAAACGTCCATTCTCCAGCGCAAAGCTTACTTTTAATGTGTCATACACATATGGAAGTATGTACATGCAAGCATGTGTTTTCTGTTAGTATATATGCAAGTGTGAGTGTGTATGTAGCTGACTAGGAAAGGCAGAAACAGGGTGTACATGACCGTTGCAGCAATCACATTTCCCTCTTTGCAAAAAATGAATTCAGAATCAGAAATGGTAAATGGCCTGTATTTATATAGCGCTTTACTAGTCCCTAAGGACCCCAAAGCGCTTTACATATCCAGTCATCCACCCATTCACACACTGGTGATGGCAAGCTACATTGTAGCCACAGCCACCCTGGGACGCACTGACAGAGGCGAGGCTGCCGGACACTGGCGCCCTCTGACCACCACCAGTAGGCAACGGGTGAAGTGTCTTGCCCAAGGACACAACGACCGAGACTGTCCGAGCCGGGGCTCGAACCGACAACCTTCCGATTACAAGGCGAACTCCCAACTCTTGAGCCACGATCGGCGAAAGGGTTTTATTGCCAAATGTTGAGCAGGTTTACAACATTAGGAAAGTGCTGCGGTGCTTCAGTGCAAACATACTGTCATAAATTACACTTAAATAGACATGAAAATAAAAATAAGAATAAGATAAGAATAAAAATTAAGAATAAGAATTGGATGAGATTTTACCAAACACCCAATTCACCTCACTTTACTATAATGAATGTTGTACTCTGTGGTTCCAGCAAATAATCATGTTGGGCACTTTAAAGACTCCAGGTCCAGATTAAACTAAATGCAGTTTTGGCGGTGCCAGATTCTCCCCAAAGCCCTGGTTTAAATCGGGACCTTGAACAGGAATTATTAACAAGCATTATTGCATTGAATAGTTGCAGAATCATGCTGTCAGCTCACAACTAAGTCAGAGAAACATTTTTTTTTTTTTGTTAAAGTTTGGTAAATTAAAAAACCCCAAACACCTAGGTTAGACTGCAAAAGGCAACAGTGTGTCTTTATGTCATTGGATGAACATTTAGTAAATATAAACTACACTATGGTAAATGGTAAATGGACTGGTTCTTATATAGCGCTTTTCCACTCTTCTGAGCACTCAAAGCGCTTTACACAACTTGTGCATTCACCCATTCACACAACTATCATCTTGGAACAATCAGACTTTATACTATACACATGTAAAAATAGATTTAGGAATCAAAGCCCTGATCTGAAGCTAAAACCTGGCTAATCACCCAATCATGACTTCCTATCTCAGGTGGTTTTCAACCCGCTGCCCTTACCGTAACACTGTCTGGAGATATAAGATGGAAAAGTGTAACAAAGTAACAGGGCTACTAATAACTTTCTTCTAATGACATAAGAAATTACTGCAACTTTCTTCCATCATCTTTCATCTTGAACTTTGCAGTGTTGAATGAGGCATGATTATTTGATAATTATGTGATTGTTTTTCACAGTGATCTTCTTTCTGCTCCCATAATTTGGGCATGGCATGTTGAATTGGTTATTCTGAATA
Organism: Copadichromis virginalis; assembly: GCF_057382275.1. Taxonomy (NCBI): domain Eukaryota; kingdom Metazoa; phylum Chordata; class Actinopteri; order Cichliformes; family Cichlidae; genus Copadichromis; species Copadichromis virginalis. The sequence continues at coordinate 254,108 of NC_140630.1, read as the reverse complement.
ACAAAAATGATCATCTTCCTTAAAGGAATACCATGACATTAAAAACTTTAAAAGCTTTTGTAGCAGTAATGCTAGCTGTGTTTCCATACGACTCCTGGCTACTAACTGATGTCAGAACAAAGCATTTAAGCTCTTTTAAATTTGTTATTCTCTTTTCTAGTTTTGGCTTCCATTAGGATATAAATGTGCTAACATTCGTCTCACTAACATGAACCAACCGTTGTTTCTATAACGCATCAGTGAAAAAATGAGATTAGCATAGTTCCTTGCAAATGAGAGAGTTGCAGAGACGATAAGTCTGAATGCCATGGTATCCCTATAGAACATCTGATTGACTCCTGTTCCTTCTTAATTTGCATTGGACATTAGGGTGGCAAAGGAAGTATGGGAATTCCTGGGAGAATGGTGAGTGAATTGGGTTCATGCATCACCAGCACTAGTGATAGTTACATTCAAAAGCTCTTACAACACAAATGCAAAAGGATTAATGTTACAGGATTAGATTACAGTTATTTTGAACAGTATGCATTAATACGGAAGTAAATGATCAGTACTGTGATAACAAAGTTTTCTTGAAGTTCCTTTGCTAGCATTTTGAATTACAAGCCACCCAGGGTGGAAGAAACATTAAAATCCTTTGTCTAAATAGGAGTACTGATAGCGTAATGAAAACACACTAACTTAACTCCGTGCTGCCTTGAGCTTGGCCTCTAGTCTCCTTCTCCATGGAGGGTACGGCTCCTTGCGGCTGTTTGTCTTATAGCTAAGCATCTCAGTCATCACTGCTGTCGTGGTGTTGATTAGCTGTTTGGTTACCATAATAGTCGAAGGAGGGATTTTCCGTAATGCTGCATTCACATCTTTGAGGAAACGTTCAGAGGGGACTTCATGTAGTCTTGGTAATCAACCATGGAAGGTCCAGGTTTCAAGCTCAGCCATGATCCCATCTCTCAGATTAGCTGCTCATGCATTCGCACTGAGTTTGGTACCCAATCTTAGAGTGTGGGGATGATGATATCTCCCCCTGACCTCAGGTTCTGCCTCCCTGTTGCTGTTTTACCTCATCAATTTCAAGTTGTGATAGCAGTTGTTTCTTCCAGATGTTGGAACACTGAGAAACTAGTTTTGCCATTAGTCGAGACGTTGGGTGTGGAGAATTCCATAGTAAAGTAAAACTTTATTTATATAGCACCTTTCAAGATAAAAATCACAAAGTGCTTCACAGAAGCTAAAACCTAAAAATAAAAATCAACCAAAAGCAAGTTTAAAAAGATGAGTTTTTAGCTGTTTTTTAAAAGCGACCACTGAGTCCACACATCTCAGGCTCAAAGGGAGAGAGTTCCACAATCTGGGGGCCACAGTTACAAAAGCTTTGTCGCCTTTTGTTTTCAGCCACGTGTGCTGGACAGCAAGCAAGCCCTGGTCACATGACCTCAGGGACCTGCTGGGAATGTATGGATGTAAAAGTTCACTTATATATGTTGGTGCTTGTCCATGCAGAGCCCTGAAAGTCAAGGTCAAAACCTTAAACTGGATTCTGAATTTAACTGGGAGCCAGTGCAGCTGAATCAGCAGGGGTGTGACATGGGAAAACTTGGAGGACTTGGTCAGAAGCTTTGCAGCAGCATTCTGAACAACTTGCAGACGCTCCAAAGAGGCTTTACATAAACAAGTAAACAAAGAATTACAATAGTCCAGACGAGATGAAACAAATGCATGAATGACAATTTCTAATTCGGAGCGCGATACAATGGGACTCAGCTTAGCAATGTTTCTCAAGTGAGAAAAACAGGAGCGAACCAGAGATTTTACATGGGCATCCAAAGTCAGAGCTGAGTCAATACTAACACCAAGGCTCCTGATAGACGGTTTTGCAAACGTAGCAAGTGGACCCAAGTTTTCCATAACACTAGGTACATAGGTCCCATATCCTCTGCATGTAACCCCTTCTGCTTAGATTGCTTGCGTGATAGCTTTCCAACAGCCCTGTGTTCTTGCACCGCATTATTGGAAAACTGTGCAGAAAATATCAAAAGTAAAAATAATTATTATGCAGAAAACTGTTTCCCATCATTGTTAGCTGGATTCACTTTACAGCATATATTTAAGGTTGAACTCATTCTGTTTAATGGTCACCATCATATTCTATAAATGGTGTGGTGGGTGTTCTGTGACGACCACATATCTATGAAAAGTTGTTCGTAAGATCAGAAACACAGGTCTGCATCCTGATTTTTCAAAAAGTCAATTAAAAGTAAGATAAATCAATCAGCTGAATTAAAATGGTTGAATAGTGTGTGACAGAGTTAACAGGGGGATTAAAATATGAGTAAAAAAGTGAAAGTGGCGTGTTGGCAAACAGCTGGTTAAGCCCATCACATTCATTCATTCTCATAGATGCTAATCTGACCCTGCACCTGCTCAACTTGCATAAGTTATTAGACTTTTATTAGAATGGTCAGAGTTGCTGTCCCCTCTCCATCATGGTCAAAAGTTTACTTGCTTATATAATAAAGGAGTTAAATAACTTTTTCACGCTCCATCCTCTCTTTATCACACATGTTGGCCAAGGTAATTAACAAGAGGACACTCATCGGTTACAAAGCTAAATCACCGAAGCTGGTTTGCTTCCTAATGCTAGCTGTGTTTCCATACGACTCCTGGCTACTAACTGATGTCAGAACAGTGAAAGCAGACCACTGTGTTCTCCCCTCATGTCACCATTAAAGGCCAGAGGTTTATCCACATTTGCAAACCACCAGAAACCAACTGCTGGTCTCTCAGCTTGCCCAGCTCCAGTCGCTGTTAACGGGAGATGGACAAACCATCAGCGACAGAGACAACTACACTTTGCTATGAGATGAAATAAGCTTTCAGTGCAAATTATAACTTAATACACAATAATATAATAGTATAACTTAGTAGAAAAGTAGCATAGTAGCAGCAATACTATAATGTAGCAGAAATGATATGATTTAGCAGAAATACTACATGATAGTAGCCAACAGCAGCCTCAAGGCAGTAATGTAAAGGATGGATGCACATATTAATTGACAGGAGTTTTATGACAGCGCTGTCTGAGATTGTTTATTTGTAGATTTGACAGGGAAAGCAGACAGTGATGGAATGTATTACATTACTTTGAATGCAAGCTGTGCAATCACTTCACCCTGGAAAACAATACAAAATGGAAAAAACTAAGTGTATACACACACACACACACACACAAAATACAACAGCCCGTTATTGTCGTAGTACATGAACAATGAAATTATTGTGGGTGCTTCATACCAACTGTGCCAGAATAAGATATAAATAGTTGATATAAACAGTTGGAATAATTAGCAAACAGGAGTAATATATACAGTCAATGGGGATAAATGCAAAACAAGACAAATTCATGCAGAAATAAGAGAAAGGCCTGTTTGTGAGTTTGGAGGTGTGGGACCTCCAAACTCACAAACCCGAGGGCAGCGGGTCAAACAGGTGGTGGGCGCGGTGTAGTGCTCACCTATGATGCTCCTGTTTTCCTGAGAGAGGAGCTGGCGATGGCTTCCAGGGGTGGAAGAGGGCAGACAGTGATTTTGGGGCAGTGTTAATTACCCTTCCTGTTCTCAGGAAAGCCATATATATCACCTTCCTCCATTTGATTTACATATACAGTAGTTCCCTTTAGCTCTTTCACCATCACCACCTCCGTCACTAGTCCTAAAGATGCTGCATGTCCCGAGCCCTCTCCATGTATCTAACACTGGTTCCTCTCCCTCTCTCTCTCTCTCGCTCTCTCTCTCCCTTCTTGTGTCTCTCCCCCCTCTACACACCTACTTGCATGTGACTGTGTCTGCTGTGTCTGATCCCAGGGCTTAAAAGGACACGCAGGGGAGAAGGTAAGTTTAGGAACACATGCCATTAGATGGTCCATATACAAATGTAGTTATTTAGCACAGTTAAAAAAATAACTTGATTAAACTTTAACTAAATGTTGGAGCTTAATCCTGAAATTCTATTTTTACTTTTGACTTCTTTGACTTTGCTCATCTGTGATTAACACGGCCCGATTGCAGTGAAATATAAATAGACTTGGCTAAGGTGTGACTCAATGGGTGGTGGAAGTAGTGGTTAGAGGTGCATAACTGTGCACTTCATTGTATGAACAGGGATGGGATTTGGATCTCTATTTTTCAACAGCATGTGGGTCTGTAAATGGTTTCCCACCCCAGTTAGGTCACCTGAAGTCTTTACACTCTGAAACACCAAAGTAACAATTTGTTACGCAGGCATCTGAAAAGTCTAATTTAAGACTCCTAAGTCTGTCCCCCAACTGGGGAGACCTTTACACAGGCAACGGCAGAGTACATGACAAAATTCTAGGGTGCTAAATTAGCTCACTTGGTAGAACAGGTGATCCGTGTCCACGAGGGTCAATGCAGCAGTCTGAGTTTGTTCTCTGCTCCTGAATGCTGTATTCTGTACTATGATGGACACTACACAATTTATTTAAAATGCTGTTCACTCAGCAGAAGTAGAAGATTTAATAGTTATTACCCAAAATATTTCTATTATTATGTTATTTATATTATATTGGAGAAGAGAAGAACAAATGCCAGACTGGTGACCATTATTCCAACTGCTATAAGTCTGTAGGGTTAAACACACATTAAACACACAGTCTCTAAAGAGGGAGAGTGTCAACAAGCAAAATCTTCCAATCTGTCAGATGCATATACAAATACAGATTTGTTCTCATCACTCTGAATTCTTGGCTGAAATGTGTAACAAAGGGGAAAAGCAACAACACATACCAGAGAGTCAAATGTGGTTGTTAGCCAATACATTTTTTAAATAGTCAGTCATTAAAATATAATTTTAGCCTTGGATTGCCTTACAAAAATTGTAACCTGATCATCAGGATCCATAAAGTGCGGAGGAGCAGACAATGTGGCTACTTTATGGATCACAGTGCAAAATATTTATCTTTGTAGGCTGAGAATATGCTTCAGTAGGTAATGATCTGTGTTTCGTCTCTTCCCGTAGCTGTCAGGACAAACAGAATGAAGGAATACCAAAATTATACATGCAGACATTACTGCATGTAATCTCTTAAAGCCACAGCTGATGGAAAGTGATCTTTGTGGGATTAAAAAAAAGTTTATTTAGGATGAAATAAGATCCATATTCTATGTGTCTGCTTGTGAACAACAATTGGTTTTGTTTTCTCCGAGTGGGTCCTGGTTTTGGTTGAAATTCAAACCCTAACCTGTGACTTCTCATCTGTACAAATGAAATTCTCTGACTTACCAAAGCGGGAGCACACCAAGGAAGCAACAGACAACAACCTCAAATTAAACGAACCCTCTTTTTCAATCATTACTTTTACCTTCTGGTAAAACGTGAAGTACCCTCTGAAGATTTACTAGAAGATGTAAACACAGCACTAAGGACGATACCAACTGCGACCATCCAATCAGCTAATCAACACCACGGTAGCAGTGGTCTGTAAGATGCTTGGTTACAAGATGAAAAGCCACATGGAGCTGTTTCCTCCATGGAGAAGGAGACTAGAGGCCAAGATCAAGGTAGCATGGAGAGAAGTTAGCAAACTTTTGAAGCTACAGAAAGGTGTAATAAAGAAAAGGTACCTAAGAAGTACAGAGTCCTTGGAAACTGCCAAGGAAAGACTCACAGCCTTGTCCAGCCACTTGAAGAGGTACACTAGAGAGCTAGAAGGCAGGGGGAGAAACCAGGTCGACTCCACAGAACAATCTAAGGTGTACTCTCAGTGGCAGGGAACAATATGAGAACAGCACCACCAAGGCTGGAGACGGAGCAATACTGGAAGAGCATATGGGAGAAGGACCCAATCTATAACGACAATCCACAGTGGCTAGTGAATCTAAGAGACCACAGTAAACTCCCTGAATAGTCCAGTAGGGAGCACAGTGGCAGACATCCAAGAAAGGGTATGAAAAGTTGGACAGCATTAGACCCTGACATGATTCATGACTACTGGCTGAAGAAGCTGACGGTACTCCATGAGCCACTGGGAGCACAAATGAACCAGCTGCTAGTTTATGAGAGACACGCAGAAGGGACCAGTTCCATCCAACTCCCGACCAATAACCTGCCTATGAACTGCACAAGATCCACAGGACAATAAGAGCCTTCATCAGTAATGCAATGGGGATTCGGTGAACAACACTAGAGGTAGGGCTGGCCCAAAATTCATATCTCGATATTCCTTAGCTGGATGGTGATATACGATATATATCTCAATATTTTTTAAAACCATAAAGTAAGAACAAAAAGAGAGTTTTTAGTCAAAGCTGTGTCCCAGATCTCACACAGGCACTTTTATTAACGTACAGCGTAGATGTAAATAAAAAGAATTACTCGGAAATAAATTATCATTTTTTATTAAATAATAATGCTCCATAAATAAAATAAAACAATGTTGTTTTTGTGCATAACAAACTGCTCACAATTGTGCAGTCAAGATGTAAACTAAAAAGACACTGAGCATAATAACAAAGACAGATTTGCAGCTGCTCTGTTCCCAAGTTCTACTGTGTGACTGAGTTTGAAATCCTCTTTGTAACCATGTCTCTTAATAAGTGCCATATGTGGTCCTTACGCACACAATACGGTAATATTACATTGAAGCCCATGCGTATCACTCCGCGAGGCTCCTGACTACGGTAGCCGTAATGCTCCAACAATCCATCAAGCGGTGCGGCTTTGTAGCTTAGCAAAGTCGTCCAAAAACATTTTTTGACAGATTGCTGAGCGCCGTGTACCACAGAAAATCGGTTCGCGGTCAGTAAGCACAACCAGAATTCATACATAAGGTGCACCGTCGAGTTTTGAGACAATGAAAGGATTTTAGATGGCGTCAACATGTTAGCCCAGTTAGCTCGTTAACCCGTTGACGCCGTCCAGCCCCACGCACGGGGTGATCCGCGGTAACTCGTTAACGGAGATTTGCCGTGTTAATGCAGTTATGGCGTTAACATCATTTTAACGAGATCACTGCTACCAGCACTAAAATAGCAATGTCCAAATGTTTAGTTTTTACCGACCAGCTCCTCTTTGATAGTTGGCGTGTCCATCTTGTCGTTGCCTGCAGGTGAAGCGATGGGCGAGGGGAAGTTGTGTTCAGTGAAGGAGAGAGGCGAGGCAGAGTAACGTTGCGTAGAGACAAAAGTGGACGAAAGAGAGGCATTATAACGTAACATAGACTATATCGATATAAACGATATTGTCACATCTCATATCTCGTATAAAAATATATCGATGTATTTAAAAACTCAATATGTTGCCCAGTCCTAACTAGAGGCCAACACCACAAGTAAACATCAATTGAGGGATCTACCAAGGAGATGCTCTGTCTCCACTGCTGTTCTGCATAGACATGGACCCCTTTGGTGAGATCATTGATAAGACTGGCTACGGATACCAACTATGGAATGGAGCAGTTGTCATACATTAAGCTGTTTGCCAAGAGTGAACAAGACATCGATTCACTGATCCACACCACCAGGATGTACAGCAGCGACATCGGAATGTCGTTCGGACTGGAGAAGTGTAGACAGATGGTAACGAAAAGAGGGAAGGGGATTGCACTACCAGAAGGCAATACTGCAGACATAGAGGACAGCTACAACTACCTGGGAATGACACAGGCAAATGGCAACCATGAAGAGGTCACTAGAAAAGCTGTAACCACCAAGTACCTGCAGAGGCAAGTCCTGAGGAGTCAGCTGAATGGTAAGAACAAGATCCGGGCTATCAACACCTACGCCCTGCCCGTGATCAGGTACCCTGCTGGGACAATAAGCTGGCTAAAGGAGGAGATAGAAGCCACTGACATCAAGACCCTCGTCTTGATTCTTCTATCTCCTCCTGACCATACGTAGAGAGTTTCACCCAAAATCCAGCACCCTGAGGCTGTACGCTAAGTGAAAGGAAGGAGGCCGGGGCCTAGTGAGCGTCAGAGCCACTGTCCAGGATGAGACAACAAACATCCATGAGTATATCAGGAAGACTGCCCCGGCTAACTGCGTGCTCAGTGAATACCTCAGGCAGCACAAACCCGAGGAAGAGGAGGCGCCTCTCTGCCATGGAAGGACAGGCCCCTGCATGGTATGTACCACCGGCAGATAGAGGAGGTGGCTGACATCCAGAAATCCTACCAGTGGCTGGATTGAAAGACAGCACGGAAGCACTAATCATGGCAGCACAGGAACAAGCTCTGAGCACAAGATCCATAGAGGCTGGGGTCTATCACACCAGGCAGGACCCCAGGTGCAGGCTGTGTAAAGATGCTCCTGAGACAATCCAGCACATAACAGCAGGGTGTAAGATGCTAGCAGGCAGGGCATACATGGAACGCCATAACCAAGTGGCCGGCATAGTGTACAGGAACATCTGTGCCGAGTGTGGCCTGGAAGTCCTGAGGTCAAAATGGGAGACGCCCCCAAGGAAGGTGGCGAACAACTGAGTTAAGATTCTGTGGGATTTCCAGATACAGACGGACAAAATGGTGATGGCTAACCAACTGGACATAGTGGTGGTAGACGGAGGAAGACGTATGTGATAGTGATCGATGTAGCAGTTCCGAGTGACAGCAAAATCAAGAAGAATGAACACGAGAAGCTGGAGAAATACCAAGGGCTCAGAGAAGAGCTGGAGAAGGTGTGGAGGGTGAAGGTAACGGTGGTCCAAGTGGTAATCGCAGCGCTCGGCGCAGTGAATCCCAAGGTAGGCGAGTGGCTCCAGCAGATCCCGGGAGCAACATCCAAGTTCTCTGTCTAGAAGAGCGCACTCCTAGGAACAGCCAAGACACTACGCTTGAAGGATAGACCGCCGCAGGATGTAAAGTGTTTTCTAATATGTTAAAAAGTTGAGCTACAACAGTAATTATCTAGAGCTATCTGTAAAACACATGCATGTCTCTGGACTATGGGGGGAAGCCGGAGTACCCGGGGAGAACCCATGCAAACACGGGGAGAACATGCAAACTCCACACAGAAAGACCCCGGCCTGATGGTGGAATTGAACTCAGGACCTTCTTGCTGTGAGGCAACAGTGCTTCCCACCGTGCCATCGTGCTGCCCATTGATATAACTGATATCAGTGGGCATTATATTGATATAATTATTCAACACAAAAAAGTTCAATCAGTTTTTGATTTAACCATCGGGAATGCGTACGATTGGCAACCATTTTATATTTATATGTCCCATGTCATTGAACAGTTTTGTGGCAAATAGAGAGTGAACCCAGATGCAGGACTCAGCAGACAGAATTAATCTCAAAATCACAGCTTTAGGATAGGATAGGATAGGATAGGATAGAACTTTATTAATCCCTCGGGTGGGTTCCTCTGGGAAATTCGACTTCCAAAAAAGCACAGCAACGACCGAAGTTACAGTTACAGAATTGTTATATATATATACACACACACACACACACACACACACACACACACACACACACACACACACATATAAATACAGAGACAAATATAAATAAAATATACAAAGGGGATAAATAGAATAAATAGGAATAAAAAATAAAAATACAAGTGAATTGCACATTTCAAGTATTGAGTCTATTGCACTGTTGACTATTTACAAAAAGTATTGCACAAGGTATTGTACAGTGAGGTGAAGAGGCACTACAGCTTAGTTGTTCCCCCCTCCTTTGTCCTCCTGTCTCCCCTCCCTCTCCCCTCCAGAGAGGAGTTAAACAGTCTGATGGCGTGTGGGACAAAGGAGTTTTTAAGTCTGTTAGTTCTTGTCTTGGGGAGAAGCAACCTGTCACTGAACAGACTCTTCTGATTGTTTATGGCCGTGTGCAGAGGATGCCCAGCATTGTTCATAATGTCCAGCAGTTTCTTTAATGTCCTTTTCTCTGCCACTGTCACCAGAGTGTCCAGCTTCATGCCGACCACAGAGCTAGCCTTCCTGATCAGTTTCTCCAGCCTGGATGAGTCCCTCTTTGCTGTGCTGCTCCCCCAGCACACCACAGCATAGAAAAGTACTCCAGCAACCACTGACTGGTAAAACATCCTCAGGAGCTTCCTGCAGATGTTAAAAGACCTCAGCCTCCTGAGGAAGTACAGTCGGCTTTGGGCTTTTTTATACAGGTGCTCTGTGTTTAGCTTCCAACTACTCAGAACCCCTCCTAGATGGCCAATCTCCTTGCCCCATCTCTAAGGGAGAGGCCAGCCACCCTTCGTAGGAAGCGCATTTCCACCGCTTGTGTCTGCAGTCTCGTTCTTTGTTTACCGCAGTGACCTAACCCTCGGAGATAGACGAGTTGTCCCTGTCGTCCCCAGACTCTCCGTCCTCCATGGAAGACGGGCTAGTGGGATTAAGGAGATCCTCAGCAGCGCTTCACTCACACATGAATGTAAACATTTCTTAAAACCAAAGGAGCAAATAAAGAGTGCAGAATAAAAACACTGGATCAAAGACCCAGGACCATGACAGTGACAGTAATCCCACACTGCAAATGCTTTTCTAAATAGAAAAAAATACAATGGAACATGATCAGTGGCAGAGTGACAGAGAACGGAACAAAAAGCAGCAAATGAACCAGAACCAGAGTTAAGCAATGTGTGGAGAACTATTCCTGAATGCTATTCAAAGAAATTAGAAGGAAGAAGGTTGTCCAAGAGACAGTAGTTCAATACGTAATTGCAAGTATCTCCCATTTTCCTAGCAAAATATGAAGAAACAAGAGGTTGCGCTTCATGCATTACTGCACATTTTAATAACATTCTTCCATTAAGTCTAATCATTTATAGAACCCTTAACCTCCTAGGACCTGGCGTCCACATATGTGGACATCACATTTTGGGTTATTTAGACCAAAATACTCAATTTTGCTCTGCAAGGGCCTGATATCCACTTACAAGGACATTATACTGCTACTGTTCTATCGAAATTTAAAATGAAAATCCTCATATGTGGCTCTCATTTTTGTTAGAAACAAAAATTAGGTAAAAAAAATAAATCTGCTAATTCTTTGTTTTTACATTCATCAGGTCCCAATCAGCCCAAATATCAAAGAGAAATTAAAAATGCATGCCGTGGAAGAGTTCGGGTCTTAGGAGGTTAAACAAGGATCAGGAGTTAGTTCAGTAGCCACTGGTGTTTACCCACTATCACCAAATTTAAACCAGCTTAGAATTTAAACCCCAAGTAACCAGACATTGGTGTCACATCAGCTTTACATTTCTTTAAACATTTAAACATTGTATGTGATGAATTGCTGTAGCCATTTACCTTTTTGTTGAATCCCTCTGATAATATTTATAGATGTGAGTGCTAGAGGAAGGAATCCCTTTTCCTGTCTTTCTGTCTGTTCATAGGGAGCACCAGGTGAGCCTGGCCTGTCTATCATTGGACCAAGAGGACCTCCTGTAAGTGTCTCTCCCTAGAACTACGAACCCTTTTACCTTTAATCACGTCTGCTTGTCTATGCAGCAAATGTCTTTATTAGCTACCACTGTTGTAGAACTCATCACATCAGTTTTGTGGACACCAACAGACTTTTCAGCTCTATTAATTAAATTAGACAACTCCTTACTTTTCAGGTTTGTGGAGTACTGAGCACGGATTTATGTTGGCTCGGCCAAATTGTCTTTATTCAAGACTGAGTCACTGCTCCATGACAGAATATTGTTATATAATTGCAGAGTGCATGTGTAAACGATTGCATTGGAAGTTAAGTTAGACTGGATCACTAGTCATCGTTATTTTATCAGGGAACAAAGCTGGACACTCCATCCTTGTCCAGCTGGGCTCACGGCTAGTTATCCAGTCATACTGGTTTCTCTTGTTTTGACCAAAATTCTCAGGTGACAACACGAGTTGAATGTTTCTCCCCGTTTATAGTTTACAGGAGGGCAACTAGCCAGCCTAAGCATCTGTTTTTCTTAGTGTTCATTATTATAGTCTATCCTTTTGTATGCCCACTTTTCCTGTATTGTAATAGGCATTTCTAATAAATAACAGGCTGCAGAAGAGACTCTGCACAGGAGAATCCAAGAAGAGTCAGTCGCAAACACATTACAGTTGTGAACAAAAAACAGAGCGCTGAGGAAAACAGGAGGTTATGCAACCCGAGGCAAAACAAATGCTTCAGCATCTTTAGCATTTTCAAATTCAAATCAAATTCAAATTTTATTTGTCACGTACACAGTCATACACAGTACGATATGTAGTGAAATGCTTGGACAACTGCTCATGACCTAAAGAAAACAAAAAAGGAAAAGGCTATGAATAAGAAAGGAAATAAATATGAAAAATTAAAAAGGGTAAATTTAACTAGGAAGGAATAAAATATAAATTAAGGTTAAAAATGAAATAACTGTACAACACAAATTAGAATGAAGGGTAAATTTAACTGGGAAGAATAAGATAAAGATAAATATATAAATTAAAGTTGAAAATAAAATAACTGTACAACAAAATACACAATACACAATATAGAACTATATAAGAATGTATGAAGAAATCTAAATATAAATAAATATATACACAATAACAGCAGCTGTACAAGTATTAACCGGAAATGAAGAATATAGTGACCAGTGTTGTGCAAAACCAAAGTCCAGAAAGTCCAGTGTGTGTGTAAGAACCATATGTGTGGGTCAGTACTGTGTGGTGGTGTGATTGAGAGACCGTATCGCCTGCGGGAAGAAGCTCCTCCTCAGTCTCTCTGTGTTGGTCTTCAGGGAGCGGACTCGCTTTCCTGACCTCAACAGAGAGAACAGTCTGTTGTTGGGATGGCTGAGGTCCTTCACGATCTTCCTGGCCTTGGTCCAGCACCGCCTGCTGTAGATTGAGTGCAGGTCAGGGAGCTCGGAGCGGATGGTGCGCTCAGCTGACCGCACAACCCTCTGTAGAGCTCGTCTGTCCTGTCATTTTGTCATGTCACTGGGTTGGATGAATATGTGGTACATTTTGAAGCTTCACAGTCATTGCTGGCCTGAGGCGAGACAGAACATTTTTCAGTATCTGATTTCCTCGTGTACACAGAAGGAAATCGCACACAGTGTATTCACCATTTACAAAATACGTAAAAATAGCGGAACCGTTCTACTCTCAACTACACTTTTCCAGGCTTTATGTCAGACTGTCAGATGCATGTTAAACACTCATGGTTTTCTCTTTTTTTCATCTCTTTAGGGACAACCTGGTACAAGAGGATTTCCAGGATTTCCAGTAAGCTATAACCACCTGTTTGCCAGGGTTGTTTTTAGGCTATAATACTTCATGAATTAGCTGGTGATTGACGATTTTACTCATATAAAATATGTAAAAACATTTTCTGCACTCCTTTAGATAAAATGGAACATCAAACCAAAATATTACCATCTTCTCATGATTAGATTGCCACTTTGTGAGTGCTGCTCAGCACAGTAAACACAGACCAATAACTGTTTTAACTAGTAGCATACTGGTAACAGCACCTTCCTTCTACTACCACCAGCACTGCCATCTGTATGTCTGAGCAAGATACACAGTCTTTATTTAATTGCCAGTGTATTTCCTAAAAGTTAGAAATTGCATCTTTGTGAGTCAGGGACTATAACACAATCTAAATGTTGTACTGTCTTCTCCTCTCCTCTCCCAGGGTCCAATTGGGTTAGATGGCAAGCCTGTGAGTACCATTAAGTTCCTTTTGCAAACTGGAAGAACTGAATAATTTAGTTCCTTCACTGGTCATTAATAAAAATTCTACCAGCCATCATCATCTTTATTATTATTTTTTAGTTTAGTGATGTTATATGTTTGGATTGATTTAATTGTTTTGCCTCCACAAAGGGACAGAGTGGACCAAAGGGAGACATGGTAAGTCATAAACATAAATAGTGCCAATCAAGCACTCGTTATAATATAACATGAAAAGTACACAAACAGAACAAAAACAAAATCTTGTCCCGTAACTACCTGGTACTTCTCTATTTCCCGTGCTTCTTATTGCTTGTTGCTGTCTGCTGGGACAGACACATCTGTCCCTGCATTCTTCTGCTCCTTGTCAACCTCCACTATATGTTGGCTTGACTGTGTGGAACTCGACGCCCTGTTGTTCTTAACCACCTTTGGTGGTGTCTCCCACTGGGGCTTAGGGACTGGAAGTCCATATGCAGTCCCATCCTACAACTATCCTGCAACAAGGTCTGCAACCCTGGGCCTGTCAGCTGTAGTAGACTCTTGCCTCTACGGATCTGGTGTTTAGGATCTGTTCTTGTGCTGTCGTCCTCTGTGCTGTCCTTTAGCCATCGTTAGCTCTCTCCCAGCCGATCGTCCCGAGCAGTTGGGTAGGAACAGGAACCGTATCCGGAACAAAAGTCCATCACCAACCTGCCAAGGGAAAACTCTGGCTACTAGCAATTCTGTTTTTAGAAATATGACACAGGGTTATGTCAGTCAAAGGTTTTAAGGTTAATAATGAACTGGTGTGTAACTTTGCAAAAAATGTCAAACTCTGTAGTTTTCTTTGTTTCCCTCCCCCAATTGGACGGGGGGGGGGGGGGGGGGGGGGGGGGGGGTGTAATGCAAATGGCCTGATTTTTGTATGACGCTTTTCTACTATATCTGAGCACTTGAAGTTCTTTACACAACCTGCCTCATTCACCCATTTACACAAGCACATTTTTCTATAATTTTTAAATGTAAGTGTTTTCAATCTGTCATTCACACACTCTCTGATTGTTGCATCAAGTCAAGTCAGCTTTATTTAGATAGCACATTTAAAAGACATCAAGTGTGGGCCAAAGTGCTGAACAGAGGGATAATATAATCAAATAAAACAGAATTAAAATAGATAAGATAAACAACATCAGAGAGCAAATTGGGGTTAGTGTCTTGGCCGAGGATATTTGGCATGCAGACAGGAGCAGCCAGTTTTCTCCTTAAAAACAATGTAGGTTTCATAGACAATTGTGAAACTATCTGGGAATGTTAGGGGAAACAACATTCTTCCCACTTTGTATGGCTGGACAAAGTTGGACTGAAAAACAGCACAGAAACACTAATCATGGCAGCACAGGAACAAGCTTTAAGCACAAGATTGATAGAGGCTGGGGTCTACCAGGTTCAGGCTGCACAGACTGTTCCCTGAGATATTCCAGCACACAGCAGAATAGTGCAAGATGCTAGCTGGCAGGTTATACGTGCCATGAGCAAGTGGCTGTCGTAGTACACAGGGAGATCTGTGATGATTATGGCCTGGAAGTCCCACGGTCGTATCCAATTATCCAGTGGGATATGGCCTTTAGGATGGTTGAAAATGACCCAGCTAAGATCCAGTGGGACTTTCAGATACAGACAGGCCAAGTTCAAGCAGAGGAAGACAGCTGTAGCGTTAGATGTAGCTATACCAAGTGATAGCGACATCGGGAAGAAGGAAGATGTGAAGATTAAAAAATACCAAGAGCTGAGAGAAAAGATGTGGAGTGGTCCCTGTGGTAATCAGAGCACTCAGGGCAGTGATGGCAAAAATAGAAGAGTGGCTAAAGCAGATCCCAGGAATGGCAGTCGCAGGAACCTAGTCCTAGGAACACCAAAGATACTGCCCAGGACCCTCAAGATCCTAAGTCTCTGGTAGAGAACCCAAGTTTAAAAGACAGAGACCCCCCACAGGGCAAGTGGAGCAGCCCTGTGCAACAAAGTCGTTCTTTAACAAATTAAAAACACAGTGAATATAAAGTTGGGATAGACTGGATGGATGGATTTGTGCCCCTCTTCCTGAGTTCTTTAATAAACCAGTTGCTGAGATCTGACAGCTACTTGTGCAGGTCACATCCAGGCCTTAGTGGGAAGTTAACCTGAGTGGGTTCATTCCTAACAAGAAGTTAGAACAGTCCATTTTTCAGTTTGATTGATTATTCTGAGAAAATGATTTTCACTCATGTTAAGTCTTTCACACCTTGCAGCAGCTAATCAATGCCTAGGTCATATTTAAGACAAAGTGTTTTCCTGGTGTCTTTCAGGGACAGCGTGGTCCTAAAGGACACCCAGTAAGTATCTGAGACCTGATGTCAGTCCTCTGATTACGCACTGCTCAGCTCTTTGCTACCTTTGTAACCAACTCCTCTTTTCTTTACTTGTGTTCTTTTGCTGTCCAGGGGGAACCTGGACCTAAAGGGGAGAAGGTGAGATTTTTATTTTTCATGTTTTTCTTTTATTATGGCTGGTGAGTGTACTACCCTTTATTTGATGAAAGAAGTACTCACACCATTTAATTAAAGCATCAGAAGCATAGATTGTATATAAAAGACGGGCCACTGATTTCTGGAGTCCACATTTGAAAGAGTAAATGTCTGCTTATGGCTTCCATCATGTTGTTTTTTAGAATCAGGGCAAGATAGCACAGAGCTTATCAGCTTTAACTAGCATATCTCTACAGTGTGTGGTAGCAGTAATGTAAGCAGTGTGTCAGCCTCAGAGGGCAACATTATGACACCATCAAGGTGTATGCTATCACATTTGGGAAAACTCTTCTTGAGCTACAGAACTCAACACAGTTTCCATAGACTAAACTACACTCACCGTGTGAAAGGGCTAGGGTTAGGGTTATGGCTCTTTATGCCATTCAGATCAGTTTTCTGATACTCTAACGATCTCTTTCTAATTCAACTTTTTTCGTTTATTCAAGGGTATCTGTGGCGATTACACACATCGGGTAAGGAAACATTACTACTAAACTAATTCTTTGCTGGTTCTCTTTCAGAAGAAGTCAAAGTTTAACATATTGAGTGTGTTATTATTATGTTCTTTTTTTAAGATTAACTAATAGAGTCGTTAACGATGACAAAAATAGATGAATGATAGGTAGCACATGTGGAACTGCAGTTCTTTGGCCCTCTGTCTCTGCAGTTCAGGTAGCTGAGGGAAAACAGGGTCCCTACCAGCAGCATGCTATACAGACAGATGTGTATGATTGCCAGGAAAAAGAGTCTGCTATGTAATGGAGATTTGTCTGATAAATTAGCCTATTTTTAGCTAGTCTTTAAGTTTTTAAGAAACCCCTGCAGCAGTCTGGAGGGGCATTCCTATGGTATAAACACAGTCCAGGCCGCAGTCTTAGGGAATTGCTGTTTGTGGAGTTCAGATGTTAATTTAGTCTTAGTAATAATAGACAGGCAACAATGTCTTGTCAAATACTTCGTTTCCAATATTTACAGGTGAAGATGGCTCTAATACGCCACTGCCTTTTCAGTTATTCACCTAGCTCAGCAGAGAGTCAAGCTCCGCCTACCTCTATGCTTTTAGGAGGGTCAGGTTGAGGTGGTAAATCTGCATTGCTCTGCCTTTGTCAATTTGCACAACCTCATAATCAACATCCACCACTACCATCACCTCAAAGGGCCTTGGGCATTTGAGTAATTTGAAGTTGGATGAAGGGACTGATGCAAGTGGATTTTCTCTGATAATTATCTGGTTCTAGTTGTTTATTAAACAACTACCATTCAGAGTTTGGAAATGGCTGAAATCACAGCTTTGTAAGATGATGACAGATGTAACCTCAGAGATGGTCTTTCCCTTTTCATGTAAATGGCCTCCTTGACTCTGCCCTCAAACCAGCGTTCCTCCCTGTCCAGGATGTGAACATGCTCATCATTGAAAGAGTGTCCACTGGCCTGTAGGTGTAAATAGACTGCAGAGTCCTGGCCTGACGAGGTGGCTCTTCTGTGTTGTAGCCAGAGGTTGTTTGGTTTCTCCGATGTATAAATCCTGGCAATCCTCCTGCACTTAACAGCGTACACTATGTTACTCTGTTTGTGTCGGGGGACCCGATCCTTGGGGTGGACCAGTTTTTGGTGCAGCGTGTTTTGGTGTTTAAAAGCCACAGAGACCCAGTGTTTAGAGAAAATGCATCTCAGCTCTTCTGATACTAAAGATTCGATTATGTAAGCTGGGCGAATGTTGACCTCAGTTCTGTATGTAACTTTCTGTTTGATTTGATAATGAAATGGTTTGTTGCCTAAAATGACAATTTCCATGGTGTGTAGGGCCTCTTTGTGCAGGATCTTCCTCTGAAAACCCTGGCTGCATTACGATCAAGTCATACTCTGTTGAAGGTTTGTGGGTGTCTCTGAACACCCTGTTTGATAACCCTCACTGGGTGCTGCGAGGTCATGCCACAAAGAGAGCCAGTGCCCACGAACAAAGGCACTCGTCAACCTTCTGCTTTCCACCCAGAGAAAAGAATAAAGATTCATTAATCAGGATCAGCTTAATGCATTTCCTTTTTGGTGACACAAAACCTTTACTGAGTATTTACTTGATGCTTTTTTTAAAAACTCCAAGTACTCTTTGCTACAAGCCACAGTCACACATTCAGTCAAGTTTTATTTTGTCAACGTAAGATATCAAAAATCCTTTAAGGAGCCTTAAATTTCCACTTGTCAGCATGTTCATTGTTTGTCCTTTAGTTTTGCATTTCTGATACTTTTTCATTTTTATGCATCTCAACATAAAGACAAATATTCCCCACAGGAAAGACCATTTTTATCTGATTCATTCTTAATATTAGCAGCAGGTGACTTATATCCATCTAAAGCTGTTCTCAGTTGTGGTGGATCACTGTAATGGTTGGAGACAAAGCAGCAGACTTGCCTACTTTTACTCTTCCCTCACCTTTGCTTATAATCTGCTGTATGTATTTCCATAGAACTTCTAAGTGATCTTCTGAATAAAGAGCGTGATTGGTTACATAGCAAAACAGGCATCGTCTAACTGAAGTCAATCAAATGTAACATTGGATACGTGTTAAGACAGAGAAGACTGGCCAGGAATTATTTTGGGTTTACTTTATTGATAAAGGTGCTTTCGTTTTTAGTGGCATCATAAAGTTTGTGGAAATATGTACGCTTTGTAAAAAGTAGGCACGTTTCATGCACTTGGGAAAACAAAGCTCTCATCACAGGTTTACTTGTACTGACCTTTTATCTGATCGCACTGGTCATCTCAACAGAAGCGACGTATTGTACAGCCCTGTGTTGGACAGTTGGCCACAGTAAGTCTGAATATGTACTGTAACTCTACTGCTGTACTCTCTTTGTGGCAAGACAGGCTCCTTCCTCTGCTCCACTGCAATCTACGGGCCTGAGTAACAGTTAATGGGGATGCTGATTCACAACAAATCCTGCACAGCAAACAGAAAGGCTCTCTGCTGGCATCTAAGAAGCAAAACAAAATTCAGCATATAATTTAGAGCATATCAGTGCATGGACCATCCCCTTTGCAGCTTCAGGCCTATAGTTTGCTTTACTGGGGCCTCTTTTTTAGATTTCCTTTCTTCAGCCTTATTTCCTTTTTTCTAATTTGACTTCCCATTTCCTTTCACCCTCATTTCTTTTTCCCTCTACATCCCTCCCCCTCTATCCGTCTTTCTCCTCTTCTACGCTGTTTCCTTTCTTTGGCCTCCTGGTGACCTTTGCCCTGTGACCTTTTTGCATCGCTGGCCACCTGTGCTTTGTGACTTCCCCCCCAGCAGATGTTGCCCATCACCGTGCGCAACATGCCCTCAATAAGCCCTCTAATATTAAAACGCCTCAAGGTACAATTGTGTATGTCCCCTGCTTGCCATCCAACTTCTCTTCCTTCCCACAGCTTCTCTCTGCTGCCATGTGTGTGTGTGTGTGTGTGTATATATGTATATGTGTATATATATGTATATATATGAAGGTGTGCATAAAGCTGGACAACAATGGTACAAAAATTGTGTTGTATAGCTTGTGTAGCATTGAATTAAGATAAGATGATGGTTAATTAAATGTCTCTGTATGATGGTCTCTAGAGTCACAAGTAAAATGGTGTTCTTGAAGGTTTTCATATTTTACACCAGCCTCAATCATGTGATTGGTTTTCAGAGCTTTTGGATACTTGGGGTTTTTTGACCTCATTGACAGGGAGGGCATTCACATCATTGAATAAGAAAGGCACTCTTTCTATTCACTGTCTTCTTGATCCACACTGGTAACTGTGGACAGCAGTCCAGAAAATGAAACCTCTGTGATTGTGTTATTGCTAAATGACTCTTTGGTCACTTTTGGAGCATCTATTGACCATATGCTTGCATATCCTGTCAGCTGAGGGTCACAGGTCAAGCATGTAGAAACTGGGTATTAATTGAAAAAAGTCATTGTTCTCCAGCATAATAACTGCTCGCCCTGTTCCTTAGCTTACCTTGCTCTCTCCAACACCACAGCACTTGCTCCCCACCCTTTATTGAATTGATTGCAGTGTAGTGTGAGGTTGTTTGGACATGGCTGGTGTGGCTCACTGTAGAATGACAGGTTTTAACTCAAACTCTCTTAGCAGGGCGAGCCTGGAATACAGGGGCCTGCAGGACCTCCGGGGCCACCCGGTCCACCGGGAACACCGGGATCGGATGGGGCCAATGGCCCACCGGTGAGTCTTAATCTGAGTTTACCTCTTTATATATCCTCTGGTGTCACGCACCATGGTGTCAAATTTAAATTTAACAGACTTTTCCATCTCAGACAAGATTTAAGAGACTCACTAGTATAAAGGTTCACTTTATATGAATGTATTTACTGTTATGCTCTCACTAGAGGGAGGGGCATAATGTCATTGTTCACAAGATTATGACATGGCTCGTATAGTCTTTGTAAAACAAAGTTTTATGTCACACAGGGTAAACCTGGAGAGCCAGGCAAACCTGGAAAAGACCCAAGGGTAAGCATTAGTGTTGTGACTCGTCATGTTTTTCTAGAGCCTTCACATTATTAATTCATGCAACATTAACGTTCTTCTTCCTTCTTTATGCAGCTCTTGCCTGGACTAAAGGTGAAAAAACATTCTTTCTAATACAAAGTGCAAAATAAAAACAGCATCACTGTAGCCCGCCGTGATGAATTTAGAGTTGTAGGAGTCAAACAGGCCACATGACACCAAGTCAGAAAGTTTTCAGTGTGCCTGATGCAAACGCTCCACGTGATGCATTAATTGTTATGGATTGTTTGAAAGCAGGAATGTGAACTGTGAGCTCAGATGTGACGCAGAGATGTGAAATGCTTACTGCGGTAAATCAAAGCTGAATGTATAGATGCTTTATACATATACACTTATTGTTTTATGTCTTCAGGGTGAGCCAGGTGTGCCAGGACAAAAGGTGAGCTCCCTTCTGTGTTTTACATTTAAAAAGTATTATTTCAACTATGCTATATTCCAGTAGACACATTTTTCCTTATGAACGGAAAGAAATGACCACTTATTTACTAATGATGGACGTATGTATCATGTAGCTTTGAATACCTGCGTACGATCAAAGCAGAAAGATTAAGGAAGTAGTATTTTATTTATTTTTATTTTAGTATTTTATTTATTTTTATGTTCATAATGAACTCTTATATTTTTACTTTAAAAGGGAAATAAAGAAATAGGGCTCAGTTTTAATAGGTTTCGAGACACCACTTTGATCATCTGTTGGCTGTTACTGTGCTTTCAGTGTTTATTAGTGTTATTATTTTGGTGTTTGTATGTGTGTCTGTTTGTCTCCACAGGGGGATCGAGGTGATGTTGGCCCAGCAGGCCCAAAGGTATTTACCTTCTGCTTTATGTTTGACCCAAAGCATCAGGAGAAACTCTCCAACACACTCTAAGCTTTTAAGATCATCCTCTAAGGTTTGAGGACAGTTTGCAGGATACAGTAGCTTGCTCCAAGAGATCTAATCTCCTGATGACAAGTGCCTTTAAACCCTATCACTGGTGACAATATTACTATTTATTTATTTATACTGTTTATTATTTACGGTTGCGGATGCTGTGTTTTTCCTTGCTAGTCTTTTCTCTCTCTCTTTCCTTCTGTTAACTCTCTTCCCATTTTCTCTTTCTTTCTCTTTCCTGTCCTCCGGTCCTGTCCGTTCTCAGTGTAATAACTCAAAATGAAAAAAATAAATAATAATAATAATAAAGGTCCAATAAAATATGTCAATCAAGTGGACCAGTAAAGCTGTACTGGTTTACATGGGAAAATAAATCCTTCAGACTGTCCTTGTCCTTCACACAATGATTCTGATTGCTCTAATGTGGACAGGACATACAAAAAACAACAAAGACAATATTATTATTAGTTTGTGTCTTTGTCCAAACTGTATAATCGAATAAACAGTTGTAGATTTTAATGTCTCTGCCATCTGGATATGAACAGTTATAGCAACGAATTCACAGTATAAATCTATAAGATGTGATTTTGCCCAAGAGCTCAAATGTTGGCACTTGTGAAAATAAGCTGCTGCTCTCCTTCTGTGCAGATTATTGTAAATGTTCCATCTTATCTGTTTTCTGCCATGAGCCCATCAGCTCACTGACATGAAACATTACTCACTGAAAGGACTACAAAATATCGTGTGCGCCATCTAGTGGAGAGTATAATTATTGTTAAATTTACAGCATTGTTATCTGCTTCACAGGGAGTTGGGGGAGACCAAGGAAATAAGGTAAGAGGAAGTAAAATAAGGCACCTTTTGTTTTTTCTGAACTACTCACTTTAGTAAAGTAAAGCTGAGTTCAAAGCTGAAGAGCCCGACACAGACTTCTCTTCATAGTTTCTGGCCTTAATTCCACAAGAGGATTTAATTCAGTTCCATAGTTTAAGCAGCTAACAAGAGGAGGCTGTAGCTCTACTTCTGTCAGCTCCCCGTCTCCCTGTGGTCTGTTTCCCCTTGGATGAAGTGGACTGTCTGCTTGCTTGAGCTAATGTTTCCATGCACTGTGTGGGGAGGTGAAAGAGTGAGGGCGTTCCCAGAGAGAGGCGAGAGAATGAAAAATAAAAGCCAAGCAGGGAGCTTGTGTGTGTGGCATTTTAAGGATTATTTATTCATGCCAAGATGGCAGATGTCACTGCTGGAGTCTGGGTGATAGGAACATGCTTTAAATGTATGAATCAGTAGAAACAGGCTTCAAATCCTTCTGCTGTCTGTCTCTGAACACAGGAAACTGGAACTTACCTGGATGCACTTATGTCTTAGATGCTTGTCATGTCTTAGAGGCTTTACCACAGAATAATTAAATATGAAGACATTTATTGTCTTGTTTTTCTACATGGTGGACTCTGCTTCCTCTGTCAGCACTGCAGCAGTCCCAGCAGACCTGGGCTCACAGTACATCTCTGTACTGGCCACATTAGGATGGCAGGGTATGTTTTCTCCATTAGGGGCCTCAGACAGATGGTGGCAGGAGGAAGGTTAAACTTGTATAGCATTTTGTATCCACAGGGAGCAGCAATCTGTGAAGGCTTTTACTCTTTAATAAAGAGAAAGTGATTTCACAGGCTGAACCTTCAGTGCCCAGAAATAGTTGCACAAGGAAGAATAATCTATGAACTTAGGGGAAATTGGTCCTATAATCTCAGAGAAAACTCCTGAAACTCCCAGCAGGAAGCTCAGGTCTAATGACACACAGGGAACAGACACATCCAACACCTCCATCAGTCATTGTTGCAAAATACTAACATAGGTGGTGTTTCTGAAAGCAGCTCTTATTAAAATTGTCTGTTCTGCTCCCATATTTTAAATACAATAGCAGTAAGATACTGGATTTCATGACCAGGAGAAGTGTGTGCCCACATTTCCTTCACTGCAAATGAGGAGAAACAATTAAATAGCCGGAGGAAATGATGAAGAATAAGATAAGAATAAGCAGGAGGGAGATAGACATTATTTCACACAAGTCATTCTGTTATCCAATCCAATGTCTGACTTTATGAAGACATTTTAGTTGCTTAGTTGAACTTTACACATTGTTGACGGTTCATCTGCTCATGATTCGCAGCAGGAAGGACTTGCAAAGGATAGAAACGGACTAGAGGTGGCTAGAACAATAGTAAAGTAAACTGTGCAAATCTAATTGAAAAGACATTTAAAAGTTGCTAGAATACGAGGTATTCAGTGTGACATGGTGACTGCACATATACTTTCATGTCCTGTTTATAAGATTGGGGGAAACCTGCAGTCAGCTGAGACTGAAGAAGTCACCTGGATGATGACAAAACGTTTCTCCCACAAAACGCTAAGTCCAGATGAACAGAATCAACTTTTGGAGATGCACATATGCTGTTAGAATATCTTTCAGATGAAACTTTTCAGTGGCGTTTTTCTTGTTTCTGTGTCTCTGTGACACATTGAATAGGTGTTGAAGCAGATACTGTCACTCGTTGGTGCACACATGGAATTTGTAAGCGGTTATGGAAACTCTAGCAGTAGGTGTATCTCCTTGTGCTTCTTGACTGTCAGGACACTGGGCTGCAACACAAACACAATGAAAGCAATACTGCAGTGTCATCACTGGCTGATTACGGTCTCTTCAGTGTAAGAGTTGCCGATAGGTCTTAAAGGTATCCGTATGTGTAATTTGTTTTTGTAATGGAAACTTTGTCAGTGCACATATATCTACACACACTGTAGGTCACAGTAAAAAGAAGTGTTAAAATGCAAACTTTGTGAACATTGGACAAACCTTTGAGTTTACTAATGGGACACTTTGGGATCATCTCAAGTGAACTCTTGTGTTTTGAACCACCACATCCCAGGTTGTCCTGTAAAAGTCCAGCAGCCATTTCTAGAGGAACTCTGCTCATTGTACCTTCTCAGGCAGAGCGATCTTTGCTGGGCTTTTTTGACCAGTCTGGAGGTGCTGAAGGTCCATGTCATATCACTGTAAGAACAAGAAGCACTCGGAGAGCACAACCTCCATTACAGCAGCAATTAGTCAATGAAATTTTAAAAAGTTATTAGATCTTTAAAACAGCTAAACACAGGCATTGCATTTTCTGCAGAAGACTCATATCTGCACAGCTGAAGTGTTTCAGTCCAACTTTGACTCAAGATCAAGAGGGGCAGCGATCATGATTAGCAACAGTAAACAATTTACGGTTTATAATGTAAAGGCTGATTCAACTGGGTGATATGTGATTGTGGCTGGAAAACGATGCTTCTTTGCACCTAACTAAGACCTTGGAAGACAACCTCGATCAGTTCCATCCTCTGGTCAGACCACATCTGAACCCCCTTCACTTCACTTACCAGCCCCACTCAGAGTTGTGGAGCTGATCAACCTTATCTACATTTTCATGTTTTTTTTACATTTTCATCAATTTTCATCAGGCCGACCCTGCTGGTTAAAAAGCTGACCGTGGTTACCAGCCTGCTTCCTTGGGGGTTGTGGTCCAAGGTGACTTGGGCCTCTTTGTCATGGGGAGGGGAGGGGGTTCTTGGGCACTTTGGCCAATCTCGGGTCACGCTGACATGGTCAGCCTCCGGCAGGTTGGGCTGCCCCTTGCCTCTGATTCTCTGGGGCTCGTGTCTTTTGGCTGTGAGGGCTCAGTTGGGAGCCTTCATTCTTCTTCTGGGGTGCAAACAGTTCTTATAGATATGTGGCCTTGGGTCTTGAGTACTTTGGGGAGCTGTAGATGGCCCAGGTCTCCTACGTCTTTCTCTACCTCCTTCTGGCCCCTGGGGTGCACCCTTGTCATGTCTCATCCTCATTACCAAGGATATGTCGTGATGAACACTCACAGACACTTTCTGAAAGTTTTGTTAACATGATAACTCGAGAACTAGGCAGCGTACGATTTTTACATTCAAACTGTAGGTGCATCCACTAAAACTCTCAGATGAGTTTGAATCCCTGTGACACCTTTTCTGAACATCACCTAGAATCTACCACGAGGCGGCCACTATTGTTTTTTTCACTCTTTGTGGTTCATAGTGGTTTTGTTTATTTATGGTGGTTTTGTCATCTTTCTGTCATCATAGCTTGTTAGTAACTCACCCATTTCAGTGTGTCAGTGAATATATCCGTTCCAAGATGGCTGTCTTTCCATGCTGCTGGATTTTGCTCCCTCTTTGACAGAATGTGTAGTCTTAATGATTGTTTTCATGAAACTGGCTAATTCTACCAATCATTTCTATCAACCTTCATATTGCCACTATTTGTTCAATTCATGAAACAGTAAATGTTTAACTGTTAGAAGCCACGGACAGAACGGTTAGACAACAATGGTAAATGGCCTGTATTTATATAGCGCTTTACTAGTCCCTAAGGACCCCAAAGCGCTTTACATATCCAGTCATCCACCCATTCACACACACATTCACACACTGGTGATGGCAAGCTACATTGTAGCCACAGCCACCCTGGGGCGCACTGACAGAGGCGAGGCTGCCGGACACTGGCGCCACCGGGCTCTCTGACCACCACCAGTAGGCAACGGGTGAAGTGTCTTGCCCAAGGACACAACGAACCGAGACTGTCCAAGCCGGGGCTCGAACCGGCAACCTTCCGATTACAAGGTGAACTCCCAACTCTTGAGCCATGATCGCCCCCAGGGCCACTTACCAGCTTACTATGTATTTATTTGCTCTGGAACTGCTGACAGTATTCTTCAGAGGACTGATTATTCTTGATTTTCATGGAGATAAAATTGGAGATAACAGTGTATGCCATTGGTTAAGACCTTTTCTATATGTATGACAGGGAGAGAAAGGAGAGCTGAACACTGGAGCCCCGGGAATTAAAGGAGAGCCTGGTTCACCAGGACTGCCGGGACTAAGAGGACCCAGAGTGAGTGAAATACAATGCCATGAAACAGCAATGCAATTATTACTTAAAAAATGCTTAAGTAACTCTAACTCTGTGAAGTTACTGCATAATATTAGAATATTTTTATTATAGGGTGACAAAGGATCCCAGGGAGAAAAAGGAGGATAAGAGCACTAGAAATAAATTTTGAAAGGGCCTTTATTCAGAAAAATATGAATCCTATAGCATATTTATGCCTAACCAAAGTCTTATGTCTTACATCAACTAATAGGGGGAAGCAGGTATTCAAGGCCCAGCTGGCCCAAGGGTAAGTTCTGGATGAAATAAAAGTTTTTATTAACATGTGTCCACTGAGTTGACAAATGGCACATCTGCACCTTCTAGGGTCTGCCAGGCCCGACTGGGGAGCCAGGAAGGGCTGAAATCCAGTATGAAAATGTATGTCGCTTCATATGAGTTTCACTTTCTCATCTACAAAGAAAGTAACACATTAAATAAAGCATTAGTAACATTTAATATTTCTTCACAGGATATCCGCAACATCCCCCTGATGGTGAGTATTTTCTAGATTGTATTGCACAAAATGCAAACATATCTCATGACTGAATCTCTCATCCTTATAGGGCCCTCCTGGATTACCTGGACCTCCAGGGACACCTGGAATCCCTGGAGCCAAGGTAGGAGAGTATTTTAGAATAACACAATGCCAGATGATGCTTGCACGCAGTATAACTAAACATGCATACTTTTGTCATCATTCACAATGAATATATGGTAATGTGCATATTTTACACTCCCCTATGGTTTCAGTTTTTTGTTCTGTGGTCTACACAGGCTGGGGTTTGGTGATAAATTATTTTTCTCTGCTTGTCCATCAGGTGGATAACTAAAAATCTTGTGTAGTAAATTTGACATTGGCAATGACAATTTATTAATGTGCTACATTATTGTGTTACTGTGTGAGAATGTTGCAAGACATTTTTATTAGTGACCATAAATGTCTTTTATTTGATCTATCTTCTAGCCTTGACACTCTGCCCTCTGTTCATGCATAGCACTCACAACTTATTACTGACTCTGTGGTGGAAGAATCTGTAGAATTGTTTGCTAATAATCTGGCTGAGACTGATGGTATAAAACTGGGTGCAGCTTCCTTCATTTCAGATTGTACCGGCCAAAGTGGCATCTCTCAAATCTCCTCCTCGGATCACTGAATCTATCCGCAGTTTTAGGTGACGTTGCTGTAGAGCTGAGCAGCTGTGGAAAGCCAGAAAACTTGAGGCACATAAGGGTTATTAAAAGGAAAAAATTCCTTTTAATAAAAAATTAAATGATAAAAAATGTGAGAGTAGGAAAAAGAGATCCTAAGGTTTTCTTTGATACACAGAATAGCATTGTTTGTCTCCAGTCTTTTCAGATAAGGATTGTAACAACTTTTTAACATTTTTCCAAGAATTGGATAAATTGGACCATCTTAACACAATTAATGGCTGGATGGCAAACAATTTTCTGCAGCTTAATACAGACAACAGAGCATTAAGGCCCAAATCAGACAACGTTTGGTGTCTTTCTCATCCACTGTAAAAGCTGCTGCTCGGACACTTGGGTTCATCTTTGACTTTTGATGCCAAAATCAAGTCTGCAAGCCGTTGTTTCTTTCTTCACATAAGAAATATCACTAAACTCAGGACTTTTGTCTCTAGAGGTGAATTGGAGATGTTTGTTCATGCCTTCATCTCCTCCAGATTAGACTATTGTTATTAGGACATGTGACATGTAAATGGACTCCTTCTTATATAGCCCTTCCCTATTCTACCTGAGCACTGACAATGCCTCATTCACCCACTCATACAAGCAGTTTTTTCCTATTCTGTTTCTACATAACTGCTAACATTCGCACACATTCATACTCCAGTTGAGGTTAGTATCCTGCCCAAGGATATTTGACATGCAGACTGGAAATGAACCACCAAACTTCCAATCAGAAGATGACCTGCTCTACCTGCAGCCAACCCAATGCGACATTTTACATAATAGCATGAATGTCTAGTCTGGTATTGCTTAAAAATGTTGATTTGCAGATAGAGCTGCAAGAGTCTGCATTAAAACAAACAAACAGGCTGTGTTAAAAGAGGTTTCTCTTTCAGTCATAATGACATTGGTGTGGATGTGCAGTTATTGTAAACGAAGACAATTGTCTGGTTTGCCTAGTTGGTAATGCGACCTTGGTTTGTCCTTAGGGTGAAGTTGGTCTACCAGGTCCACCAGGACTGGATGGAGAGAAGGTAATATTATGTTGTCTCCATGTTATTACTCAGGTCTGATTTTATGAGGTTCCTAAAATCCAAGAGTGTGGGTGATAATTACACTTAACCATCACTGATTTGATATAACACACATTTAATTCATGCAGATTTCTGTTGTTTACATTTAATAAAGTGGAGCAACTTATGATCCTCTATTTTCAGGGACCTCGAGGGAAGCCTGGAGAACCTGGTCTCCTGGGCCCGGCAGGTCCTGAAGGTCCCAGAGGAGAGGGAGGTGTCATGGGCTTTCCAGGACCCAAAGGCACCAAGGGTGACATGGGTCCATCTGGATCACCTGTAAGTGACTACGTTAACCACACAACTGTCTTTGAAGTTCCACATTATCACTGTTCCACATCGTTGTCATCCAGAGGGTACATCTTGGTCTTTCTCGCTACACTCTTATCTAATTAAAGACTTGGAAGAGACCCCGAGAGTGTCAAAGACTGTAAGTTGGAGTTCTGTGCAAGAAATTAACTGATGCATTTGCTATATTTGGTGGATCAGGACATCTTATTTTAAAATTTCTTCTAACAAATTTATTGGGGGAAAAATACAGATTGTTTGGAATCTGTCAATGCTGGGACATATTTTTAATATTTGTGCATGTTTGAAGTAGATCTTTCAAAAAATATTTATTTGTTAAAAACTATTTACTGAACTTGGAGGATAGAAATAATGTCTCTATCCTATAGTGTTAGAATCAATCTGATATCAGAACAAATATTTGGATTGATCAGCCCACCTTTAGCAAACCATCTCAACCTCGCCCACCCCGAATGCACTTCTGTGCAGTTTTCTGTGAAATGCTGTTGCGTATTTTAAAATCTCAGTTTCCCTTTTCTTCCATCCTCATGTTTGCATTCACAACATGTTCTTCTTTGTTAGTATTGAGTGAAGTCTTGGCAGACGATAGAGGCGATACTGCCCCCATCGCTTCCTGAAGCTTATTGCAGTTACAAAAACACATTTACGTGATGTTAGTATATGACCTGTCAATGATAAAATTGTGCATCAACAAATTTTTATAGTCAATGACATTATGATTATGCCGATGAATTGTTGCAGCAGTAATTAGGTGCATTATATATTTATGAATTTAATATGCTTAGAAACCTTGTAGATCTTCACTACTTGGGTGAGATTTGCTGTATAAGACTCGGGTTATGCAACAGATGTCTGACAGTAAGACATACAAAATGTAAAACAAAGTAGGCACCAGGCCCCATGCACTGTTGGACGGACCAATCGGAGTCTGCGCTGCGGGACTGTTTTGATCACGCGGACTGGGAAATGTTTCACGTGGCCGCCAGAGACATTGATGAGTACACAGACTCAGTCTGTGGATTTATCAGGAAATGCGTGGAAGATGTCGTCCCATCCAGAACAGTTAAATCCTTCCCAAATCAAAAACCCTGGATTAACGGAGATGTTCGCGCGGCACTGGCGGCACGGAACACCGCCTTTGCCTCCGCGAACACATCGGACTACAAACACGCACATTACCAACTCCGGAAGACGATCAAAGCAGCCAAACGTGAGTACAGGGACAGGGTGGAGCAACAGTTTGACAACCCTCGGAGTATGTGGCAGGGACTAAACACGATCACAGACTTTAGAGGGAAAACCAGCACACCGCAGACCACGGCCTCTCTGTGTGAGGATCTAAACGTATTCTACGCTAGATTCGACGCAGCGAACACCATGAGACCGGACAGTGTGCGCACCGCGGATGACGTCAGTGCGCACACTGTGTCTGAGGAGGATGTGCGGAAGTGCTTCAGGAAGGTGAACGCACGCAAAGCTACTGGTCCGGACGGGATTCCCGGCCGCGTCCTCAAGTCATGCGCGGCTCAGCTGGCTGGAGTGTTCACGCACATCTTCAACCTTTCCCTCTCTCTGTCTGTAGTCCCAGCCTGCTTCAAAATGGCCACCATCGTCCCTGTACCCAAATCCTCCACCATCTCCTCATTGAACGACTGGCGACCTGTAGCCCTGACCCCCATCGTAAGCAAATGCTTCGAGAAGCTGGTCAGGGACTTCATCTGCTCTGCACTACCCGACTCACTGGACCCTCTACAGTTTGCATACTGCCACAACAGGTCCACTGATGATGCCATAGCCCTGACACTACACACTGCCCTGTCACACCTGGAGAAGAGAGACACGTATGTGAGAATGCTGTTTGTAGATTACAGCTCAGCATTCAATACCATCGTTCCCTCGAAGCTGGACAGGAAACTGCAGGATCTAGGACTGAGCAGCTCCCTCTGCAGCTGGATCCTTAGCTTCCTGTCTGACAGACGCCAAGTGGTCAGACTGGGCAGCATCACCTCATCCCCCATCACACTGAACACTGGTGCTCCACAGGGGTGTGTACTGAGCCCTCTCCTGTACTCACTCTACACCTACGACTGCACAGCCACTAACAGCTCCAACATCATTGTGAAGTTTGCGGACGACACTACAGTGGTGGGTCTTATCACCAACGGTGATGAGACGGCTTACAGGGAGGAGGTCAGCGCCCTGACCCACTGGTGTCAAGACAACCATCTCACCCTCAACGTCGCAAAGACAAAGGAGTTGATAGTGGACTTCCGGAGGTGCAGAGAAGTACACACCCCCATCACCATCAACGGCGCTGCTGTGGAGAGAGTGAGCAGCTTCCGGTTCCTTGGTGTACATCTGGCTGAGGATCTTACGTGGTCAGTACACACAAACAAAACAGTGAAGAAGGCCCAGCAGCGCCTCTTCTTTCTCAGGAGACTGAAAAGATTCGGCATGAGCCCCCGCATCCTCAGGACCTTCTATCACTGTGCCATTGAGAGCATCCTCACTGGATGCATCACCACCTGGTATGGCAACAGCACCGCCTACAACTGCAAAGCTCTCCAGCGAGTAGTGCGGTGCTCTGAACGGATAATTGGAGGTGAGCTTCCCTCCCTCCAAGACATCTACAGGAAGCGCTGCCTGAGGAAAGCGGGGAGGATCATCAAGGACTCCAGTCACCCCAGCCATAAACTGTTCAGACTGCTTCCATCAGGAAGGAGGTTCTGCAGCATCCGGTCCCGTACCAGCAGACTGAGAGACAGCTTCTTCCATCAGGCCATCAGACTGCTGAACACGTCATAGACACCTCAGCTTCACTACTAGAACTTCAACATTATGCACTCCACACTGTATATAAATGCCACTTGTTTTGCACATATTCAACTCTGTATATTTTATATATTTTATTTTATTTTTTTATTTATTTTTTTTTTTTTACTATTTAATTTGTAAAAATATGTATACACACACACACACACACACACACACACACACACACACATGTAGGAAAATATTTAGTATACACATCCAGAAATGCATACACTATTATATATTGTACATATATTTATTAGTTTCAGGTTGGCCATTCTTGTATTTTGCTCGTTTGTGTTGTTGTGTTTGCACATCTCTGTTGCTTGTGGGGCTCGCACACAAGAATTTCACTCGCATGTGCTGTGCCAGTGTGCCTGCACATGTGATGTGACAATAAAAGTGATTTGATTTGATTTGATAACTATGTGACCTTATAGTACACTGAAATGTTCCCCTAACAAATGGTTCCTGTGTACGATGCTATGCAGTGTTGCCTCTCAAGCTGCAAGAGATGGCTGGTTAGATGGCTGTGAGGTAGTGAAATGCTGTGCTCCAAGTGCTGTATCAAATCGCACAAGTGTAGTATGAAATCACAGATGTCCTGTAATAGTTTTGTAAAATATGGAAATATATCACGAACCCTTTGTCCCTGTGTCTTTCCCACATATTGTTACAGGGTCCAAAAGGTGAACCTGGAGATGGAGGAAGGTTAGAATCGGTAAGGATTATTTATAAACTGAGTTTTATAATTTTCTGCTTGTCAGTGCCTTATAAGCACTACTTTTAAAACTGTGTATACCCTGCCTTTAGATCTATGGTCCTCCAGGACCCCCAGGACCAGCTGGCCCAGCAGTAAGTCAGATATGCCGCGTAACTCTTATCTTTAAAAACAAAAGTAATGCATAACTGTAAAGGTGTTTCATGTGACACACTAACCATGTTTTTAAATGATAAATAGGATGCTTACCTCCTGTCCTTATTGTCTTTATACCCAGTTTGAGCACTAAAAGCATGTTTTTCGTTCACCCAATCACACACACATTCACACAGTGCTTATCTATGTCTAAGCCATTTATTTAGCATTTACATGCACATTCACATGGATACACTGTGGACAAATTGGGGTTCAGTATTTTACCCAAGAATACTGTGAAAGATAACTCAAAGAGCCGGGGATTGAGTAGCAAACTTCCTCTACAACCTCAGTATGATCTAATGAGCCTTCTAATACGGTCAAATACATAAACAAGCAATACCATCAAAACCACCTGCTAAATATTGATGATTGGTGTAAAGTTTGGGACGAAGTTGGAGCCACAGACTGGAGCATTACTGCAGGGCCTCAAACAGTGCCCTGTGGTTTGAAATCTAAACTCCCCAAATTCCACCAACATGTTAAGTGTCCTACCAGGGGGGACAGGAAGCTGGGCCCCTGTACATGGTCTTACGTTTATGTTGCCCTGTGGTCAGTCAGGCCCCACACCTGCTTGTAACAAGCTGTACGTGGATGCTACATGTGAAATTAGCATGACTCCCTTTAAACATCAAGTTCAACGTGTGGCTTGAAGGCCAAAACGGCAGATAGTTCCTGTGCTATGGGATGCACTAATCAGCATTTATTTACAGCTGCCAGAAGGGCGTTGAGTATAGCACAAACATGTGAGGACACATCTCTTTACCTGCCTTACAGGCCAAATCGCACTAATCTCCACAACAATCCAGGCTCTCAGAGGTGGCTAATTTAAACTCCAGGAATGGTTAACCTGACGCTGGAAAAACACTCTTTCAACTTTACTGTTTTGACATGACGTTAATGTGACAAATTAGTACTACTGGAACCTTTCTAGTCATACACAGTGAAAGCCCAAGTCAACCAAGCATAAGATTTAGGTGTGGTAGTTTATTTAAGATAGCTATGCGACACTTACCTTTGCTTTAATGATGAACACTTTCTTGTTCTTCAGCTTCCACCAGTGTTGGTCAAGTTACTTGAAAAAAGTAATTAGTTACTAATTACTGATTACTTCTCCAAAAAAAAGTAATCCCTTAACATGGCAGTAACACTGCCCATCTCTGGCTTCCACATAGCAATATTATTTACCCATCCAAATTGAAAATAGACGTAGAAGTCCATAGTTTGAAAGGTTGCATCCTGGCATCAGCGTAAGGTCAGTGATTTTCTACAACAGGGGTTGGCAACCCTGGGCACGCGTGCCACATCTGGCATGCGAAGGGTTAACTGATGGCACGACCATAGCTGGACTGGCCATCGGGCATACCAGACATTTGCCTGGTGGGTCGATGGTGATTTTTCGTTTTTATGGGCCGATGTCTTTTTCTTTTTTTTGTAACGGCATAAACAATGAAAGGTGGTGGATTGGCCAGATGCTGGTTGATGTGTAAAAATAACTCAGTTGTTTGGTTGTGGCTATGGCGGAGCTCCCACAGAGGCCAGCAGGTGGATGAGGGAAAGGGGAGGCAGGAGGAGGAGAGACCGGAAGTGGCCGCCGGTCCGAGTGTCAGGTGAACTGAACTTCAGGTAAGAAGTTATGACCTGCAGTCTATCTGGGTCAGATATAAACCAAGTTTAGGTGGAGTTTATTTTCGTTATGCTGACTTTTTACCGTCAGTTACAATAACTCGTACTGCGTACTAGCTAGCATGACGGAGTTTCTATACAGCTGGATGGGTGCTATGATGTTAGTGAGAGTGAACTTATTTGTAAGGTTAGTTAGTAGAGTTTCCAACTGACCTGTAAAAAACGGAATCGTCCCGCATTCAGAGAAAATATTACGCGTTTCGTATTGAGCTGAAAAGGAACACAGTTTGTACTTCAGCTAGAATGGAAAAAGACACAACGCTGGAGTTATTCTGCATCTTTACGCTGCAGCTGCCTCTTCTCCTCTCATTCTCTCCCCCTCCCTCTCCTGTTGCTACTTCAATCATGAAACTGATCAATGATCAGCTGATCGGCTTTTCTCTCTTGTTTGTTTATCTCCCACTTTGCGCCAGAAACAGGAAACCAGCCGATGTCGCGCTAAACAACAGCAGCACGTTTAAGCTTGATCAGCTGTTGTTAGAATTGATTTAATATTCATTTCTAGTATCAGCTGATGTTTGCTGGAGCCACAGCTGTAAAGCTGCTGGTCATGATGTCGGTTTGGATATGTGGTGAGAGGGAAACATGAAGATGAAACCAGGAGATGTCCTTACTGGATCATCAGAGCTGAACAGTGATGGAGAAACAGGTTTACCTTTTAGGTGACATGAATGAGTTGAAGTTATGAACTGTTTCTGAGAGACAAATAACACCAGGATCCTTTTCTAAGTAGCTGACAGCTGGTAACTGTGCAGGGGCGGGTCTAGCAAAGTTTTGCCAGGGGGGCAGGTAGGGCATTAACAGGGAGAGGGGGCACAAAGAAATACTTTTCTTTCTTATTCTCATTTAAAATGTCTCACTTTTAATAAATAATTATCTGAATCTTACAACCAAAGTTTTTATCTGACGTAAAATGTACAGAAATCATACATATACCAACAAGACTGTACATCACTGTCACAACAGCGTCTGTTTTCATTCAAAGGCTTTATGGCTTTAAGACCTGGGGGGCCGGTCTCCAGTCAAAATGCAGATTTTTTGTCCCAGTCCAGCCTTGGGCACGACACGCAGTGAACTAATCTGAGCAGGTGCATTAAAAAATAAATGGCCGGGCCAGCGGTGCACATCGCAAATTAGCTCGCATACACACATTAGTTGTGCCGCTTCTTAATGTCGGTATCTTAGCTAACAACCCCAACTACCAGATCAACTTGTAACTGGCTAAAAGTAACTACCGGTGAGAGGGACGTTGTTAGCTGGCAGTTTTTTCAAGCGATGTTTAAATTTCCACATTCTGACACTTCAAATGCTTCAGCAGCTGTCCGCTCAGCGCAGCATCAGCACCACGGAAATACACGGATACATCCGAAGACTCGATACTGATCAAACCAGAAAGCTTTAAAGAGCAGCTGGGTTTATCTTGCATTAACTGGCTGGTTTAATGCCAGTTAATGCGACATCGAAATGCAGCTGATTGAACTGAAAAGCTCGACACTGTGGGGTCAGTTTGCAGAAGTTTGCAGAACTATGAACGCAGCTGGAATCCACAGCTGTGCGTGTTCATGGAGCTGCATGTTCACCTGCTGGACGTCACTACCTGACAAGTTTAACTGTCTTCAGAACATTGCAGAGGCCTTATTGACAGTATTTGGCTCTACATGTCTGTGTGAGCAGATTTTCTCTCACATGAGTCCTCAGGTAGCCTCTGAATGCTGGACACTCGGAGACCTGTGTCTCTGAGTGGGAGACCAGAGATCACATTAACATGTGTGTCTCTGTATTAACAAACATGCCATATTGGCTTAGTTTATTTTTCTTATCATTGTTGGGAGGAGACCATAAATAGCATTTGTATTTTCTGTTGTACAGTTCATTTGCTGTTATGGATAAAAAGTCTTTTTTTGTTTCTAAATAGCTGATAACTATTCGCTAATAGCTGCCAACATCTGCGAACAAATATAATTCTGTAAAGTTGATCTATATAGTGAGTAACTGTTCATATAGAGCGTTATTAAATTCATTGCTAATGCAGTCATATGGCACAATGACCTCTGAGGGAATTTATAGGCA
This sequence comes from Copadichromis virginalis, assembly GCF_057382275.1. Taxonomy (NCBI): domain Eukaryota; kingdom Metazoa; phylum Chordata; class Actinopteri; order Cichliformes; family Cichlidae; genus Copadichromis; species Copadichromis virginalis. Next base: position 217,404 of record NC_140630.1, on the reverse strand, counting down.
CTCATCATCAGAAAGGTTGCCGACCCCTGTTCTACAAGATGCACATAGATGTCACTGAACTGGAGCTCTGGGAGAGACATTGGCACTTTTAGGTATTTTAGGTATTTACATAAAGCTGCCAGAGCAAAATATGGATCACAAGTCCCTAAAATTCATTGTTTCTCTTCATATGTTTGTTTTTCGAGTAGTTGCTTGATATAGGCGAGAAAAATACTTTTCCTACAGCACCACCTACTGTCCACTTCTGACCATATTTTGCATGCCAGGGTAGTGAGTCAGTCATGTGACTGAAAACTCTGGATAGGTCTATGCTGCTGGGGACTTCCCATGATGCACTTGGTGTTTCTTCTTCACTCACCTTTATTTCACTCACCATGTCTTTATACATAACTCTGAATTTAATCGTTACTTATTTTAAAGCTTTGACTCTTGTCCTCCATGTACTTTTATCTCGTCCTTTTATCCTGCCGTCCTCCACTCACTCCCTAACCGATTGCAGAAGATGGCCGCTCCTCCCTGAGCCTGGTTCTGCCAGAGGTTTCTTCCTGTTTAAAGGGAGCTTTTCCTTCCTACTGTCGCCATTGGGGTCGTTTGATTGTTCTCTCTGTTTTATTGGAGGGTCATTACCTTTCAATATGAAGCACTTTAGTATGACTGTTGTTGTGAGTGGCAGTATATAAATAAAAGTGAATTGAAATAAATTTCACTGTTTTGTTCCTCTAGGGACCACAAGGACCATCGGGGCCTAAGGTGAGAACAAACTATGATATTACCCACTTTCTACGGTTATTAAATTTGCCTCCAGTTATATGTTGTCAATATCATATCATATCATTGATTTTATGTAGGAAAGTGTAAGGATTGTATTGTATCTCTTACCTTTTAACTCAGGGAGAACCAGGAATTGGAATCCGAGGAGAAAAGGGAGCAACGGGTCAGAAAGGCGACAAGGGAGACAGAGGCCATCTTGGACTTCCTGTAAGTTCACTGGACATTCTGTCTGTTCATAATAACCAACATTCAAAATACATCTTAGCTGTCTCATATTGAAAATTGATGCAAATGATGTTTGAGTTGATTTGTAATGGGATAATCTGAAAATGAATTTTTGGGTTGTTATTCTTTCACACTGGTTTGCACTCACATGAAAATAATCATCAGTTTTAGGTCAAACTTTTACATCAAACTACCAAAACTCTTGAACCACTGGCATAATCAAAAAAATTCAATGGTTTCTTCAACTCTGTGCTTTTTCAGTGATATCATTACAGTCATTACAGTAATGCCAGGTTGGCCACGACAATCTCTGCAAGCAACACAGAAAACAACAAAAAACAGTTAAAAGAAAACCCTCAAACTGTTAGATAAAAAAACGTCGTCACACTCACTTTCTCTTCTCTCAACCAACTTTTGGCTGCTGTGACCCTATGCCTTGAATTACTGTAATCATCCTAATATCACTGAAATGAGTCACTGCGTTCAGGAACCATTGAAATTCTTACAATTTACCTGCTGGTTCAGGAGTTACAGAAAATACAGATGTTAAAAAAATGTTGCAAAACACCAGAGAAAGGTTCAAAGGCTTCAGAGGGCTGACGACACCATTTCAGTTGCTCTCAGTCACTTATAGATTGAGGAATTGAGTTTTTCACATGATAGCAAGATGTTGTTGCATTATCATTAATCGTGAAATTATTGGCTCTATCAAGGTCCCAAGGATTTGCTTTGTAAGTTGAATTTGGGATTCCTGCTTTTATTTCTCTGATAATAATAAGCTGTAGCTCTTATTTCTTTTTTTATCCTAGTGATTATTTTTAGACAGTGAGATAATGCTGAACTTTAAGTCCTGGTATGATTTTAATACTTTTTATATTTTTAGAACCAGTTTTTTCTTATATTTAAATATTTTTGCTGTCTTTGCCTTAATGCCTTAATTTAGTTTTTCCTTGTCTCTTTTTGTCTTGATGCTAATTATCTTCTGTTTACTTCTTGTTTTATTTTTAAGGCTAGTTTTCTGTTGTCTCATTTTAGATTTCTCTTCTCTTTATCGTCCTTTTTTCCTCTTCCTGTTAGTGATCTGTTAGTTTTTGTTGTTGTTGCCTGTGTTTGAGTCTGATTCTAGAAAGCAGGTTCAGCAAACAGAGTCTAACAACTGACTTTTCAGTTCTAAAATAGGTTAATCATACTTACTTAAATCAACTGTGAGTATGTTCACCTTGAATATGTGTGTGGGTACAAGAAAAAGCCATTTTCAGAGGAGCACCAGTACCAGGAGTCTCCGTAGTATCGTGTAGTAACTGAGGCTGGACTGAGTCAGTGTGGCCCGGTCCAGCACTTCCATATTAACAAAACAGTAGAAGACAAAAGCGTATTACTTAAAGCTTGAATTTTAACAGATAGAGCTGAACATTTTTATTTCAGCTTTAACTTAACAAGGACAAAATGCAGTTAATAAAAACAGAAGATAAAAATATGGATCAAACATGTACCTGCGTATTAGTCAGACCAACCAACACTGGTTTAAGTGAAGTTCAGTGGAGCCTGCTGAGGTCCTTGGCTTTAACTGAGACATTATAATACAGCGCGTGAAATAAGCATTGAATATAAAGGTGCTATTGACATGAAATTCCCACCAGATTTAGTAGCAACCCATTCAATTGACACATCCAAAACAACTCAAACCATAAATGTTCATAAATTCTGTGTACTAATCAAAAAGGAGTGTTATGGAAGTTTAGTGCATTAAATAAAAGAGGTGACACTGCTCAGTTTCCATTTGAGCGCTTTATTCTTGCAAGAAGGAATTCAGCCAGCACGAGGCAATTGTGGGGTTGTAGTGAGGATACAAACTGACCCTCCATATAAGGGGTCCTCCCCCATTTTTACTACTACTCTTCTGTAAGGCAGAAACACGTCACTTTACACAGGTCACCTACAGTTCAACAGCATATATGAAACAGATAAATTAAACCAGCTAAATTTCTTGTCCAGAGACAGGAAGTAGGACAAGTTGAAGTTTAAAGGGCTGTAAAACCAGATACCACCAGGTGATCCGGGCGTTGGCATCTTTCATGCGGTGAAGCCATTGCAGCAGGGCGTGGTCTGAGCAGAGGGTGTATGAGCGCCCCAGCACGTAATAACAAAGAGAGTTGACCATCGAGGCGTCAGTCTGGAGGATAAAGGGGGGGGGGGGGGGGGGGGGAGTCAGGACTGTGAGCAGCTGCTCCCCACATAGCCATTTTTACCTGCACAAACTCCACCTGCCACGACTCCGTCCACTGGACCAGGTCTGAAGCACCCATTCGGGTGAGCTCAATTAAGGGGAAGGTCAGGTCTGCAAACCCAGGCACGAACCAGTGGTAGTACCCTGTCAGCCCCAAGAACTGTCTCACTTCCTTTTTGATCTTGGCAATTGCTGCTGTTTTTTTCCATCTGTGGACACACCTTCCTTCCCCCAAGTGCTACCCTAGATACTGTACCTCCCTCCGTCCAACTGCACACTTCTTTGGGTTGGCCATGAGCCCCACCTGCCTCAGGGACTCCAGGACTGCAGTCACCCGCTGCACATGCTCCGACTAGGTGTCACTATGGATGATAACATCATCCAAGTAGGCGGCAGCATTACAGCGTGCAGCCACAGCACCCAGTCCATGAGGCTCTGGAAGGTGGCCTGGGCTCCAAACAAACCGAACAGAAGGGTGACGAACTGGTACAAACCGTGCGGAGTGGAGAAGGCCGTTTTTTCCTTGGACTCTGCAGATAAGGGAATCTGCCAATAGCCCTTGGCTGAATCCAGTTTTGTGAAAAAGCGGGCCGTGCCCAACCAGACCAGGAGCTCATTGAAACGGGCATGGGGTAAACATCAAAGCGTGACACCTCACTCACTTTGCAATAGTCACACACAGAACGGGATAGACCCATCCTTCTTCATGACCAGAACGACAGGGCTACACCACGCTGTTTGACTCTTCTGTTACTCCCATCCACAGCATCTCAGCCAAATACCTCTGAACAATTTGACTTTTATGTTCAGGTAGCCTGTATGGCAGTGAACGTGCCATCATGCCAGGTTGTGTATGAAAATGGTGCTCGATGAGACTCATATGGCCGAGTGGGGGGGAGAACACATCTGCAACAATCCGCCAACATCCGCTCTCTAGGTCTGTGCGACATGGTTATCACAATGGAGGGAGGCAGGAATGGTGGCATTTGGTACCTCTGGCCCCAGCTCGTCTCTGTCACCAGGCTCACCAGAGAAGCGGCTGCAGTCTCTCTCCATGCTTTGAAGAGGTTGAGGTGATATGCATGGACCCTCCATTGTCCGACCATATCACTTCATAGTCGACATCCCCCACTCGCCGTGGGACCACCAAGGGCCCTTGCTACTTGGCAAGTAATTTTGAGCTGGAGAAGGGAAGCAATACAAGCACTTTATCTCCCTGTTAAAATTGCCTGATTCTAGCCCCTCTGTTGTACAGATGTTAACATCACGCAAATTCTCCCATGACAACCTCCCAAAAGTGTGTTTTGCTCACAAATCCAGAACGTACTGAATCTCATTTTTCATTGGACTCAGACCTTCCTCCAGTTTTCTCTAATAAGGTTGAGCACCCCTTGCAGCTTCCTGAAAATCCCTTGGTGGAAGCCTGGGGCACCTCCCACACTGCAAACAACAGAGGGTCTAACCAGCGATCTCAATTATGTTCATCCTCGTGAATGAGCTTCCGAGTCACGGACTTTAAAGTCTTATTCAGCCGCTCCACCACTCCTTCAGTCTGAGGGTGGTAGACATTCAGGGTGCGAGACATGAACGATGAGCCCTGGTCAGTCAATATCTCTTTCGGGATGCCAACATGGGAGATGATCTGCAACAGCGCCTGCGCAGCGGCACTGCTTCTGGGTATTGCGTTACATAATCCACCTGACTAAATACAAAGTGATAGCTGCGTCACTACGTGGTGACGCAAACTAGAGGAAAAACCTTTTTTCCTGATAGCTCTCTGTTATACTCTTGATCTGCATGGGCCCCCAACCCCTATACAGGAAGTCTGTTTCAGCTCTTGGTCCTATGAGTCTTACCCAATAGGTATGCAGAGGTCAACTGCTAACCCAGATAAGAAGAAAACTGAGTAGCCTTGCAGATCAAATACTGTCAGTCCCATTGGTTTACGGTAGCTCCCCTGTTGATCATGGCACTTGTAATTTCTGAGGAAAGGGCCCAAGGGAAGATTATTTTAACAGGCTAGGGTAAACTGTAAAAGCTATTTGCACTGATCAAAATCAGTACTCCGACTTTTACCTTTACTGTCTAACAAAGAGTTAAAAAGTGAAGGTCCACAATTTAGACTTTAATTGCCAGAAAGCAAAAGCAAAGGCAAATAGTAATAATCATAAAACACTTGAACTATATGTAAACTATACGTATCTAATTAACCTGGTCTGAGCTAATGCTGATTTTGTTCTTATCTTTGGTGGGGAGAGCTTGGAGAAAGGATGAGCACAACCTAAAGATCCACTTATCCCCATGTTCTGAGTTGATGGTAATCACCCTACAGGAAAGCAGCTGGGGATTCAGGGGGAGTAAGATGAACCAAACTCCTTCTGAATGAACCATCACAGCAAAATTGAGCAGATGAAAAGCCAAAAAGTACAAAACCAGTTTGCATGTTCACAGTTCAGGCTGTGGCTTTCCACTGTGTGAACTTCTCATCTCATAGAAGACAAAAGGGAAGAACCCCAAATCGCCCCTCACTTTTAAACTGCTCACCCTTTCTCCCCATTCGCCCACTGGACATCACATCTGAAGTGACATCTAACCTCACCCCCGGGGACATCCAATGACATTATTAACGTCTAATCGCCCAATGTCCACCCACACGTTATCATGCTCTCTCTATCGGACTTACAACATTTAAACTTTCAACTTTAAATCAAATCAAATCAAATCAAATCACTTTTATTGTCACATCACATGTGCAGGTACATTGGTACAGCACATGTGAGTGAAATTCTTGTGTGCGAGCTTCACAAGCAACAGAGTTGTGCAAAATACAATAATGTAAACAAGCAAAATACAAGAATGGCTACATCTGAAACGAATAAATATATGTACAATATATAATAGTGTATGCATTTCTGGATGTGTATACTAAATATTTTCTACGTGTGTGTGTGTGTGTGTGTGTGTGTACACATATTTTACAAATTAAATAGAGTAAACAATAAATAAAATATATAAAATAAATAAAATAAAATATACAGAGTGAGACATGTGCAAAACAGTGGCATTACTGTACAGTATGGAGTGCATAATGTTAAAGTTCCAGTAGTGAAGCTGAGGTGTCTATGAAGTGTTCAACAGTCTGATGGCCTGGTGGAAGAAGCTGTCTCTCAGTCTGCTGGTACGGGACCGGATGCTGCAGAACCTCCTTCCTGATGGAAGTAGTCTGAACAGTTTATGGCTGGGGTGACTGGAGTCCTTGATGATCCTCCCCGCTTTCCTCAGGCACCGCTTCCTGTAGATGTCTTGGAGGGAGGGAAGCTCACCTCCAATTATCCGTTCAGAGCACCGCACTACTCTCTGGAGAGCTTTGCAGTTGTAGGCGGTGCTGTTGCCATACCAGGTGGTGATGCATCCAGTGAGGATGCTCTCAATGGCACAGTGATAGAAGGTCCTGAGGATGCGGGGGCTCATGCCGAATCTTTTCAGTCTCCTGAGAAAGAAGAGGCGCTGCTGCGCCTTCTTCACTGTTTTGTTTGTGTGTACTGACCACGTAAGATCCTCAGCCAGATGTACTCCAAGGAACCGGAAGCTGCTCACTCTCTCCACAGCAGCGCCGTTGATGGTGATGGGGGTGTGTACTTCTCTGCACCTCCGGAAGTCCACTATCAACTCCTTTGTCTTTGCGACGTTGAGGGTGAGATGGTTGTCTTGACACCAGTGGGTCAGGGCGCTGACCTCCTCCCTGTAAGCTGTCTCATCACCGTTGGTGATAAGACCCACCACTGTAGTGTCGTCCGCAAACTTCACAATGATGTTGGAGTTGTTAGTGGCTGTGCAGTCGTAGGTGTAGAGTGAGTATAGGAGAGGGCTCAGTACACACCCCTGTGGAGCACCAGTGTTCAGTGTGACGGGGGATGAGGTGATGCTGCCCAGTCTGACCACTTGGCGTCTGTCAGACAGGAAGCTAAGGATCCAGCTGCAGAGGGAGCTGCTCAGTCCTAGATCCTGCAGTTTCCTGTCCAGCTTCGAGGGAACGATGGTATTGAATGCTGAGCTGTAATCTACAAACAGCATTCTCACATACGTGTCTCTCTTCTCCAGGTGTGACAGGGCAGTGTGTAGTGTCAGGGCTATGGCATCATCAGTGGACCTGTTGTGGCAGTATGCGAACTGTAGAGGGTCCAGTGAGTCGGGTAGTGCAGAGCAGATGAAGTCCCTGACCAGCTTCTCGAAGCATTTGCTTACGATGGGGGTCAGGGCTACAGGTCGCCAGTCGTTCAATGAGGAGATGGTGGAGGATTTGGGTACAGGGACGATGGTGGCCATTTTGAAGCAGGCTGGGACTACAGACAGAGAGAGGGAAAGGTTGAAGATGTGCGTGAACACTCCAGCCAGCTGAGCCGCGCATGACTTGAGGACGCGGCCGGGAATCCCGCCCGGACCAGTAGCTTTGCGTGCGTTCACCTTCCTGAAGCACCTCCGCACATCCTCCTCAGACACAGTGTGCGCACTGACGTCATCCGCGGTACGCACACTGTCCGGTCTCATGGTGTTCGCTGTGTCGAATCTAGCGTAGAATACGTTTAGATCCTCACACAGAGAGGCCGTGGTCTGCGGTGTGCTGGTTTTCCCTCTAAAGTCTGTGATCGTGTTTAGTCCCTGCCACATACTCCGAGGGTTGTCAAACTGTTGCTCCACCCTGTCCCTGTACTCACGTTTGGCTGCTTTGATCGTCTTCCGGAGTTGGTAATGTGCGTGTTTGTAGTCCGATGTGTTCGCGGAGGCAAAGGCGGTGTTCCGTGCCGCCAGTGCCGCGCGAACATCTCCGTTAATCCAGGGTTTTTGATTTGGGAAGGATTTAACTGTTCTGGATGGGACGACATCTTCCACGCATTTCCTGATAAATCCACAGACTGAGTCTGTGTATTCATCAATGTCCCTAGCAGCCACGTGAAACATTTCCCAGTCCGCGTGATCAAAACAGTCCCGCAGCGCAGACTCCGATTGGTCTGTCCAACAGTGCACCGCCCTCCGGGTTGGAGCTTCCTGTTTCAGCTTCTGCCTGTAGGCGGGCAGGAGCAGGATGGAGCGGTGATCTGATTGGCCGAATGGGGCGCGGGGGAGGGCTTTGTACGCATCCCGGAAAGAGGTGTAGCAGTGGTCGAGTAGCCGATCTCCACGAGTGTTAAAGTGGATGTGTTGGTGGAGTTTGGGTGAGACTTTCTTCAGGTTTCCCTTATTAAAGTCCCCGGCTGTGATAAACGCCGCCTCTGGGTGTGCGGTTTCCTCGCTGCTTATCGCGCTGTACAGTTCCCTGAGTGCTCGGTCAGTGTCGGCTTGTGGGGGAATGTAAACAGCCGTAATAATCACTGCTGTAAATTCCCTCGGTAGCCAGAATGGCCGGCACTTAATCATCAGGTACTCCAGGTCCGGTGAGCAGAAGGATTTGACCGGGTGCACGTTCGCATAATCACACCAGCTGTTGTTGATCATGAAACACACACCACCACCTCTGCTTTCCCCAGTAAGATCCTGTGACCTGTCCGCGCGATGCACGGAGAACCCCGGTAGTTGTATTGCGGAGTCCGGTACCTTGTCCGATAGCCAGGTTTCTGTGAGGCAGATCACGCAGCAGTCCCGCATCTCTCGCTGGAATGAGATCCGTGCCCGAAGCTCGCACAGCTTGTTCTCCAGAGACTGCACATTAGCCAGTAATAAACTGGGTAACGGTGGTCTGTTAGTGCGCCCTCTCAGTCGAACCAGAACGCCAGATCTTCTCCCTCTGCGTCGGCGTTTGCGGCCTCCAGGGCCAGAGAACAAAGGCGTCTCAGGTGAGATGGATGGGGGGTCTGCAAACGGAGCGTCCGTGTTGCAAAACTTGAACTCCGGAAAGTTATAAGAAAGACAGTCTTTTATGTCCAGTAAGGTTTGTCGGTCGTACACAAGGAGACATGTGCTACTCGCGAAAAAATGAAGGAAAAGTAAAATTAAACACAGAAAAAAGCCGTTGCTTGGGGGAGCTCGCGACAAGGCTGACATACTCGGCGCCATCTTGAATCACCTACTTCAAACCACTTCATTACATTTTCATCTTTCACCTGTCATTCTTAACATAGAAAATGCATTTACACACTCAGTCACATATCAATACAATTCACTTTGTTTCATTTAGCTTATGTATTTCTACTTCAGTTAGATTTGTGTTTAGCACATTTTCACATGAACATTCATTGTAACATCATCTCAGTGAGGCCTGAATCATTGTTATTCTATTTTCTGATTCATTATACTGGTTAACTTAAACATATTTACAACTAATTAACAATCAGTAAAACCACTTATAAATGATGGTTCCGTGTTTGACAGTTACAATCTTTTTTCTCTCCTTCTCCTCTTACCTCTTACATGAATCCCATCATGCGTTCTCTTTCTCTGTGACCTTTAACACAGATAAACTAGGGCAAAGGTTGAATCATTCATTACTATGATTTACTCATCCACATACTGTACTTCATTCTACATTTCTATGGATTCATTTACATGCTTCATTGTAGCCTCTATATGCTTTCCTATATATAATTCTAGATGTTTTATTCCACTTTTTGTTTAAAGTGTGGTGAGTACATATCCTGATTAACATCGACTCCAAGATTTCCAAGAGTTAAATAGGAGAAAATTCACAAACAGGACCTGAAAAATATATGAGGCCCTTCAGCTGACCCACTTTTTACTATTGTGTCATCAAAAATGTTCTTGGTGGAAAGGTGGTTGACAAGAAACCATCCTTAAACAGGAGGAAATAGCTGGAGTCTGTATGTATCAATAGTAAAAGGTTTCATGGACTGATGAATCCAGATTGTACATTTTTGGTTGAAATTGTTCTATATTAGGACACACACACACACACACACAGATAAGCAGAAGAGATGTGTGAATCTAACAACAATTTATGACTGTGTGTAAAGCTCTGCTTCAACACTGGCTGGGTGTTCTCCTTTCTAACTTTGCAGTGTCTTTATGTTGCAGTGTAAATGCCTTGAGCCAAGTGGCATCACAGCTTTAATGAATATAATATAATTGAATTAAATTTAATTTAATTTTTTATTATAATCTTTCTAAAATGGACCATGTTGCTGTAAATCTTTGGCTTTACAAAGAATTTATGGTTTATGTCACACTCAATAAGTTTCATTTATAGCCAGTGCTCATGTCAGTATAGAAGTAAATTTTATTTTTAAAATGGTAAAATATGCCTTTGATATAATCACAGTGAAATTTAGAACAGCCATCACTGCGAAGAAAAACATGATGCCATCACCCACTATGACCAAATCACTCACTCTTCCGCTTCATCACTTTCATCGCTCATCTGTTGTGATCATCTGAATATGTTTTTGAAGTCACTTGAGTCGCTGCTTCACTCACGCCTCCTTCCCCCATCTCCCCATCCAACTCTGACTACCCTCCCCATCTACCTACCACCTCGTCCCCTCATCATCTCTGCTCTCTAACTGTGTACAACACTATACAGGGGGCTCATGGGTTAGACGGCAGACCAGGTGCAGTGGTGAGTGGTGCAAGTCACATTCCAATCCCTTTCTCTTTCTCCTCTTCTTCCTCCCTTCTACTCCCAACTATTGCCTGCTTGATGTCCTTAATGCCTGCTTGTTGTATACTGTATGCTTGCTTTGTTGCTACCCATGCTTGTCTTAATATTTTTCATTCTAAAGAAACTCTGTGAGGACAAGAGTGCACAGAGTTGGGTTTGGAGGATACAGTGGCACTGAGAACGTATTATCTATATGGTGATATATGGGAAGTAATTATTTGATCCCCTGCTGAATTTCTAATTTTGCTCACACAAATAAATGAACAGTCTCTTTTATTAAGACAATAAACAATAAACCTATATATGTAGCTAGATATATATGACTAATGATAGATAGTGCTGTGATTGGATGTTAATCTCCCTGCAGACCACATGACCATAAAATATGGCAGATGCCACCACAGAGTTACAGAAGGTCTTCGGGAGTTCCCTTGCAATCCAAAAGACTGGAGTCTTCAGATACAGTCTACTTTGTCAGTTTATTGGTCAGGTCAACACCCAAGTACTCATAAGAGTCCACTGTCTCAATCTTAATTCCCTGGATGTTCATTGCTATAGGTGTAAGATGTTTCTGCCTGCGAAGGCCCATCTCCAGCACAAACTGGAGGTGGTTTTCCCAGTGTTGAATAGACAGTTTTGCTGCATCAGCCAAAACAGTCCCCATCAGTTCTCTTTACTCTCAGTCATCAGAGAATTCTTGCTGGAAGTAGTCAGAGTTTTAAGAGACATCTGTGCTGTATTGGGTGTGTGGGGTGCCTGTACAGACACACATGTCTGAAATCCTACGTACTGATGGACGCTGGTGAGATAGTTCAGGATCCATGTAGTGAGATGATGGTCCACACCTGTATACTCCAGCTAGTCTCTGCGAGTGTGGTCAGGGCAGGAGTGGTGTTCAAAGCACTGGAGAAATCAAAGAACATGATTCTCACAGGTTTCCCAGCCCTTTCCAGGTGAGCAAGTCGGTTGTCGGTTTCTTCCTCTTGAAAGGGAGTTTTTCCTTCCCACTGTTGCCAAAATGCTTGTTCACAGGGTGTCATCTGATGGTTGGGGTGACTCTGTGTAGGGTCTTGCATTATTAAGCATGCTGAGTCGAGTGTTGTTGTGATTTGGTGCTATATAAATAGCACCAAACCAAGGGCAGCACGGTGGCACGGTGGTTAGCACTGTAGCTAATTCCAGCTTTTGTCTTTTCCCTGACGTCCTTTGAGAGCTTTGGTTTTGCCCATCATGGTGGAGAGGTTGATTCTGTGGACAGGTGTGGTTTCTACACATAAAGAGTTAAGATCAAAAGAGAATGAATGATTTATTGGAGTCAGAATTCAAATCAAATCATTTTATAATTTTGATGTAATGTGTTTTCTTCTGCATTTTTGGTTAATATTCGGTCTCTCTCCATTAAAATGAAACTACCATCATAATTAGAGGCTGTCCATTTCTATGTAAGTTACAAATGTACAAAGTAGGGGATCAATTATTTATTTCCACCAACATAGTTAGATAGCGAGTTACTATAACTAAAAAGTTTTCTTCGTACTTTGTGTTGATAGTAAATTTCCCCTTAAATGGTGGTGTACATGTACAGCAGCAGAATTGAGTGTGTGCATTGTGACCATGAAAACTTGCAAATCTTCTCTGCCAAACAACTTAGTCTGCTGTTGAGCTTCTGGTACCCCGGGTGAAAGTCTGCTACCTGATTATTACTTGTCAATGACAAAACTGATCATTGACAATCATCCATCTGTTTTGAGTATTACCAACACAAATTACCTAGAACTGTTTAGTTACAATGACTCACCATCTTAGTATGTTCATCACAATTTTCCAAAAACATATCAATATTCTTTGTGTTCGTTTGCATTTTAATTCTTTACACAATCAGCAATAAACCCTTAAAATTTTAAGCCAACTTCACCCAATTCAAAACAGGCTTATTACAGATTCCTGGTTTCCTTCCTTTTAGTTTGCAAGTTTTTATGTTCAACATGTCTGCCTGCTTTCCTAGAATAGAAAATCAAGCTAGAATAGAAATATGTATATTTCCTTATCAATTACTGTCCATCAAATCTCATAACCTCTGTTTTCACTCTGGTTTTTTTAATTCAAAAAAAGATTTGAATAATGGCTTGTCTACAGGCAGTTGTGTAAGTTTCCAGAGTTGACAAAAGAAATTAGCCTGTGCATAAAGATGGACATACAAATGAAACTAATTTAGGCAATAGATGTTCAAATTGCTTTCAAAGTAAATTATCTGTAGGAGGTAAGCTCTTTAACTGTATTACCATTATAAAAAGAAATAAAAACTTGTTATTCAGTTTGTTTCTTGTAAAAAGGGAAACTCATCAATGACTCCTGCTAAGCTGATTAGGTATGAAGAAATTTAAATTATTTTTTCCCTATTTTAATTAAACTCCCTCAACTACTTTTCTAAGTATCAGTAACCTGAAAATTTAAACCATAAATCCATACGGTTATGAGATATAACCACATCTCATACAGGCCCAGCCACCACAAGCACCTGAGAGATCTTGGAATTTGAAGCTGTTTATGTGTTATGGCAAGTTGTTTTCCAGATCGTCTTAACTATTCCAAACTATTCAGTGTCTTGTAAGCGATTGCCAACAAAACAACTTGCCAGCTCGTATAGAATGCCATTATAGTGTCAGTACTCCAACTCTGATCATACCTTAACAGTTTCCTGCTTCCTGGCCCTCCTAGTACCAACGTCAGGCTGCAAAGCTGCCATTGCTGGAAAGTATGCAAATAAGCATGCAGAGATACCTGTGCTGCATGTTTAAATATCATGTAGTACACGTGGACAGCTGCATTACAGACAGGGGTGCACATGCTGGATATGCCTAAGATGCAAGATCTTCCTCTCCAATCTTGATTCATACTTAGACAGAAGGCTGCAACCTTGACATTTTATTCATTTTCCCTCGTTTAATACAGTTTGGACAGTAGTTCAACAAGCTTGGTATATGCTACAAGTACCAGCAGAAAATTACCTTGTAGAAATGTTCTGTTATCTCAGATTTGTGAAGAACTGGTTTAAATGCTCCAAGATACATTGTACCAGAAAGCTTGTTGATTTACTGATTTGAGGCATTTGATGATCCTGACTATTCTGTTTGTAGATCCTACTATTTACTTTCCTTAACATGTTTTAAAGGGTCTAGTAGGACCTGCAGGTGTGCCAGGGCCAGCAGGACCAAAGGGAGAGACAGTGAGTAACTTTTTTTTTTATTCTAAAAGATGCATCGAGTTTAAGATCAGGCGGCATGTACAGGTGATGGTTTCTGTCACAACTACAGGGTGAAAAGGGTGATCCTGGAATTCCAGGACCAACAGGGCCGCAAGGCATCCCCGTAAGTCTGTGTGTGTGTGTGTGTGTGTGTGTGTGTGTGTGTGTGCGTGTGTGTGAGAGTGTGTGTTCGGGGGGGGGTTAACATTGGTAACATTTTAATTTGCATTTGCATCCTTCACAGCAATATGATTTACACATCAAAGGGTAGGGAGGCGAACTGTGCTGGTGAAAGATAAGATCAAGTACTATCCATACAGTACAATCCTAAAGAAGGCCATTTGTTCCTGCTATCAATGACACTGCAAGAGTTCAAGAAACAATTCATGCCAATGTTTGCATTTGTTACGCTTCAAACTCATGCGGCAGCTACACACTGCTGTCACAAACACATCTACTGGGATTTCAGTTTTGTGTGGGACGATGCTTCAGTTTCATTTTCACTCACTGTTTGGTTAAATGTAAAGCTGTTTCAAAGCTGTTTAGTAAAGATATGGAAAAATGTTTGTGTGTATTAAAAGCGTATGGAATGAGTTTATTCCATATTAACACAGTGGCATCACTTTTTTATGGAGAGTACTGTATTTGGCAAAATAACAACAGTGATAAAAACATGTGTCCTTATTCCCCAAATGCAGTCATATGGCACAGTCCCCAATGTGACATCTGATTTCTTTTTACAGGGATTAGTAGGACCACAGGGACTCAAGGGAAATCAGGTAACATACTGTCTGCAGTGTTTGGCCTATTATAAAAATAAAGTAACTAACGTGATTGTGGCTGATCATCTGTGCACACACACATGTGTAATTTCATTTATTAAGTAGTTTATGTTGGTAAATATTATTACCACAGTTGGCATTTACATCCACAAAATTGTTGTTGAAATTTCTTTCTGAGAAACTCTGACAATGTTCTTTCTAATATATACAGATAATATCTGAATTTCAATAAATAAATGTTCTCTTTGATATTATGCATAAAAGTAAAGATCAGTGAGTCATAGTTTAGGCAAAATGTTTGGTTTGCAGGGGATTTGTTTTGAACCCAATGGTCACTTGGAGGCATCTCGATGTCAGGCTTACTGTTAAAACAGTCATAATCAATTTTAGTTCCAGTGCTAATGTTAAACTATTCTAACAATATCCTCAGTGACATCCTCTAAAGCACCTTTGTTTTTAGTGGAACTAAAGAGAAAAAACTGTTTTATGAATTAAAACATCATTGTGTGCTGGTCACATACCCACCCCTCAGAGAATGCCTGTTTCCTTCCCATTAACCTGTGACAATTAATATTTCCACTTCCATTTTGTTTTATCTTTGTGGGCTCTTTCAGCACGTTCAACTGGCCACACTTCCAGTGTACACATACAGAAACCCAAACAATCCACCTAAATGTGAATATCCAGTTGAAAGTGTTGAAGCTGTGAGATTGTGTTGCTGTTTTTACTTTTTCCTATCTTCCTTTGTTTCCGCAGGTCTTCCTATCCCCTTTTCCTTCCCTTCACCTTGCTCTGTGGCCTGCAGCTCTTTTTATTGCTGGGATTGCCCTCTCTCCCTCTCACAAATTTTGGCCTTCTGTTCCTCCTCCTCCTGCATCCTAATGTAGTCTTGGGTTCCTTCTCTTACACTTACCTCTTAACTAGTCCTACTTAACAGTTGCTCTTCCTTGCAAGCATCCTTTAAGTCCCTCCAGCCCCTGAACCTTTAACCTGTAACTCGTCAGTGTTCTCTCATCACTGTAAAATGTGTCTACTCATTAGATGCTAGCACAACAAGATTTTCGCATTTCTGGGTTCATCTTTGTTTTTTAAACAGCTTGTACAAATCTAACTGTGATCAGTCTAAACCTTACACCAAATATTACCAGTGTCTTTACTGCAGGTGCTAAAAAAATACTACATCTGAAATAAACTGCTAAAAGCCCAAGCACTGGGTTTAATGGTATCCAGATGAGACGACAGAAACAAAAAAGACCGCAGCAAAAGTCATTTTCTGCTTAAAGTTACAGCATGAAACTCTTATCTCTTAATCCCTGCCTGTAGGAGCAGACACAGGTGACACAAACATTGACCTGAAGGTCCTTCTTTACCTTAGAATCAAAGTAAAGACTTTTAAGGCCTTAAATGCCTTGAAGCAGCTTGATTTAAATTGGAGCTACATAAAACTGAATTGACCTGAACTGAATCCACTTGATGAAGTCACGTAATCATTTTGAAATAGCTGCATGCCAAAGTAGCACATATAATGCAATTAAATAATGAAGACAATGGATTGATGTTCTTTATTTTGATATATATGTTAATATTGAGAAAGCATCAATCTGTTATTCTTGGTCTAACAGGGTGATAGGTTTGTTTGTTAAAAATGGTGCAGGTTTTAAGTTTAACCAAATACTTTTCCCCCTCCTGGTGTTAGATTGCTTTTTAACACCTAAATGTAGACTTCAGTTTGTAAATTTAGTCGATTTTTCCCGTAAAAGACAAAATTATTTATCAGGAATTGTCCACGATGCAAGAAAATAAACTATGCATCAAAATCCAACAGTTTCTTGACTCATCATGTTACTGTGACAAGTTTAAATGTCACTGTAGGCTGTAGTTCAGGAGTTAGAGCAGATCATCTACTACATCTACATCTGGGCAAGACACTAACGCCAAGCATAATGCATCCTTGAGGGTAAGAATGTGTGTGAATGTTAGCTAGAAAGCACTTCAGTAGAAAAAAGTGCTTGTGTGAATGAGCCAAGCTGTGTAAGCTGTACGTGCACTGTTTCGTAGTGTGCATGTTGTCCCTGGTAGGAAACCTGCTCACCAACTGCAATGGCTTACTTTTTCCTGTTTCCTTCTACTCCCTCCCACTCTCTAGTGAATTTAGATCGCTAAATCATACAAAGAAAACTAGTGAATCAAAATGACGCTAAAATTTCTCATATCATCTGTTGCATATGTCAAAAAACAGCTATTGAAATCTTACAAACAAAAGCATTTGCTTCTACTGTGGTGTAGTAAGGAGGATTAAATTTGTTCTTTTTAATACACTGTTTGCAGGGAGAGAGGGGCAAGAAAGGCAACAGGGGGGCCAAAGGGGATAAGGGAGACCAAGGAGCACCTGGATTAGATGCCCCCTGTCCATTGGTATGTCAGTAGTTCTGTGTTTAGCCATGAGGCAAAGGGAAGAAGCAGCAAGTTACTCTCAGGACATTTCAGTTGGACAGCTTCCTTTTGCCTCATTTAATGTTTCTAATCAACCTCAGAGTGGTTTTGGTCCAGTGGTCCAGCTGTAGGTTATTTTGACAACACGACTAGAATCAATATACATCCTCAAATCCCTCATCCATTCAAAAAACCAAAGGAGGAAGTGTAGGACATTATAATAATATCACACTATCACACCATGCGCAACTATCACTGCTGGTAATAATTATTTTCATAATCATAGTCATAATAATATATCTGTATCTTTCAAGTGGCATACTAAGGAGCAGTAATACTACATAAATGATAAATTAGGCATTACTAATACCTTAGTAATGCTTAATAGTGTGACATTATTATAAAATACTACTGAAAAAGAAAGACATTCATGAGAGCAAAGATGCTTGAGACTGGATCACAGCTATGATTGAGGAACTTTTCTTCCAGGTCCCAGACAGACAGGAAACAGGCAGCCACAGAGACACCAAAGTATTCCCACTCCACGCTGAACTTTCTTCCTGCACCTTCACCTCTGCAGCTTTGTAGTAAAGAAAGTTAGACAGTTCAGCATAGACTAGCTATAGGCAAGAGCTTCTAATACTAAATCAAAATCAATAGCATACCTACTGTCAGATTTCTCTCTGGTGTTATTTTATCCATTATGTCCATCAGCACTGTTGGCTCTGTTCTTCCAGCCATGGTGCACTGGTTGTTTTGAACAAGCAAAGCAATCAAAGACTGGGGAAGATGCTGATGGTCTGCTCTACTTGTACCAGTCAGATACTCTTAGTGAAATGTTAGAGAACATTAACCTCTGCATTAGAATCAGAGAAACCATTTCCTTGCAAGTCCATATCAGTGAGCCCGGTTCCTGTCAGTCTCAGGTTTCCTGCATGTTTAGGAAACTGAAGTCAGTGACATCGTGGAGAAACATCGAGATCTTCCTGCCATTAAGCAGTGGAGGGAAAACACTCTTCTGCTGCACGAGCTGCAAAACTCTTTTTTTAAATGGCTGATTTCACAAACAGGGTTTCCGAGGCATTAAAGGGGAAAAAGGTGAACCGGGCTTGCCAGGCCTGGACGGGCTGGATGCCCCTTGCCCTGTGGTATGGTGCTCTTTCTTTCCCTTTACTAGCATGCCTTTAGCTACCCTCAACCACACTCCTCTTTATGGATCCTACAGTGCATCGCTGTAAACAACAATATGCACTTTTGCATGATAGTTTAAATTTATTGTAATCAACTCACTGCTTCCTCTACAATATGGTGAGACAACATAACATAATCAAGAGTGATTATAACGACTAAAAACCTTTGAAACATAACATCACGTACAATTGTGACTAATACACCAACCTCGGATCTAAAACCTTCACAGTGTTATTTTCAAATATAGTAATGCCTTTAGTCATGGTTTCTTACACTGTTTCTTGCATGGGGCACTATTCTTCCCTATCTACAAGGCAATAGACTACCACAGGGAGTGAAAACCAGCCACAGGGACCAGTAGCCACCATGTGCTATTTCCAAGCCCGGATACATGGGCAGGGTTGCATCAGAAAGGCATCCATTCTTTATGATCCACAAACATGTGGATTTAGTGTGTCCTCTACACAGGAGACTTGTTGATGGAATATAATCCTGGCTTAATTTTCATTTTCTAAAATATTTAAAAGTAGAATGGGAGGCAAAGCCTTCAAATTTCAGACCCCTCTTCTGTGGAACCAGCTCCCAGATTGGATTCGGGAGACAGAGGATATAGTAAGGGCTTTCTTACACTGCAATGGGTCTAGGCTACTTCCCATGATGCATGGAGTGTTTCAGTGTTTCTTGTTATCTCACCTTTTTCACTCTCTATGTGCTCACACACCGCTCTCCATCTAATTATTAGTTCTTATTAATCTCTGGCTGTCTTTCCCATCGTGTCTTATTTCTTTCCTGTCACCCCCAACTGATCCCGGCAGATGGCCGCCCCTCTCTGAGCCTGGTTCTACTGAAGGTTTCTTCCTGTTAAAAGGGAGTTTTTCCTTCCCACTGTCATCAAGTTCTTTCTAAAAGGGGGTTGTTTGATATTTGGGGTTTTCTATTATTGTAGGGTCTCTATCTTACAACCCTAAGTCCCTTGGGGTGACTGCTGGTGATGAGGTTCAGAACTGAATTGAATTAAATACAGGATAGTATTCAAGGGATAGGTTCAAGGTAGGGGTGAGATCAGCAGTGATGGGCTCTGAGCCGCTTGTTATTTGCAGTGGTGATGGAAAGGTTGACAGGTGAGCAGGCAGGAGTCTGTCTCTGACTGTGATGATTGTAGACATGATCTACAGTGAGAGGAAGGATTTATTCACTGGAGGGAAAATACATGAATTCTCTAGTACTAAGTTGAAGTCCATGTATGTGAATGAGGGGAGACGGGTGAAAAAGAGTAAAGAAAAGAGATTTGCTAATCTGTTTATTTAATGTAGTCATGAATCTGTTAATCTGTAAAGCAAACTGATTAGGTCTTCTTGATTGCCTTTCCACAGGTAAGGCTTAGACTTTATTATAAAATCTACAGGGTGAGCCAGTTATATGGATACACCGTAATAACATGGGAATGGTTGGTGATATTAACTCATTCACTGCCATTGACGTCTATAGCCGTCAATGGCAGTGAATGAGTCAATGGGTTTAACTCATTCACTGCCAATGGCTGGCAGTGAATGAGTTAAAGTCCTGTTTGTGGCACATTAGTATATGTGAGGGGGCAAACTCCTCAAGATGGGTGGTGACCATGGTGGCCATTTAGAAGTCGGCCATCTTGAATACAACTTTTGTTTTTTCAATAGGAAGAGGGCCATGTGACACATCAAACTTATTGGTAATGTCACAAGAAAAACAATGGTGTGCTTGGTTTCAACGTAACTTTATTCTTTCATGAGTTATTTACAAGTTTCTGACCACTTATAAAATGTGTTCAATGTGCTGCCCATTGTGTTGGATTGTCAATGCAACCCTCTTCTCCCACTCTTCACACACTGATAGCAACACCGCAGGAGAAATGCCAGCACAGGCATCCAGTATCCGTAGTTTCAGGTGCTGCACATCTCGTATCTTCACACCATAGACAATTGCCTTCAGATGACCCCAAAGATAAAAGTCTAAGGGGGTCAGATCGGGAGTCCTTGGGGGCCATTTAACTGGCCCACAATCACCAATCCACTTTCCAGGAAACTGTTCATCTAGGAATGCTCGGACCTGGCACCCATAATGTGGTGGTGCACCATGTTGCTGGAAAAACTCAGGGAACGTGCCAGCTTCAGTGCATAAAGAGGGAAACACATCATCATGTAGCAATTTCAAATATCCAGTGGCCTTGAGGCTTCCATTGATGAAGAATGGACCCACTATCGTTGTGCCCCATATACCACACCAAACCATCACTTTTGTTGGTCCAACAGTCTTGGAGGGATCCATCCAATGTGGGTTAGTGTCAGACCAATAGTGGTGGTTTTGTTTGTTAACTTCACCATTCACATAAAAGTTTGCCTCATCACTGAACAAAATCTTCTGCGTGCACTGAGGGTCCTGTTCCAATTTTTGTTTTGCCCATTCTGCAAATTCTGTGCGCCGATCTGGGTCATCCTCGTTGAGATGCTGCAGCAGCTGGAGTTTGTAAGGGTGCCATTTGTGAGTAGCTAATATCTGCCGAAGGGACGTTCGCCTAATGCCACTCTCCCGTGACATGCGGAGAGTGCTGCGCTGTGGGCTCTTGCTGAATGAAGCTAGGACAGCCACTGATGTTTCTTCATTAGTTTTCTTGCATCCACATTTTGGCAAATCCAACACTGAACCATATGTCTGTGAAGGTTCTCAGTCATCCAGGTCATCGTAGTCAAAGTAGCTTGCAAAGAAAAGCGTCTGGACTTCTTTAAGTTGCTTGAAGACGTTTCACCTCTCATCCGAGAAGCTTCTTCAGTTCTAAGGTCAAATGGTGGAGAGTCCCAGATATAAACCTAGTGGGAGTGACCCCCCACAGAGGGACAAAAGGACCCCCTGATGATCCTCTAATCGCCTGAGCCAAGGTGTGAAATTGGGTGTGGGACCCAATCAGCCAGAGTTTCGGGTGTGTTCATTGTGAAACCTGGCCCCACCTTATCATGCGAATTCCTGAGCTCAGATGGCCCAGGATGTGAGTGGGCGTTAAGGCGTCAGGGAAGGGATCTCAAAACTGGATTATAGATGGCAGAGAGTTGGTGTCGTAAACCCCCGCCTCTGTTCAAAGATGGTCGCTCACAGTGGACATAGATGGCTTCTTTCACTCCTCTTTCAAACCATCTGTCCTCTCTGTCCAAAATGTGAACATTGGCATCCTCGAAAGAGTGTCCTTTATCCTTAAGATGCAGATGGACTGCTGAGTCTTGTCCTGTGGAGGTGGCTCTTCTGTGTTGTGCCATGCGCTTGTGAAGTGGCTGTTTGGTCTCTCCAATGTAGAGGTCTGAGCATTCCTCGCTGCACTGTACAGCATACACC
Organism: Copadichromis virginalis; assembly: GCF_057382275.1. Taxonomy (NCBI): domain Eukaryota; kingdom Metazoa; phylum Chordata; class Actinopteri; order Cichliformes; family Cichlidae; genus Copadichromis; species Copadichromis virginalis. Next base: position 195,562 of record NC_140630.1, on the reverse strand, counting down.
ACGTTGTTAAGTTTGTGTTTTGGCGTTTTGTCTTTCGGGTGAACCAGTTTCTGTCTGAGTGTGTTGCTGGGTCTGAAATACACTGGGATGTCATGCTTGGAGAAAACTCTCCTCCTTTTTCTGATACACCGGCTACATAGGGGATGACAATGTTGTTGCGTCTGTCCTTCTTATCCTCCTTCGCTGGTGTCTGGTCTTCTTTTCTGTGCCTCTTTGCTGACTTTGAGAACGCCCATTTAGGATAGCCGCACGTTTTGAGTGCTTCCTTTACATGTGTGTGTTCCTTCTTTTTTCCTTCAGGCTTAGAGGGAACATGTTCTGCCCGGTGGTGTAGGGTCCTAATTACTCCAAGTTTGTGTTCCAGAGGGTGATGGGATTCAAAAAGGAGGTACTGGTCCATGTGTGTGGGCTTCCGGTAAACTTCGATGTTGAGTTTGCCGTTCTCTTCAATGTGCACAGCGCAGTCCAGGAAAGGCAAACAGTTGTCCTTTGTGTCTTCCCTGGTGAACTTGATATTTTTATCCACAGCGTTAATGTGCGCAGTGAAGGATTCCACTTCTTGTGTCTTGATTTTGACCCAGGTGTCGTCCACATATCTGTACCAGTGGCTGGGTACTCTTCCTTTGAAAGAACCAAGAGCCTTCCTTTCCACTTCCTCCATGTAAAGGTTGGCTACAATAGGTGACACGGGGGAGCCCATGGCACAGCCATGTTTTTGTCTGTAAAAGCCTTCGTTGTACTTGAAATATGTAGTGGTGTGGCAGAGGTCTAACAGTGTGCAGATTTGATCGGGTGTGAAGTTGGTCCTGTCCTCCAAGGAGCTGTCTTCTTGTAGTCGTTTTCTGACAGTCTCCACGGCCTCCGTGGTGGGTATGCAAGTGAAGAGAGAGACTACATCAAAGGACACCATGGTTTCATCTGGATCCTCTGCCATCTATAATCCAGTTTTGAGATCCCTTCCCAGACGCCTTAACGCCCACTCACATCCTGGGCCATCTGACCTCAGGAATTCGCATGATAAGGTGGGGCCAGGTTTCACAATGAACACACCCGAAACTCTGGCTGATTGTGACCCACACCCAATTTCACACCTTGGCTCAGGCGATTAGAGGATCATCAGGGGGTCACTCCCACTAGGTTTATATCTGGGACTCTCCACCATTTGACCTTAGAACTGAAGAAGCTTCTCGGATGAGAGGTGAAACGTCTTCAAGCAACTTAAAGAAGTCCAGACGCTTTTCTTTGCAAGCTACTTTGACAACACTGAACCAGTTTCACGAAACTTAGCAAGCAGTTTGCTAGCTGTAGCATGGGAGATGGGTGGTCCCGTAGGGTGTCTTGTATTGAAATCTGCTGCAATGACCTCGTTACTGCGTTCACCAGATATCAACACAATTTCGATCCGCTCCTCACGTGTTAACCTCTTCGACATGTCAATGGCTGTGAACAAAGAGAAACTTGTAAATAACTCATGAAAGAATAAAGTTACGTTGAAACCAAGCACACCACTGTTTTTATTGTGACATTACCAATAAGTTTGATGTGTCACATGACCCTCTTCCTATTGGAAAAACAAAAGTTGTATCCAAGATGGCCGACTTCTAAATGGCCACCATGGTCACCACCCATCTTGAGGAGTTTGCCCCCTCACATATACTAATGTGCCACAAACAGGACTTTAATATCACCAACCATTCCCATGTTATTACGGTGTATCCATATAAATGGCCCACCCTGTATTATTCCTTTCACAGTCTGACAACTGAAAAGGCTCAGTCTGAATCACAGCAGCCCGTGTGTTAAAGCAAATATATCTCTAAGTATAGAGGCACCTAAAATTCTTGGTTTTCCTTTTTGTGAAGGAGACATCAAAGTTTTATCTGTCACATACTTTTGGAAAAAAAATTGGGAATCGGTGAAATATTAGGTATGTCCCAATTCATAGGCCGCATCCTTCTGAGGCCGCATTTGTAGGCCTATTACGTCACAGCGACACGACAAGAGCTGTCCAAATTCGGCCCATGAAGACCGCAAAGGCCAGGTCCTCTGAAGGATGCGGCCTATGAATTGGGAAATAGCTGTTGACTTTACCTGCTTATTGTAGCAAAAGTCTGTAAATGCCATAATATGCATGGTTGTTGCTATGGTGATAGTGTTTTTCTGTACAACTTGCAACAGCTGTAGTCCCAGATTTCATCCTGAAAGGACACACAAATGTAATTTCATCAATGAAAACTGCAGAAATAAATACTGTTTGTACCATGTCAACATATCTCAGGTTGCTTCCGCTCTTCCAGCTGTATTTGTTTCATTAGCATTGATACAAACTCAGTGCTGACATTTATAATTCTTCACAGAATAGCTATTGTTCAGGTTTAAACTATTTAGATGTAATTATAGAGTCGTTTTCAGGCCTGAAGGAATCTACAAAATCTGCATGAGTTGCACTTGTAGAATGCTGGGTGGTCAAAATGTGTTTTTATTTTCATATAATTGTAAAATGATTCAATATACTGTCCATTGTTGCTTCTAATATTGTCTCTTTTTTACTCTACATGTTCCAGGGAGATGATGGTTTACCTGTACCTGGATGTTGGAATAAAGTACGTTTGTCACAGCATTGTGTTTTTGCCTGACATGCTAACTTCATGGGGAACATTGTGTGACCTAACAACTAACATTTTGCCTTTTGTTTTTCCTTGCAGTGACGATAACTTTGGAATGGCTTGTGTGATGTACATAGGATATTTATTTTTTTTACTATTACTATTCTATTATACATGGAAAAAATAAATATATATGGCAATTTTGTACATATTGTTTATTTTAATAAATATGACGGTGTGTATGTAATGTTTTTTATATATCTATGCATTGTTTTATATGATTGGCTAAGAAAAATGATAATGTGACTGAATTTGCATTTTGTGAAGAGAATAATGCTCTTTAACTTATTGCATTATGTTTTGCTCTATTGTGATAGACCATGCTGCACTGGGATGTGGGGCTGGCAACATTTCTAATTTAGCCTTGGAAAGTCTTGGTTGAACTCTCCTCTGACAAAGTGTTGAAAACTATAATAATGAGAGCAAGCGCTGCATATAGACTAGTTTAAATTTTACTATATGTTCACACAGGGACAGGAAGCTATTTTAAATGTGCACTTTGAATTTTAGACTGTTGTGCTCATATTAAACCGAAGAACATGAAGACATAAGAGATCAATCTCATGTTTGTCCAGTAACTACTATACTGCAGTGTCACATATTCACTTCCAGCTTTCCTAGGCATGCTGACCACCACAACTCACACTGTAGGGGATACAGTGTGAGTAGATACAAGCTGAAAAAATGATAAATAACTCTAAATATGTTTTATATTTTAGATCCCACCCCTTGCCTCGCTGAAAGCCCTGCATACCCTTGGCCCTTGGCTCAATGAACTTCATGATGTAGTCACCCAAAATGGTTTCACTTCACAGGTGTGCCTTGTCAGGGTTCATTTGTGGAATTTCTTGCCTTCCTTATGAGGTTGGGACCATCGGTTGTGTTGTGCAGAAGTCAGGTTGGTGCATGGCTGACAGCTCTATTTGACAGAACCAATCAGTTAAGTAAAGAGAAACAACAGTCCATCATTACTTTAAGAACTGAAGGTCAGTCAGTCCGGAACATTGCTAAGACTCTGCAGTCACAAAAACCATCAAGTACTATGACGAAACTGGCTCACATGAGGACCGCCCCAGGAAAGGCAGACCAAGAGTCCCCTCTACTGCTCGGGAAAGAAACACAAGGAATGGACATTAGACCAGTGGAAATCTGTGCTTTTGTCTGATGAGTCCAAATTCAGGCACAATGAACCCGCATGGCTACCACAGCATCCTGCAGTGACATGCCATCCCATCATGTATTCTCTAACAGGGACAATGACCCCAAACACACCTCTAGGCTGTGTCAGAGCTATTTGACCAATAAGGACAGTGATGGAGTGCTGCACCAGATGGCCTGGCCTCCACAGTCACCTGACCTAAACCCAGTGGAGATGGTTTGGAATGAGATGGAGCGCAGAGTGAAGGCAAAAGGACCAACTAGTGCTCAGCATCTCTGGGAACTCCTTCAAGACTGTTGGGAAACCATTTCAGGTGACGACCTCATGAAGCTCATGGAGAGAACGCCAAGAGTGAGCAAAGCAGTAGTCAAAGCAAAGCGTGGCTATTAGGAAGAATCTACAATATAAAAAAAGTTTTATTTAATACTATTTTGTTTACTATATAATTCCATATTATGTAGTAAACACAAAGGAGAGTGTAACTACCATGATGTCAGCCCGTGAGGTTTGACTCTGGGGATACTGTATTTGGAGTGTAAAATTATCAGCTAATCCTAGCAAGTTTTGGTGGGAAGCTGCATTTCGTGTCAGCAGTGTGCTGGCTTTTAGTGCTAAGTAAAGAACATCAATAAAATAGAATTTCACTCACCAAAACAGAAACAACAACTCTTGTAATATGTAACAAGCCATACTGTTTGTTAGAACAAGCTGCTTCACTTGTTTTTTGCTGTGTAGGATCTTAGTATCATTAGCAAGAATGCAATGCAGCTGCCATATATTTTATTAACTGTATGTTTCAAATCAAATTCTCTGCTGTCCTGCATATTATACATGTAGTTTCATATAGTTTAGAAGTGAGCTAAATGAGAGAGAAGCTGTGTATGGGACAATTAACCTGCAGAAGTTGACTCATGTTATCAGAAGTTTAACATTTTTAGAAGTTTAAAAAAGGGTGTACTCTAAAAGTATTATGTTATTAAATCGAGAAAATAGCTGTTCTGTCTCTTGCATACATACTGCTACAGTATGAAAAAGTATTTGACCTCTTTGTGATATTTATTTATGTATTTATTTTCATATTTGTCTGTAGATGTGATCAGCCACAGTTGTCTGTATCAGCACACAAATCAAAGCAGCAACAACCATTTGGATAAGCCTTATTTATGTAAATTGAAGTTTTTGTAACTGGCTGGCTCTAAGCTGTAAAATTGGTCATTTTAACAGTCGTTTTGTGGGGAATGATAAACCTTTAAGTCACAGTTTTTTGGCCGGTCTGTGTAGCCGTTCCTATTCAGCTGAAGAGGTCGCCCATTGCATTATATCCAGACCAAACTTTGCAAAGTGATGAGTTCATCAGTTAGGAGATCTAAACGTAGAGTGCTGTTAAACTGTTTTTAAGTTATCCAGTATTGCAAAGTGCTTTTAACACTTATGTCAAGAAAGAGGGCATCAACCAAGATTTTGTAACAATTTTAATTCCAAGAAGATTGATCCTGTAAACTAAATGTCCAATTGCACAACAGGAAAGTAACAGCTCTGTGTTGCTGCTTTGTGTTATTCCTCTACGTTTAGTTCATTCTAAATAGTTTTGTCAAATTCTCCTGTTTTATGACCCTTGGGTTCGGTATCCTAGTGCCGTTTTTTTTCTAGTATTCACCCCAAACATTGCCACTCTCATTTAAGGCTGCTGCTGCTGCAATCTCCTCATAGTCTCATCCTGTTATGAAGAAAGCTGTAACCTTATTGGACAATGTACATCCTTTTTTTTTATTATCCACAAACACTTTTTGTAACAGCTGTTCTCATTAACCTCATTAACAACAGTGAGCGGATGAAATGAATCCATTATATGCTGCTCTTTGACAAAGCTTTGTGTGTGATGTGCTCTGCCTGGATTTGAGGTTGCCATTAGAGATTATTGTTGGATCCTTCCCAGCAAATATTCATTGTGTCATTTTGCTGCACCTAAATTAACTTAGTCACCAGTTAGCCTTGTTTTTGCTCTGATATTTATCATGCATACTTGTGCTCAGATATTTAAAATATTTATTTTGTTCAGTGACAGTCATAATTAAGTTTACATTTATAATGATTTGGACTAAAAATAATTTAAGTGTACCCATTAGTTACAGAGTATCACAATCCAAATGGTAGACCCTGTTTAATCTGCGCTCTAGAGGATTGCATTGTTTTATGTTGTGAGGTTGTTGTTATGTCATTAACTTCAGTGCAATCCAGGTTTGAAGAGGTTTAAAACTGTATGTTAATAAAATACGTGGCATTTTTTACTCAAATTCTATGCTGTCCTACATATTATAAATGTAGATTAGTATAGTTATCATCACAGACGGTAAAGAACCAGCCGCTGCACTTGTTTTTCCTGTAATGTTTGACAGAGGTTAAAGGTAGCCCTTTGCCAGTAAAATAGGGAAAACTGCGTGAGCAAAAAAACAAACGGTATACTCTAAAAGTATTCAATTATTCAATCCAAAAAATTAGCTTTTCTACACTCTTACATACACAGTACTGTGAACAAGTATTTGCATCAAGGTATATTTTGTATAGAACTACAAATGTTTATGTCATCAAGTGTTTGCATTGACATGAGTCATATTTAATGCACGTTGGGCTCAGTGCAGATATACACTAAATTGCCAAAAGTATTTGCTCCACTGCCTACACACACATATATATGACCTTGAGTGACATCCCGTTTGTGGCGGGTGGGATTTGTGGTGTGGCTGCGGGGGAGACTGATACACTCGAGCTCAATCAGGTCATCATGCCTCCTCTGCATAAAAGACAAAAGAACTGGGTCCTGACGTTGTTGTCGTGCAGCTGCAAAATTGCAGCCGAGTGTACAGAGAACAAGCAACCAGAATAAAAGAGTGTGTGAAAAGTGTTAAGATGTGGTCGAGTTCGTTGTTCCCATGCCACAACATTTTTAATCCATAGGGTTTAATATGATGCTTGCTAGCTTCTGCAGCTAAACAGCTTCAACTCTTCTGGGAAGGCTTTCCACAAGGATAAGATGTGTGTTTATATGAGTTTGTGATCATTCTACACAGAAGTGCATGTGTGAGATCAGACACTGACATTGCAGTCTTGCATTTGAGTTCACTGTCTCTGCTGTAATTCATCCCAGTGTTGTTCCATTGGCTTGAGGTCAGGACTCACGTTGTAAACTGGTGTGCAGTCATGTTGAAACAAGAAGGAGCCATCTCCCAACAATTCCCACAAAGTTAGGAGAATTAAATTGTCCAGAATCTTTTGGTATACAGTGGTTCCTTGTTTATCGCGGGAGTTACATTCTTAAAATAACCCGCCATAGGTGAAATCCGCGAAGTAGCCAACTTTAATTTTTTACAATTATTATAGATGTTTTAAGGCTGTAAAACCCCTCACTACACACTTTATACACTTTTCTCAGACAGGAATGAACATTTTCACGCTTTCACTCTTCTTTAAACACTCTCAAAGTTCAAACCTTCGTAGAGAAGTAAGTCCAGTATTATAGAATGAAACCAAAGATCCAACCCTGTTTTCAGTTCCAACTACAAAGAAAGGAAATACAATCTATGTTTGTTTTCAACAGTGTCTTGCAAACAAGTTCAGGACACTAGGTAACACTGTAATATGCCCGGCGACTAACAGCATGATTCCTCTGTAATTAAAAGGAATTTCCGTGTATTTTATTTGAAATTACAATGTAATTATATTTATATACACATAGAGTTAGACCTCTACAATAAGTAGGGAGCAAGTCAGGCTTTTATGGGAAACAAATAATTAAAGTGCTTAGGAAAAGTGCTTAGGAAATTGTGCAGTACTTAAAATTACTTAAGTATGAAATAAATATAATCTAGCAGCTAAATCTAGCTTAATTTTGAGATATTTTACAGGAAATGAGACAAAAATTATACTGTAAGTACTAAAACTATAGGAGAAATGTATATATGCATATATTGACTATTTAGCCACTTTTATGGCTGGAGTAAATCAGAACTTAGGCAGCAGGAAGTAGGGAAGAGATGTCCAGTACATAAGTTCAGTCGAAATGTTAATATTTCTGCTGCTCTGTTATTTTTATTAAAACTGTGCTCATGTTTAAAGGGTCAACATCCTTTCCAACTGGCAAAGAAGTAGCACTACTGCAGATGAGCTCCCACAAGCCACCAAAAGGAAAACTTTGGATATAGTGTTTGCAGTTTTTACCCAGTTGGCTTTTCAACTTTTTCCTGCAGGCTGGGCACAGGGCTAGTAGTGTCAGAGACTCTGGTGGCTATGCTCTGCTGAACACAGTAACCTCAAAAAGACTGGATAGTAGAACATTTGCTCCATGGTGTAGTTGGTCATTGAAGTGTTTCTGGACAGAACAGCAATGCGACTATCACAACCACAGAGAGCTAGAGGTCGAGACTTTACCTGCTGATCTGTTCCACTGACTCATCTATTTATCACCTAAAAAAAGCATGGTCACTTGCAATGTGTTGTGTTTGATTTGAAATCATTACCGTAACTGTGATAAAGAATTCAGAGCAGCTCACAGAGCAGATATATGCCATGTGTTTCCATGAAAAACCAAAATGCAAAGGGAGACCCACTTGATGATTCCTTACTGATACTAGTTGACACACTGCCTTTTTAAAAAGAAAATCCCTTTAACTGCAGCTATGACCATTTTTGAATGATTGTGCTGTATGTATGATGTGTGATACCAGCATCGCACATCATGTTTGTTCTCATATATGATATTTTTTACTTTTTTGTATGAACGCCATGTTCACTGCTGTATATGTATGTATTGTACAAGATGAGAATTTAATGTATAAATGTACGTAGCATGTAAATGGAGTGCATGAATTAAACATCTTTTAAGTAGTGAATACGCATCACAGTTCTGAAAGGGTGGTATTCATATCTTGACTAATGATTTCTTGAGAAATGTATAATTTGTAAAATACTTTGACCTATTGTTTACCAGAAATTACATAATTTTAACATTTGCATCTTCCATATGTCCAGCCCCGTCACTTATTCTGGCTCAGAAAAGTCACATTTGTTACCCATTATATTGAAATGTAATTACTCTTTTTCCATCTAAAAACAACACAGCTTAAATCTTTTTGCTCATTTGTTACTGTACATTGAGATAGCATAAAATGACTTGTCAGCATTTCACCTTCCTGTTATTGTAGTTCAGATGTACAGAAGCATTCCATGTCATCCTGACAGCTGCCATGTAAACAGACTCGGGTCAAAGTCGTATTTTATTTTATGGGGATTTTTCAGTTTTGGAGTTCATTAGTAAAAGAATGATGTTTGATTTTTTTCATTGGGTACAAGTGCACCTGGAAAATTATAGTTATATTTATTAAAATTTAAAACGAAATTATGAATCACGTAGCTTCAATCAATATTATTTTAAACATAAATCATAAGTGTCAACACTACGGAAGCGTAGAGCTGCCATCCAGGCAAAAGAAAATTCGAGCTGTATGACATTATAACATGGAAACTTTATTGTATATACTCACATTTGAACAACATAATATCACATATTAAAACATACATAATTATCACGTTATAACAAAAATGATAACTATATAAATTTTATATTGTAATAATGTGATAATATGTTGTTCAAATGTGAAAAGTATATTGTTAGAACAATAAACTTTTCACGTTATAATGTGATATGGCTCTATTTTTCTTTTGCCTGGCTGGCAGCTCTATGCTTCTATGTAATGCAGCTTCAAAAAAAAAAACCAATACTAGTAAAGAAAAGACTTCTATCACATTTATTTCTTTTCTGACAGTGCTGTCTATGAAATAATGTTGTTGTTTCATTTAAATGGGTTAAATATTGTGTTTGTTTTCTTTGGTTGTCAAATAATGTTGTTTATTAGCTAATCATATGCTGTTTTGTTTATTTGATTTTTTTTTTTTTTGAATTGGTGTTTTATTTATTTAACTGTTTGTCTATTAGATCTGGATCTTTTGTCTAAAACTGCATCCTCCACCAAGTCCATTTTTGCAATCTCCAAATAACCTTCTGGTTGTGCAATGTATATTGTGTATTATATAATCAGTTTTATATGTTTAGTTGCATCATTGGTTTATCTGCTTATAAATCTAATTACATTTGTCCCTTAGCTGTACTTATTAAGGTTTTGTAGACATGCAGCCCCCATCCACATGATGCCCCAGTTATACAGGCCTTTGTACCAGTCACTGACCCCCCGACAACCACCTGTTGCTAGGGAAAATGTGTAATGCCCAACTAGTTTGCAAAACCAGTGGACTTATCTACAAGCTCTGGTTAGCTACTTTCCTAGCTGTAGTGAAACTATGAAGAGGGCAACACAAACAGGAAAGTTGTACCTCCACCCAGTAAGACAACAGTTTTCAGAAACCACTGCCAACCAGTCAGGAAACAAACATTTTCCTCTGGTAATTTGTGACTTTATCAAATCCAGTATCCAGCAGGAACTCTTTGGCAATATGTGCATTACTTAAGATGATACACTTCAATAACCTGATCACTTAAGCTGCAGTGTCCTGAGTTCTCAGCCATAAGGCAGAAGATATAATTGTTTGATGATTTGTTTAAAAGTACTTGTTCTAATTTATGTTACAGTTTTCAGCTATGTTTTCTTTCAACTTGCATTCAATATGTTTCCCCTTTTTTGTGCTGTAACAGATTTTGTATCTAAAAAATATTTAGCGCTTTCTGTTTTAAGCCTCTACATTTCTGTTTTTTGACTTTATCTGATTTTTTGTTTGCATGGTTTATTCAAAGTACCAATTTATTACTGATACGTTGTTGCAACAAAAGGCTAATGACTAATCTTGTTGCAGGAATTTGTTTTATGCAACATAAGAACAATGTGAACATATACAATACAGGTTTTGATTAACCATCTGTAAGTTCTTCTAGAAAAGCTGAAAAGTAGTACTTTACATGATAAGTGCACAATGCAATTGTTGGCAAAGCTCTAACCCAGCAACATGTGTATGTAACATCTACAGTGGGGCAAAAAAGTATTTAGTCAGCCACCGATTGTGCAAGTTCCCCCACTTAAAATGATGACAGAGGTCAGTAATTTGCACCAGAGGTACACTTCAACTGTGAGAGACAGAATGTGAAAAAAAAATCCATGAATTCACATGGTAGGATTTGTAAAGAATTTATTGGTAAATCAGGGTGGAAAATAAGTATTTGGTCAATAACAAAAATACAACTCAATACTTTGTAACATAACCTTTGTTGGCAATAACAGAGGTCAAACGTTTACTATAGGTCTTTACCAGGTTTGCACACACAGTAGCTGGTATTTTGGCCCATTCCTTCATGCAGATCTTCTCGAGAGCAGTGATGTTTTGGGGCTGTCGGCGAGCAACACGGACTTTCAACTCCCGCCACAGATTTTCTATGGGGTTGAGGTCTGGAGACTGGCTAGGCCACTCCAGGACTTTCAAATGCTTCTTACGGAGCCACTCCTTTGTTGCCCGGGCGGTGTGTTTTGGATCATTGTCATGTTGGAAGACCCAGCCTAGTTTCATCTTCAAAGTTCTCACTGATGGAAGGAGGTTTTGGCTCAAAATCTCACGATACATGGCCCCATTCATTCTGTCCTTAACACGGATCAGTCGTCCTGTCCCCTTGGCAGAAAAACAGCCCCATAGCATGATGTTTCCACCCCCATGCTTCACAGTAGGTATGGTGTTCTTGGGATGCAACTCAGTATTCTTCTTCCTCCAAACACGACGAGTTGAGTTTATACCAAAAAGTTCTACTTTGGTTTCATCTGACCACATGACATTCTCCCAATCCTCTGCTATATCATCCATGTGCTCTCTGGCAAACTTCAGACGGGCCTGGACATGCACTGGCTTCAGCAGCGGAACACGTCTGGCACTGCGGGATTTGATTCCCTGCCGTTGTAGTGTGTTACTGATGGTGACCTTTGTTACTTTGGTCCCAGCTCTCTGCAGGTCATTCACCAGGTCCCCCCGTGTGGTTCTGGGATCTTTGCTCACTGTTCTCATGATCATTTTGACCCCACGGGATGAGATCTTGCGTGGAGCCCCAGATCGAGGGAGATTATCAGTGGTCTTGTATGTCTTCCATTTTCTGATGATTGCTCCCACAGTTGATTTTTTCACACCAAGCTGCTTGCTTATTGTAGATTCACTCTTCCCAGTCTGGTGCAGGTCTACAATACTTTTCCTGGTGTCCTTCGAAAGCTCTTTGGTCTTGGCCATGGCGGAGTTTGGAGTCTGACTGTTTGAGGCTGTGGACAGGTGTCTTTTATACAGATGATGAGTTCAAACAGGTGCCATTCATACAGGTAACGAGTGGGGGACAGAAAAGCTTCTTACAGAAGACGTTACAGGTCTGTGAGAGCCAGAGATTTTCCTTGTTTGAGGTGACCAAATACTTATTTTCCACCCTGATTTACGAATAAATTCTTTACAAATCCTACCATGTGAATTCATGGATTTTTTTTTCACATTCTGTCTCTCACAGTTGAAGTGTACTTCTGGTGCAAATTACTGACCTCTGTCATCATTTTAAGTGCGGGAACTTGCACAATCGGTGGCTGACTAAATACTTTTTTGCCCCACTGTATGTGGTTGCTGGAGTCGATATAAAAGCCATTACAAGAACTCCAGGAAGCTTAGAGAAATTCACAGAATCCAAGTATTTCACAAAGGTGATCCAAGACATTGAGGTAGAGGTATTCATACTAAAAGTTTAAAGTTCTTTGATAATGACAATTCCCCACAGAGCTCTTTACATCAAGCCCTCACACATTCTGCGGTGGGTTTTTTCTTGCTGTCTATTTTAATTAATATATATTAATAGCTATTTTAAATGAATTGGTGCATAAACAGTTAATTTACTTTACTTCAAAGTATAATTCTTGATATATAATTTCTTTGATTTGAAAGTTTGAGACAGAGAGGAGGTGGGCATTAAATGTAGAATTTGCATGCTACTGTTTAGCCTGTTTATTTTTTTCTTATTTTGGTAATAGATCATTAGATGTACTGTCCATTTAATATTTTTCCCCAGCAAAGTTAAAAGATATGTGTCTGTGCTACCATGACACTAACCTGAATTGTGTCATGGTAGAAATTTCCGTGACACACAGCAATTTGTTAATTTAGGGTGGAGTCAGAAGAGAATGTTGATTTTGCTTTTGTTTTCCAGAGGAATGTTTTTCATTTTTATAATCCTAAAAATGGCAGCTGTTGTCACTGATTGACACAGATTCACTGTTCAATTCAGCGTCGAAGCAATTTGTCACTGACTCAGAATAAAGAATTTTACTTTAAATAGAATTATGCGTGTCTATGTATGGAGTCAACTTCTCTGCAGTAATAATTCAATTTTCAATTCAATTTATTTAGACAGCGCCAAACAGTCGCCTCAAGGTGCTTTATATTGTAAGGTAGACCCTACAATAATACATACAGAGGAAAACTCAACAATCATATGACCCCCTATGAGCAACACTTTGGTGACAGTGGGAAGGAAAAACTCCCTTTTAACAGGAAGAAACCTCCGGCAGAACCAGGCTCAGGGAGGGGCGGGGCCATCTGCTGCAACCGGTTGGGGAGAGAAAGAAGACAGGATAGAAGACTTGTGCAGAGAGAGCGAATGTCAAGTGACAGTGCCACCCAAAGGAAAGGAATATAACTGATAGGCAGGCTAGCAAACATAATAACGTGGTCTAGGAATCCATAGAGTGGAAGGGATGGTGGGAGAAGAGATCAAAGGAAATTTCTGACAATGAAAGACCTTTTTAGATGAATGAGTTGAACCCATTGACCGGTTGGCTCGACTCTGAACTGAAGCTCTGACAGTGACGCATGCATGGATTTTAAGACTTGTGGTGATGGCTTGACGACTCGTAAAAGCTTATATGAGCTTGTCTTGGAGTAGAGGATGGAGAGGGAATGCCTGGCTGGTTAATTTACTTTGGGTAAGGTAGCGATAACTACTGTGCCAGTTTCTGAAATGTACAGCGGTGACAGTAAGCAGAACTGAAATACTGATTAGAAGACAACTGCTTGCCATAAAAATAACCCCCAAAACCGGCAGAGAGGCAAGCAGAATTCCACCGAACATCGAAGAAGATGATAATGCTATGTTGGATGCTGTCAGAACCACAAGTCTGCTTGGATTGCTGTCTCGAATAACTGCATTTAGATGATGCTAGTGAGAGCACTTGAGAAGTGAAGGGACACCTTGAGGAATTAGGCCTATTTGCGAGTTCAAATGTCTTAAAAGGAGCAATAAAGGACAAAACCTGGTATCCAAACAATGACCAAAGAATCAGAAACAGACTTAAAGGAGGGGGTCTAATGGTCTAACATCCTTCAGTGGGCCCTATTCTCACTGCCCACCACTATGGAGACCAACAGGTCTTTGCCATAGAGTACCAGAATTGACAGGTCCACCACTGGCACTCTGTGTTGATTCACCCTATCTATCTATCTATCTATCTATCTATCTATCTATCTCTCTCTCTCTCTCTCTCTCTCTCTCTCTCTCTCTCTCTCTCTCTCTCTCTCTCTCTCTCTCTCAACCAGACATTCTGATGAACTCACATGTTGGTCATCCTCAGACTTACCAGTTGACTATTTAAGCTGGAGGAAATTTCAGCTATGTATATATTCTTCCACAACCCTCAGACTGACAGGCAAAATAATTCAGTTTCTGGCTGCATTTATCAGTGTCACCAACACTATTTACAGTCTGTCTGACCACTTAGACATTTGTCTCATCCTTGGGCTATTCTGAACTTTCCGATTTAACTCAATTCTGTTTTATTTATATAGCACCAACATTCACAACAGTTGCCTCAAGGTGCTTTATACTGACTAATTCAGATTTAGCCTCTCCTCCACCAAGTACAATTCAAGCTGCCTGTTTGAATACTGAAAAATCAAAAAATAAATAAACAAACAAACATACAAACAAACAAACAAAAAAACTAGCCACAATTTGCCTCCTTCTTGACTTGTATATTACAACATATAAAAGCACATTTGGAATCAAATCCACATTCTAGCTACTGCTGTAGGACAGGTATCACCTTTTTTTAATTCCTTAAGTTCTATTTAGGACCATGTCTCTTATACTTATTAACATATACATCCAACTGTTAATTTAAACTGCTGACGGCCGAAAAAGGTCAAAAGTCATGTATATTCACAGGTACAGTTATTTTCCATTAGACATGTTAATTTTACAGCCTCTTTTGTAATTGTAACGATATTTCATCTATTTACAAAAGTAACAGGAAAATTCTGTAGAATGACAGACTGTTTTTACAGTGTACATTAGACCACAATATTATGGATCATGTAATGTGCACTGCCATGCTTTGAAATCCAGTTTTAGACCTGGAATAAAAGAAGCTGTGGCTTCTTTTATTTCTCTGTTCACCGTTGACAATTGTGAGTGCTGCTTTAAGAGTATAGCAGGGTGTGTCCACACAGCTTTGTTACCCGCTCAGGCAACCCAGTATCACGTGGTCTCAGCCTCTCCCTGGTTCACTGCCAGGCTCCCTTTCACTACAGCTTCACTAAAGCTTGAGTGGTTAATACTCAGACTGCTCAAACTATAGATTTATGCCTTTTCTTTAAAAGCACTGACATATTGTGAGGTAAGTGAACTGCTAAGTGTTTTGTTTTTTACAGAATATAAAATATTTTGTAGGGCTTTAAATTATCACTGGAAATTTCTTCTTGTTTCCTGGCAGACTAAGCACGGTTTAGTTCATTCCTGCCTGAGGTGTTCAGTTTCTATTCCTGCCTGTAGCCTTTTTAAAAAGCAGCAGTTGGCTGATATTGCTGTTTTTACATCAACCTTGAACAAACCTACAATTTATTTAAGTTATGGAGCGCCTGAAGTTAGTCTTGCAGTACTTCCAGTCCAACTCCGAGTCCATCTCCAATGGAATTTGTATCATCCTCGCCCTGGTTAGTGTCAAGCTTTACACCAGCTTTGACTTTAACTGCCCGTGCCTCCCTCAGTACAACAAACTTTACTCTCTGGGAGTGATGATAGTCCCGCCTATTATACTGTTCTTCCTGGGAATCCTTGTCAACCGGCATACAGGTGTCATGATGGACGAGTGGATGAGACCCATTGGGAACAGATCCAAAAATCCTGCTGTTGTCAAGTAAGTCAAGAATTTGCTATCTAACAGAAGCACACAGACAGGCTGCTGTTGCTATTATATGTAACTGCACAGTAAATGAAATGAAATGAAAGTACTGATTAGTACTAATTAAGCTCAGTGAAATCTGTAGTGTGCTGCATCACCCTCACGGTGAGGGCTTAATGAGTGAGTGACAAGATGGCGCCTGTGATCGGCAATGCCGCTGTCAGACTCTGTGTTCTTCTTCTGTTTTATGTTGCATTACCCATTTTGCTGCTGTCTGTGGATAAGATTACAGCTACCTATGTTTACGATCGCCACACTCTACTTCGGATTAAATCAACTATGAAATCTATGGATGAAACCTGGAAATATTTTCGAGGCTTCTCTCCACCTTCCGGGCGATCAGCTGTTGCCCATTACGTCCCTTGCTTGCCTGGGCCAGGGAAAAACCGGAGCCGCCGTTCCCGGACAAATCACCGTCAGAGAAGACGAGGAAGGAGAGCGGGCATCCAAGTGAGACTACGGAAATATAAGAGTACCGCTGATTTAACGGCCTGCTTGGAGTTCTCAACAGTGGATGTTTTTGCTAAGGCGGACCTCCAGCTTAATGCACAGTCTCCTCGCATGGGCTTCATCAGGACGCCGTGTCTGAAAACAGTTTTTCCAGACCATGTGAGTGACCGTCCTATTGTCCCACGGATTATACTAAACGGTAAAAAACCCCGAGGAGTATGCAGTGCGAACCTACACCAAGCCCCTCAGGGTGTAAACAGTGACACTCCAGCACCGCCGATTAACATGGCTCTATTAAACTGCCGCTCGATCTCAAATAAGGCATTTGTTCTCAACGACCTTTTCATTAGGAATAACCTGGACTTTATGTTCCTAACTGAAACTTGGCAGCGGAATATGGAATTTGTCCATTTCAAAGAACTGTGTCCAGCAGACTGTAAGTGCTTAACCACACCGCGTCTCTCAGGACGTGGTGGTGGGTTGGCAGTTATTTCTAGAAACTCCTTTTTTTGTCGGCTGGTAAAGACCCCCTCCTTTAACTCCTTTGAAATCCAGATGATGAAGATCAATAGGACTCATCCCTTCTATGTGATTTTAATCTATAGGCCACCAGGACTAGCTAGGAGTTTCTTAGTGGAGTTTGGGGATTTTCTATCCTCCACCATTAAGCTGGAAAAAATTCTTCTGCTGGGGGATTTCAATCTTCATGTTGACGACAGTTCATGTCACGCCGCTTCGGATTTTCTTACTCTCTTAGACTCTTTTAACCTTGTCCAACATGTGACTGGGCCAACACACAGTGGTGGCCACACCCTGGACCTGATATTATCACTGGGTCTGGATATCGGCCCAGTTCATTGCAGAGACATTTTTATTAGTGATCATAAATACCTTTTATTTGATCTCTCTTCTACTTATGACACTCTACCCTCTGTTTATGAGAAGCGTTCACGATTAATCAGCGACTCAGCGGTAGAAGAATTTAGGGAATTGTTTGTTAACAATTTATCTGAAACAGACGATATAGATCAGCAGATGACCTCCTTCAATTCACAATGTCAAAAAATTCTAGATAAAGTGGCTCCTCTTAAAATCAGGAAAGGCAGTACTGTCAAACGCCCGCCCTGGTTTACAGAAGCTATCCGCAGCTTTAGGCGAATATGCCGTAAAACCGAGCGCCTGTGGAAAATCACAAAACTCGAGGTTCACAAGCTTCACTTAAAAGAACTATTATCTACCTTTAATGACATGGTGTCAGATTCAAGAGCCACCTACTTCTCTCAACTACTTGCAGTAGGAAAAAGAAACCCGAAAATTGTCTTTGATACAGTGAGTAGCTTTGTCTCCCCCCCAACGCCATGTACACCCGTCTCTTCAGATAAGGACTGCAGTGAATTTTTAAAATTTTTCCAAGATAAGATTAGTTGCCTAAGACATAACATAACTCCCTCAGGAAACCCCACCAACCATGATCGTCCACACCCCATAATTATGGAATCTTTCCTCCCAGTTTCTTTAGAGGATTTATTGGAAACACTGACTCAATTGAATCCTTCAACGAGTTTAGCTGATGTCTTACCTACTCGTTTATTCTGTAAAGTTTTTGAGACCATCGGGCCCTCTGTGGTCACGCTGATAAACCATTCATTGCTATCTGGCTCTGTCCCCAGGTGCTTTAAACAGGGGGTTATTCAACCTCTGCTGAAAAAGCCTAACCTGGATCCAACACTTCAGTCAAGCTACAGGCCCATTTCAAAACTTCCTTTTATCTCAAAAATCCTAGAAAAAGTTGTTTGGCTACAAGTAAAGAAAGCGCTGGAGAAGCATAACATTCTTGATAAATTTCAATCGGGTTTCAGAAAATTACACTCTACAGAAACAGCTCTGCTGAAAGTCACAAATGACCTCTTGATGGCTGCAGACAGGGGTGATTGCTCAGTCCTGGTTCTTCTGGACCTTAGCTCAGCTTTTGATACCGTTGACCATCAGATCTTAATCGATCGCTTAAACTGCACGGTAGGGATATCAGGATCTGTTCTAAAGTGGTTCACCTCATTTCTGGAAGATAGGACGCTTTTAGTTTCAGTGGGAAACTTCCAATCAGACGTGGCTAAGCTTCTATGTGGAGTTCCACAAGGTTTCGGTTCTAAGCCCCCTATTATTTTCACTATATATTCTTCCCTTAGGCCGGATCATTAGCGGTTTCAAAAATATTTCCTATCATTTATATGCGGACGACATCCAACTATACATTTCTTTTAAATCCTGGGAATTAGACAAGCTATCCACTCTTATGGACTGTCTTAAGGAAATCAATCTTTGGATGACAAACAATTTTCTGCAGTTGAACGCAGACAAGACCGAGTGCTTAATCCTAGCCCCGGAGAATATCAAGCCACAGATTAGTCAACATCTGGGTGCTTTTTCATCGTCGATAAAAGCCACTGCCCGGAATCTTGGGATAATTTTCGACCAATCTTTGTCCTTTGATGTCCATGTTAAATCCGTGACCCGCTCTTGCTTTTTTCACTTAAGAAATATTGCCAAACTCAGGACTATTGTCTCCACAACCGAACTGGAGATGCTTGTCCACGCCTTTATCTCCTCCCGGCTGGATTATTGTAATGCACTCTTTTCCTGCGTATCTAAGGCCTCACTAAATCGGCTCCAAGCGGTTCAGAATGCTGCAGCAAGGCTTTTGACCCATAGCAATAAATTTTCCCATATCACTCCTATACTAAAATCCCTGCATTGGCTTCCGGTTGAGTATAGATATAAGTTCAAAATCCTCACCTTTACGTTTATGTCTCTACAAGGTGGGGCCCCCATCTATATCTCGGAGCTTCTCCAGCCCTATTCTCCAAAGCGAACTCTTAGATCCACTGATAGCGGTCGTCTATCTATCCCACGGACTCGTCTGAAAACAAAGGGGGATCACGCATTTCAAACCCTGGCTCCTATACTGTGGAATGGTTTACCCCCCCCCACTACGCACCATCGACACGATGGCTTCTTTCAAAAAACAGCTTAAAACTCATCTGTTTAGACAGGCATTTGGGAAATGTTAATGCGTAACATGTTGTTTTATTTTATATTTATATTGTACTATTGCTTTTTTTTTTTTATATGCTTTTATACTTTCTTTATGTTGCTATATTGTTTGTTTGACATGTTTTCTTGTGAAGCACTTTGTAACAGCGTTTTGTCTTAAAAAAGTGCTATATAAATAAATTTTACTTACTTACTTACTTACTTACTTACTTCTTTTGATAGGTATAGAGTGCAGGCAGAGCAGTTTATCAACTAGACTTTTTTTTTTACTATGGGATTTATTCCATAGTTCCATAATTTATTATTTATTTATTTCAGCATTAATGTGACCTTGTAGATGCAAGTCCCAAATCCAGATCCTTTTGTATTACACACCAAAGAAATGGACACTGTTCACATCTTTTCCTATTTTGTTTTGCAGGTACTTGTTCTCAGCCATGATCCAGAGGGCCCTGCTGGCACCAATGGTGTGGATCCTGGTCACTTTGCTAGATGGAAAGATCTTTATCTGTGCTTTCAGTGTGAGTGTAGACCCTGCACTCTTCTCAGGTAAACACATGCTAAACTATCCTTCTGTTAAATACCATCTTTTTAGTCTCACAACAGTTTTGGATGATATAAAGTTTTTTTCGACAGGTATGCCTAATAACACAGGTCTGGATGTTCTGAAGATCATGGCCAAAGTACCCTGTAAGGAGGACGTTATCTTCAGGAATAGTTCTTTCCGTAAAGCGGTTTCTCGTTATGTTCGCTGCCATTCACAGGTAAGTTCTCAGCCACATAAACAGTCCCTTCTCCCTGGGGCACACGGGAATTATTATTTTTCAATGAACATTTGCTATTATTTAAAACCGACCTCCTATTAGTCTGTGAAGGATTTTACAGAAAGATGGATTGATCTGACCGAGTGTCAACCAATAAAGCAATTAGAATCTCGACTTTTTACATAGGAAATGTATTATTTACTTCAAAAAATTACAAACCCAGGGTGTCTATTATCGCTGAAAAAGGAGGCCTTTAACAATAAAATACTGTAAAAGCTTGATTTATTGGATCAATGGCAAGAATATTAGATCTGTAACAAATAACAGACATCTGCAACACTCACATCACATTAGCTCTGACACGAGCCCTGTCAGCAGTGAGGTGTTACCCAACAGCAAGAAGGGCTTAGATATGAACCTGAATAACTCAGCCAGAGCCCTTCTATGTTGAGCACCTGTGTGGGTTCCTCCCGGGTCACCAAAGACATGTTTGTTGAGTTAACTGGCAATTCTAAATTGGCCATAGGTGTGAAAGACTGCTTATTTCATTCTGCTGGCTGTGTGAGGGAACGGTAACCTGTCAGGGTGTGCAGGAACAGTTAACAAAAATGTATACAGGAAATTGTCAATTCAATTTATTTATACAGCGCCAAATCACAACTACAGGTGCCTCAAGGTGCTTTATATTGTAAGGTAGACCCTACAACAATACATACAGAGAAAAACTCAACAATCATATGACCCCCTATGAGCAGTTTGTCATATTTGGTGACAGTGGGAAGGAAAAACTTCCTTTTAACAGGAAGAAACCTCCAGCAGAACCAGGCTCAGGGAGGGGCAGGGCCATCTGCTGCGACCGGTTGGGGTGAGAGAAGGGAGACAGGAAATAGCTTAGACAATGTTAAAAGCTTGTGAAAACATAGTGAATGCAATGAACTCATTATTTAGACATCCCATGTGCACCTAAAGTTTTAATGTTTGTTTTGTAATATCTACCGTATTTCCCGGACTACAAAGCGCACCTGAATATTAGCCGCACAAGCTAAAATCAGGGGAAAATCCTGTTTTGTGCATACATTAGCCGCACCTGACCAAAAACCGCAGGTGTTTCAATTTTGACTTATCATATGTAAGAGAATATGCACAAAGGGAATTGTCAGGAAAGAGATGGCTGTTTGGAGACACACCCCTTTTATTAATATTTTGGAAAACAAGTTACGGGTACATATTTGCATAACTTTTTAGGTATATGTACAAGTAGCGGTAATTACAAGTAGGAAACATGTACTGTGCTTCATAAACGAGTAACAAATGTAGTACATAACAATAACCTACAGCACACCAGAAAAATAGATTCAGACTACCTTTTAGGCTCAGGTGCAGTGACACGGCTTTAACAAGAAGAAAAGTCAGTCATTCACCACCATCTTTTTCTTCTTCCTGTGCACTAAAACCAAAGTCCTCTTCTCCAGTGTCGGATACAAACAGGCTCAGGGTGGCTTCGTCATCCACTCTCCGCTTCTTTCCTTCGTTGTCACTTTCAAAACCAAAGAAATCCTCGTTGTCAGAGTCGAACACCCTCAGAAGGGCCGTGGCGGTGTCCTCCTCTCCATCATGCAGCAGTCCAGCCCTTCAAATCCGTTGGTGATCGTGGATGTTTTCACACTTTTCCACGCTGTCAGATTCCACCGGTGGAGTTGGGCATAACTTGCTTTTTGCAAGTTTATTGCCGCTCGTCATCCACGCCTCCCGCTGAACGCGTAGCGCTACTTTGAAGTTTGTTTTTCACGCTACTTGTACAGCACTATGTTGCCTGGCGGATGGACACGTGACCAACATACCACTCTTGAACCCCTTGTGTGTCTGATCACATGCCCTTCCGCCAGGCAACGTAGTGCCGTACAACAGCGGAACAAACAAAACAAATCGTCTTACGATATCACAAAAATCAGGGACAATCCATAGAAAAGCCGCACCTGACTAAAAGCCGCAGGGTTCAAAGCTGGTGCAAAAAGTAGCGGCTTATAGCCCGACAATTACGGTACTCTGAACTTAAATCTAACAACAAAAACAGATAATAAAAACTTACACTTATAATGAAATGAATGACTAAACTAAAGCTACAATAACCGGCAATCCCGAAACAATCTGCTAAATTAATGAAAAACAAAAATTCAAAAATTCAAATGAAAACAATAGAACTTTGTTTTTAATACTTTTTCAACAGCAGCATTAAGAATGAGAGCTGGAAAAGCTGCAGAGCTTATTCTGTGCAAACAAATAACAGTCCTTTCAGGAAACTTATTCTTTGACTTACCAACCATAGCTTAGTAACAGTCTTTAAAAGACACATTTTGTCCTCTGAATTTTGATACTAAAAAACACGTTCACAACATTTTTGCTCAAAGCAAAGACTCATCAACCAATAAGCGACAAATTAGGGGAACCCAACCGAGGGATTAATAAAGTTTTATCTAATGTGATCTAAATGAACCCTTTAAGACCTACCATAGAACCAAGTGATATTTTTACATGGTGTGGTGCCATTTTTGGGAGCATTTCAAGTTGCTATACATCAATACAACAATTATAGCCCAGATTTTAATAATATGTATTCATTAAGTGCATAGTAATTACATAAATTGCAAAAAAGTGCAATAAACTACAAAAAAAATTGAAAATCGTTTTTGCTTTTTTAACATATATTTCTAGTTAGAGAAATTTAAGAGGCTTATCCCTCAAAACTGTAAATACAAAAAAGTTGCACAAAATAGTTTCCTACCACAGGAAATTTATTTTGAGTGTCTTCATAGTTTTATTTTTGAAATACACCAATTTTTATACACTGTAGGAAAAATTTAAATAAATATTATACTGCAAATTTGCAAAAAAGCAGCATATGCATCAAAATAAACAATTTCCAGCAGTGCAATAAGAGTCCTAAGCATCCCAGAAACGACACAGAAAATCATAAAGTCAAACATAACTTTTAAAAAGACCAGTATAGGCCCTGAGGCCCTGATGGTAAAAAAGACTACATTTCCGCGAAAATGACGTCACTTCCAGTTTCGGGTAGGTAATGGCGGACATGCAAAAGTTCGCGCTGACGTCTATTCCAACGTAGGAAGTGTTATGAACAGCTGATCGGATCGGCAAAGCGTGTTTCTGGAATATTATGTTTTTGTTCCTGCAAGCGCTTTTTATGCAGTTTTTTTCAAAGCTATACGTGGAAGGAAACTGTGACCTAGGACAAGCTGGTGGCATTAGATGTAAGTACAACTCCTCCGGTTTCATATGCAAAAAAAATTATTGCGCTAGCTTACGTGGTTGCAGAGCTATCGGGATTTAAAAATAGTTACGTAAAACAGAGCGTGCCCGCTCCGACCGGCTCTAAAGGGTTAAACATTAAAGCACCTGCACTGGCTCTCTGTGGCCTTGTCACAGTCACTGCTCTGCTTACTGACAGTTTTCTTCGCTTTGCATGATTTGCTTTCTTATCCTGTCTAGGCGATTGGTTGGTCCATCCTCTTGTTCCTGATTGTACTGGGAGCACTGGGACGCCTCATCAAGCCCTGTTTTGACGACCATGCCACCTCCCTGCAGACACGCTACTGGAGCAACTATCTTGACGTGGAGCAGAAGCTCTTCGACGAGACCTGCGTCCTACATGCCCGAGACTTCGCCCGAAAGTGTGTGGTGCAGTTCTTTGAGGACGTCAGGGAGGACTCTCTACGTCTTCCACACCCGGTCTTCATCAGCAAATTCAGAGAGGAGTGCGATGATGAAGAAGAACAGCTTCATGGGATAACAAAACAGGAGCAAGTGGACCAGCTGCTAAACAAGTGGTATTACGGTAAACCTGAACTGGATGTGTCTAGGATTGCATACAGGCCCAGACCATGTGTTACCTGGGAGAACCATGAGGGGAAGACATTATACTCTGATGTGTAGTCCACATGTCCACTTAATTTGAGAGCCTTCTGCAACATCACGAACACCATCTTCAATTCAGCAGAGGATTCTGACAAAGGTTTCAAAACCGGAAGACTGGACCATGACATTTCAGTCAGTGATGGGTGTGTGTGTGTGTGTGTATATATATATATATATATATATATATATATATATATATATATATGCAGAGATTTACCGACTACTTCTGCTAAAAGATGGCCACTTCTTTCAGAATCTGTCTTTGTCATTTCATCCACTGACTTCTGCTCAGTGACCTTAATCCTAGATGCTGTGACAGGACCTGGAGACTTATCAACTAAAGTTCTGGCAATCAGACACTTGACAATTTTCAACAGATGCTCATATTAAACGTTTCAAATAATGACAAAGAAGTGTGTAAACATGTGTGAGGGAATTGGATAAGGCCTGAAAGAGCAGATAGTGTTAAATTATATCAGCTGTAAATGCTCTCTTGAGTTGTTTCTGCATGAAGGTCATTTCACTGGCAGGTTACCAATGACACTCTGAGCATTGGAAATGGTCTAGCAGCAGTTAGTCAGTTAGGGACTTGACTTATATTGGCAAAGTTTATAGTTAGGGCTGGAAATTGTCTAATATGAATTCTGTTCATACTAGGGAGCATTCAAAAGTTAGTTTGTTTCCCCATCAGCTTCGTTATAAGCAATGACATTGTTTCCAAGGTTCTTGGTCTAATTTTCCTGTTATTATCTGGTCTACTGACTATTTGGTAAGATTCGTCTAACATGTTGGCTAACAAAGCAGCATTCAGTTCCATTCAATCCCCACAAGTGATTCATTTACACACCAACCTGTATAAAATGGCTGTTTCAGAGGAAGAGTAAAAACAGGCAGTATGCAAAAGAGAAAGAACACATGAAGAATGCACCACTATAATGGAGTTCAGTACTAAAGCTAAAAACAGCTAAATTAAAATATGTCTCTTTCAAGAGTCAACAAAGTGGAAGAATTATGGTGTGGTGTATTATTTTTACCTTTGACCACTGACTATTTAGTGTTTGTTAGTAATAACTAACAAAACCACAAAAATGTTTGTTTCCAAGTCAAGTCCAGGATCAAATGGACAAATCTGTTATAATAACTTGATGTTTTTGATTTGGTAAAGAGTGATAAAATGGTTTGTCTTCATATGAAACATGTTGCAAGAGTCATTTGAATTTGTTGGGTGTTGGCTGACAAGCTTTGCATAGGAAACATGGAGCTCACCCACAGATTGATTAAAAGATGCAAATAGACACTTGGCAGCAAACAAGCACTAAAAAAGACCTCCTTTTCAAGTTTCCCCATCTAGTTGCATTAATACATTCTTTTAACCCTTTAAGACCTACCATAGAACCAAGTCCGCCAGAGCTTATATTATATTTTTACATGTTGTAGAGCCATTTTTGGGAGCATTTCAAGTTGCTATACATCAATACAACCATTACAGCCTAAATTGTAATAATATGTATGCATTAAGTGCATAGTAATTACATAAATTGCAAAAAAGTGCAATAAACTGCAAAAAAATTGAAAATCGTTTTTGCTTTTTTAACATATATTTCTAGTTAGAGAAATTTAAGAGGCTTATCCCTCAGAACTGTAAATGCAAAAAACGTTGCACAAAATAGTTTCCCACCACAGGAAATTTATTTTAAGTGTCTTCATAGTTTTATTTTTGAAATACACCAATTTTTATACACTGTAGGAAAAATTTAAATAAATATTATACTGCAAATTTGCAAAAAAGCAGCATATGCATCAAAATAAACTATTTCCAGCAGTGCAATAAGAGTCCTAAGCATCCCAGAAACGACACAGAAAGCCATGAAGTCAAACATAACTTTTAAAAAGACCAGTATAGGCCTTGAGGCCCTGATGGTAAAAAACAACATTTCCGCGAAAATGACATCACTTCCGGTTTCGGGCAGGTCATGGCGGACATGTGATAGTTCGCGCTGATGTCTATTCCAATGTAGGAAGTGCTATGAACAGCTGATCGGATCGGCAAAGCGTGTTTCTGGTATATTATGTTTTTGTTGCTGCAAGCGCTTTTTATGCAGTTTTTGCAAAGCTATACGTGGAAGGAAACCGGGACCTAGGACAGGCTGATGGCATAAGATGTAAGTACAACTCCTCTGGTTACATTTGCAAAAAAAAATGTATGCACTAGCTCACGTGGTTCCAGTGCTACCGGGATTCAAAAGTAGTTGCGCAAAACGGAGCGTGCCCGCTCTGACCGGTTTTAAAGGGTTAATGTGTATGGGTATGTATATGAGTTTTGTATTGCAAAATGAAAGGCAGTTACCACTAACGTTGCACAAGCTCCCATTAATGGCATTACTGGTTGAAGCTCTCAATTTGGGGCAACCGTGGCTCAGGGGGTTGGGAATCGCATCTGTAATCGGAAGGTCGCCGGTTCGATCCCTGGGCTCTCTGTCCTGGTCGTTGTGTCCCTGGGCAAGACACTTTACCCTACTTGCCTACTGGTGTTGGCCAGAGGGACCGATGGCGCGATATGGCAGCCTCGCTTCTGTCAGTCTGCCTCAGGGCAGCTGTGGCTACAACTGTAGCCTGCCTCCACCAGTGTATGAATGTGAGAGTGAATGAATAGTGGTATTATAAAGCGCTTTGGGTGCCTTGAAAAGCGCTATATAAATCCAATCCATTATTATTATTAATTTACCGGTCTATCATGGACCGAGTTGAAAAACAGGAGGAGCCCAGGAATTATTAGAAAAATATAGTTTCCATTTATTTAACCCCCCAAAATTATATTTACAAGACTAATAAATGTTGAGCTCATAAAAGGGTTAGGGGTTCGGTGAAAACAGGCCAACAGCAATCGGAGGCCTGACGGGCACTGTCCATCAATGGGGGCCGAGGGTTCTTGCCGGGAGGTGGAGTCCCTGCCCCGGTGTTCAAAAAATTGCCTTTGTCTAGGGTGAAATGCAAGTCTGTGGGCCGTCGCGACGTTTCGGCTGGAGTAAGCCTTCTTCAGACTGGCCCAAAGCGATTCTAATTTGAGTTCTGCAGGTAAGTATATTTTCTTTTTCCTTTTTTAGGTTTTTTTCAAGTTGAATTTGGTTCCCACCTGGTTAGGAGAAGGTAAGATGGGGGCTCGATTGCCGAAGGCAATCGGGCACCAATGCACAGGCCATTCCTGCTCCCGGCTCAAGGAACCATGTCCCCAACTTGGTGCCCTGAAAAAGGGATTATGTTAGCATCCTGGACATGAGGCTTACACTGTGATCAGCCCCAGATGGGGGAGGGGGGGGGGGAGGGGGAAAAGAGCGAGGGAGAGCGAGGGGTAAGAGAGTGAGAGAGGGAGAGAGAGAGAGAGAGAGGGAGAGGGAGGGAGGGTGGAGTTTGGAGTTGAGGGTCATCCCAATATAGGGTTAGGGGGTTAGGTTTCGGTGTGGAAAAGGAAACAGGGTCCCAGCAATTGCTGGTCCCCTGTTGGTGCACTCTCACTCGACTGGAGTGGGCATTGATGCCCCCTGATCAAAAAATTAGGGTTAGGGTAGGGGAATTGATTCCTCCTACGAGAGTAGAAGGAAGGTGCACGGGCCATCCCACGGGAGAACCCCCGATCCCTGTCTGGGTTCTCAAGGAAGGGACGTTGGCGTCGTCTTCCGTAGCGGACTACTTGCCACTCGTCCGCCATGACAAGTGGTTTGTAATTTACTATTTTAAATATAAATGAAATAAAACAAACTTGTTTTTAAACAACTAAAAGAGAGCCCAAGGCTTCAAAATCCCTTAAAATAAAACACCGTAAATTCGGTTCCAAACAACTAAAAGAGAGCCCAAAGGCTTAAAAATCCCTGAAACTAAAATACCGTATATTCGGTCCCAAACAACGAAAAGAGAGCCCGAAGGCTTAAAAATCCCTTAAAAGAAACCCGTGTATTCGGTTGTTTAGTATAAATAAAAATAAAAAATTCTGCAAACAACTAAAAGAGAGCACAGGGGCTTGAAAATCCCTAAAAACAAAAAACCGTGATTTCCGGTTGAAAAAAATCAAACGTGCCTCAGGCAACGTTTCGACCTTAAAAGGTCTTCCTCAGGCCTGTGAGGCACGAAAGAAAATAAAACCAACAAAAATCCAAGCGCTCAAAACAATGGCTGGCTGCTGGAGATGTGCACTGTTTGGCTGTCGAAAGCAGAATAAGCTCTCTCTCCTGCCTGCGCTCCTTTTATACCCTCTGGTCTGTAATGTGTTTTAAACCGTTCTTTTTAAATGTTTTTCCAGTTTCCCTGTATCCTTTTAAAATTAGGGCTTGACATTATACTACAATGAATTACCCAACATGAACTGAAATTATACACTATTTAAATTTATTTATTTATTTATTGAGTACTTATTTAATATTTGAGTGTATAATTTTATATTTATACTTTGACAGTACAACAATGAATTTACTGTCATATTAGGGTTGGACATGAAGCCAATTGGGGTTATTAGGGGAAAAGGGGAAAGGTTAGGGTTAGGGAAAGGGAACATGGGTGGGGGAGAAATAAGTTGGGAGTCCGGTCCCCGAAGGGGGCCGGGCTCCAATGCACTGGCCATGCCTGCTCCCGTCCCAGGCGGCAAGGTCCCCCACGGCTTTTTATTGTATTATCTTTTTATAGTCTCATTAATTTGATTTTAAAGTAATATTTAGGACACATCATCAGTAGTGGACCCTGGAATCATTGGATGTTTCGGCCATTATCACTAGACATCCTCCTCCAAGGAAGGCCCTGCCAAGGTTGATCACGCCTTGGAGTGTGTCATCAATTAAATAAGACAATAGTCATTAATTAATGCCTTTCTGGGCTTTAATTTTTAAAGTTTCCTAATAGTAATTAAGTAATGCCTTTCTGGGCTTTAATTTTTAAAGTTTCCAAGAGGCCAATCGGGCCCTGTCAGGTTCAATCGCCTTTTAGAGAGTTAATTAGGCCCTATTTGGGTTCATGGCAATCTAACGTATGTCCGTGACTTTGAGAATTTCACTCAAGAGCCACCCCGGGCGGTCTGCGCTTGGGGGGACGAAGGCAGTGTCCAAAGGTCGCCTGCGAATGCCCCAGCCGCGGAGACGTGGAGGTCTCCGATTGATTGCATGTCTGCACTTGGGGGGACGAAGGCAGTGCCCGAAGGCCGCCTGCGACTACCCCAGCCACGGAGACGCGGAGGTCTCCGATTGATTGCATGATCCATAAGTCCTGCTCAACTCACAATTATTAGCTTTTAGCTTCTGCAGGTTTAAAGTACTAATATCATCAGGTTCAATCGCATTTTAGAGAGCTAATGAGGCCCTATTTGGGTTTATGGAAATTTAACGTATGTCCGTGACTTTGAAAATTTCACTCATTAACTCACAATTATTGACTTTTAGCTTCTGTAAGTTTAGAGTATTAATATCATCTCATAAATGCTTCTCCTTCAGTCGTTTCCTATATTTGTAATCATGTATTCTCACATACCTGCACCTTGTCCTTCGAATGAGGTTTCCTCCCTGGTCTGTCTGCCACCTGCTCCCTGTGCTCCATGTGCTCTGCCTGGTCTGACTTCCTGGTTCCCATCATGCACTTGGTCAGTATCCAGGGCAACCACTTTTGTATCCTTGAACTGCCATTTTGAAATCCGCCATCTTCTCTCCACGGTAACCATTTTGTTTATAATCGCCATCTTGGATCATTAGCTTTAGCCATAGTGTAATGTTAGCTTCCATATTAGCATCAACGAAATTCAATATAAAGTTGACTAGTCACATGTACATATTGTCCTATATCATGTGTCACTGTCATATAATTGTTAGCATTAGCTTAGCATTAGCATTAGCCCTCCACCATTTTGTAACCAAGGGCGACTGTATTTGTTTACAACGAACCGCCATATTGGATCTGGATGAGTTCCTCCACCATCTTGGGTCTTCCATCTTCTTGTCACCAGGGGCAACCAGTCCATGTCCAGCTGGACCACCATTTTGGATCCTGATGAGCACAGGCAGCCATTTTGTTCCCACTGATTTAAAAAAAGAGGTGAGAAAGAGAGAGAGTGAAAAAGAGAGAGAGAGAGAGAGAGAGAGAAAGAAAAGAGAAGGAAGAGCCTATTTAATCCTATATTAATTTATTGTATTTTATTTTATTTTATTTCCTATATTATTCTATTTTATTTCTATATTATTTACTATTATCCATTATTAATATTATTATTATTATTATTTACTATTAGTATTATTAGTACTATTATTATTATTATTATTATTATAATTTACTATTAGTATTATTAGCACTACTATTATTATTATTTACTATTATTAGTATTATTATGTACTATTAGTATTATTTACTATTAGTATTATCTACTATTATTTAATATTAGTATTATTAGTACTATTATATCATTATTATTATTATTATTATTATTCCTTCTCTTGAGAGGTGAGGAAGCGGGAGAGAGGGAGGGAGAGAGAGAGAGAGAGAGAGAGAGAGAGAGAGAGAGAGAGAGAGAGGAGAAGGAAGAGCCAGGAGGGGTCCACCGGTCTGGCAGGGTCCCCTCCCCGCCGGATCGGGCTGTCACTCATTCCTCCCCTCGGCCCCCAAGAGATGGATAGACAGAGGGGAGAGAAGAGTGATGAAATAGAACAAATTCATCTAAATTAAGTCCATCCTTGGTTAGGTTTAGGGTTAAAATCCCTGGCCAGGACATCCCACGGTTAGGGTTAGAATTGGATTTCCTGGCTAGGGTCCCCTACGGTTAGGTTAAGGGGTTGGAGTCCTGGGTAAGGATGTCCATCTCCGGTGTTGGCACTGTGATCAGCCTTCCAATTTTAACCAAAAAGTATACTTATCACTTCACGAACAATCTCCGATCGTATAAGGGCACAAGTAGGTACTTGGAGGGGGTCCGGACGAGGATCACTGGACTCTAGAGGGACCTGTATTCCGAAGGCACTGGCTGGTTAGGGTTTGTGAAAGAAAACGCAATGATCCCTCCCCACTTCGTCCGACGACTGGGTGGTTGGATGGAGGGCCACTGGAAAGGCACGGGCCACCGCACGTCATGCTCAGTCCCCATTTCCCTTCCCCGTCTCAGTCCTCCTCCTTCTGTCCTTGAGAAGTGACCAGCTTGCCCCCAGGAGGCCCTGAGACAGCACCTTCGGCCACTCCCCATGTATATGATGCCCTTCATTTACACACTTAACCTTATTGTTTAAATACTTTTCTTAGTCTGAATCCATGTTCTTTTCAATCCGTTATTATTTATTTATTTTATTGTATTACCTTTTTATTGTCTCCTTAATTTGACATTATTGTGTATTTTAATTTTTTAAGGTAATATTTAAGGACACATCATCAGTAGTGGACCTTGGAATCATTGGGTGTTTCGGCCATTTATCACTAGACACCCTCTTCCAAGGAAGGCCCCGCCCAGGTTGATCAAGCCTTGGGGTGTGTCATCAACTAAATAAAATAACAGTAATTAATTAATGCCTTTCTGGGCTTTAATTTTTAAAGTTTCCAAGGGGTCAATGTTGTATCGTTAATTGTTGTTCACATTTAATGACATACTGTCTTGTTGAGTCGCATTTCAAAGAGTTAATGAGGCCCTATTTGGGCTCATGGAAGTCTAACGTATATACGTGACTTTGAAAATTTGACTCATTAGTTCACAATTCAACCAAATAAAATAACAGTAATTAATTAATGCCAATCTGGGCTTTAATTTTTAAAGTTTCCAAGGGGCCAATTAGGCCCTGTCAAGTTCAGTCCAAATCCAACGAGGTGCCGTGATTTTGTAAAATCCTAACGTTAGTCGTTTTATCTTCATTTCAATAAAACCATCCAAAATCAAGTATTCCTGTTGTACCGTTAATTGTTGTTCACATTTAATGATATACTGTCTTGTTGAGCCGCATTTTAAAGGGCTAACGAGGCCCTATTTGGGCTCATGGAAATCTAACGTATGTACGTGACTTTGAAAATTTTACTCATTAGCTCACAATTATTCGCTTTTAGCTTCTACAAATTTAAAGTATTAATATCATCACATAGGGTTAGGGTTAGGGGGTTAGGGTTAGGGGGTTAGGGTTAGGGTTAGGGTTTGTGGAAGAAAACGCAATGATCCCTCCCCACTTCGTCCGACGACTGGGTGGTTGGATGGAGGGCCACTGGAAAGGCACGGGCCACCGCACGTCATGCTCAGTCCCCATCTCCCTTCCCCGTCTCAGTCCTCCTCCTTCTGTCCTTGAGAAGTGACCAACTTGCCCCCAGGAGGCCCTGAGACAGCACTCTTGGCCACTCCCCATGTATATGATGCCCTTCATTTACACACTTAACCTTATTGTTTAAATACTTTTCTTAGTCTGAATCCATGTTCTTTTCAATCCGTTATTATTTATTGTTACGTTTTCTTTTTATTTATTTTATTGTATTATCTTTTTATTGTCTCCTTAATTTGACATTATTGTGTATTTTAATTTTTTAAGGTAATATTTAAGGACACATCATCAGTAGTGGACCTTGGAATCATTGGGTGTTTCGGCCATTTATCACTAGACACCCTCTTCCAAGGAAGGCCCCGCCCAGGTTGATCAAGCCTTGGGGTGTGTCATCAACTAAATAAAATAACAGTAATTAATTAATGCCTTTCTGGGCTTTAATTTTTAAAGTTTCCAAGGGGTCAATGTTGTATCATTAATTGTTGTTCACATTTAATGACATACTGTCTTGTTGAGTCGCATTTCAAAGAGTTAATGAGGCCCTATTTGGGCTCATGGAAGTCTAACGTATATACGTGACTTTGAAAATTTGACTCATTAGTTCACAATTCAACCAAATAAAAGGGTTAGGGTTAGGGTTAGGGAGAGGAAAAGTGTTCCGGCCCCCGAAGGGACGCGGAGGTGCACGGTCCTTCCCTTGGGCCCTCCCGCTACTCCACTGCCTGTTACGGCCACCAGGCACAAGACGCCGTCCCCGGTACCGTACAGGGATCCAATCCTGGTCCTCATCCAGGTAGACCATTATTGTCTCGTCTGTGATGAAGCCTTTGTTATCTAATAATAAAGTTTTGTGTGGATGATGCAGCCTTTGGTATTATAATTTAATAAATTTTGTTTGTTTGTTATTTATGAATGTAGGTATGAATGATAATGTATCTAATTTATAGTGCAAAAAAAATGAGAAAAAAAGAAAGCGTTTGTTTTTTAAAAAAAATAAAAATAAAGAAAAACTGATTAATTTTTAATAAATTCAAAATAGGCCAAATGGTAGTGTGCCCGGGGCAACGTTTCGACCCCACCGGGTCTTCTTCAGGCCAGGGCACACGCGGTACAAAACGAAAAAGTGGCTGCTGTGAATAATCTGGAGATGTTGCTCCTTTGGCTGTCAGGGCTAGAATGAGGGTGTTCAGCACTCCTCCCCTTATATAGCCTCTGACGAACTAAACTAAAAATGCAGTTTTCAATGAACTGATGTTTTAAAGTTATGCAGCCTTGCCTATAATAATGAAAAAACACAGAAAATGGAAAATGTGTACATAGTCAAATAATACAAAATTGTTTTTAACGTATTTTTTAATCCTTTTTAACCACACTAAATGTTGTAGATAAAACTATGTTTTAAATTGTTTTTAGTATTTTATGAAATGATTTTAAATGTTTTTTTGTTGTTTTTTAATGGTTTTTTAATTTTTTTGTTGTTTTTTAATGGTTTTTTAATTTTTTTGTTGCTTATTCATTTTTGGTGCTTTTATTTACATTTGTAAACATGACAAAATTGTTTTTAACGTATTTTTTAATCCTTTTTAACCACACTAAATGTTGTAGATAAAACTGTGTTTTAAATTGTTTTTAGTATTTTATGAAATGATTTTAAATGTTTTTTTTGTTGTTTTTTAATGGTTATCTTTAATTTTTTTGTTGCTTATTCATTCTTGGTGCTTTTATTTACAGTTGCAGACATGAAGTTTGCATGTTTTGAAGATAAACAATGCTTCAAACAGGAAAAATTATTTTTAACTATTTACAACCGTATGAAACATGGAAAAGAAATTTTAACTAATGTGAAAAAATTGAAATCAAGATTTTTGATGTTTTTAAAGATATGTGATGCGTTTTTGTGTATTCCTTCGTGTTTTTAAATAGTTTTACGTGTGGTCTTAATAATGTTAGTAACACAACAAACATAAGGGTTCCCCATGTGAGTGGGGGTTGGGAAATGAAAAGTAAAGACCCCCATGGTTAGGGTTAGGGCTTGTGAATCGGGTTGGGGTTAGAGACAAAAGATCAAAATGGTTAGGGTTAGGGCTTATGACTGGGTCAGGGCTAGAAATAAAAGATCCAAATGGTTAGGTTCAGGGCTTGGGGTCGGGTTGGGGTCCAAATCCAATGAGGGTTAGGGTTAGGAATGAAAACGGGGTTGGGGATCGAACGTCGAGCAACCCGAATAGTTGCTGTCAGTTGTTCTTCATGTTCAATCCCCAAGGTTCCTTTGTGTTCAACCGATGGATCCATTCTCTCTCCCGTTTCTTCCTTTGTCCATCTGTCCAACCTGAATTGTTCTGGATTCCAGCAACCCTCAGACTCTGCCAACCATGAGAAATAAAGTGTTTAACCAAGAGTGTGTGGGTTTCTTTCTTGTGTCTAATGTTGTATCTGTGTTGTGTCATCCGGGTGGAGATCGAGTTCTTTGTTTCGCCAATGTATTGTTTCCCACATTGTGAGCAAAAGATAATATATACACAATTGCTGGTCTGAGGTGTGAAAATTTGTGTAATTTTGTAAATAGTTTTGTTGATCCTGTTCTGTACATACTCCAGTTTTACTAATGTATCCGATAGAATGTTGGTGCTCCGCTTTGGCTGAATAGGTGGCAGTCTTGCCCTGACTAAATAATCCTTCAGGTTCTTGTTCCTGCGGTATGCTGAGATAACTTGGTGGTTATCCAAAAGTCCCGAACTCCCAATGATTACTCGAAAATTCTTTTTGAATTTGTTGTTGAGCAATCTACTAGCTGAAGAAAAGGTCGTGATGAGTGGGATAAAGTCCTTGTCTGATGCGGGTTTCCGGTTCCGAAAGGTTCTGAGGCAACGTCTCAGAAATGATCGGCAGTAGCCTCTGTTCTTTAATGCGGCGAATAGTGTGTTGACTGCTCCCATGAAATCAGAGTCCTGTGTGCAGATTCGTTGAAATCTAACCAATTGTGACTTAATTAATCCCTTATAAGTGTGAGTGGGGTGGAAGCTGGTCTTGAACAGTAGTGAATGTGTGTCCGTTTCTTTGAAAAAGACCTTGATGTCTAAACTTTGATCTGTCTGGAACAATTCCCCTTTGTAGACAGTGGTGTCTAAGAAGTCAATAGAATGATGGTCCGATTTGTGTTTGAGTCTAATGGAGGGATCGTGAGTGTCTAATATCCGGATGAATTCCGTAAATTCTTCCTGTGAATGGGTCCAGATTCCAAATATGTCATCCAAATATCTAACATAAAGGAAGGGTTTTTGGGGACACTTCCCCAGAGCCGCTTCCTCCCACTCCGCCATGAAGATATTGGCGTAGGCGGGGGCAAACTTTTTGCCCATTGCCACCCCTTTGATTTGGAGAAAAAATTGGTTATTAAATTCGAAGTCATTCCTAGTTAAATTAATTTCCAATAGGGCTAACAACTGTCGGTCCGGCCTGTCTTGTTGGGGATACTTCTGAAGTATGTTTTTAACTGCTGTCAATCCGGCTTTTGTGTCTATATTAGTGTAAAGACTGTCTATGTCGATCGTGAAAAACAATGAATTGTGTGGAATTTTTAAATTTTTAATCATGCCAATGAAATGGTAAGTATCCTTCACGTATGATGGGTGTTTAACCGAAAGGGGATTCAGAAAATAATCTATGTATTCTGCCGTTTGATAGGTTTCGCTACCACAATCGGAGACGATCGGTCGTCCGGGAGGTATTCTGAATGGAACTGTCCATTGTTCTGGATTCTTGTGGATCTTTGGGAGCATATAAAATCTCCTAGGTCGGGGTTCCAATTCCCCTTTTAAATATTGTTTCTGTTTCCAATTGATGAATTTGTTTTTATGTAAATCCTCCACAATTTTATATACTTTTGGGACTGTCTGTAAATAAATTGGGTTTTGTAATCTTTTGTAGTATGTCCGGTCCTCCAACTGTCGATTTGCTTCAAATATGTACTGCTCCCTGTCTAAAATGACAACTGCACTGCCTTTATCTGCAGGCTTGATGACTATATGTTTATTTGTTGCCAATTCCCTAAGTGCTTGTTGTTCAGCTTGTGATAAATTTGTTTTTTCTTGTTGTGATCTGAAATGTGTGTTGAATTGTTTTAGATCTTGTTTTAGCAAAAAAATAATTTCTGGGGGCAATTTGTCTAAGGGCGGCACCCAATATGATGTTGGTGTGAATCGAGGTGGGTCTCGATTTCTTCCCTGTTGAAAATATGCTGCCAATTTTAGCCGCCTATGATAATTTTGAATATCCAATAGGATTTGCACCTTTTGCTTTCTATTCAGATCAAGTGTGGGAATGAAGGTCAACCCGCGATTCAGTAGGTCTGCCTGCGGGCCAGTGAGGTTGAAATTGTTAGCTAACACCATCACATTGTTAACCAACTGGGGTCTAATCCCACTATGCCCCTCCTCTGGAAGGCTTATGGGGCTTCCAAGTTTAAATAGGCGACCCAATGCTGCAACATTGCTCTAGCCGTTCCCCTGGTCCAATGCACGTAATCCGACTCCGTGTGGAATGCTGAGTTCTGTAGTGCTGGGATAAACGGCTGGTTCCTGATAAGGTGGGCATTCAACATCCGCAAAGTGTTCCGTTCCACCAGGGGGAGGCCCGGAGAGTAGTTGATTACAGGAATCCAAATTTCTGCGTACGGGAAGTACTTTTTGGCAGCTCTGAATGCCCCCTGCATCTGTTTAATTGCCGTCTCCTTGGCTCTTTGTCCCCTGCAGTTGATGCCGAAGGCCAGTACCAATTTCTCCACAGTCAACTGGCTTGTGGATTTGGCCATCAATGCCTGTGCATGACGAAAGTTGGCCCCTGGGAAACTATCAATCTGCAGGTCCGGGATAGAGTATCCCGGGAACCTGGCAAGATTGGAGTCACCCATGATCAGCCACTTCTTTCGCACACTCAGGCCCCAGTCAATCATTTTGCGTTCTGTTCTTACGTGCGTGGTGACTCTGCAGATCCGCGGTCTTGGGGTGGAGATCTGAAGGTTTGGTGACCCTTGACTGGGGGAAACTGCTCCCATTACATGTGCCTGCAGTGTGTCCAATACTGCTTGTGAGGATTGCTCCATTGAGGGACTGGATGCGGGGAGTGGAACCAAAAGTTCACTCGTTCCCACATCCTGTCCTACTTCCTCATCAAGTGTGGGACTACCATGAATGCTAGGTGAGGCCCCTTGTCTCACCTGGTGAGGGGTGCTGTGTCCAAAATCCTCTATCTGGAGGAGGCCACTGTCCTGTGAGACCACGCATGCATTCCTTCTGCGTGGTAGTCTTTGTTCAAGAGATTGTACAGGAGGTGGGGGGTGGGAAGCAGGTGCAGCATGCACCATAACCTGCTCCGTCATCGTAGCAACTGTGTGTGCTACAGTGCGTTGAAGTTGGGCTTCCGCACGTACAGTGTCTGTGGTTTCTGTTGTGGATGTCTGTTGCTGTGCATCACGT
This sequence comes from Copadichromis virginalis, assembly GCF_057382275.1. Lineage (NCBI taxonomy): Eukaryota > Metazoa > Chordata > Actinopteri > Cichliformes > Cichlidae > Copadichromis > Copadichromis virginalis. The sequence goes on along the minus strand of NC_140630.1, from coordinate 157,568 downwards.
GTGTGTGTTGTTGTGCGATCCCTGTCATTGGACCCCTCTGTAGGAGCTTGCCTGTCATGTTGAGTTTGTTGATCAATGTTCTTGTTTGTCCTTGCAGTGATCAAGGCTTCCGCATGATCCAGAACGTCCTGGGATACGCGGGGCAAATTGCGGCGAGCCCACCGTTTGGACACCTCAAACGCATCTCTCCAATCTGGGACCAAGTCTCCCTCTAAGTCTTCCAAAAGGGACTCGAGACTTGTGAGGTAGTGGTCCTCAAGCAAAAGCAATGTCGTGTAGCCCCAATTCTTTGCATTCCCCTGTATAAGATCAAGTGTCTTAGAAGTAGGGGACGCGGGCTTGATCATTGAGCCCAAAATCTCAACCATCCGGGAGATCATGCTAGGGTGGGGTTTCCCTGGTTTAGGGGCCACATTTTGTAGGTGATGAACCATTTTAATCACCATGTGCATCTTTCGCACAAGTTTTCCAAATGCTGGGGGAGCCGGTTGCTGTCTCCCATACCCAGCTGTTCTGGGTTGCCACCGCCCAAACCTAGTGGCAGAGCCCCTGTCAAATCCCCGTGTGACTGCTGCATAAGACCGAGACTGCGGTCCATAGTAGCGGTTCGGACCAAAGGGAGGCACTGGCCGGTTAGGGAGAGGAAAAGTGTTCCGGCCCCCGAAGGGACGCGGAGGTGCACGGTCCTTCCCTTGGGCCCTCCCGCTACTCCACTGCCTGTTACGGCCACCAGGCACAAGACGCCGTCCCCGGTACCGTACAGGGATCCAATCCTGGTCCTCATCCAGGTAGACCATTATTGTCTCGTCTGTGATGAAGCCTTTGTTATCTAATAATAAAGTTTTGTGTGGATGATGCAGCCTTTGGTATTATAATTTAATAAATTTTGTTTGTTTGTTATTTATGAATGTAGGTATGAATGATAATGTATCTAATTTATAGTGCAAAAAAAATGAGAAAAAAAGAAAGCGTTTGTTTTTTAAAAAAAATAAAAATAAAGAAAAACTGATTAATTTTTAATAAATTCAAAATAGGCCAAATGGTAGTGTGCCCGGGGCAACGTTTCGACCCCACCGGGTCTTCTTCAGGCCAGGGCACACGCGGTACAAAACGAAAAAGTGGCTGCTGTGAATAATCTGGAGATGTTGCTCCTTTGGCTGTCAGGGCTAGAATGAGGGTGTTCAGCACTCCTCCCCTTATATAGCCTCTGACGAACTAAACTAAAAATGCAGTTTTCAATGAACTGATGTTTTAAAGTTATGCAGCCTTGCCTATAATAATGAAAAAACACAGAAAATGGAAAATGTGTACATAGTCAAATAATACAAAATTGTTTTTAACGTATTTTTTAATCCTTTTTAACCACACTAAATGTTGTAGATAAAACTATGTTTTAAATTGTTTTTAGTATTTTATGAAATGATTTTAAATGTTTTTTTGTTGTTTTTTAATGGTTTTTTAATTTTTTTGTTGTTTTTTAATGGTTTTTTAATTTTTTTGTTGCTTATTCATTTTTGGTGCTTTTATTTACATTTGTAAACATGACAAAATTGTTTTTAACGTATTTTTTAATCCTTTTTAACCACACTAAATGTTGTAGATAAAACTGTGTTTTAAATTGTTTTTAGTATTTTATGAAATGATTTTAAATGTTTTTTTTGTTGTTTTTTAATGGTTATCTTTAATTTTTTTGTTGCTTATTCATTCTTGGTGCTTTTATTTACAGTTGCAGACATGAAGTTTGCATGTTTTGAAGATAAACAATGCTTCAAACAGGAAAAATTATTTTTAACTATTTACAACCGTATGAAACATGGAAAAGAAATTTTAACTAATGTGAAAAAATTGAAATCAAGATTTTTGATGTTTTTAAAGATATGTGATGCGTTTTTGTGTATTCCTTCGTGTTTTTAAATAGTTTTACGTGTGGTCTTAATAATGTTAGTAACACAACAAACATAAGGGTTCCCCATGTGAGTGGGGGTTGGGAAATGAAAAGTAAAGACCCCCATGGTTAGGGTTAGGGCTTGTGAATCGGGTTGGGGTTAGAGACAAAAGATCAAAATGGTTAGGGTTAGGGCTTATGACTGGGTCAGGGCTAGAAATAAAAGATCCAAATGGTTAGGTTCAGGGCTTGGGGTCGGGTTGGGGTCCAAATCCAATGAGGGTTAGGGTTAGGAATGAAAACGGGGTTGGGGATCGAACGTCGAGCAACCCGAATAGTTGCTGTCAGTTGTTCTTCATGTTCAATCCCCAAGGTTCCTTTGTGTTCAACCGATGGATCCATTCTCTCTCCCGTTTCTTCCTTTGTCCATCTGTCCAACCTGAATTGTTCTGGATTCCAGCAACCCTCAGACTCTGCCAACCATGAGAAATAAAGTGTTTAACCAAGAGTGTGTGGGTTTCTTTCTTGTGTCTAATGTTGTATCTGTGTTGTGTCATCCGGGTGGAGATCGAGTTCTTTGTTTCGCCAATGTATTGTTTCCCACATTGTGAGCAAAAGATAATATATACACAATTGCTGGTCTGAGGTGTGAAAATTTGTGTAATTTTGTAAATAGTTTTGTTGATCCTGTTCTGTACATACTCCAGTTTTACTAATGTATCCGATAGAATGTTGGTGCTCCGCTTTGGCTGAATAGGTGGCAGTCTTGCCCTGACTAAATAATCCTTCAGGTTCTTGTTCCTGCGGTATGCTGAGATAACTTGGTGGTTATCCAAAAGTCCCGAACTCCCAATGATTACTCGAAAATTCTTTTTGAATTTGTTGTTGAGCAATCTACTAGCTGAAGAAAAGGTCGTGATGAGTGGGATAAAGTCCTTGTCTGATGCGGGTTTCCGGTTCCGAAAGGTTCTGAGGCAACGTCTCAGAAATGATCGGCAGTAGCCTCTGTTCTTTAATGCGGCGAATAGTGTGTTGACTGCTCCCATGAAATCAGAGTCCTGTGTGCAGATTCGTTGAAATCTAACCAATTGTGACTTAATTAATCCCTTATAAGTGTGAGTGGGGTGGAAGCTGGTCTTGAACAGTAGTGAATGTGTGTCCGTTTCTTTGAAAAAGACCTTGATGTCTAAACTTTGATCTGTCTGGAACAATTCCCCTTTGTAGACAGTGGTGTCTAAGAAGTCAATAGAATGATGGTCCGATTTGTGTTTGAGTCTAATGGAGGGATCGTGAGTGTCTAATATCCGGATGAATTCCGTAAATTCTTCCTGTGAATGGGTCCAGATTCCAAATATGTCATCCAAATATCTAACATAAAGGAAGGGTTTTTGGGGACACTTCCCCAGAGCCGCTTCCTCCCACTCCGCCATGAAGATATTGGCGTAGGCGGGGGCAAACTTTTTGCCCATTGCCACCCCTTTGATTTGGAGAAAAAATTGGTTATTAAATTCGAAGTCATTCCTAGTTAAATTAATTTCCAATAGGGCTAACAACTGTCGGTCCGGCCTGTCTTGTTGGGGATACTTCTGAAGTATGTTTTTAACTGCTGTCAATCCGGCTTTTGTGTCTATATTAGTGTAAAGACTGTCTATGTCGATCGTGAAAAACAATGAATTGTGTGGAATTTTTAAATTTTTAATCATGCCAATGAAATGGTAAGTATCCTTCACGTATGATGGGTGTTTAACCGAAAGGGGATTCAGAAAATAATCTATGTATTCTGCCGTTTGATAGGTTTCGCTACCACAATCGGAGACGATCGGTCGTCCGGGAGGTATTCTGAATGGAACTGTCCATTGTTCTGGATTCTTGTGGATCTTTGGGAGCATATAAAATCTCCTAGGTCGGGGTTCCAATTCCCCTTTTAAATATTGTTTCTGTTTCCAATTGATGAATTTGTTTTTATGTAAATCCTCCACAATTTTATATACTTTTGGGACTGTCTGTAAATAAATTGGGTTTTGTAATCTTTTGTAGTATGTCCGGTCCTCCAACTGTCGATTTGCTTCAAATATGTACTGCTCCCTGTCTAAAATGACAACTGCACTGCCTTTATCTGCAGGCTTGATGACTATATGTTTATTTGTTGCCAATTCCCTAAGTGCTTGTTGTTCAGCTTGTGATAAATTTGTTTTTTCTTGTTGTGATCTGAAATGTGTGTTGAATTGTTTTAGATCTTGTTTTAGCAAAAAAATAATTTCTGGGGGCAATTTGTCTAAGGGCGGCACCCAATATGATGTTGGTGTGAATCGAGGTGGGTCTCGATTTCTTCCCTGTTGAAAATATGCTGCCAATTTTAGCCGCCTATGATAATTTTGAATATCCAATAGGATTTGCACCTTTTGCTTTCTATTCAGATCAAGTGTGGGAATGAAGGTCAACCCGCGATTCAGTAGGTCTGCCTGCGGGCCAGTGAGGTTGAAATTGTTAGCTAACACCATCACATTGTTAACCAACTGGGGTCTAATCCCACTATGCCCCTCCTCTGGAAGGCTTATGGGGCTTCCAAGTTTAAATAGGCGACCCAATGCTGCAACATTGCTCTAGCCGTTCCCCTGGTCCAATGCACGTAATCCGACTCCGTGTGGAATGCTGAGTTCTGTAGTGCTGGGATAAACGGCTGGTTCCTGATAAGGTGGGCATTCAACATCCGCAAAGTGTTCCGTTCCACCAGGGGGAGGCCCGGAGAGTAGTTGATTACAGGAATCCAAATTTCTGCGTACGGGAAGTACTTTTTGGCAGCTCTGAATGCCCCCTGCATCTGTTTAATTGCCGTCTCCTTGGCTCTTTGTCCCCTGCAGTTGATGCCGAAGGCCAGTACCAATTTCTCCACAGTCAACTGGCTTGTGGATTTGGCCATCAATGCCTGTGCATGACGAAAGTTGGCCCCTGGGAAACTATCAATCTGCAGGTCCGGGATAGAGTATCCCGGGAACCTGGCAAGATTGGAGTCACCCATGATCAGCCACTTCTTTCGCACACTCAGGCCCCAGTCAATCATTTTGCGTTCTGTTCTTACGTGCGTGGTGACTCTGCAGATCCGCGGTCTTGGGGTGGAGATCTGAAGGTTTGGTGACCCTTGACTGGGGGAAACTGCTCCCATTACATGTGCCTGCAGTGTGTCCAATACTGCTTGTGAGGATTGCTCCATTGAGGGACTGGATGCGGGGAGTGGAACCAAAAGTTCACTCGTTCCCACATCCTGTCCTACTTCCTCATCAAGTGTGGGACTACCATGAATGCTAGGTGAGGCCCCTTGTCTCACCTGGTGAGGGGTGCTGTGTCCAAAATCCTCTATCTGGAGGAGGCCACTGTCCTGTGAGACCACGCATGCATTCCTTCTGCGTGGTAGTCTTTGTTCAAGAGATTGTACAGGAGGTGGGGGGTGGGAAGCAGGTGCAGCATGCACCATAACCTGCTCCGTCATCGTAGCAACTGTGTGTGCTACAGTGCGTTGAAGTTGGGCTTCCGCACGTACAGTGTCTGTGGTTTCTGTTGTGGATGTCTGTTGCTGTGCATCACGTGTGTGTGTTGTTGTGCGATCCCTGTCATTGGACCCCTCTGTAGGAGCTTGCCTGTCATGTTGAGTTTGTTGATCAATGTTCTTGTTTGTCCTTGCAGTGATCAAGGCTTCCGCATGATCCAGAACGTCCTGGGATACGCGGGGCAAATTGCGGCGAGCCCACCGTTTGGACACCTCAAACGCATCTCTCCAATCTGGGACCAAGTCTCCCTCTAAGTCTTCCAAAAGGGACTCGAGACTTGTGAGGTAGTGGTCCTCAAGCAAAAGCAATGTCGTGTAGCCCCAATTCTTTGCATTCCCCTGTATAAGATCAAGTGTCTTAGAAGTAGGGGACGCGGGCTTGATCATTGAGCCCAAAATCTCAACCATCCGGGAGATCATGCTAGGGTGGGGTTTCCCTGGTTTAGGGGCCACATTTTGTAGGTGATGAACCATTTTAATCACCATGTGCATCTTTCGCACAAGTTTTCCAAATGCTGGGGGAGCCGGTTGCTGTCTCCCATACCCAGCTGTTCTGGGTTGCCACCGCCCAAACCTAGTGGCAGAGCCCCTGTCAAATCCCCGTGTGACTGCTGCATAAGACCGAGACTGCGGTCCATAGTAGCGGTTCGGACCAAAGGGAGGCACTGGCCGGTTAGGGAGAGGAAAAGTGTTCCGGCCCCCGAAGGGACGCGGAGGTGCACGGTCCTTCCCTTGGGCCCTCCCGCTACTCCACTGCCTGTTACGGCCACCAGGCACAAGACGCCGTCCCCGGTACCGTACAGGGATCCAATCCTGGTCCTCATCCAGGTAGACCATTATTGTCTCGTCTGTGATGAAGCCTTTGTTATCTAATAATAAAGTTTTGTGTGGATGATGCAGCCTTTGGTATTATAATTTAATAAATTTTGTTTGTTTGTTATTTATGAATGTAGGTATGAATGATAATGTATCTAATTTATAGTGCAAAAAAAATGAGAAAAAAAGAAAGCGTTTGTTTTTTAAAAAAAATAAAAATAAAGAAAAACTGATTAATTTTTAATAAATTCAAAATAGGCCAAATGGTAGTGTGCCCGGGGCAACGTTTCGACCCCACCGGGTCTTCTTCAGGCCAGGGCACACGCGGTACAAAACGAAAAAGTGGCTGCTGTGAATAATCTGGAGATGTTGCTCCTTTGGCTGTCAGGGCTAGAATGAGGGTGTTCAGCACTCCTCCCCTTATATAGCCTCTGACGAACTAAACTAAAAATGCAGTTTTCAATGAACTGATGTTTTAAAGTTATGCAGCCTTGCCTATAATAATGAAAAAACACAGAAAATGGAAAATGTGTACATAGTCAAATAATACAAAATTGTTTTTAACGTATTTTTTAATCCTTTTTAACCACACTAAATGTTGTAGATAAAACTATGTTTTAAATTGTTTTTAGTATTTTATGAAATGATTTTAAATGTTTTTTTGTTGTTTTTTAATGGTTTTTTAATTTTTTTGTTGTTTTTTAATGGTTTTTTAATTTTTTTGTTGCTTATTCATTTTTGGTGCTTTTATTTACATTTGTAAACATGACAAAATTGTTTTTAACGTATTTTTTAATCCTTTTTAACCACACTAAATGTTGTAGATAAAACTGTGTTTTAAATTGTTTTTAGTATTTTATGAAATGATTTTAAATGTTTTTTTTGTTGTTTTTTAATGGTTATCTTTAATTTTTTTGTTGCTTATTCATTCTTGGTGCTTTTATTTACAGTTGCAGACATGAAGTTTGCATGTTTTGAAGATAAACAATGCTTCAAACAGGAAAAATTATTTTTAACTATTTACAACCGTATGAAACATGGAAAAGAAATTTTAACTAATGTGAAAAAATTGAAATCAAGATTTTTGATGTTTTTAAAGATATGTGATGCGTTTTTGTGTATTCCTTCGTGTTTTTAAATAGTTTTACGTGTGGTCTTAATAATGTTAGTAACACAACAAACATAAGGGTTCCCCATGTGAGTGGGGGTTGGGAAATGAAAAGTAAAGACCCCCATGGTTAGGGTTAGGGCTTGTGAATCGGGTTGGGGTTAGAGACAAAAGATCAAAATGGTTAGGGTTAGGGCTTATGACTGGGTCAGGGCTAGAAATAAAAGATCCAAATGGTTAGGTTCAGGGCTTGGGGTCGGGTTGGGGTCCAAATCCAATGAGGGTTAGGGTTAGGAATGAAAACGGGGTTGGGGATCGAACGTCGAGCAACCCGAATAGTTGCTGTCAGTTGTTCTTCATGTTCAATCCCCAAGGTTCCTTTGTGTTCAACCGATGGATCCATTCTCTCTCCCGTTTCTTCCTTTGTCCATCTGTCCAACCTGAATTGTTCTGGATTCCAGCAACCCTCAGACTCTGCCAACCATGAGAAATAAAGTGTTTAACCAAGAGTGTGTGGGTTTCTTTCTTGTGTCTAATGTTGTATCTGTGTTGTGTCATCCGGGTGGAGATCGAGTTCTTTGTTTCGCCAATGTATTGTTTCCCACATTGTGAGCAAAAGATAATATATACACAATTGCTGGTCTGAGGTGTGAAAATTTGTGTAATTTTGTAAATAGTTTTGTTGATCCTGTTCTGTACATACTCCAGTTTTACTAATGTATCCGATAGAATGTTGGTGCTCCGCTTTGGCTGAATAGGTGGCAGTCTTGCCCTGACTAAATAATCCTTCAGGTTCTTGTTCCTGCGGTATGCTGAGATAACTTGGTGGTTATCCAAAAGTCCCGAACTCCCAATGATTACTCGAAAATTCTTTTTGAATTTGTTGTTGAGCAATCTACTAGCTGAAGAAAAGGTCGTGATGAGTGGGATAAAGTCCTTGTCTGATGCGGGTTTCCGGTTCCGAAAGGTTCTGAGGCAACGTCTCAGAAATGATCGGCAGTAGCCTCTGTTCTTTAATGCGGCGAATAGTGTGTTGACTGCTCCCATGAAATCAGAGTCCTGTGTGCAGATTCGTTGAAATCTAACCAATTGTGACTTAATTAATCCCTTATAAGTGTGAGTGGGGTGGAAGCTGGTCTTGAACAGTAGTGAATGTGTGTCCGTTTCTTTGAAAAAGACCTTGATGTCTAAACTTTGATCTGTCTGGAACAATTCCCCTTTGTAGACAGTGGTGTCTAAGAAGTCAATAGAATGATGGTCCGATTTGTGTTTGAGTCTAATGGAGGGATCGTGAGTGTCTAATATCCGGATGAATTCCGTAAATTCTTCCTGTGAATGGGTCCAGATTCCAAATATGTCATCCAAATATCTAACATAAAGGAAGGGTTTTTGGGGACACTTCCCCAGAGCCGCTTCCTCCCACTCCGCCATGAAGATATTGGCGTAGGCGGGGGCAAACTTTTTGCCCATTGCCACCCCTTTGATTTGGAGAAAAAATTGGTTATTAAATTCGAAGTCATTCCTAGTTAAATTAATTTCCAATAGGGCTAACAACTGTCGGTCCGGCCTGTCTTGTTGGGGATACTTCTGAAGTATGTTTTTAACTGCTGTCAATCCGGCTTTTGTGTCTATATTAGTGTAAAGACTGTCTATGTCGATCGTGAAAAACAATGAATTGTGTGGAATTTTTAAATTTTTAATCATGCCAATGAAATGGTAAGTATCCTTCACGTATGATGGGTGTTTAACCGAAAGGGGATTCAGAAAATAATCTATGTATTCTGCCGTTTGATAGGTTTCGCTACCACAATCGGAGACGATCGGTCGTCCGGGAGGTATTCTGAATGGAACTGTCCATTGTTCTGGATTCTTGTGGATCTTTGGGAGCATATAAAATCTCCTAGGTCGGGGTTCCAATTCCCCTTTTAAATATTGTTTCTGTTTCCAATTGATGAATTTGTTTTTATGTAAATCCTCCACAATTTTATATACTTTTGGGACTGTCTGTAAATAAATTGGGTTTTGTAATCTTTTGTAGTATGTCCGGTCCTCCAACTGTCGATTTGCTTCAAATATGTACTGCTCCCTGTCTAAAATGACAACTGCACTGCCTTTATCTGCAGGCTTGATGACTATATGTTTATTTGTTGCCAATTCCCTAAGTGCTTGTTGTTCAGCTTGTGATAAATTTGTTTTTTCTTGTTGTGATCTGAAATGTGTGTTGAATTGTTTTAGATCTTGTTTTAGCAAAAAAATAATTTCTGGGGGCAATTTGTCTAAGGGCGGCACCCAATATGATGTTGGTGTGAATCGAGGTGGGTCTCGATTTCTTCCCTGTTGAAAATATGCTGCCAATTTTAGCCGCCTATGATAATTTTGAATATCCAATAGGATTTGCACCTTTTGCTTTCTATTCAGATCAAGTGTGGGAATGAAGGTCAACCCGCGATTCAGTAGGTCTGCCTGCGGGCCAGTGAGGTTGAAATTGTTAGCTAACACCATCACATTGTTAACCAACTGGGGTCTAATCCCACTATGCCCCTCCTCTGGAAGGCTTATGGGGCTTCCAAGTTTAAATAGGCGACCCAATGCTGCAACATTGCTCTAGCCGTTCCCCTGGTCCAATGCACGTAATCCGACTCCGTGTGGAATGCTGAGTTCTGTAGTGCTGGGATAAACGGCTGGTTCCTGATAAGGTGGGCATTCAACATCCGCAAAGTGTTCCGTTCCACCAGGGGGAGGCCCGGAGAGTAGTTGATTACAGGAATCCAAATTTCTGCGTACGGGAAGTACTTTTTGGCAGCTCTGAATGCCCCCTGCATCTGTTTAATTGCCGTCTCCTTGGCTCTTTGTCCCCTGCAGTTGATGCCGAAGGCCAGTACCAATTTCTCCACAGTCAACTGGCTTGTGGATTTGGCCATCAATGCCTGTGCATGACGAAAGTTGGCCCCTGGGAAACTATCAATCTGCAGGTCCGGGATAGAGTATCCCGGGAACCTGGCAAGATTGGAGTCACCCATGATCAGCCACTTCTTTCGCACACTCAGGCCCCAGTCAATCATTTTGCGTTCTGTTCTTACGTGCGTGGTGACTCTGCAGATCCGCGGTCTTGGGGTGGAGATCTGAAGGTTTGGTGACCCTTGACTGGGGGAAACTGCTCCCATTACATGTGCCTGCAGTGTGTCCAATACTGCTTGTGAGGATTGCTCCATTGAGGGACTGGATGCGGGGAGTGGAACCAAAAGTTCACTCGTTCCCACATCCTGTCCTACTTCCTCATCAAGTGTGGGACTACCATGAATGCTAGGTGAGGCCCCTTGTCTCACCTGGTGAGGGGTGCTGTGTCCAAAATCCTCTATCTGGAGGAGGCCACTGTCCTGTGAGACCACGCATGCATTCCTTCTGCGTGGTAGTCTTTGTTCAAGAGATTGTACAGGAGGTGGGGGGTGGGAAGCAGGTGCAGCATGCACCATAACCTGCTCCGTCATCGTAGCAACTGTGTGTGCTACAGTGCGTTGAAGTTGGGCTTCCGCACGTACAGTGTCTGTGGTTTCTGTTGTGGATGTCTGTTGCTGTGCATCACGTGTGTGTGTTGTTGTGCGATCCCTGTCATTGGACCCCTCTGTAGGAGCTTGCCTGTCATGTTGAGTTTGTTGATCAATGTTCTTGTTTGTCCTTGCAGTGATCAAGGCTTCCGCATGATCCAGAACGTCCTGGGATACGCGGGGCAAATTGCGGCGAGCCCACCGTTTGGACACCTCAAACGCATCTCTCCAATCTGGGACCAAGTCTCCCTCTAAGTCTTCCAAAAGGGACTCGAGACTTGTGAGGTAGTGGTCCTCAAGCAAAAGCAATGTCGTGTAGCCCCAATTCTTTGCATTCCCCTGTATAAGATCAAGTGTCTTAGAAGTAGGGGACGCGGGCTTGATCATTGAGCCCAAAATCTCAACCATCCGGGAGATCATGCTAGGGTGGGGTTTCCCTGGTTTAGGGGCCACATTTTGTAGGTGATGAACCATTTTAATCACCATGTGCATCTTTCGCACAAGTTTTCCAAATGCTGGGGGAGCCGGTTGCTGTCTCCCATACCCAGCTGTTCTGGGTTGCCACCGCCCAAACCTAGTGGCAGAGCCCCTGTCAAATCCCCGTGTGACTGCTGCATAAGACCGAGACTGCGGTCCATAGTAGCGGTTCGGACCAAAGGGAGGCACTGGCCGGTTAGGGAGAGGAAAAGTGTTCCGGCCCCCGAAGGGACGCGGAGGTGCACGGTCCTTCCCTTGGGCCCTCCCGCTACTCCACTGCCTGTTACGGCCACCAGGCACAAGACGCCGTCCCCGGTACCGTACAGGGATCCAATCCTGGTCCTCATCCAGGTAGACCATTATTGTCTCGTCTGTGATGAAGCCTTTGTTATCTAATAATAAAGTTTTGTGTGGATGATGCAGCCTTTGGTATTATAATTTAATAAATTTTGTTTGTTTGTTATTTATGAATGTAGGTATGAATGATAATGTATCTAATTTATAGTGCAAAAAAAATGAGAAAAAAAGAAAGCGTTTGTTTTTTAAAAAAAATAAAAATAAAGAAAAACTGATTAATTTTTAATAAATTCAAAATAGGCCAAATGGTAGTGTGCCCGGGGCAACGTTTCGACCCCACCGGGTCTTCTTCAGGCCAGGGCACACGCGGTACAAAACGAAAAAGTGGCTGCTGTGAATAATCTGGAGATGTTGCTCCTTTGGCTGTCAGGGCTAGAATGAGGGTGTTCAGCACTCCTCCCCTTATATAGCCTCTGACGAACTAAACTAAAAATGCAGTTTTCAATGAACTGATGTTTTAAAGTTATGCAGCCTTGCCTATAATAATGAAAAAACACAGAAAATGGAAAATGTGTACATAGTCAAATAATACAAAATTGTTTTTAACGTATTTTTTAATCCTTTTTAACCACACTAAATGTTGTAGATAAAACTATGTTTTAAATTGTTTTTAGTATTTTATGAAATGATTTTAAATGTTTTTTTGTTGTTTTTTAATGGTTTTTTAATTTTTTTGTTGTTTTTTAATGGTTTTTTAATTTTTTTGTTGCTTATTCATTTTTGGTGCTTTTATTTACATTTGTAAACATGACAAAATTGTTTTTAACGTATTTTTTAATCCTTTTTAACCACACTAAATGTTGTAGATAAAACTGTGTTTTAAATTGTTTTTAGTATTTTATGAAATGATTTTAAATGTTTTTTTTGTTGTTTTTTAATGGTTATCTTTAATTTTTTTGTTGCTTATTCATTCTTGGTGCTTTTATTTACAGTTGCAGACATGAAGTTTGCATGTTTTGAAGATAAACAATGCTTCAAACAGGAAAAATTATTTTTAACTATTTACAACCGTATGAAACATGGAAAAGAAATTTTAACTAATGTGAAAAAATTGAAATCAAGATTTTTGATGTTTTTAAAGATATGTGATGCGTTTTTGTGTATTCCTTCGTGTTTTTAAATAGTTTTACGTGTGGTCTTAATAATGTTAGTAACACAACAAACATAAGGGTTCCCCATGTGAGTGGGGGTTGGGAAATGAAAAGTAAAGACCCCCATGGTTAGGGTTAGGGCTTGTGAATCGGGTTGGGGTTAGAGACAAAAGATCAAAATGGTTAGGGTTAGGGCTTATGACTGGGTCAGGGCTAGAAATAAAAGATCCAAATGGTTAGGTTCAGGGCTTGGGGTCGGGTTGGGGTCCAAATCCAATGAGGGTTAGGGTTAGGAATGAAAACGGGGTTGGGGATCGAACGTCGAGCAACCCGAATAGTTGCTGTCAGTTGTTCTTCATGTTCAATCCCCAAGGTTCCTTTGTGTTCAACCGATGGATCCATTCTCTCTCCCGTTTCTTCCTTTGTCCATCTGTCCAACCTGAATTGTTCTGGATTCCAGCAACCCTCAGACTCTGCCAACCATGAGAAATAAAGTGTTTAACCAAGAGTGTGTGGGTTTCTTTCTTGTGTCTAATGTTGTATCTGTGTTGTGTCATCCGGGTGGAGATCGAGTTCTTTGTTTCGCCAATGTATTGTTTCCCACATTGTGAGCAAAAGATAATATATACACAATTGCTGGTCTGAGGTGTGAAAATTTGTGTAATTTTGTAAATAGTTTTGTTGATCCTGTTCTGTACATACTCCAGTTTTACTAATGTATCCGATAGAATGTTGGTGCTCCGCTTTGGCTGAATAGGTGGCAGTCTTGCCCTGACTAAATAATCCTTCAGGTTCTTGTTCCTGCGGTATGCTGAGATAACTTGGTGGTTATCCAAAAGTCCCGAACTCCCAATGATTACTCGAAAATTCTTTTTGAATTTGTTGTTGAGCAATCTACTAGCTGAAGAAAAGGTCGTGATGAGTGGGATAAAGTCCTTGTCTGATGCGGGTTTCCGGTTCCGAAAGGTTCTGAGGCAACGTCTCAGAAATGATCGGCAGTAGCCTCTGTTCTTTAATGCGGCGAATAGTGTGTTGACTGCTCCCATGAAATCAGAGTCCTGTGTGCAGATTCGTTGAAATCTAACCAATTGTGACTTAATTAATCCCTTATAAGTGTGAGTGGGGTGGAAGCTGGTCTTGAACAGTAGTGAATGTGTGTCCGTTTCTTTGAAAAAGACCTTGATGTCTAAACTTTGATCTGTCTGGAACAATTCCCCTTTGTAGACAGTGGTGTCTAAGAAGTCAATAGAATGATGGTCCGATTTGTGTTTGAGTCTAATGGAGGGATCGTGAGTGTCTAATATCCGGATGAATTCCGTAAATTCTTCCTGTGAATGGGTCCAGATTCCAAATATGTCATCCAAATATCTAACATAAAGGAAGGGTTTTTGGGGACACTTCCCCAGAGCCGCTTCCTCCCACTCCGCCATGAAGATATTGGCGTAGGCGGGGGCAAACTTTTTGCCCATTGCCACCCCTTTGATTTGGAGAAAAAATTGGTTATTAAATTCGAAGTCATTCCTAGTTAAATTAATTTCCAATAGGGCTAACAACTGTCGGTCCGGCCTGTCTTGTTGGGGATACTTCTGAAGTATGTTTTTAACTGCTGTCAATCCGGCTTTTGTGTCTATATTAGTGTAAAGACTGTCTATGTCGATCGTGAAAAACAATGAATTGTGTGGAATTTTTAAATTTTTAATCATGCCAATGAAATGGTAAGTATCCTTCACGTATGATGGGTGTTTAACCGAAAGGGGATTCAGAAAATAATCTATGTATTCTGCCGTTTGATAGGTTTCGCTACCACAATCGGAGACGATCGGTCGTCCGGGAGGTATTCTGAATGGAACTGTCCATTGTTCTGGATTCTTGTGGATCTTTGGGAGCATATAAAATCTCCTAGGTCGGGGTTCCAATTCCCCTTTTAAATATTGTTTCTGTTTCCAATTGATGAATTTGTTTTTATGTAAATCCTCCACAATTTTATATACTTTTGGGACTGTCTGTAAATAAATTGGGTTTTGTAATCTTTTGTAGTATGTCCGGTCCTCCAACTGTCGATTTGCTTCAAATATGTACTGCTCCCTGTCTAAAATGACAACTGCACTGCCTTTATCTGCAGGCTTGATGACTATATGTTTATTTGTTGCCAATTCCCTAAGTGCTTGTTGTTCAGCTTGTGATAAATTTGTTTTTTCTTGTTGTGATCTGAAATGTGTGTTGAATTGTTTTAGATCTTGTTTTAGCAAAAAAATAATTTCTGGGGGCAATTTGTCTAAGGGCGGCACCCAATATGATGTTGGTGTGAATCGAGGTGGGTCTCGATTTCTTCCCTGTTGAAAATATGCTGCCAATTTTAGCCGCCTATGATAATTTTGAATATCCAATAGGATTTGCACCTTTTGCTTTCTATTCAGATCAAGTGTGGGAATGAAGGTCAACCCGCGATTCAGTAGGTCTGCCTGCGGGCCAGTGAGGTTGAAATTGTTAGCTAACACCATCACATTGTTAACCAACTGGGGTCTAATCCCACTATGCCCCTCCTCTGGAAGGCTTATGGGGCTTCCAAGTTTAAATAGGCGACCCAATGCTGCAACATTGCTCTAGCCGTTCCCCTGGTCCAATGCACGTAATCCGACTCCGTGTGGAATGCTGAGTTCTGTAGTGCTGGGATAAACGGCTGGTTCCTGATAAGGTGGGCATTCAACATCCGCAAAGTGTTCCGTTCCACCAGGGGGAGGCCCGGAGAGTAGTTGATTACAGGAATCCAAATTTCTGCGTACGGGAAGTACTTTTTGGCAGCTCTGAATGCCCCCTGCATCTGTTTAATTGCCGTCTCCTTGGCTCTTTGTCCCCTGCAGTTGATGCCGAAGGCCAGTACCAATTTCTCCACAGTCAACTGGCTTGTGGATTTGGCCATCAATGCCTGTGCATGACGAAAGTTGGCCCCTGGGAAACTATCAATCTGCAGGTCCGGGATAGAGTATCCCGGGAACCTGGCAAGATTGGAGTCACCCATGATCAGCCACTTCTTTCGCACACTCAGGCCCCAGTCAATCATTTTGCGTTCTGTTCTTACGTGCGTGGTGACTCTGCAGATCCGCGGTCTTGGGGTGGAGATCTGAAGGTTTGGTGACCCTTGACTGGGGGAAACTGCTCCCATTACATGTGCCTGCAGTGTGTCCAATACTGCTTGTGAGGATTGCTCCATTGAGGGACTGGATGCGGGGAGTGGAACCAAAAGTTCACTCGTTCCCACATCCTGTCCTACTTCCTCATCAAGTGTGGGACTACCATGAATGCTAGGTGAGGCCCCTTGTCTCACCTGGTGAGGGGTGCTGTGTCCAAAATCCTCTATCTGGAGGAGGCCACTGTCCTGTGAGACCACGCATGCATTCCTTCTGCGTGGTAGTCTTTGTTCAAGAGATTGTACAGGAGGTGGGGGGTGGGAAGCAGGTGCAGCATGCACCATAACCTGCTCCGTCATCGTAGCAACTGTGTGTGCTACAGTGCGTTGAAGTTGGGCTTCCGCACGTACAGTGTCTGTGGTTTCTGTTGTGGATGTCTGTTGCTGTGCATCACGTGTGTGTGTTGTTGTGCGATCCCTGTCATTGGACCCCTCTGTAGGAGCTTGCCTGTCATGTTGAGTTTGTTGATCAATGTTCTTGTTTGTCCTTGCAGTGATCAAGGCTTCCGCATGATCCAGAACGTCCTGGGATACGCGGGGCAAATTGCGGCGAGCCCACCGTTTGGACACCTCAAACGCATCTCTCCAATCTGGGACCAAGTCTCCCTCTAAGTCTTCCAAAAGGGACTCGAGACTTGTGAGGTAGTGGTCCTCAAGCAAAAGCAATGTCGTGTAGCCCCAATTCTTTGCATTCCCCTGTATAAGATCAAGTGTCTTAGAAGTAGGGGACGCGGGCTTGATCATTGAGCCCAAAATCTCAACCATCCGGGAGATCATGCTAGGGTGGGGTTTCCCTGGTTTAGGGGCCACATTTTGTAGGTGATGAACCATTTTAATCACCATGTGCATCTTTCGCACAAGTTTTCCAAATGCTGGGGGAGCCGGTTGCTGTCTCCCATACCCAGCTGTTCTGGGTTGCCACCGCCCAAACCTAGTGGCAGAGCCCCTGTCAAATCCCCGTGTGACTGCTGCATAAGACCGAGACTGCGGTCCATAGTAGCGGTTCGGACCAAAGGGAGGCACTGGCCGGTTAGGGAGAGGAAAAGTGTTCCGGCCCCCGAAGGGACGCGGAGGTGCACGGTCCTTCCCTTGGGCCCTCCCGCTACTCCACTGCCTGTTACGGCCACCAGGCACAAGACGCCGTCCCCGGTACCGTACAGGGATCCAATCCTGGTCCTCATCCAGGTAGACCATTATTGTCTCGTCTGTGATGAAGCCTTTGTTATCTAATAATAAAGTTTTGTGTGGATGATGCAGCCTTTGGTATTATAATTTAATAAATTTTGTTTGTTTGTTATTTATGAATGTAGGTATGAATGATAATGTATCTAATTTATAGTGCAAAAAAAATGAGAAAAAAAGAAAGCGTTTGTTTTTTAAAAAAAATAAAAATAAAGAAAAACTGATTAATTTTTAATAAATTCAAAATAGGCCAAATGGTAGTGTGCCCGGGGCAACGTTTCGACCCCACCGGGTCTTCTTCAGGCCAGGGCACACGCGGTACAAAACGAAAAAGTGGCTGCTGTGAATAATCTGGAGATGTTGCTCCTTTGGCTGTCAGGGCTAGAATGAGGGTGTTCAGCACTCCTCCCCTTATATAGCCTCTGACGAACTAAACTAAAAATGCAGTTTTCAATGAACTGATGTTTTAAAGTTATGCAGCCTTGCCTATAATAATGAAAAAACACAGAAAATGGAAAATGTGTACATAGTCAAATAATACAAAATTGTTTTTAACGTATTTTTTAATCCTTTTTAACCACACTAAATGTTGTAGATAAAACTATGTTTTAAATTGTTTTTAGTATTTTATGAAATGATTTTAAATGTTTTTTTGTTGTTTTTTAATGGTTTTTTAATTTTTTTGTTGTTTTTTAATGGTTTTTTAATTTTTTTGTTGCTTATTCATTTTTGGTGCTTTTATTTACATTTGTAAACATGACAAAATTGTTTTTAACGTATTTTTTAATCCTTTTTAACCACACTAAATGTTGTAGATAAAACTGTGTTTTAAATTGTTTTTAGTATTTTATGAAATGATTTTAAATGTTTTTTTTGTTGTTTTTTAATGGTTATCTTTAATTTTTTTGTTGCTTATTCATTCTTGGTGCTTTTATTTACAGTTGCAGACATGAAGTTTGCATGTTTTGAAGATAAACAATGCTTCAAACAGGAAAAATTATTTTTAACTATTTACAACCGTATGAAACATGGAAAAGAAATTTTAACTAATGTGAAAAAATTGAAATCAAGATTTTTGATGTTTTTAAAGATATGTGATGCGTTTTTGTGTATTCCTTCGTGTTTTTAAATAGTTTTACGTGTGGTCTTAATAATGTTAGTAACACAACAAACATAAGGGTTCCCCATGTGAGTGGGGGTTGGGAAATGAAAAGTAAAGACCCCCATGGTTAGGGTTAGGGCTTGTGAATCGGGTTGGGGTTAGAGACAAAAGATCAAAATGGTTAGGGTTAGGGCTTATGACTGGGTCAGGGCTAGAAATAAAAGATCCAAATGGTTAGGTTCAGGGCTTGGGGTCGGGTTGGGGTCCAAATCCAATGAGGGTTAGGGTTAGGAATGAAAACGGGGTTGGGGATCGAACGTCGAGCAACCCGAATAGTTGCTGTCAGTTGTTCTTCATGTTCAATCCCCAAGGTTCCTTTGTGTTCAACCGATGGATCCATTCTCTCTCCCGTTTCTTCCTTTGTCCATCTGTCCAACCTGAATTGTTCTGGATTCCAGCAACCCTCAGACTCTGCCAACCATGAGAAATAAAGTGTTTAACCAAGAGTGTGTGGGTTTCTTTCTTGTGTCTAATGTTGTATCTGTGTTGTGTCATCCGGGTGGAGATCGAGTTCTTTGTTTCGCCAATGTATTGTTTCCCACATTGTGAGCAAAAGATAATATATACACAATTGCTGGTCTGAGGTGTGAAAATTTGTGTAATTTTGTAAATAGTTTTGTTGATCCTGTTCTGTACATACTCCAGTTTTACTAATGTATCCGATAGAATGTTGGTGCTCCGCTTTGGCTGAATAGGTGGCAGTCTTGCCCTGACTAAATAATCCTTCAGGTTCTTGTTCCTGCGGTATGCTGAGATAACTTGGTGGTTATCCAAAAGTCCCGAACTCCCAATGATTACTCGAAAATTCTTTTTGAATTTGTTGTTGAGCAATCTACTAGCTGAAGAAAAGGTCGTGATGAGTGGGATAAAGTCCTTGTCTGATGCGGGTTTCCGGTTCCGAAAGGTTCTGAGGCAACGTCTCAGAAATGATCGGCAGTAGCCTCTGTTCTTTAATGCGGCGAATAGTGTGTTGACTGCTCCCATGAAATCAGAGTCCTGTGTGCAGATTCGTTGAAATCTAACCAATTGTGACTTAATTAATCCCTTATAAGTGTGAGTGGGGTGGAAGCTGGTCTTGAACAGTAGTGAATGTGTGTCCGTTTCTTTGAAAAAGACCTTGATGTCTAAACTTTGATCTGTCTGGAACAATTCCCCTTTGTAGACAGTGGTGTCTAAGAAGTCAATAGAATGATGGTCCGATTTGTGTTTGAGTCTAATGGAGGGATCGTGAGTGTCTAATATCCGGATGAATTCCGTAAATTCTTCCTGTGAATGGGTCCAGATTCCAAATATGTCATCCAAATATCTAACATAAAGGAAGGGTTTTTGGGGACACTTCCCCAGAGCCGCTTCCTCCCACTCCGCCATGAAGATATTGGCGTAGGCGGGGGCAAACTTTTTGCCCATTGCCACCCCTTTGATTTGGAGAAAAAATTGGTTATTAAATTCGAAGTCATTCCTAGTTAAATTAATTTCCAATAGGGCTAACAACTGTCGGTCCGGCCTGTCTTGTTGGGGATACTTCTGAAGTATGTTTTTAACTGCTGTCAATCCGGCTTTTGTGTCTATATTAGTGTAAAGACTGTCTATGTCGATCGTGAAAAACAATGAATTGTGTGGAATTTTTAAATTTTTAATCATGCCAATGAAATGGTAAGTATCCTTCACGTATGATGGGTGTTTAACCGAAAGGGGATTCAGAAAATAATCTATGTATTCTGCCGTTTGATAGGTTTCGCTACCACAATCGGAGACGATCGGTCGTCCGGGAGGTATTCTGAATGGAACTGTCCATTGTTCTGGATTCTTGTGGATCTTTGGGAGCATATAAAATCTCCTAGGTCGGGGTTCCAATTCCCCTTTTAAATATTGTTTCTGTTTCCAATTGATGAATTTGTTTTTATGTAAATCCTCCACAATTTTATATACTTTTGGGACTGTCTGTAAATAAATTGGGTTTTGTAATCTTTTGTAGTATGTCCGGTCCTCCAACTGTCGATTTGCTTCAAATATGTACTGCTCCCTGTCTAAAATGACAACTGCACTGCCTTTATCTGCAGGCTTGATGACTATATGTTTATTTGTTGCCAATTCCCTAAGTGCTTGTTGTTCAGCTTGTGATAAATTTGTTTTTTCTTGTTGTGATCTGAAATGTGTGTTGAATTGTTTTAGATCTTGTTTTAGCAAAAAAATAATTTCTGGGGGCAATTTGTCTAAGGGCGGCACCCAATATGATGTTGGTGTGAATCGAGGTGGGTCTCGATTTCTTCCCTGTTGAAAATATGCTGCCAATTTTAGCCGCCTATGATAATTTTGAATATCCAATAGGATTTGCACCTTTTGCTTTCTATTCAGATCAAGTGTGGGAATGAAGGTCAACCCGCGATTCAGTAGGTCTGCCTGCGGGCCAGTGAGGTTGAAATTGTTAGCTAACACCATCACATTGTTAACCAACTGGGGTCTAATCCCACTATGCCCCTCCTCTGGAAGGCTTATGGGGCTTCCAAGTTTAAATAGGCGACCCAATGCTGCAACATTGCTCTAGCCGTTCCCCTGGTCCAATGCACGTAATCCGACTCCGTGTGGAATGCTGAGTTCTGTAGTGCTGGGATAAACGGCTGGTTCCTGATAAGGTGGGCATTCAACATCCGCAAAGTGTTCCGTTCCACCAGGGGGAGGCCCGGAGAGTAGTTGATTACAGGAATCCAAATTTCTGCGTACGGGAAGTACTTTTTGGCAGCTCTGAATGCCCCCTGCATCTGTTTAATTGCCGTCTCCTTGGCTCTTTGTCCCCTGCAGTTGATGCCGAAGGCCAGTACCAATTTCTCCACAGTCAACTGGCTTGTGGATTTGGCCATCAATGCCTGTGCATGACGAAAGTTGGCCCCTGGGAAACTATCAATCTGCAGGTCCGGGATAGAGTATCCCGGGAACCTGGCAAGATTGGAGTCACCCATGATCAGCCACTTCTTTCGCACACTCAGGCCCCAGTCAATCATTTTGCGTTCTGTTCTTACGTGCGTGGTGACTCTGCAGATCCGCGGTCTTGGGGTGGAGATCTGAAGGTTTGGTGACCCTTGACTGGGGGAAACTGCTCCCATTACATGTGCCTGCAGTGTGTCCAATACTGCTTGTGAGGATTGCTCCATTGAGGGACTGGATGCGGGGAGTGGAACCAAAAGTTCACTCGTTCCCACATCCTGTCCTACTTCCTCATCAAGTGTGGGACTACCATGAATGCTAGGTGAGGCCCCTTGTCTCACCTGGTGAGGGGTGCTGTGTCCAAAATCCTCTATCTGGAGGAGGCCACTGTCCTGTGAGACCACGCATGCATTCCTTCTGCGTGGTAGTCTTTGTTCAAGAGATTGTACAGGAGGTGGGGGGTGGGAAGCAGGTGCAGCATGCACCATAACCTGCTCCGTCATCGTAGCAACTGTGTGTGCTACAGTGCGTTGAAGTTGGGCTTCCGCACGTACAGTGTCTGTGGTTTCTGTTGTGGATGTCTGTTGCTGTGCATCACGTGTGTGTGTTGTTGTGCGATCCCTGTCATTGGACCCCTCTGTAGGAGCTTGCCTGTCATGTTGAGTTTGTTGATCAATGTTCTTGTTTGTCCTTGCAGTGATCAAGGCTTCCGCATGATCCAGAACGTCCTGGGATACGCGGGGCAAATTGCGGCGAGCCCACCGTTTGGACACCTCAAACGCATCTCTCCAATCTGGGACCAAGTCTCCCTCTAAGTCTTCCAAAAGGGACTCGAGACTTGTGAGGTAGTGGTCCTCAAGCAAAAGCAATGTCGTGTAGCCCCAATTCTTTGCATTCCCCTGTATAAGATCAAGTGTCTTAGAAGTAGGGGACGCGGGCTTGATCATTGAGCCCAAAATCTCAACCATCCGGGAGATCATGCTAGGGTGGGGTTTCCCTGGTTTAGGGGCCACATTTTGTAGGTGATGAACCATTTTAATCACCATGTGCATCTTTCGCACAAGTTTTCCAAATGCTGGGGGAGCCGGTTGCTGTCTCCCATACCCAGCTGTTCTGGGTTGCCACCGCCCAAACCTAGTGGCAGAGCCCCTGTCAAATCCCCGTGTGACTGCTGCATAAGACCGAGACTGCGGTCCATAGTAGCGGTTCGGACCAAAGGGAGGCACTGGCCGGTTAGGGAGAGGAAAAGTGTTCCGGCCCCCGAAGGGACGCGGAGGTGCACGGTCCTTCCCTTGGGCCCTCCCGCTACTCCACTGCCTGTTACGGCCACCAGGCACAAGACGCCGTCCCCGGTACCGTACAGGGATCCAATCCTGGTCCTCATCCAGGTAGACCATTATTGTCTCGTCTGTGATGAAGCCTTTGTTATCTAATAATAAAGTTTTGTGTGGATGATGCAGCCTTTGGTATTATAATTTAATAAATTTTGTTTGTTTGTTATTTATGAATGTAGGTATGAATGATAATGTATCTAATTTATAGTGCAAAAAAAATGAGAAAAAAAGAAAGCGTTTGTTTTTTAAAAAAAATAAAAATAAAGAAAAACTGATTAATTTTTAATAAATTCAAAATAGGCCAAATGGTAGTGTGCCCGGGGCAACGTTTCGACCCCACCGGGTCTTCTTCAGGCCAGGGCACACGCGGTACAAAACGAAAAAGTGGCTGCTGTGAATAATCTGGAGATGTTGCTCCTTTGGCTGTCAGGGCTAGAATGAGGGTGTTCAGCACTCCTCCCCTTATATAGCCTCTGACGAACTAAACTAAAAATGCAGTTTTCAATGAACTGATGTTTTAAAGTTATGCAGCCTTGCCTATAATAATGAAAAAACACAGAAAATGGAAAATGTGTACATAGTCAAATAATACAAAATTGTTTTTAACGTATTTTTTAATCCTTTTTAACCACACTAAATGTTGTAGATAAAACTATGTTTTAAATTGTTTTTAGTATTTTATGAAATGATTTTAAATGTTTTTTTGTTGTTTTTTAATGGTTTTTTAATTTTTTTGTTGTTTTTTAATGGTTTTTTAATTTTTTTGTTGCTTATTCATTTTTGGTGCTTTTATTTACATTTGTAAACATGACAAAATTGTTTTTAACGTATTTTTTAATCCTTTTTAACCACACTAAATGTTGTAGATAAAACTGTGTTTTAAATTGTTTTTAGTATTTTATGAAATGATTTTAAATGTTTTTTTTGTTGTTTTTTAATGGTTATCTTTAATTTTTTTGTTGCTTATTCATTCTTGGTGCTTTTATTTACAGTTGCAGACATGAAGTTTGCATGTTTTGAAGATAAACAATGCTTCAAACAGGAAAAATTATTTTTAACTATTTACAACCGTATGAAACATGGAAAAGAAATTTTAACTAATGTGAAAAAATTGAAATCAAGATTTTTGATGTTTTTAGGGGGTTAGGGTTAGGGGTTAGGGTTAGGTTAGGGGCCTATTGATCTTGTACAGTCACTGTTGTGAGTCCGGTGCACTGGCAACAGCTGCCTGGTCACTGTCACTCATGTCTCACCCCTTGTGGCAAACCAGTCTATTATCACTCTCATTAGAAGAAGAAAATTTCAGTTGAAGACACAATATTCTTTTTTTTTTTTTTTTTTTTTTTTTTTTTTTTTTTTTTTTTTTTTTTTTTTTTTTTTTTTTTTTTGCCCCAGCATGTACCTCTCCAGCTTTTATTGTCATGTCAAGAGTCTCACAAAACAGCAATAATTGTCAATACAATTGAAAGGGAGCAATTCAGACTGCGTTCAGGCCCCGTGGATGTTGAGTTCGCAGTCTGGAAATCCACAATCTCTCATATCTCCTCCTCTGGCCCTCCGTCCATGTCGCACAGGTTTGAAGTCCCGTTATACTCAGATGTTGTAATGTGTGAATTTGGAAATGCAATACTAGTGGAGTGTCCAGTCCATTCCTCTCAATATTGTAAATATGTTGTTTTAACCTCTCCAACAGAGTTTGACCTGTTTCACCCACATAGAGTAGACCACATTCTTCGCAACAGATGCAATAAACGATGTTGCTCGTGTTTAGGGACATTCTCTGTAAGATGGATGCCCCTATTTTCCCATAAGGATTATACAAGAACCGTTTCGGTTTGAAGGCCCAATGATTGGGTTTCCCCGATCTTATACGTCTCATCTGTTCTGGCAACTTGGCCCTGACGAGCATATCTCTCAGATTCTTGTTCCTCCTGTGGGCTGAAATCACTCTGCAGTCTTGGAGTCGTATCAAACCAGAGGTGTATTTCTTAAAGTTTGTTTTGAGTTGATGATGCAATGGTAGATGAGAACGCGAGTAAGTGGTAACTAGTGGCATAAGTCTATTCTGTTCTCCCTGTTGTATCTGATTTTGAGTCTGATTTCCCCTCATTGCATTAGAGTTTAGTCCAGCAAGGGTGCTGCTCTTAATTGTTCTAAGGAACCTACTAGAATATCCCCTCTTCCTGAGGCTCCGGAATAATATGCCAATTGCATCCTGAAGATCTGATTCCTTTGAAGAAATTCTATAGAACCTGATGATTTGGGACTTTATGATACCCTTAAAAGTGTGTTTGGGATGGTAGCTGCTCTTATGCAAGAGAGCATGGCAATCTGTAGGTTTAAAATAAACCTTAGTGGAAATTTTCAGATTTTGACCCAGTTGTTCTAGAAATACTGTCGTGTCCAAGAAATTGACCTGTATTGGATGTATTTCATATTTGACTTTAATGGAGGGATGATGACTATTCAAGATGTTGATAAATTCAGTGAATTTATGTTCACCATGGGGCCACGCCCCTATGATGTCATCTAAGAACCTAAAATAGAAGGTTGGTTTATGCGGACACTTTCTCAGGGCCTCACATTCCCATTGGCTCATATATAGGTTAGCATAAGAAGGGGCATATCTATGTCCCATAGCTGTACCCTGAACCTGTAAATATTGTCTCCCCGCAAATTCAAAATCATTACACCTCAAACAGATTTCCAACAGCTGCAAGAGTTCTGCGTCCGGTCTCTTAGGATCTGGATGCTGTTCCAAGATATTTTTTATTGTGCTTAAACCTAATTCAGTATTAATGTTTGTATAAAGACTTTCAATATCAATTGTGAAGAGTTGCGTATTTATTGGTAATCGTATTGGTTTGATAAGTTCCAGGAAGTGATATGTATCTTTCAGATAACTAGGATGTTTAACCGAGAGA
Source organism: Copadichromis virginalis (assembly GCF_057382275.1). Classification (NCBI taxonomy): domain Eukaryota; kingdom Metazoa; phylum Chordata; class Actinopteri; order Cichliformes; family Cichlidae; genus Copadichromis; species Copadichromis virginalis. Next base: position 132,034 of record NC_140630.1, on the reverse strand, counting down.
GGTCCCAGAAAGTGATCTATATAGAGGGAGATGTTATAAGTCGCACTGCTACAGTCCGATACAATGGGCCTCCCTGACGGAATCACGTTTGGTACTGTCCACGTCTGGGGATCTTTATGGATCTTCGGAAGAAGGTAAAACTGTCTATTCCGAGGTTCATCTGGGCCATATAAAAAATCCCTTTGTTTTGCAGTAATATATTTTTTATTATATAATTTACTCACGATACTACGAACTTGGAGTTGTGTGTTCTGTTGAATACTGTTCTCAATAGCTCTGTAGTATTTACCATTAGCCAGCTGTCTATTAGCTTCCAGAACATATTGATGTTTATCCAAAATCACAATCTTGGAACCCTTATCTGCTGGTTTAAAAATAATGTTTTTATTTTGTTGAAGTTCCCTAATCACTTCCATATCCTCACCTCCCACACCATCAGTACCCCTGCTCCACAGTCGGAATCCAGCAGAATCCCGCAAGTCGGCTTCAATTAACTTTCTCACTCTCTCATCTAACTGGCCCCAAGTGGGTTCCCAATTAGATGGTAGCGTAAAACGAGTCCTACAGTCCCCATCCTTTTTATCCTCACCAAAATGGTCCAAGAGTTTAATCCTCCTGTGATATAAGGAAATGTCCCTCCATAACTCCTCCCTATCTAGTATATTTGGAGTTGGAATGTAAGAAAGCCCTTTCTCCAATAGTTCTATTTGTCGCGCAGTGGGTCGGAATAAGGTTGATAAATTTAATATATTACTCCCCTCAGCACACCAACCGTGTTTAGGGGATTTCAAATCATGTATCCCATCTGTAGGTGAATCAGAATCCAATTGAATACTATTAGGTGGATCAGTGAAAGACTGTAAACAGAAGATGGAAGACTGTTTCTCCCTACAGTGAGCCCGAGTAAAGTCTGAAGGGCGATCCCCCATATTAGGCTCAATAGGAGTTAAAAATCCAATTTCAATTCACTGCACCAATGCTTGAATATTCGCCCCGCCGTTTCCTGAGTCCAGTGGATGTTATCTGTGGCCGTATGGAATTGGTCCTCGGCTATACGGCTTATTACAGGCAAACGCTTCAGCGCGAAGTCATTAACAATGTCTAAGTTGTATTTCTGCTCCTGAGGTAGAAGGTGCGAATAGTTAATCAGTGGGAAATAAATATTTGCATTGGGGAAAACAGACTGAGCCTTCCTGTAGAGCATTCTAAGTTGTTTTATGGATGTTTTATGTGGGTCCTGGTCTCTATTATTAATACCCACCGACAGCACCACCAGCTTCACCAGTGCATGCGGAGGGGTTTTTTCCAAGATCTGATTAAAGTGATAGAACGACGCGCCTGGATAGCTATCAACCTGAATCTCTCCTGAGCAATGTGGTGGCATACGATAGAGGTTAGAATCCCCCAGAAACCAAGTTGGTTTGTTACATTTAAATTGCCAATCCATGATCTTTCTCCCTTTTCGGGCCTTATGGGTATTTGGAAAATGTACATATTTGTCTTTCTCTCTCTCAGTCATTTGATTTGAGTTGTTTAGTTTTTGATGTAAGGTTGCCGCTGACACATTTAGGGAGCCCGCAGCAAGAGTAATTTTTGGGTCAGATGAGGTCGTTTGTGTCCCACAGTCGGCATTATTGCCCTTGACCGGGCCCTGCATCATCATGTTGTTGTTATTTCCCGTTACTCTTTTAGCGGTGTCTCGCTCTCCTGTTCCTGTGTCCATTACAGCGGCACTCCCTTCAGTCTGTAACCTGTATTTTACTGCTGTGGCAGTAGAATGAGAGAGAAGATGATGGTGAGTGCCACTCTCCTGGTCAAGGCCATGGATTTGTAAATCCGGGTCATTCTGAGAAACCACCACATTGCTTCTAACCTGTGTAGGCTGGTGAAGAGATACATTAGTAAGTTTTGTGAATCTCGGATGATGTTTATTTGATCTTATATTGCCCTCGCTTTTATTGAGTTTACCAGCTGTTTCGATCCGATTACCCATATCTGTTGTAAAGTCACTATCAAATGTTGAAAAGGGGGGTCTATTTTCTGTCTCCCTATGTTGTTGATCTCTCTCCTCTACAGCTCCTTGTCGTGAAGGCTGTAGGGTGGGAGGCGGAGAGACAGACCTCTTTTGGCTACTATCAGCTTCACATGTCCCTGAATGGACCTGGGTGGGTGCAGCCAAATTGTTTTCCTTGATTGTAGATATTGGTATTATAGGGGAGAGGGTTCGATTACGGGTCACCTCTAATGGCCCATTCATGTGAGGGTCTGTTGTTAATTCCTCTCCATACGGAGTGGACTGAGAGTCCCGTAGGGGTGGCTGGACCCTATCTAGGCCCTGGCTGTTCCTCCCTCTATCATCTAAGGCCGCAGCCGTTGGTCTAATCTGCTTCTCAACTATCACTTTAGGGTAGAGGGACCGGTGATGTTCTCGTTCTAGTCTTTGTAATGGTGGAAAATCTCCTTCACTATCTATGTCAAAGTCTGATGTTGAGTTTCCCTCCAGTGACCTATCAGGGAATGATTCTGCATACACTGACCCATCAAGTGATTCTCCCTCCCCTGAGAAGAAGTTCTGTATAGTTTCCACAGTAGATTGAGTTAGTCTGGCCTTATATCTTTTTCCTGCCCAAGCAATTGCGATTCGAAGAGCATTTTCATTAAAGGCAAGGTTGGCATAGTTTGTAATCACATTAATATAATGTTCTTGCAGCGCCAGTAAGTTGTTCTCTAACCACTGTTTAGTGTTTCTCTCTACTGCCCTTTGAACCTCCTCAGAAGGTGAGGCTGGTTTAATGAAACTTGTGAGTTTAGTCACTTGTTTTGCCATCCCTCTTGGTGGATCTTTGTTTGCAATAGCTGAGTCTATGATTGCTTTATGATGAATTGCCTGTATTAATTTAAAATATTGTTTGGTCAACTGCCTAGTTTGAACATCCAGAGGTTGATAATTAGTAGATTGCTTAATTTGTCTAGGAAATCGAATCCCATTTCTATTCTTTTCCCTCCCCCTCTGCTCCCTCCCGTTCCTATTTCTATTGTGTGTATTTGTCTGTGTGTCTGTGTCAAATCTCTCTGTCCGGCTGAAGTGGGCCGCTCCAGACCTGTTGGAAAAAGCCATAGTCAGTAGGAGGCCTACCTGGATGTGTCTGAAGGGTTCCTGAGCCGCCTTCTTCCAGAAATATGGAAACCTCTAGGCCTCTGTAGTCCTGGAGTGGAAAATCTGTCCTCAGATGGAAAAGGTTAGTTCCCACTCACAGTCACATTTGTGCTTGAAATAATCCCACAAGGAGGAAGTCTCTATTGCTTTCTTTAAGTTCAAAAAAGAGTTTTTTTATTCCTTCTCGTCCTAATCCACTTGTTTTCAGAATGGTTTTTCTTCTCTGTTAGGCTGAGAGGAATTTGCAGGCCGGCAAGATAAAGAGCCTCATACTGACATATTTAAAATCCAATTTATTTAACTGTATAGGATTAAAATCATTTAGATAAAAAATCAAAAGCCAAATTTGGCAACTTAAAGCTAGAAATCTGGGCTGAGGTCTAAAGTTTTGGCCCAATTCAGTCTTTTCTCCCTTACGTTTCGCAGGACATGCTGCTTCTTCAGAGGGATACACAGAGAGAGATGCACAGATGCAATGATTTAAGGTCTTGAGGGTGGGAACCAAGTCCCGCCCCCAAAGCCTCAGGAAAAGGGGAGTGGGATGGGAGGGGAAATAAACCAAAAGGGTTAGGGATTGAAATGGTTAGGATTAGGATAACAGATCTGGGGAGGGAGAATCACCAGTTTATTTTCAAAAAACAATTGGCAGGATTCGAATTAGTGTTTCACATACATCAAAGAGCCTCTGATGGTGCTGTCGGAATAGGCCAGAGACATGGAGGGAGGGCCAATCCAGAAACCTTTTAGGTTTAGGGCAGGAGAGTCAGGTACAAGCGGTTCTATTTTCCTTTCTTCATATACAACTCATATGTACATTATCATGTACCAGATGTTATCTTATTTGCTGCCTTTTAATTAAATCTATAACAAGAATTCATGTGTGTATGTATCTCCTTCCAAAAAAAATAAAGTTTATTTGCTTCCTGTTCCTTTAATAATGGCATCACTTATAGTCAGTTTCCTTCCATTATACATTCCAGTTAGAGCTCCCAGGGGTTAAACACCACACACAGAAGTTCATATCCATGATTTTATGTTGAAGTCTAAGATAATCCCCCTTCGGTTACTCTTACATGGTGCTTATACATGATCAAAAGCTAAATGTCTCCCTCAAGTGGCTTTTCTGGGGACAGAATGATTAGAGGTGAAACAGGGTGAGGTGCCCAGGCTTCTGGCATCTGGCTAGGTTAGGTTAGGGGCCTATTGATCTTGTACAGTCACTGTTGTGAGTCCGGTGCACTGGCAACAGCTGCCTGGTCACTGTCACTCATGTCTCACCCCTTGTGGCAAACCAGTCTATTATCACTCTCATTAGAAGAAGAAAATTTCAGTTGAAGACACAATATTCTTTTTTTTGCCCCAGCATGTACCTCTCCAGCTTTTATTGTCATGTCAAGAGTCTCACAAAACAGCAATAATTGTCAATACAATTGAAAGGGAGCAATTCAGACTGCGTTCAGGCCCCGTGGATGTTGAGTTCGCAGTCTGGAAATCCACAATCTCTCATATCTCCTCCTCTGGCCCTCCGTCCATGTCGCACAGGTTTGAAGTCCCGTTATACTCAGATGTTGTAATGTGTGAATTTGGAAATGCAATACTAGTGGAGTGTCCAGTCCATTCCTCTCAATATTGTAAATATGTTGTTTTAACCTCTCCAACAGAGTTTGACCTGTTTCACCCACATAGAGTAGACCACATTCTTCGCAACAGATGCAATAAACGATGTTGCTCGTGTTTAGGGACATTCTCTGTAAGATGGATGCCCCTATTTTCCCATAAGGATTATACAAGAACCGTTTCGGTTTGAAGGCCCAATGATTGGGTTTCCCCGATCTTATACGTCTCATCTGTTCTGGCAACTTGGCCCTGACGAGCATATCTCTCAGATTCTTGTTCCTCCTGTGGGCTGAAATCACTCTGCAGTCTTGGAGTCGTATCAAACCAGAGGTGTATTTCTTAAAGTTTGTTTTGAGTTGATGATGCAATGGTAGATGAGAACGCGAGTAAGTGGTAACTAGTGGCATAAGTCTATTCTGTTCTCCCTGTTGTATCTGATTTTGAGTCTGATTTCCCCTCATTGCATTAGAGTTTAGTCCAGCAAGGGTGCTGCTCTTAATTGTTCTAAGGAACCTACTAGAATATCCCCTCTTCCTGAGGCTCCGGAATAATATGCCAATTGCATCCTGAAGATCTGATTCCTTTGAAGAAATTCTATAGAACCTGATGATTTGGGACTTTATGATACCCTTAAAAGTGTGTTTGGGATGGTAGCTGCTCTTATGCAAGAGAGCATGGCAATCTGTAGGTTTAAAATAAACCTTAGTGGAAATTTTCAGATTTTGACCCAGTTGTTCTAGAAATACTGTCGTGTCCAAGAAATTGACCTGTATTGGATGTATTTCATATTTGACTTTAATGGAGGGATGATGACTATTCAAGATGTTGATAAATTCAGTGAATTTATGTTCACCATGGGGCCACGCCCCTATGATGTCATCTAAGAACCTAAAATAGAAGGTTGGTTTATGCGGACACTTTCTCAGGGCCTCACATTCCCATTGGCTCATATATAGGTTAGCATAAGAAGGGGCATATCTATGTCCCATAGCTGTACCCTGAACCTGTAAATATTGTCTCCCCGCAAATTCAAAATCATTACACCTCAAACAGATTTCCAACAGCTGCAAGAGTTCTGCGTCCGGTCTCTTAGGATCTGGATGCTGTTCCAAGATATTTTTTATTGTGCTTAAACCTAATTCAGTATTAATGTTTGTATAAAGACTTTCAATATCAATTGTGAAGAGTTGCGTATTTATTGGTAATCGTATTGGTTTGATAAGTTCCAGGAAGTGATATGTATCTTTCAGATAACTAGGATGTTTAACCGAGAGAGGTCCCAGAAAGTGATCTATATAGAGGGAGATGTTATAAGTCGCACTGCTACAGTCCGATACAATGGGCCTCCCTGACGGAATCACGTTTGGTACTGTCCACGTCTGGGGATCTTTATGGATCTTCGGAAGAAGGTAAAACTGTCTATTCCGAGGTTCATCTGGGCCATATAAAAAATCCCTTTGTTTTGCAGTAATATATTTTTTATTATATAATTTACTCACGATACTACGAACTTGGAGTTGTGTGTTCTGTTGAATACTGTTCTCAATAGCTCTGTAGTATTTACCATTAGCCAGCTGTCTATTAGCTTCCAGAACATATTGATGTTTATCCAAAATCACAATCTTGGAACCCTTATCTGCTGGTTTAAAAATAATGTTTTTATTTTGTTGAAGTTCCCTAATCACTTCCATATCCTCACCTCCCACACCATCAGTACCCCTGCTCCACAGTCGGAATCCAGCAGAATCCCGCAAGTCGGCTTCAATTAACTTTCTCACTCTCTCATCTAACTGGCCCCAAGTGGGTTCCCAATTAGATGGTAGCGTAAAACGAGTCCTACAGTCCCCATCCTTTTTATCCTCACCAAAATGGTCCAAGAGTTTAATCCTCCTGTGATATAAGGAAATGTCCCTCCATAACTCCTCCCTATCTAGTATATTTGGAGTTGGAATGTAAGAAAGCCCTTTCTCCAATAGTTCTATTTGTCGCGCAGTGGGTCGGAATAAGGTTGATAAATTTAATATATTACTCCCCTCAGCACACCAACCGTGTTTAGGGGATTTCAAATCATGTATCCCATCTGTAGGTGAATCAGAATCCAATTGAATACTATTAGGTGGATCAGTGAAAGACTGTAAACAGAAGATGGAAGACTGTTTCTCCCTACAGTGAGCCCGAGTAAAGTCTGAAGGGCGATCCCCCATATTAGGCTCAATAGGAGTTAAAAATCCAATTTCAATTCACTGCACCAATGCTTGAATATTCGCCCCGCCGTTTCCTGAGTCCAGTGGATGTTATCTGTGGCCGTATGGAATTGGTCCTCGGCTATACGGCTTATTACAGGCAAACGCTTCAGCGCGAAGTCATTAACAATGTCTAAGTTGTATTTCTGCTCCTGAGGTAGAAGGTGCGAATAGTTAATCAGTGGGAAATAAATATTTGCATTGGGGAAAACAGACTGAGCCTTCCTGTAGAGCATTCTAAGTTGTTTTATGGATGTTTTATGTGGGTCCTGGTCTCTATTATTAATACCCACCGACAGCACCACCAGCTTCACCAGTGCATGCGGAGGGGTTTTTTCCAAGATCTGATTAAAGTGATAGAACGACGCGCCTGGATAGCTATCAACCTGAATCTCTCCTGAGCAATGTGGTGGCATACGATAGAGGTTAGAATCCCCCAGAAACCAAGTTGGTTTGTTACATTTAAATTGCCAATCCATGATCTTTCTCCCTTTTCGGGCCTTATGGGTATTTGGAAAATGTACATATTTGTCTTTCTCTCTCTCAGTCATTTGATTTGAGTTGTTTAGTTTTTGATGTAAGGTTGCCGCTGACACATTTAGGGAGCCCGCAGCAAGAGTAATTTTTGGGTCAGATGAGGTCGTTTGTGTCCCACAGTCGGCATTATTGCCCTTGACCGGGCCCTGCATCATCATGTTGTTGTTATTTCCCGTTACTCTTTTAGCGGTGTCTCGCTCTCCTGTTCCTGTGTCCATTACAGCGGCACTCCCTTCAGTCTGTAACCTGTATTTTACTGCTGTGGCAGTAGAATGAGAGAGAAGATGATGGTGAGTGCCACTCTCCTGGTCAAGGCCATGGATTTGTAAATCCGGGTCATTCTGAGAAACCACCACATTGCTTCTAACCTGTGTAGGCTGGTGAAGAGATACATTAGTAAGTTTTGTGAATCTCGGATGATGTTTATTTGATCTTATATTGCCCTCGCTTTTATTGAGTTTACCAGCTGTTTCGATCCGATTACCCATATCTGTTGTAAAGTCACTATCAAATGTTGAAAAGGGGGGTCTATTTTCTGTCTCCCTATGTTGTTGATCTCTCTCCTCTACAGCTCCTTGTCGTGAAGGCTGTAGGGTGGGAGGCGGAGAGACAGACCTCTTTTGGCTACTATCAGCTTCACATGTCCCTGAATGGACCTGGGTGGGTGCAGCCAAATTGTTTTCCTTGATTGTAGATATTGGTATTATAGGGGAGAGGGTTCGATTACGGGTCACCTCTAATGGCCCATTCATGTGAGGGTCTGTTGTTAATTCCTCTCCATACGGAGTGGACTGAGAGTCCCGTAGGGGTGGCTGGACCCTATCTAGGCCCTGGCTGTTCCTCCCTCTATCATCTAAGGCCGCAGCCGTTGGTCTAATCTGCTTCTCAACTATCACTTTAGGGTAGAGGGACCGGTGATGTTCTCGTTCTAGTCTTTGTAATGGTGGAAAATCTCCTTCACTATCTATGTCAAAGTCTGATGTTGAGTTTCCCTCCAGTGACCTATCAGGGAATGATTCTGCATACACTGACCCATCAAGTGATTCTCCCTCCCCTGAGAAGAAGTTCTGTATAGTTTCCACAGTAGATTGAGTTAGTCTGGCCTTATATCTTTTTCCTGCCCAAGCAATTGCGATTCGAAGAGCATTTTCATTAAAGGCAAGGTTGGCATAGTTTGTAATCACATTAATATAATGTTCTTGCAGCGCCAGTAAGTTGTTCTCTAACCACTGTTTAGTGTTTCTCTCTACTGCCCTTTGAACCTCCTCAGAAGGTGAGGCTGGTTTAATGAAACTTGTGAGTTTAGTCACTTGTTTTGCCATCCCTCTTGGTGGATCTTTGTTTGCAATAGCTGAGTCTATGATTGCTTTATGATGAATTGCCTGTATTAATTTAAAATATTGTTTGGTCAACTGCCTAGTTTGAACATCCAGAGGTTGATAATTAGTAGATTGCTTAATTTGTCTAGGAAATCGAATCCCATTTCTATTCTTTTCCCTCCCCCTCTGCTCCCTCCCGTTCCTATTTCTATTGTGTGTATTTGTCTGTGTGTCTGTGTCAAATCTCTCTGTCCGGCTGAAGTGGGCCGCTCCAGACCTGTTGGAAAAAGCCATAGTCAGTAGGAGGCCTACCTGGATGTGTCTGAAGGGTTCCTGAGCCGCCTTCTTCCAGAAATATGGAAACCTCTAGGCCTCTGTAGTCCTGGAGTGGAAAATCTGTCCTCAGATGGAAAAGGTTAGTTCCCACTCACAGTCACATTTGTGCTTGAAATAATCCCACAAGGAGGAAGTCTCTATTGCTTTCTTTAAGTTCAAAAAAGAGTTTTTTTATTCCTTCTCGTCCTAATCCACTTGTTTTCAGAATGGTTTTTCTTCTCTGTTAGGCTGAGAGGAATTTGCAGGCCGGCAAGATAAAGAGCCTCATACTGACATATTTAAAATCCAATTTATTTAACTGTATAGGATTAAAATCATTTAGATAAAAAATCAAAAGCCAAATTTGGCAACTTAAAGCTAGAAATCTGGGCTGAGGTCTAAAGTTTTGGCCCAATTCAGTCTTTTCTCCCTTACGTTTCGCAGGACATGCTGCTTCTTCAGAGGGATACACAGAGAGAGATGCACAGATGCAATGATTTAAGGTCTTGAGGGTGGGAACCAAGTCCCGCCCCCAAAGCCTCAGGAAAAGGGGAGTGGGATGGGAGGGGAAATAAACCAAAAGGGTTAGGGATTGAAATGGTTAGGATTAGGATAACAGATCTGGGGAGGGAGAATCACCAGTTTATTTTCAAAAAACAATTGGCAGGATTCGAATTAGTGTTTCACATACATCAAAGAGCCTCTGATGGTGCTGTCGGAATAGGCCAGAGACATGGAGGGAGGGCCAATCCAGAAACCTTTTAGGTTTAGGGCAGGAGAGTCAGGTACAAGCGGTTCTATTTTCCTTTCTTCATATACAACTCATATGTACATTATCATGTACCAGATGTTATCTTATTTGCTGCCTTTTAATTAAATCTATAACAAGAATTCATGTGTGTATGTATCTCCTTCCAAAAAAAATAAAGTTTATTTGCTTCCTGTTCCTTTAATAATGGCATCACTTATAGTCAGTTTCCTTCCATTATACATTCCAGTTAGAGCTCCCAGGGGTTAAACACCACACACAGAAGTTCATATCCATGATTTTATGTTGAAGTCTAAGATAATCCCCCTTCGGTTACTCTTACATGGTGCTTATACATGATCAAAAGCTAAATGTCTCCCTCAAGTGGCTTTTCTGGGGACAGAATGATTAGAGGTGAAACAGGGTGAGGTGCCCAGGCTTCTGGCATCTGGCTAGGTTAGGTTAGGGGCCTATTGATCTTGTACAGTCACTGTTGTGAGTCCGGTGCACTGGCAACAGCTGCCTGGTCACTGTCACTCATGTCTCACCCCTTGTGGCAAACCAGTCTATTATCACTCTCATTAGAAGAAGAAAATTTCAGTTGAAGACACAATATTCTTTTTTTTGCCCCAGCATGTACCTCTCCAGCTTTTATTGTCATGTCAAGAGTCTCACAAAACAGCAATAATTGTCAATACAATTGAAAGGGAGCAATTCAGACTGCGTTCAGGCCCCGTGGATGTTGAGTTCGCAGTCTGGAAATCCACAATCTCTCATATCTCCTCCTCTGGCCCTCCGTCCATGTCGCACAGGTTTGAAGTCCCGTTATACTCAGATGTTGTAATGTGTGAATTTGGAAATGCAATACTAGTGGAGTGTCCAGTCCATTCCTCTCAATATTGTAAATATGTTGTTTTAACCTCTCCAACAGAGTTTGACCTGTTTCACCCACATAGAGTAGACCACATTCTTCGCAACAGATGCAATAAACGATGTTGCTCGTGTTTAGGGACATTCTCTGTAAGATGGATGCCCCTATTTTCCCATAAGGATTATACAAGAACCGTTTCGGTTTGAAGGCCCAATGATTGGGTTTCCCCGATCTTATACGTCTCATCTGTTCTGGCAACTTGGCCCTGACGAGCATATCTCTCAGATTCTTGTTCCTCCTGTGGGCTGAAATCACTCTGCAGTCTTGGAGTCGTATCAAACCAGAGGTGTATTTCTTAAAGTTTGTTTTGAGTTGATGATGCAATGGTAGATGAGAACGCGAGTAAGTGGTAACTAGTGGCATAAGTCTATTCTGTTCTCCCTGTTGTATCTGATTTTGAGTCTGATTTCCCCTCATTGCATTAGAGTTTAGTCCAGCAAGGGTGCTGCTCTTAATTGTTCTAAGGAACCTACTAGAATATCCCCTCTTCCTGAGGCTCCGGAATAATATGCCAATTGCATCCTGAAGATCTGATTCCTTTGAAGAAATTCTATAGAACCTGATGATTTGGGACTTTATGATACCCTTAAAAGTGTGTTTGGGATGGTAGCTGCTCTTATGCAAGAGAGCATGGCAATCTGTAGGTTTAAAATAAACCTTAGTGGAAATTTTCAGATTTTGACCCAGTTGTTCTAGAAATACTGTCGTGTCCAAGAAATTGACCTGTATTGGATGTATTTCATATTTGACTTTAATGGAGGGATGATGACTATTCAAGATGTTGATAAATTCAGTGAATTTATGTTCACCATGGGGCCACGCCCCTATGATGTCATCTAAGAACCTAAAATAGAAGGTTGGTTTATGCGGACACTTTCTCAGGGCCTCACATTCCCATTGGCTCATATATAGGTTAGCATAAGAAGGGGCATATCTATGTCCCATAGCTGTACCCTGAACCTGTAAATATTGTCTCCCCGCAAATTCAAAATCATTACACCTCAAACAGATTTCCAACAGCTGCAAGAGTTCTGCGTCCGGTCTCTTAGGATCTGGATGCTGTTCCAAGATATTTTTTATTGTGCTTAAACCTAATTCAGTATTAATGTTTGTATAAAGACTTTCAATATCAATTGTGAAGAGTTGCGTATTTATTGGTAATCGTATTGGTTTGATAAGTTCCAGGAAGTGATATGTATCTTTCAGATAACTAGGATGTTTAACCGAGAGAGGTCCCAGAAAGTGATCTATATAGAGGGAGATGTTATAAGTCGCACTGCTACAGTCCGATACAATGGGCCTCCCTGACGGAATCACGTTTGGTACTGTCCACGTCTGGGGATCTTTATGGATCTTCGGAAGAAGGTAAAACTGTCTATTCCGAGGTTCATCTGGGCCATATAAAAAATCCCTTTGTTTTGCAGTAATATATTTTTTATTATATAATTTACTCACGATACTACGAACTTGGAGTTGTGTGTTCTGTTGAATACTGTTCTCAATAGCTCTGTAGTATTTACCATTAGCCAGCTGTCTATTAGCTTCCAGAACATATTGATGTTTATCCAAAATCACAATCTTGGAACCCTTATCTGCTGGTTTAAAAATAATGTTTTTATTTTGTTGAAGTTCCCTAATCACTTCCATATCCTCACCTCCCACACCATCAGTACCCCTGCTCCACAGTCGGAATCCAGCAGAATCCCGCAAGTCGGCTTCAATTAACTTTCTCACTCTCTCATCTAACTGGCCCCAAGTGGGTTCCCAATTAGATGGTAGCGTAAAACGAGTCCTACAGTCCCCATCCTTTTTATCCTCACCAAAATGGTCCAAGAGTTTAATCCTCCTGTGATATAAGGAAATGTCCCTCCATAACTCCTCCCTATCTAGTATATTTGGAGTTGGAATGTAAGAAAGCCCTTTCTCCAATAGTTCTATTTGTCGCGCAGTGGGTCGGAATAAGGTTGATAAATTTAATATATTACTCCCCTCAGCACACCAACCGTGTTTAGGGGATTTCAAATCATGTATCCCATCTGTAGGTGAATCAGAATCCAATTGAATACTATTAGGTGGATCAGTGAAAGACTGTAAACAGAAGATGGAAGACTGTTTCTCCCTACAGTGAGCCCGAGTAAAGTCTGAAGGGCGATCCCCCATATTAGGCTCAATAGGAGTTAAAAATCCAATTTCAATTCACTGCACCAATGCTTGAATATTCGCCCCGCCGTTTCCTGAGTCCAGTGGATGTTATCTGTGGCCGTATGGAATTGGTCCTCGGCTATACGGCTTATTACAGGCAAACGCTTCAGCGCGAAGTCATTAACAATGTCTAAGTTGTATTTCTGCTCCTGAGGTAGAAGGTGCGAATAGTTAATCAGTGGGAAATAAATATTTGCATTGGGGAAAACAGACTGAGCCTTCCTGTAGAGCATTCTAAGTTGTTTTATGGATGTTTTATGTGGGTCCTGGTCTCTATTATTAATACCCACCGACAGCACCACCAGCTTCACCAGTGCATGCGGAGGGGTTTTTTCCAAGATCTGATTAAAGTGATAGAACGACGCGCCTGGATAGCTATCAACCTGAATCTCTCCTGAGCAATGTGGTGGCATACGATAGAGGTTAGAATCCCCCAGAAACCAAGTTGGTTTGTTACATTTAAATTGCCAATCCATGATCTTTCTCCCTTTTCGGGCCTTATGGGTATTTGGAAAATGTACATATTTGTCTTTCTCTCTCTCAGTCATTTGATTTGAGTTGTTTAGTTTTTGATGTAAGGTTGCCGCTGACACATTTAGGGAGCCCGCAGCAAGAGTAATTTTTGGGTCAGATGAGGTCGTTTGTGTCCCACAGTCGGCATTATTGCCCTTGACCGGGCCCTGCATCATCATGTTGTTGTTATTTCCCGTTACTCTTTTAGCGGTGTCTCGCTCTCCTGTTCCTGTGTCCATTACAGCGGCACTCCCTTCAGTCTGTAACCTGTATTTTACTGCTGTGGCAGTAGAATGAGAGAGAAGATGATGGTGAGTGCCACTCTCCTGGTCAAGGCCATGGATTTGTAAATCCGGGTCATTCTGAGAAACCACCACATTGCTTCTAACCTGTGTAGGCTGGTGAAGAGATACATTAGTAAGTTTTGTGAATCTCGGATGATGTTTATTTGATCTTATATTGCCCTCGCTTTTATTGAGTTTACCAGCTGTTTCGATCCGATTACCCATATCTGTTGTAAAGTCACTATCAAATGTTGAAAAGGGGGGTCTATTTTCTGTCTCCCTATGTTGTTGATCTCTCTCCTCTACAGCTCCTTGTCGTGAAGGCTGTAGGGTGGGAGGCGGAGAGACAGACCTCTTTTGGCTACTATCAGCTTCACATGTCCCTGAATGGACCTGGGTGGGTGCAGCCAAATTGTTTTCCTTGATTGTAGATATTGGTATTATAGGGGAGAGGGTTCGATTACGGGTCACCTCTAATGGCCCATTCATGTGAGGGTCTGTTGTTAATTCCTCTCCATACGGAGTGGACTGAGAGTCCCGTAGGGGTGGCTGGACCCTATCTAGGCCCTGGCTGTTCCTCCCTCTATCATCTAAGGCCGCAGCCGTTGGTCTAATCTGCTTCTCAACTATCACTTTAGGGTAGAGGGACCGGTGATGTTCTCGTTCTAGTCTTTGTAATGGTGGAAAATCTCCTTCACTATCTATGTCAAAGTCTGATGTTGAGTTTCCCTCCAGTGACCTATCAGGGAATGATTCTGCATACACTGACCCATCAAGTGATTCTCCCTCCCCTGAGAAGAAGTTCTGTATAGTTTCCACAGTAGATTGAGTTAGTCTGGCCTTATATCTTTTTCCTGCCCAAGCAATTGCGATTCGAAGAGCATTTTCATTAAAGGCAAGGTTGGCATAGTTTGTAATCACATTAATATAATGTTCTTGCAGCGCCAGTAAGTTGTTCTCTAACCACTGTTTAGTGTTTCTCTCTACTGCCCTTTGAACCTCCTCAGAAGGTGAGGCTGGTTTAATGAAACTTGTGAGTTTAGTCACTTGTTTTGCCATCCCTCTTGGTGGATCTTTGTTTGCAATAGCTGAGTCTATGATTGCTTTATGATGAATTGCCTGTATTAATTTAAAATATTGTTTGGTCAACTGCCTAGTTTGAACATCCAGAGGTTGATAATTAGTAGATTGCTTAATTTGTCTAGGAAATCGAATCCCATTTCTATTCTTTTCCCTCCCCCTCTGCTCCCTCCCGTTCCTATTTCTATTGTGTGTATTTGTCTGTGTGTCTGTGTCAAATCTCTCTGTCCGGCTGAAGTGGGCCGCTCCAGACCTGTTGGAAAAAGCCATAGTCAGTAGGAGGCCTACCTGGATGTGTCTGAAGGGTTCCTGAGCCGCCTTCTTCCAGAAATATGGAAACCTCTAGGCCTCTGTAGTCCTGGAGTGGAAAATCTGTCCTCAGATGGAAAAGGTTAGTTCCCACTCACAGTCACATTTGTGCTTGAAATAATCCCACAAGGAGGAAGTCTCTATTGCTTTCTTTAAGTTCAAAAAAGAGTTTTTTTATTCCTTCTCGTCCTAATCCACTTGTTTTCAGAATGGTTTTTCTTCTCTGTTAGGCTGAGAGGAATTTGCAGGCCGGCAAGATAAAGAGCCTCATACTGACATATTTAAAATCCAATTTATTTAACTGTATAGGATTAAAATCATTTAGATAAAAAATCAAAAGCCAAATTTGGCAACTTAAAGCTAGAAATCTGGGCTGAGGTCTAAAGTTTTGGCCCAATTCAGTCTTTTCTCCCTTACGTTTCGCAGGACATGCTGCTTCTTCAGAGGGATACACAGGAGGGTTAGGGTTAGGATGAGTGTTTGGGCCCCTCCTCCAATTGGAGGCGGGCGGTGCACGGGCCATCCCTCGGTAAGGGGCCTGGACCTTGGATTGTCCACGGCGTCCGCCATGGCGCACCAGGGTCCAGTCAGAAGTCCATCCAACCATGGTGAGTTGGATGGAGGCGAGTGTTTTTTTTAATTGGTTTTTCTACCAAAGTTTAAATTAAATTTTTAAAGTAAATTTTTAAAGCTTTAACGTAAATATGTAATTTTTAACTTAAATTTTTAAAGAAATAAAATAAAAAAATGAATTGGTTTTGAAAAAAACCTTTTAGTTATTAAAGAAAAAAGAAATCAAATTATAATAGGCCAAATGAATATGAATTTGTGTGCCTATGTGGCAACGTTTCGACCTGTGAAGGTCTTCTTCAGGCCAGGCACACACTAAAATAAATGGGAAACAGGCTTGCTCTCAGAGGTCTGCTCTGTCCGGTAGTTTGGAATGAAATGAGCAGCGAGTGCCATCCCCTTCTATTTATACCCTCCCACTTTTTTCCAGTTTGAATTTAGTTTTAGAAAGCCAAATTAGTGTTTTTACCCTTTCGCTTTTAATTTTTCGAATAGAATTTTTACAAATGTATTTTTTAATCACTCCTCACTGGCAAAAACATATTTTTAGAAAGATTTTAACTTTTTAACCATGTAAATAATTTATAATCGTAGAAACAATTTTTTAACCACATTTAACCATGTCTACTGTATTTTTTTATTATTGTGTATGTAGTATTTTGTTGTAAGTCATGAATTGAGTGTTTTTAATTAATTGTAAGTAATTTTCATCCAGTAATTAGGGTTAGGGCCAAATCAAAAAATATTTAATTATGAATTATGAACCCAATTAATTAGGGTTAAGGCCAGAACATTAAGTGGTTAGGGTTTGTCACGTGGGTTGGGGCTAAAGTAAGGAATAGGGTTGGGGCCAGATTAAGGTTAATTAGGTTAGGGTTAGGGCCAGATCAATGGAGTGGTTAGGGTTAGGGCCAGAATATGGGTTGGGGCTCATTTTTTAAGGGTTTTGGTTAATTAGGTTAGGGTTAGGGCCAGATTAATGGAGTGGTTAGGGTTAGGGCCAGAATATGGGTTGGGGCTCATTTTTTAAGGGTTTTGGGACAAATCAGTATTCAAGTGGGTGGGATTAGGGCCAAATTGGTTAGGGTTAGGGTTAGGGTTAGGGGGGTTAGGGTTAGGGTTAGGGGTTAGGGTTAGGGTTAGGGGGTTAGGGGAAGATAAAGTTGGGAGACCGGTCCCCGAAGGGGGCCGGGCTCCAATGCACTGTCCATACCTGCTCCCATCCCGGGCGGCAAGGTCCCCCAGGGTTTTTCCTCTTTATTATAAGCCTTATTTTATTGTATTATCCTATTATTGTCTCATTAAATTGACATTATTGTATATATTAATTATTTTTAAGGTAATATTTAAGGACACATCATCAGTAGTGGACCCTGGAATCATCGGATGTTTCGGCCATTAACACTAGACATCCTCATCCAAGGAAGGCCCTCCCAAGGTTGATCACGCCTTGGAGTGTGTCATCAATTAAGTAAGATAATAGTAATTAATTAATGCCTTTCTGGGCTTTAATTTTTAAAGGTCAGGTTCAATCGCCTTTTAGAGAGTTAATTAGGCCCTATTTGGGTTCATGGCAATCTAACGTATGTCCGTGACTTTGAGAATTTCACTCAAGAGCCACCCCGGGCGGTCTGTGCTTGGGGGGACGAAGGCAGTGTCCAAAGGTCGCCTGCGAATGCCCCAGCCGCGGAGACGTGGAGGTCTCCGATTGATTGCATGTCTGCGCTTGGGGGGACGAAGGCAGTGCCCGAAGGCCGCCTGCGACTACCCCAGCCACGGAGACGCGGAGGTCTCCGATTGATTGCATGATCCATATGTCCTGCTTAACTCACAATTATTAGCTTTTAGCTTCTGCAAGTTTAAAGTACTAATATCATCAGGTTTAATCGCCTTTTAGAGAGTTAATGAGGCCCTATTTGGGTTCATGGAACTTTAACGTATGTCCGTGACTTTGAAAATTTCACTCATTAACTCACAATTATTGACTTTTAGCTTCTATAAGTTTAGAGTATTAATATCATCTCATAAATGCTTCTCCTTCAGTCGTTTCCTATATTTGTTATCATGTATTCTCACATGCCTGCACCTTGTCCTTCGAATGAGGTTTCCTCCCTGGTCTGTCTGCCACCTGCTCCCTGTGCTCCATGTGCTCTGCCTGGTCTGACTTCCTGGTTCCCATCATGCACTTGGTCGATCTCCAGGGCAACCACTGTTGTGTCCTTGAACTGCTATCATTAGCTTTAGCCATAGCATAATGTTAGCTTCCATATTAGCATCAACGAAATTTAATATAAAGATGACTAGTCCCATGTACAAATTGTACTTTATCATGTGTCACTGTCATACAATTATTAGCATTAGCTTAGCACCTTGGCTTTCTTGTTAGCATTAGCTCAGCACTTTAGCTTTCTTTGTTTTTATCGTTTTAATGGCACCCCCTTCTCACATTCCTTTTTTGGTTTTCTTTGTTTTTATTGTTTTAATGGCACCCCCTCATCATATTTCCTTTCCAGCATCAGCTAAGCACATTGGCTTTCTTGTTAGCACTGGCTTAGCACTCTAGCTTTCTTTGTTTTTATTGTTTTTGTTGTTTTAATGGCACCCCCATCTCACATTCCTTTTTTGGTTTTCTTTGTTTTTATTGTTTTAATGGCACCCCCTCATCATGTTTCCTTTCCAGCATCAGCTAAGCACATTGGCTTTCTTGTTAGCACTGGCTTAGCACTCTAGCTTTCTTTGTTTTTATTGTTTTTGTTGTTTTAATGGCACCCCCATCTCACATTCCTTTTTTGGTTTTCTTTGTTTTTATTGTTTTAATGGCACCCCCTCATCATATTTCCTTTCCAGCATTTGTCTTTCTCAAGTGGTTAGGTTTAGGATTGGGAGGGGGTCGGGACACCCCCAGCCCAGTGAAGGAAGCCCCCAGGGAACCCCACACTACCCAGGCGGGTGGTCAGGCGGCACTGGCTGGTTAGGGGAAGATAAAGTTGGGAGACCGGTCCCCGAAGGGGGCCGGGCTCCAATGCACTGTCCATACCTGCTCCCATCCCGGGCGGCAAGGTCCCCCAGGGTTTTTCCTCTTTATTATAAGCCTTATTTTATTGTATTATCCTATTATTGTCTCATTAAATTGACATTATTGTATATATTAATTATTTTTAAGGTAATATTTAAGGACACATCATCAGTAGTGGACCCTGGAATCATCGGATGTTTCGGCCATTAACACTAGACATCCTCATCCAAGGAAGGCCCTCCCAAGGTTGATCACGCCTTGGAGTGTGTCATCAATTAAGTAAGATAATAGTAATTAATTAATGCCTTTCTGGGCTTTAATTTTTAAAGGTCAGGTTCAATCGCCTTTTAGAGAGTTAATTAGGCCCTATTTGGGTTCATGGCAATCTAACGTATGTCCGTGACTTTGAGAATTTCACTCAAGAGCCACCCCGGGCGGTCTGTGCTTGGGGGGACGAAGGCAGTGTCCAAAGGTCGCCTGCGAATGCCCCAGCCGCGGAGACGTGGAGGTCTCCGATTGATTGCATGTCTGCGCTTGGGGGGACGAAGGCAGTGCCCGAAGGCCGCCTGCGACTACCCCAGCCACGGAGACGCGGAGGTCTCCGATTGATTGCATGATCCATATGTCCTGCTTAACTCACAATTATTAGCTTTTAGCTTCTGCAAGTTTAAAGTACTAATATCATCAGGTTTAATCGCCTTTTAGAGAGTTAATGAGGCCCTATTTGGGTTCATGGAACTTTAACGTATGTCCGTGACTTTGAAAATTTCACTCATTAACTCACAATTATTGACTTTTAGCTTCTATAAGTTTAGAGTATTAATATCATCTCATAAATGCTTCTCCTTCAGTCGTTTCCTATATTTGTTATCATGTATTCTCACATGCCTGCACCTTGTCCTTCGAATGAGGTTTCCTCCCTGGTCTGTCTGCCACCTGCTCCCTGTGCTCCATGTGCTCTGCCTGGTCTGACTTCCTGGTTCCCATCATGCACTTGGTCGATCTCCAGGGCAACCACTGTTGTGTCCTTGAACTGCTATCATTAGCTTTAGCCATAGCATAATGTTAGCTTCCATATTAGCATCAACGAAATTTAATATAAAGATGACTAGTCCCATGTACAAATTGTACTTTATCATGTGTCACTGTCATACAATTATTAGCATTAGCTTAGCACCTTGGCTTTCTTGTTAGCATTAGCTCAGCACTTTAGCTTTCTTTGTTTTTATCGTTTTAATGGCACCCCCTTCTCACATTCCTTTTTTGGTTTTCTTTGTTTTTATTGTTTTAATGGCACCCCCTCATCATATTTCCTTTCCAGCATCAGCTAAGCACATTGGCTTTCTTGTTAGCACTGGCTTAGCACTCTAGCTTTCTTTGTTTTTATTGTTTTTGTTGTTTTAATGGCACCCCCATCTCACATTCCTTTTTTGGTTTTCTTTGTTTTTATTGTTTTAATGGCACCCCCTCATCATGTTTCCTTTCCAGCATCAGCTAAGCACATTGGCTTTCTTGTTAGCACTGGCTTAGCACTCTAGCTTTCTTTGTTTTTATTGTTTTTGTTGTTTTAATGGCACCCCCATCTCACATTCCTTTTTTGGTTTTCTTTGTTTTTATTGTTTTAATGGCACCCCCTCATCATATTTCCTTTCCAGCATTTGTCTTTCTCAAGTGGTTAGGTTTAGGATTGGGAGGGGGTCGGGACACCCCCAGCCCAGTGAAGGAAGCCCCCAGGGAACCCCACACTACCCAGGCGGGTGGTCAGGCGGCACTGGCTGGTTAGGGGAAGATAAAGTTGGGAGACCGGTCCCCGAAGGGGGCCGGGCTCCAATGCACTGTCCATACCTGCTCCCATCCCGGGCGGCAAGGTCCCCCAGGGTTTTTCCTCTTTATTATAAGCCTTATTTTATTGTATTATCCTATTATTGTCTCATTAAATTGACATTATTGTATATATTAATTATTTTTAAGGTAATATTTAAGGACACATCATCAGTAGTGGACCCTGGAATCATCGGATGTTTCGGCCATTAACACTAGACATCCTCATCCAAGGAAGGCCCTCCCAAGGTTGATCACGCCTTGGAGTGTGTCATCAATTAAGTAAGATAATAGTAATTAATTAATGCCTTTCTGGGCTTTAATTTTTAAAGGTCAGGTTCAATCGCCTTTTAGAGAGTTAATTAGGCCCTATTTGGGTTCATGGCAATCTAACGTATGTCCGTGACTTTGAGAATTTCACTCAAGAGCCACCCCGGGCGGTCTGTGCTTGGGGGGACGAAGGCAGTGTCCAAAGGTCGCCTGCGAATGCCCCAGCCGCGGAGACGTGGAGGTCTCCGATTGATTGCATGTCTGCGCTTGGGGGGACGAAGGCAGTGCCCGAAGGCCGCCTGCGACTACCCCAGCCACGGAGACGCGGAGGTCTCCGATTGATTGCATGATCCATATGTCCTGCTTAACTCACAATTATTAGCTTTTAGCTTCTGCAAGTTTAAAGTACTAATATCATCAGGTTTAATCGCCTTTTAGAGAGTTAATGAGGCCCTATTTGGGTTCATGGAACTTTAACGTATGTCCGTGACTTTGAAAATTTCACTCATTAACTCACAATTATTGACTTTTAGCTTCTATAAGTTTAGAGTATTAATATCATCTCATAAATGCTTCTCCTTCAGTCGTTTCCTATATTTGTTATCATGTATTCTCACATGCCTGCACCTTGTCCTTCGAATGAGGTTTCCTCCCTGGTCTGTCTGCCACCTGCTCCCTGTGCTCCATGTGCTCTGCCTGGTCTGACTTCCTGGTTCCCATCATGCACTTGGTCGATCTCCAGGGCAACCACTGTTGTGTCCTTGAACTGCTATCATTAGCTTTAGCCATAGCATAATGTTAGCTTCCATATTAGCATCAACGAAATTTAATATAAAGATGACTAGTCCCATGTACAAATTGTACTTTATCATGTGTCACTGTCATACAATTATTAGCATTAGCTTAGCACCTTGGCTTTCTTGTTAGCATTAGCTCAGCACTTTAGCTTTCTTTGTTTTTATCGTTTTAATGGCACCCCCTTCTCACATTCCTTTTTTGGTTTTCTTTGTTTTTATTGTTTTAATGGCACCCCCTCATCATATTTCCTTTCCAGCATCAGCTAAGCACATTGGCTTTCTTGTTAGCACTGGCTTAGCACTCTAGCTTTCTTTGTTTTTATTGTTTTTGTTGTTTTAATGGCACCCCCATCTCACATTCCTTTTTTGGTTTTCTTTGTTTTTATTGTTTTAATGGCACCCCCTCATCATGTTTCCTTTCCAGCATCAGCTAAGCACATTGGCTTTCTTGTTAGCACTGGCTTAGCACTCTAGCTTTCTTTGTTTTTATTGTTTTTGTTGTTTTAATGGCACCCCCATCTCACATTCCTTTTTTGGTTTTCTTTGTTTTTATTGTTTTAATGGCACCCCCTCATCATATTTCCTTTCCAGCATTTGTCTTTCTCAAGTGGTTAGGTTTAGGATTGGGAGGGGGTCGGGACACCCCCAGCCCAGTGAAGGAAGCCCCCAGGGAACCCCACACTACCCAGGCGGGTGGTCAGGCGGCACTGGCTGGTTAGGGGAAGATAAAGTTGGGAGACCGGTCCCCGAAGGGGGCCGGGCTCCAATGCACTGTCCATACCTGCTCCCATCCCGGGCGGCAAGGTCCCCCAGGGTTTTTCCTCTTTATTATAAGCCTTATTTTATTGTATTATCCTATTATTGTCTCATTAAATTGACATTATTGTATATATTAATTATTTTTAAGGTAATATTTAAGGACACATCATCAGTAGTGGACCCTGGAATCATCGGATGTTTCGGCCATTAACACTAGACATCCTCATCCAAGGAAGGCCCTCCCAAGGTTGATCACGCCTTGGAGTGTGTCATCAATTAAGTAAGATAATAGTAATTAATTAATGCCTTTCTGGGCTTTAATTTTTAAAGGTCAGGTTCAATCGCCTTTTAGAGAGTTAATTAGGCCCTATTTGGGTTCATGGCAATCTAACGTATGTCCGTGACTTTGAGAATTTCACTCAAGAGCCACCCCGGGCGGTCTGTGCTTGGGGGGACGAAGGCAGTGTCCAAAGGTCGCCTGCGAATGCCCCAGCCGCGGAGACGTGGAGGTCTCCGATTGATTGCATGTCTGCGCTTGGGGGGACGAAGGCAGTGCCCGAAGGCCGCCTGCGACCACCCCAGCCACGGAGACGCGGAGGTCTCCGATTGATTGCATGATCCATATGTCCTGCTTAACTCACAATTATTAGCTTTTAGCTTCTGCAAGTTTAAAGTACTAATATCATCAGGTTTAATCGCCTTTTAGAGAGTTAATGAGGCCCTATTTGGGTTCATGGAACTTTAACGTATGTCCGTGACTTTGAAAATTTCACTCATTAACTCACAATTATTGACTTTTAGCTTCTATAAGTTTAGAGTATTAATATCATCTCATAAATGCTTCTCCTTCAGTCGTTTCCTATATTTGTTATCATGTATTCTCACATGCCTGCACCTTGTCCTTCGAATGAGGTTTCCTCCCTGGTCTGTCTGCCACCTGCTCCCTGTGCTCCATGTGCTCTGCCTGGTCTGACTTCCTGGTTCCCATCATGCACTTGGTCGATCTCCAGGGCAACCACTGTTGTGTCCTTGAACTGCTATCATTAGCTTTAGCCATAGCATAATGTTAGCTTCCATATTAGCATCAACGAAATTTAATATAAAGATGACTAGTCCCATGTACAAATTGTACTTTATCATGTGTCACTGTCATACAATTATTAGCATTAGCTTAGCACCTTGGCTTTCTTGTTAGCATTAGCTCAGCACTTTAGCTTTCTTTGTTTTTATCGTTTTAATGGCACCCCCTTCTCACATTCCTTTTTTGGTTTTCTTTGTTTTTATTGTTTTAATGGCACCCCCTCATCATATTTCCTTTCCAGCATCAGCTAAGCACATTGGCTTTCTTGTTAGCACTGGCTTAGCACTCTAGCTTTCTTTGTTTTTATTGTTTTTGTTGTTTTAATGGCACCCCCATCTCACATTCCTTTTTTGGTTTTCTTTGTTTTTATTGTTTTAATGGCACCCCCTCATCATGTTTCCTTTCCAGCATCAGCTAAGCACATTGGCTTTCTTGTTAGCACTGGCTTAGCACTCTAGCTTTCTTTGTTTTTATTGTTTTTGTTGTTTTAATGGCACCCCCATCTCACATTCCTTTTTTGGTTTTCTTTGTTTTTATTGTTTTAATGGCACCCCCTCATCATATTTCCTTTCCAGCATTTGTCTTTCTCAAGTGGTTAGGTTTAGGATTGGGAGGGGGTCGGGACACCCCCAGCCCAGTGAAGGAAGCCCCCAGGGAACCCCACACTACCCAGGCGGGTGGTCAGGCGGCACTGGCTGGTTAGGGGAAGATAAAGTTGGGAGACCGGTCCCCGAAGGGGGCCGGGCTCCAATGCACTGTCCATACCTGCTCCCATCCCGGGCGGCAAGGTCCCCCAGGGTTTTTCCTCTTTATTATAAGCCTTATTTTATTGTATTATCCTATTATTGTCTCATTAAATTGACATTATTGTATATATTAATTATTTTTAAGGTAATATTTAAGGACACATCATCAGTAGTGGACCCTGGAATCATCGGATGTTTCGGCCATTAACACTAGACATCCTCATCCAAGGAAGGCCCTCCCAAGGTTGATCACGCCTTGGAGTGTGTCATCAATTAAGTAAGATAATAGTAATTAATTAATGCCTTTCTGGGCTTTAATTTTTAAAGGTCAGGTTCAATCGCCTTTTAGAGAGTTAATTAGGCCCTATTTGGGTTCATGGCAATCTAACGTATGTCCGTGACTTTGAGAATTTCACTCAAGAGCCACCCCGGGCGGTCTGTGCTTGGGGGGACGAAGGCAGTGTCCAAAGGTCGCCTGCGAATGCCCCAGCCGCGGAGACGTGGAGGTCTCCGATTGATTGCATGTCTGCGCTTGGGGGGACGAAGGCAGTGCCCGAAGGCCGCCTGCGACTACCCCAGCCACGGAGACGCGGAGGTCTCCGATTGATTGCATGATCCATATGTCCTGCTTAACTCACAATTATTAGCTTTTAGCTTCTGCAAGTTTAAAGTACTAATATCATCAGGTTTAATCGCCTTTTAGAGAGTTAATGAGGCCCTATTTGGGTTCATGGAACTTTAACGTATGTCCGTGACTTTGAAAATTTCACTCATTAACTCACAATTATTGACTTTTAGCTTCTATAAGTTTAGAGTATTAATATCATCTCATAAATGCTTCTCCTTCAGTCGTTTCCTATATTTGTTATCATGTATTCTCACATGCCTGCACCTTGTCCTTCGAATGAGGTTTCCTCCCTGGTCTGTCTGCCACCTGCTCCCTGTGCTCCATGTGCTCTGCCTGGTCTGACTTCCTGGTTCCCATCATGCACTTGGTCGATCTCCAGGGCAACCACTGTTGTGTCCTTGAACTGCTATCATTAGCTTTAGCCATAGCATAATGTTAGCTTCCATATTAGCATCAACGAAATTTAATATAAAGATGACTAGTCCCATGTACAAATTGTACTTTATCATGTGTCACTGTCATACAATTATTAGCATTAGCTTAGCACCTTGGCTTTCTTGTTAGCATTAGCTCAGCACTTTAGCTTTCTTTGTTTTTATCGTTTTAATGGCACCCCCTTCTCACATTCCTTTTTTGGTTTTCTTTGTTTTTATTGTTTTAATGGCACCCCCTCATCATATTTCCTTTCCAGCATCAGCTAAGCACATTGGCTTTCTTGTTAGCACTGGCTTAGCACTCTAGCTTTCTTTGTTTTTATTGTTTTTGTTGTTTTAATGGCACCCCCATCTCACATTCCTTTTTTGGTTTTCTTTGTTTTTATTGTTTTAATGGCACCCCCTCATCATGTTTCCTTTCCAGCATCAGCTAAGCACATTGGCTTTCTTGTTAGCACTGGCTTAGCACTCTAGCTTTCTTTGTTTTTATTGTTTTTGTTGTTTTAATGGCACCCCCATCTCACATTCCTTTTTTGGTTTTCTTTGTTTTTATTGTTTTAATGGCACCCCCTCATCATATTTCCTTTCCAGCATTTGTCTTTCTCAAGTGGTTAGGTTTAGGATTGGGAGGGGGTCGGGACACCCCCAGCCCAGTGAAGGAAGCCCCCAGGGAACCCCACACTACCCAGGCGGGTGGTCAGGCGGCACTGGCTGGTTAGGGGAAGATAAAGTTGGGAGACCGGTCCCCGAAGGGGGCCGGGCTCCAATGCACTGTCCATACCTGCTCCCATCCCGGGCGGCAAGGTCCCCCAGGGTTTTTCCTCTTTATTATAAGCCTTATTTTATTGTATTATCCTATTATTGTCTCATTAAATTGACATTATTGTATATATTAATTATTTTTAAGGTAATATTTAAGGACACATCATCAGTAGTGGACCCTGGAATCATCGGATGTTTCGGCCATTAACACTAGACATCCTCATCCAAGGAAGGCCCTCCCAAGGTTGATCACGCCTTGGAGTGTGTCATCAATTAAGTAAGATAATAGTAATTAATTAATGCCTTTCTGGGCTTTAATTTTTAAAGGTCAGGTTCAATCGCCTTTTAGAGAGTTAATTAGGCCCTATTTGGGTTCATGGCAATCTAACGTATGTCCGTGACTTTGAGAATTTCACTCAAGAGCCACCCCGGGCGGTCTGTGCTTGGGGGGACGAAGGCAGTGTCCAAAGGTCGCCTGCGAATGCCCCAGCCGCGGAGACGTGGAGGTCTCCGATTGATTGCATGTCTGCGCTTGGGGGGACGAAGGCAGTGCCCGAAGGCCGCCTGCGACCACCCCAGCCACGGAGACGCGGAGGTCTCCGATTGATTGCATGATCCATATGTCCTGCTTAACTCACAATTATTAGCTTTTAGCTTCTGCAAGTTTAAAGTACTAATATCATCAGGTTTAATCGCCTTTTAGAGAGTTAATGAGGCCCTATTTGGGTTCATGGAACTTTAACGTATGTCCGTGACTTTGAAAATTTCACTCATTAACTCACAATTATTGACTTTTAGCTTCTATAAGTTTAGAGTATTAATATCATCTCATAAATGCTTCTCCTTCAGTCGTTTCCTATATTTGTTATCATGTATTCTCACATGCCTGCACCTTGTCCTTCGAATGAGGTTTCCTCCCTGGTCTGTCTGCCACCTGCTCCCTGTGCTCCATGTGCTCTGCCTGGTCTGACTTCCTGGTTCCCATCATGCACTTGGTCGATCTCCAGGGCAACCACTGTTGTGTCCTTGAACTGCTATCATTAGCTTTAGCCATAGCATAATGTTAGCTTCCATATTAGCATCAACGAAATTTAATATAAAGATGACTAGTCCCATGTACAAATTGTACTTTATCATGTGTCACTGTCATACAATTATTAGCATTAGCTTAGCACCTTGGCTTTCTTGTTAGCATTAGCTCAGCACTTTAGCTTTCTTTGTTTTTATCGTTTTAATGGCACCCCCTTCTCACATTCCTTTTTTGGTTTTCTTTGTTTTTATTGTTTTAATGGCACCCCCTCATCATATTTCCTTTCCAGCATCAGCTAAGCACATTGGCTTTCTTGTTAGCACTGGCTTAGCACTCTAGCTTTCTTTGTTTTTATTGTTTTTGTTGTTTTAATGGCACCCCCATCTCACATTCCTTTTTTGGTTTTCTTTGTTTTTATTGTTTTAATGGCACCCCCTCATCATGTTTCCTTTCCAGCATCAGCTAAGCACATTGGCTTTCTTGTTAGCACTGGCTTAGCACTCTAGCTTTCTTTGTTTTTATTGTTTTTGTTGTTTTAATGGCACCCCCATCTCACATTCCTTTTTTGGTTTTCTTTGTTTTTATTGTTTTAATGGCACCCCCTCATCATATTTCCTTTCCAGCATTTGTCTTTCTCAAGTGGTTAGGTTTAGGATTGGGAGGGGGTCGGGACACCCCCAGCCCAGTGAAGGAAGCCCCCAGGGAACCCCACACTACCCAGGCGGGTGGTCAGGCGGCACTGGCTGGTTAGGGGAAGATAAAGTTGGGAGACCGGTCCCCGAAGGGGGCCGGGCTCCAATGCACTGTCCATACCTGCTCCCATCCCGGGCGGCAAGGTCCCCCAGGGTTTTTCCTCTTTATTATAAGCCTTATTTTATTGTATTATCCTATTATTGTCTCATTAAATTGACATTATTGTATATATTAATTATTTTTAAGGTAATATTTAAGGACACATCATCAGTAGTGGACCCTGGAATCATCGGATGTTTCGGCCATTAACACTAGACATCCTCATCCAAGGAAGGCCCTCCCAAGGTTGATCACGCCTTGGAGTGTGTCATCAATTAAGTAAGATAATAGTAATTAATTAATGCCTTTCTGGGCTTTAATTTTTAAAGGTCAGGTTCAATCGCCTTTTAGAGAGTTAATTAGGCCCTATTTGGGTTCATGGCAATCTAACGTATGTCCGTGACTTTGAGAATTTCACTCAAGAGCCACCCCGGGCGGTCTGTGCTTGGGGGGACGAAGGCAGTGTCCAAAGGTCGCCTGCGAATGCCCCAGCCGCGGAGACGTGGAGGTCTCCGATTGATTGCATGTCTGCGCTTGGGGGGACGAAGGCAGTGCCCGAAGGCCGCCTGCGACTACCCCAGCCACGGAGACGCGGAGGTCTCCGATTGATTGCATGATCCATATGTCCTGCTTAACTCACAATTATTAGCTTTTAGCTTCTGCAAGTTTAAAGTACTAATATCATCAGGTTTAATCGCCTTTTAGAGAGTTAATGAGGCCCTATTTGGGTTCATGGAACTTTAACGTATGTCCGTGACTTTGAAAATTTCACTCATTAACTCACAATTATTGACTTTTAGCTTCTATAAGTTTAGAGTATTAATATCATCTCATAAATGCTTCTCCTTCAGTCGTTTCCTATATTTGTTATCATGTATTCTCACATGCCTGCACCTTGTCCTTCGAATGAGGTTTCCTCCCTGGTCTGTCTGCCACCTGCTCCCTGTGCTCCATGTGCTCTGCCTGGTCTGACTTCCTGGTTCCCATCATGCACTTGGTCGATCTCCAGGGCAACCACTGTTGTGTCCTTGAACTGCTATCATTAGCTTTAGCCATAGCATAATGTTAGCTTCCATATTAGCATCAACGAAATTTAATATAAAGATGACTAGTCCCATGTACAAATTGTACTTTATCATGTGTCACTGTCATACAATTATTAGCATTAGCTTAGCACCTTGGCTTTCTTGTTAGCATTAGCTCAGCACTTTAGCTTTCTTTGTTTTTATCGTTTTAATGGCACCCCCTTCTCACATTCCTTTTTTGGTTTTCTTTGTTTTTATTGTTTTAATGGCACCCCCTCATCATATTTCCTTTCCAGCATCAGCTAAGCACATTGGCTTTCTTGTTAGCACTGGCTTAGCACTCTAGCTTTCTTTGTTTTTATTGTTTTTGTTGTTTTAATGGCACCCCCATCTCACATTCCTTTTTTGGTTTTCTTTGTTTTTATTGTTTTAATGGCACCCCCTCATCATGTTTCCTTTCCAGCATCAGCTAAGCACATTGGCTTTCTTGTTAGCACTGGCTTAGCACTCTAGCTTTCTTTGTTTTTATTGTTTTTGTTGTTTTAATGGCACCCCCATCTCACATTCCTTTTTTGGTTTTCTTTGTTTTTATTGTTTTAATGGCACCCCCTCATCATATTTCCTTTCCAGCATTTGTCTTTCTCAAGTGGTTAGGTTTAGGATTGGGAGGGGGTCGGGACACCCCCAGCCCAGTGAAGGAAGCCCCCAGGGAACCCCACACTACCCAGGCGGGTGGTCAGGCGGCACTGGCTGGTTAGGGGAAGATAAAGTTGGGAGACCGGTCCCCGAAGGGGGCCGGGCTCCAATGCACTGTCCATACCTGCTCCCATCCCGGGCGGCAAGGTCCCCCAGGGTTTTTCCTCTTTATTATAAGCCTTATTTTATTGTATTATCCTATTATTGTCTCATTAAATTGACATTATTGTATATATTAATTATTTTTAAGGTAATATTTAAGGACACATCATCAGTAGTGGACCCTGGAATCATCGGATGTTTCGGCCATTAACACTAGACATCCTCATCCAAGGAAGGCCCTCCCAAGGTTGATCACGCCTTGGAGTGTGTCATCAATTAAGTAAGATAATAGTAATTAATTAATGCCTTTCTGGGCTTTAATTTTTAAAGGTCAGGTTCAATCGCCTTTTAGAGAGTTAATTAGGCCCTATTTGGGTTCATGGCAATCTAACGTATGTCCGTGACTTTGAGAATTTCACTCAAGAGCCACCCCGGGCGGTCTGTGCTTGGGGGGACGAAGGCAGTGTCCAAAGGTCGCCTGCGAATGCCCCAGCCGCGGAGACGTGGAGGTCTCCGATTGATTGCATGTCTGCGCTTGGGGGGACGAAGGCAGTGCCCGAAGGCCGCCTGCGACTACCCCAGCCACGGAGACGCGGAGGTCTCCGATTGATTGCATGATCCATATGTCCTGCTTAACTCACAATTATTAGCTTTTAGCTTCTGCAAGTTTAAAGTACTAATATCATCAGGTTTAATCGCCTTTTAGAGAGTTAATGAGGCCCTATTTGGGTTCATGGAACTTTAACGTATGTCCGTGACTTTGAAAATTTCACTCATTAACTCACAATTATTGACTTTTAGCTTCTATAAGTTTAGAGTATTAATATCATCTCATAAATGCTTCTCCTTCAGTCGTTTCCTATATTTGTTATCATGTATTCTCACATGCCTGCACCTTGTCCTTCGAATGAGGTTTCCTCCCTGGTCTGTCTGCCACCTGCTCCCTGTGCTCCATGTGCTCTGCCTGGTCTGACTTCCTGGTTCCCATCATGCACTTGGTCGATCTCCAGGGCAACCACTGTTGTGTCCTTGAACTGCTATCATTAGCTTTAGCCATAGCATAATGTTAGCTTCCATATTAGCATCAACGAAATTTAATATAAAGATGACTAGTCCCATGTACAAATTGTACTTTATCATGTGTCACTGTCATACAATTATTAGCATTAGCTTAGCACCTTGGCTTTCTTGTTAGCATTAGCTCAGCACTTTAGCTTTCTTTGTTTTTATCGTTTTAATGGCACCCCCTTCTCACATTCCTTTTTTGGTTTTCTTTGTTTTTATTGTTTTAATGGCACCCCCTCATCATATTTCCTTTCCAGCATCAGCTAAGCACATTGGCTTTCTTGTTAGCACTGGCTTAGCACTCTAGCTTTCTTTGTTTTTATTGTTTTTGTTGTTTTAATGGCACCCCCATCTCACATTCCTTTTTTGGTTTTCTTTGTTTTTATTGTTTTAATGGCACCCCCTCATCATGTTTCCTTTCCAGCATCAGCTAAGCACATTGGCTTTCTTGTTAGCACTGGCTTAGCACTCTAGCTTTCTTTGTTTTTATTGTTTTTGTTGTTTTAATGGCACCCCCATCTCACATTCCTTTTTTGGTTTTCTTTGTTTTTAGGGTTAGGGTTAGGGTTAGGGTTAGGGGTTAGGGTTAGGGTTAGGGTTAGGGGGTTAGGGTTAGGGTTAGGGTTAGGGGTTAGGGTTAGGGGTTAGGGTTAGGGTTAGGGTTAGGGTTAGGGTTAGGGTTAGGGGTTAGGGGTTAGGGGGTTAGGGTTAGGGTTAGGGTTAGGGGGTTAGGGTTAGGGGGGTTAGGGGGTTAGGGTTAGGGTTAGGGGTTAGGTTATGGGGAAAAAGCCAGGAGAGGATGGGACAAAAGTGGAATAACTGAAAAAGTAAGAGGTGTAGAGGGCTGATGTTGGTGTCTAGGTGGGGGTTTTGGTGGGTGCCGGACGCTGTGGCGAAGAGGCCACGCCGATGGCTTCTTCGGTTCTGGAGATATGGCGAATCGGACCAAAAAGGATGGGACAAAACGGTCCCAGTCGGAGAAAGGAAGGTGCAGAGGGCCTGGGTCCACCACCACTGTACTCAGCAGGCCCTGCCGGGTCGTTCGACACGCAGCATGGCAGGGATCGGTGACATAACATGTAGCAGTTTCCCTTCACAGAAGCGTCTGCAGCAGGTGGGTGGAGGAGGAGGCAGCAGAACCAGGCCTTTGGAGCACTGTGTCATCTCCTGGTCCTGATGCTTTGAATCTCCCTCTCTGTCTGTCTGTCTGTCTGTCTGTCACACACACACACACACACACACACACACACACACACACACACACACACACAGAAGCTGGTCAAGTGCTGTGCAACTGGGATTGCACCTGTCGTCCACAGGAGGGCGCCTAGCTGGGAAGTCCAGTACATTCCATATTAAAGTTGTTGCAAGTGCATTTTTTGTGTAAAAGACAGACACACACACACACACACACACACACACACACACACACACACACACACTGTAAGGTCTGAAGTGCAAAATTTGAATTACATTCCTTTGTATCTCTCCCTCTCTCTCTCTCTCTCTCTCTCTCTGTCTCTCTCTCTCTCTCTCTGTCAACACACACACACACACACACACACACACACACACACACACACACACACACACACACACACACGCTCAATGGAGTATAAAATAAAGACCGGGGCAGTTCTCTCACTGGAGTCTCTTAGAGTGGAGGCTGCCCTTGCTAGCAAGAAGTTCTGTGTGTTTCTCTTCTCTGAGTCTTTACTGAAGAAGTGTTTTATAACATTTTCCTTAACAATTGACATGTGTTTTTTGTGTAAAAGAGAGAGAGACACACACACACACACACACACACACACACACACACACACACACACACTCACACTCAGCGGCTCAGAGATGAGGGAAAAACAACAGAAATCAGGATAGATTTTAATGTCAGGAGATGCCCTGTGATGCTGGGGCCATTGTGTAAGATTGGAATGTGTACCAGTGGCTGGTGGGTGGTCCTTGAAGGTCCCGGGAGGAGGCGGCGAGGAGGCAGCGGGTGGCTGGGCTTGAGCTGTGGATCAGGGACGTCATTAATTCTGCCTGGTGCTGCGTGTGCCCTGTGCAGCTTGGATGTCTGCCGCTGACGCTCTGTGGTTCCTGTTCTGCTGATCTCCTGGTCCACACACGGCTTCAGGGTGCACTGTACAAGCGGAGAAGAAATGCATCATTGGTTACCAAAATAAAACAGTGTCTTTCTGCCTGTGTCATTCTGTTTGGTTTCTTTGAGCGTTTGTTTCTTAAATACACAGCAAGTGTCACTCTCTCTCTCTCTGTCACACACACACACACACACACACACACCAAAGCACACACACCAAAGCACACACACACACACACACACACACACACACACACACACACACACACACACACACACACTGTGTATCATCACTGATTTCTATAATCCACATAATCCAGATTCGATTTGGTGCAATTTTTACTCAGAAAGTGAGAGATCTTATAATTCTGATCATTTATCAGTACTGACACTAAACTTTATCAGAGATGTGACCATCACAGCACATGCCGTTGTGTCAAAGTAACTGAGAATAAAAAAATAAAAAAATAAAAACATAAAGGCGATTTTCCTGGCATGGATTTTATAGCAGATAACCTTAAAAATATTCTGCAATTATACCTAATTTGAAAAAGTTTACATTTCTTCAGTATTAAACAGCAGAAATTAAGCTTTATTATCCGACGTCATTTACAAAGGAAAGAAAAGACAGCGGCCGCCAGCGCTGTAAACAACCGTAGACTGATGGGTAATAAGCGAATGAGTAATGCAGAAAACACATGTTTGAGATGGGAAACTTTTCTTGAAGTTTCTCTCACAGTTCACGCACAGCTGTGGGTTTTATCGTGTTGGAAGCAAAACAGCAAAAGTAAGAAGGAATTAAGGATGATATTAGCCCCCACGCCGACTAAGCTAATTCTGATGCGTCGGTCCGCTCTGTTTACGTTTTCGTGTGGAATGCGTTTCCTGCTCTCATTTGCTGGTTGTTGTTGAAATAGTTTTGTGAGCTTTAACCTGAGATTCTGGCGTTTCTGGTAAAACACATTTATATTCATTCAATTCAGGATTTAATGAATCGATATCGCTTCATTCAAGCTACTCACCCGTCTCTATCCACCTCCACGTCCAGCTCGACCACGGACAGAGGTCCCGCCCCGACTATCTCTGATTGGTTTAGACCACGAAGGGGAATGACGTGTGTCTGTTG
Source organism: Copadichromis virginalis (assembly GCF_057382275.1). Lineage (NCBI taxonomy): Eukaryota > Metazoa > Chordata > Actinopteri > Cichliformes > Cichlidae > Copadichromis > Copadichromis virginalis. Next base: position 97,958 of record NC_140630.1, on the reverse strand, counting down.
TTGAACACATGGACGTCTGTCGCTTGGCGAGCGATCGGGTGGTTTAGCGAGTGTCAGCCTCTTAAGTTTAAGACAAGCCCGGCTGCTTTTTAAGCGACGCGGCGCTAGCTACCCAGCTAGCTCAGTACACAGGAACTACTTCCGGTAGTTATACAAAATAAAAGCGTCCCCCATTATAATCCGCTATAATGCCATACTTCCGCTGCGCGCGCCGTTGATATATACCTTGGCTTTACATTAATTGTGAGAAAACAAAACAAACAAATAACTCACCGTTGAGTCGATTGTGAGGTAGTGTAAAGACGAATGAATCGGCTGGGTTATTGCACGCTGTCAACTGGTCTGTAGTGTAGGATTTGTCGATATCTGACAAGTAGGCCAACCACAGGGACACAGCGGCCGCCTCCATTACTCCCGACATACCACTAGAGTGAGCCAGCACACCACAAATGAAGTTTTCTTGTTCTCCATTCATTTCAATGGGAAAAAACTTGCATTAAAATATTCATATTTAAAAAACTATAGAAGTAATAAACACCAAAAGTCATAGCAACTCATTCCAGCTCCAGCCGCACACAATGATATATCATATGTGAACCTTGTCTCAAAACTGTGGGGCGAGTTAAGGTCCAAAATAAACACCAAAAGTCATAGCAATTAGATGGAGTCATTGCTTTGGCAATGACTCCATCTAATGGTTAAATTTCTGAACTGCAGGCTCAGTAAGTAAGTAAGTAAGTAAGTAAGTAAGTAAGTAAACTTTATTTATTAAGCGCTTTTCACAGACAGACATTCACAAAGCAGCAGTGATGAGACGCAGGTCTTGCGTCCATGACTGCCCTCGCGAGTTAAAGACAGCTGCAGTGTTTGTGTTTTCTAACTCAGGTGTCTCAGCTGAAGAACTGCGGGGTGATTTTAAGAAATCCCCTGTCAATTGGTTATGAGCAAAAATTGTTTCTATAAAATAAAAATTAAAAAAACAAAAAAAACCCCAGTTTCAACCGTAACGTGAAGTACACATTTTATTATTTTTTTCCTTTTAGTGAAAGGAAACAGCCGTCGCCGGTATGCTAGTGCGCACGCTCCACCCCCTCCTACGCCTCTTTTCCCCCCCTTCTTTTTGCTTTGTAAATAAACAGAAATGTGACTTTTGCTTCATAAACAGTTTGACAAACAAGTGGTGCCTGCAGGGTGTATATTCATGGTATAACCGGCATAAACACAGCCTCACTTCGTGTGTGATTGTGCAGGAAATACAACTGTGCGCTCAGCTTCGAAAAAGGACCGCATCTATCCATTTATCCTCATCTCACCTCTATGTATGTGCTCTCTTTGAGCGCAGGTGCGGCTCTTTGCTGTGACACATCTCTAATGTAGTCTAGACGCTCCGGCGCCAGGGGTCATCGGGTGACACACACACACACACACAAACAACAAGTAACACAACATGGACCATGAACTCTGCGTGACTCAACTATACCAAGACAGTTCACCTATTACGAGCCTTTAAAGTAAGCTTATTGCTAAATAGTCTTGATATTTAATCAACAGGTAAGGTAACACCTGATTCTGTTCACATGGACGGAGTTTTTTCAGTGCTAAATAGTCTGCACATCCCGGCTCTTATTATTTATTTTGCTGCGTTATTTTGCAAAATTATCTAATCTAAAAATAAACTACATAAATGAGTGCGATGCAATATTTTGCTCTTGGTGTTTTCAGTCCTTTATGTCCATCTTATGTGTCCTTTTTTTCTGTTATCAATCAACCAACCGATCATTCGATTAAAGGCCTGTCAACGGGCTTCGTAAAGGTTCTTTTAAGGTCACCAGAAAGCTACATAAAGACTGCACCTGCACCTGCACCAAAGTTCTTTTTTTTTTCTCTCTATCTCCGAACATTGTTGCATCTTCAGTGAGCTATAAATAGGTCACAAGTGAAACACTAAAGTGGCTAACCTTTCTGTGGAATTAAATAGATTTCTAAAAATGTGCCCATAGTGTCAGTACAGGATTGTGAACATCGCAACGCAAAGTTTTTGATTTCTCTCAAAACATATATTTCTTTTCATGTTGAACAGATAATATCTTTAATTTGAGTCAAAGTGATTTGCACTTGAACATGCCCACCAGAAATAGACCGGGACCCATTTTTATTCTGCATGGCTGCTGGAAACATCATGTCACATCTTTGATTAATTTCATCTGAAAATAAACGTAAGTAAAGCCAAGTGTGTTACAAAAGCTTTTATAATTTGTATTGCCAAAATCGCAGAAAATAACCCCATTTAAGCTGGGTCGACAGCCACCCCTAATTTTTGCATGATTGTAGCTGCTAGCTATAAGCTAGCTAGCTATCCTGCGCAACGTTAGAACTGGTTACCAGAAACCGACCATCACAGTCGGGAATACAAGTTAGTATACTGGTAAAAAACGGCTTTTTGCCTAACTAGCTAGCGTTACCACGATGCATCGGTGGTGGATAAAGCTAGCTAGCATAAGTTCATAGTTCATAACATTCATAGTATAACTCCGTGCTCCGCTTCGTTTGAATTTTTCTGGTGAGCTCGCGGTTTCTAGACACAAGCTTGTGTTTGTGCGCGCACGTTTGTCTCTCTTCATATAAATATGTGTTATGTGTGTGTACACCGAGCGCAAAAGATAATTATTAATGTGCATGATTTAGAGACAGAAATAACAAGCCAGCATATAAGATCAATGACATAAGACTAATTCCTTTAATTGACTTTCAGGCGCGGCTCGGAAAAATGTGCATTTTCTGAAGAAATTTTAATTTTAACAGCAAAAAATTGACCCTATGCCAAACTTAGTCGCTAATGGCTGGTCTGTAGACTGTTTGGTATGTCATGTTACGTATTTCTTGGTTTTTCTATGTAATGTGTTTTATAGAGAAGTAACATTATTCTTTTTTTCTGTATGCTTTCAGAACCACAGATCGCTCCATCCATTCCATGGCTGAAGCATACATTTTCATTTAATCTGAACAGGTATCATTTTGCATTTACACTGCACATCCTTTTTAAACATTTCATAATAATCTAGACTCTCCCTCATTATCCTCTCATTCACCTTGCTGATGTGTTGAGGACTTGATAAAAGAATACATGGTATGTCCATATCTGTTCTGTCTCTACATGAGATGCAGTCTCTTGATGTAAATTTGACAACTCTGCTATTAAATGCAGTGATTAATGTAGGACAGCAACGATTAATCAACTCATCAAGTTAATATCTTAGGGTTCTGTATTGTTTTCTTTTTTTTTCTTGGGCTTTGTGGAACATTTATGAAAATGTTCCACCATTGATTTAATTTAATGATTATGCAATTCACAATCTGATTAGTCAAATAATTGTTCTAATAGTCTGTGACCAAACAACTATCAAAATAGTAGTTTATTATGGTCAAAGATTTATCAGGTGTGCCAGACTTCAGTTCTTCACTTGTACATTTTGTTCCATATTTTACCTCAAGATATCCCAGAAAGATGAAGCTGAGGAAGAGCTGCAGAGTACCACCATGGCACTCTTCGTCTTCAGGGACAACTCAAGCCTCCTACATCAGCCTCGAGACATCGGGATAATCATTGATGGTGTGGAAGTCCTGAATGAGTTGCCTTCTGTGGCAGCTGGAGTGGCAATGGTCTTTGGACTCTGTTATGCTCTTAATATGGAATATCCACGAGGATTCAGGTTCACCTTTGAGGCTCTTCAAAAGATTATGATGGAGCTTGACTTTAACAAGATGACCTCTAAGATTCGCAAACTTAATTGTGAACTTAACACTGCACAGTAGTGTGTTTGCATGCATGTGTGCATGTGTATGTGCACATGCATGTGCATGTGTGCTTGGTTATTTTGCTTGGTTGGCCTGCAGTGGTATTCTACATTCAAAATTTATAAGAACACCCATTTGAAAGGGAGATTTAAGTTGATTTCATTGATACATGTGTAGATTTTTTTTTTTTTTTTACATTGTACAGGCACAGTGCACATATAAACATTTTTGAGTACTTGCAAATTGGTTTAAAAATAGTTTTTATAATGGTTTTATGCCAGTTTTAGACAGGTTGCAGGTTTTATACTGGTTTTCAAAAGATTGCAGGTTTTATACTGGTTTTCAAAAGATTGCAGGTTTTATAAAACAAACATTTCTCTAATCATTTCTGCCGTAGCACTAAATCTGTATATTACTAATCCTCTCTATTGATTATAGTTAAAATGGTTTGGAACAATAAATAATTTTGAAATAATTGGTTGGCCAACTGTCTTGTTTTTTATAGGAAATGCAGAGCATTTTTGAACTGAAATGAAATGTAAAAAATATAGTTTGAATATATGTAAATCAATTACCTGGCTTCAACACAAACATATTAGTTCATGTTAATTTGGTTCGATGTGAATACATTAGGTTGGTTAAATTTCAATATATTAGCTTGGTTCAATAATTAAAATATGGTTCTATGTAAAAAAATCAATTTGGATCAATGCAAAATTTAAAGTTTCAGTCAAGTCTAGTAATATTGTTTATATCAACATAAAAGTATCAGGTCATATCAAGTGACTCAATTTGGATTCTATAAAGCCAAATATTTTGGATGTGACAACTGGACATCATTTTTTTTAATTTGAATAGGGTTATTTTTTTTACAGTGTAGTTTATTTCTCACAGTTTTTTAAAAATTCTCTTGCTTTATGGTTCTTAGCGCTGTTACCAGTCTTTGCATTTATCATCATTTTTTCTCTTTTTTCTTTCATGTTACACAAACATGATTACATATTGCATATGAATCAAGGTTGTGCAGAGGTGGTTGCATTTCCCAGACAATCATGCAAAATATATACATTTCTTTTTTTAAAAATGACATGGTGCGACAGGACTGTAGCACAGTAATACAGCAACATCAGAGGCAAATTCCATTCAAGTTTTGCAAGCCTAGCTTTGAACTTTATTTAAATAAACGGCAGTGACTCGTTATGACAAGGATCATTCTTAATCTCACTCAAACCATGCTGAACGGCTCTAACCCAATTAGGAACATAGGGTTGTTGTTTTTTTTGTTTTTTTTAAAAAGAAAAGAAAAACATAACTGAACACAACAGTATGTCAGTGTAGTGACTAATCAGGCAGTACAGTTTCAGGAACCGTTTTAACTGAGGCAGGATGGCATTTTGGTTTTTAAATGGGCATTTAAAACCTGAAATAATCCTAAAGGCTTAGACAAAAAGGTGACATTTGTTTTCGAAATTGAGGTGATGGGCATCTTAGTCGCTGTCACTCCTCTCTCCTCTCTGGAGCAGCCTCTTTCCACTGGAGGGCACGGGAACCTCATGCTTCACTGAGACCTTTGACTTGCTTTTGCTGTCCTTGTCAAGCAGCTCCAAACCGTCATTGATCTTCTTCAACATCTCGTAACGCTCACGCCCACGAACAGGGAGGAGAAAAACCTCCTTGTCGTCCCCCTCAGCACTGGAGGTACATTTGGACTTCTTTGTGGATGTGGTGTCAGGAGGTGGTGCGCTCTTTCGTTTTTTCGCCTCTTTGGTGCCGCTCTCCTTCTTCTGTTTATTGTCCTCCTGTAGCTGTAACAAAGAGGGACGAAATAACAAAAAAGAGAAACATATTTGTCAAGTAATTTTACCCCCCCCCCCCCAAAAGTGGCATTTAACATGATGATATTCTACTGCCTTCTGGGGGAGGGAAGGAACAGCGGTTTTTCTTTTGAGTTTATATTCAAGTTTTCTCCTTCTTGCCCCCTCTGGTGTACAATTTCTTCCTTTTTCCTGTTTAAAAAGAGTTCACATATTTTGTCATTTGACTGTAAGCAGTGCAAGGAGGAGATGCTCGCTTTTTGCATGACAGTCTGCCACTTCAGTCTTCCCTTTCTTTATAAGGCTGGAAAATACTTCAGACCCCTCCTCAGGCAGTAAGGGGCCTGAGGTGGGGTCTGAACTGTGGGTGGTATGAGGAGAGAAGGGGGACAGGACTGGATAGTGGCTTAAAGTTAGGATTTGGTTTGATTAGGTGAGCCGGTTTTTGGTTGTGTCTGCTTATGATTTGAAACAGGTCTGAAATGAGAGAAAGAGGAGTTTGTTCCTGGGGAATTATAAGACAGTGGTGTCCCGTTTTCCTTCTCATTAATCATATGAGAAGAATGAAGGCGTTTTAAAGATTTTTGAGTTGAGGTTTGTCCTTCTGCAGCTATCAGTTTTCTAAAGAACTCGTCCTCCTCATACTGCAGACTGTTTAGGAAACTTGGCTCAGAGCTGCAGAAGTTCTTGACTGTCGTACATTTGTGGTTAGTCTGATGAAACTCATTTTCAGTGTACTGACTGAAAGTGAACAGCGGGTCCTGACTCCACGTCTGTGGTAAAGGGTTAGGGTGTTGAAAAAAGATCAGGGAACCAGCAATCGCCGGTTCCTTGAGATGCACTCTCCACCGTGGGACAGGATGGTGGTACCCCTGCCCCAGTTCAAAAAATTGCCCATCTTGGGTTTACTAATTAAACGGCGCATAACCACAGGGCAACAAAGACAGTTGGCATTACTTGTTCAACCAGCTATTCTTATAAACCAGTAAAAAGCGTTGGCACTAACAGCACAACTGAGTTACCTCAAAACTACAGGAAGACAATAGTCCTAATGCTTCACAAGTCTGGGCACCACATACGTACATTTCTCAAAATAAAAAAGGATAGATGAGGCTGAAAAACAGCACCAAAGACAATATGGTAAAAATTTTATTAATTACATACAGTATTTATAGTTTTTTTATTGCACTCTCAAGTTAGTTTCAAAACAAACAATAGTGCAATTAACTATACACAAATAGAAAGGTACCATGCAACATACAAACAAGCGTAATACAAAGAAAAAACGTGTAGTTTGATTTTTCTTCTTTCCTTTTCATACAGCTTGGAGCTGCCTGCAGCTGCAGTAGAAAAAGCAAAGACCTGCTTCTGAGCAGGATACAGGGCAGACTGCAATGACTTGTCAAGGCCTTCCATGGTGAGAAAAAAAAATGAAAATTAGGCTGGTTATATTGCATGGGGCAGTGTAGCAGACAGTACTGGACTATTATCTTTACAAAGCATCTACTGTCTTAAATACTACACTAAGAAGACGTGTACAGCAGGAAAATGTTAATACAAGTGGAAAGAGTTGCATATAAATTAGGGAATCTGTCCGCATTTGGTTAATTTCTTCTTGTAAAAGCTTATTAAAATACGCACATCTTTGGTCCGTGCTCAAACCCACGACTTGGTGAAACTTTGGCTTCAGAATAACCAGTGAACACAAAGGAGGAGCTACATAAGATTTACACATAAGAGCTGCTTTAGGGAGCATCTACAGCTCTGATCAGTTAAAGCAAACTTCAAATGAATATATGTATGGGTCTGAAATTAAGACATAAAAGGAGCGTTGAAACAAAATAATACTAAGACAGCATCTGTGGCCTGATTAGAAAAGTGTTTCTTTAAAGTAGGGGCACTGTTCGATGATCCACATTGCCGACTGGGGCTGAGATTTTTATATTTATATATGTATAACATAAAAGCACCTTTTTTTTCAGCAGACTACAGCTGCATTAGGATATTTGTCAACATAAGCAAAATTACACACGTAAACCGCGTACACACACACACACACACACACACACACACAGTGAGGTCTGCAGTTCAAAATTTGAATCTCAGAGCTTGGTGTTTTTGTCTCCCTCCAGTGGACAAATGCAGGTATGATTAGGGTTGGTTAGGTTAGGGGGTAATAGCCAGAATTTGACGGAATAAAATGGAATAACTGGGAAAGTAAGTGTCGTAGAGGGATGAAAGTTGTGTCTACGGGGGGGGTTTCGGGGTGCTCCGGACACCCTGGTGAAGACCCCATGTCGATAGCACCAACGGTTCTGGACTTGGTGTAAATGGGTCCAAATTTGACGGAATAAAAAGGTCAAAGTGGCAGATAGGAGTGTCCGATCGGGCCGATTCCACCACCACTGTACTCAGCAGGCCCTGCCGGGTCGTTCGACACGCAGCATGGCAGGGATCGGTGACATAACATGTAGCAGTTTCCCTTCACAGAAGCGTCTGCAGCAGGTGGGTGGAGGAGGAGGCAGCAGAACCAGGCCTTTGGAGCACTGTGTCATCTCCTGGTCCTGATGCTTTGAATCTCCCTCTCTGTCTGTCTGTCTGTCTGTCTGTCACACACACACACACACACAGAAGCTGGTCAAGTGCTGTGCAACTGGGATTGCACCTGTCGTCCACAGGAGGGCGCCTAGCTGGGAAGTCCAGTACATTCCATATTAAAGTTGTTGCAAGTGCATTTTTTGTGTAAAAGACAGACACACACACACACACACACACACACACACACACACACACACACAGTAAGGTCTGAAGTGCAAAATTTGAATTACATTCCTTTGTATCTCTCCCTCTCTCTCTCTCTCTCTCTCTCTCTCTCTCTCTGTCTCTCTCTCTCTCTCTCTGTCAACACACACACACACACACACACTCACACACACCAAAGCACACAGACAGAAGCTGGTCACAACTGCTGTGCAACTGGGATTGAACCAGGGGGGCTCCCTCTGCTGGCTCAATGCGGTACAAAGTGTCAGAAGCTGTTAGATATCTGCTTTTGACAATCAATTGCACCTGTCATCCACAGGAGGGCGCCTAGCTGGGAAGTCCAGTACATTCCATATTAAAGTTGTTGCAAGTGCATTTTTTGTGTAAAAGACAGACACACACACACACACACACACACACACACACACACACACACACACTGTAAGGTCTGAAGTGCAAAATTTGAATTACATTCCTTTGTATCTCTCCCTCTCTCTCTCTCTCTCTCTCTCTGTCTCTCTCTCTCTCTCTCTCTCTCAACACACACACACACACACACACACACACACACACACACACACACACACACACACTGTAAGGTCTGAAGTGCAAAATTTGAATTACATTCCTTTGTATCTCTCCCTCTCTCTCTCTCTCTCTGTCTCTCTCTCTCTCTCTCTGTCAACACACACACACACGCACACACACACGCTCAATGGAGTATAAAATAAAGACCGGGGCAGTTCTCTCACTGGAGTCTCTTAGAGTGGAGGCTGCCCTTGCTAGCAAGAAGTTCTGTGTGTTTCTCTTCTCTGAGTCTTTACTGAAGAAGTGTTTTATAACATTTTCCTTAACAACTGACATGTGTTTTTTGTGTAAAAGAGAGAGACACACACACACACACACACACACACACACACACACACACTCACACTCAGCGGCTCAGAGATGAGGGAAAAACAACAGAAATCAGGATAGATTTTAATGTCAGGAGATGCCCTGTGATGCTGGGGCCATTGTGTAAGATTGGAATGTGTACCAGTGGCTGGTGGGTGGTCCTTGAAGGTCCCGGGAGGAGGCGGCGAGGAGGCAGCGGGTGGCTGGGCTTGAGCTGTGGATCAGGGACGTCATTAATTCTGCCTGGTGCTGCGTGTGCCCTGTGCAGCTTGGATGTCTGCCGCTGACGCTCTGTGGTTCCTGTTCTGCTGATCTCCTGGTCCACACACGGCTTCAGGGTGTACTGTACAAGGGGAGAAGAAATGCATCATTGGTTACCAAAATAAAACAGTGTCTTTCTGCCTGTGTCATTCTGTTTGGTTTCTTTGAGCGTTTGTTTCTTAAATACACAGCAAGTGTCACTCTCTCTCTCTCTGTCACACACACACACACACACACACACACACACACACACAGACACTGTGAGGTCTGCAGTTCAAAATTTGAATCTCAGAGCTTGGTGTTTTTGTCTCCCTCCAGTGGACAAATGCAGGTATGATGAGGGTTGGTTAGGTTAGGGGGTAATAGCCAGAGCTTGACGGAATAAAATGGAATAACTGGGAAAGTAAGTGTCGTAGAGGGATGAAAGTGGTGTCTACGGGGGGGTTTCGGGGTGCTCCGGACACCCTGGTGAAGACCCCATGTCGATAGCACCAACGGTTCTGGACTTGGTGTAAATGGGTCCAAATTTGACGGAATAAAAAGGTCAAAGTGGCAGATAGGAGTGTCCGATCGGGCCGATTCCACCACCACTGTACTCAGCAGGCCCTGCCGGGTCGTTAGACACGCAGCATGGCAGGGATCGGTGACATAACATGTAGCAGTTTCCCTTCACAGAAGCGTCTGCAGCGGGTGGGTGGAGGAGGAGGCAGCAGAACCAGGCCTTTGGAGCACTGTGTCATCTCCTGGTCCTGATGCTTTGAATCTCCCTCTCTGTCTGTCTGTCTGTCTGTCTGTCACACACACACACACACACACACAGAAGCTGGTCAAGTGCTGTGCAACTGGGATTGCACCTGTCGTCCACAGGAGGGCGCCTAGCTGGGAAGTCCAGTACATTCCATATTAAAGTTGTTGCAAGTGCATTTTTTGTGTAAAAGACAGACAGACACACACACACACACACACACACACACACACACAGTAAGGTCTGAAGTGCAAAATTTGAATTACATTCCTTTGTATCTCTCCCTCTCTCTCTCTCTCTCTCCCTCTCTCTCTCTCTGTCTCTCTCTCTCTCTCTCTGTCAACACACACACACACACACACACTCACACACACCAAAGCACACAGACAGAAGCTGGTCACAACTGCTGTGCAACTGGGATTGAACCAGGGGGGCTCCCTCTGCTGGCTCAATGCGGTACAAAGTGTCAGAAGCTGTTAGATATCTGCTTTTGACAATCAATTGCACCTGTCATCCACAGGAGGGCGCCTAGCTGGGAAGTCCAGTACATTCCATATTAAAGTTGTTGCAAGTGCATTTTTTGTGTAAAAGACAGACACACACACACACACACACACACACACACACACACAGTAAGGTCTGAAGTGCAAAATTTGAATTACATTCCTTTGTATCTCTCCCTCTCTCTCTCTCTCTCTCTCTCTGTCTCTCTCTCTCTCTCTCTCTGTCAACACACACACACACACACACACACACACACACACACACACGCTCAATGGAGTATAAAATAAAGACCGGGGCAGTTCTCTCACTGGAGTCTCTTAGAGTGGAGGCTGCCCTTGCTAGCAAGAAGTTCTGTGTGTTTCTCTTCTCTGAGTCTTTACTGAAGAAGTGTTTTATAACATTTTCCTTAACAACTGACATGTGTTTTTTGTGTAAAAGAGAGAGAGACACACACACACACACACACACACACACACTCACACTCACACTCAGCGGCTCAGAGATGAGGGAAAAACAACAGAAATCAGGATAGATTTTAATGTCAGGAGATGCCCTGTGATGCTGGGGCCATTGTGTAAGATTGGAATGTGTACCAGTGGCTGGTGGGTGGTCCTTGAAGGTCCCGGGAGGAGGCGGCGAGGAGGCAGCGGGTGGCTGGGCTTGAGCTGTGGATCAGGGACGTCATTAATTCTGCCTGGTGCTGCGTGTGCCCTGTGCAGCTTGGATGTCTGCCGCTGACGCTCTGTGGTTCCTGTTCTGCTGATCTCCTGGTCCACACACGGCTTCAGGGTGCACTGTACAAGGGAAGAAGAAATGCATCATTGGTTACCAAAATAAAACAGTGTCTTTCTGCCTGTGTCATTCTGTTTGGTTTCTTTGAGCGTTTGTTTCTTAAATACACAGCAAGTGTCACTCTCTCTCTCTCTCTCTCTCTCTCTGTCACACACACACACACACACACACACACACACACACACACACACACACACACACACACACCAAAGCGCACACACACACACACACACACACAGACACTGTGAGGTCTGCAGTTCAAAATTTGAATATCAGAGCTTGGTGTTTTTGTCTCCCTCCAGTGGACAAATGCAGGTATGATTAGGGTTGGTTAGGTTAGGTTAAGGGGATTTAGCCAGAGCTTGACGGAATAAAATGGAATAACTGGGAAAGTAAGTGTCGTAGAGGGATGAAAGTGGTGTCTACGTGGGGATTTTCTGCCGCTCCGCACGCGCTGGTGAAGACCCCATGTCGATAGCACCAACGGTTCTGGACTTGGTGTAAATGGGTCCAAATTTGACGGAATAAAAAGGTCAAAGTGGCAGATAGGAGTGTCCGATCGGGCCGATTCCACCACCACTGTACTCAGCAGGCCCTGCCGGGTCGTTAGACACGCAGCATGGCAGGGATCGGTGACATAACATGTAGCAGTTTCCCTTCACAGAAGCGTCTGCAGCAGGTGGGTGGAGGAGGAGGCAGCAGAACCAGGCCTTTGGAGCACTGTGTCATCTCCTGGTCCTGATGCTTTGAATCTCCCTCTCTGTCTGTCTGTCTGTCTGTCTGTCACACACACACACACACAGAAGCTGGTCAAGTGCTGTGCAACTGGGATTGCACCTGTCGTCCACAGGAGGGCGCCTAGCTGGGAAGTCCAGTACATTCCATATTAAAGTTGTTGCAAGTGCATTTTTTGTGTAAAAGACAGACACACACACACACACACACACACACACACACGCTCAATGGAGTATAAAATAAAGACCGGGGCAGTTCTCTCACTGGAGTCTCTTAGAGTGGAGGCTGCCCTTGCTAGCAAGAAGTTCTGTGTGTTTCTCTTCTCTGAGTCTTTACTGAAGAAGTGTTTTATAACATTTTCCTTAACAACTGACATGTGTTTTTTGTGTAAAAGAGAGAGAGACACACACACACACACACACACACACTCACACTCACACTCAGCGGCTCAGAGATGAGGGAAAAACAACAGAAATCAGGATAGATTTTAATGTCAGGAGATGCCCTGTGATGCTGGGGCCATTGTGTAAGATTGGAATGTGTACCAGTGGCTGGTGGGTGGTCCTTGAAGGTCCCGGGAGGAGGCGGCGAGGAGGCAGCGGGTGGCTGGGCTTGAGCTGTGGATCAGGGACGTCATTAATTCTGCCTGGTGCTGCGTGTGCCCTGTGCAGCTTCGATGTCTGCCGCTGACGCTCTGTGGTTCCTGTTCTGCTGATCTCCTGGTCCACACACGGCTTCAGGGTGCACTGTACAAGCGGAGAAGAAATGCATCATTGGTTACCAAAATAAAACAGTGTCTTTCTGCCTGTGTCATTCTGTTTGGTTTCTTTGAGCGTTTGTTTCTTAAATACACAGCAAGTGTCACTCTCTCTCTCTCTCTGTCACACACACACACACACACACACACACACACACACACACACACACACACACAGACACTGTGAGGTCTGCAGTTCAAAATTTGAATCTCAGAGCTTGGTGTTTTTGTCTCCCTCCAGTGGACAAATGCAGGTATGATGAGGGTTGGTTAGGTTAGGGGGTAATAGCCAGAGCTTGACGGAATAAAATGGAATAACTGGGAAAGTAAGTGTCGTAGAGGGATGAAAGTGGTGTCTACGGGGGGGTTTCGGGGTGCTCCGGACACCCTGGTGAAGACCCCATGTCGATAGCACCAACGGTTCTGGACTTGGTGTAAATGGGTCCAAATTTGACGGAATAAAAAGGTCAAAGTGGCAGATAGGAGTGTCCGATCGGGCCGATTCCACCACCACTGTACTCAGCAGGCCCTGCCGGGTCGTTAGACACGCAGCATGGCAGGGATCGGTGACATAACATGTAGCAGTTTCCCTTCACAGAAGCGTCTGCAGCGGGTGGGTGGAGGAGGAGGCAGCAGAACCAGGCCTTTGGAGCACTGTGTCATCTCCTGGTCCTGATGCTTTGAATCTCCCTCTCTGTCTGTCTGTCTGTCTGTCTGTCACACACACACACACACACACACAGAAGCTGGTCAAGTGCTGTGCAACTGGGATTGCACCTGTCGTCCACAGGAGGGCGCCTAGCTGGGAAGTCCAGTACATTCCATATTAAAGTTGTTGCAAGTGCATTTTTTGTGTAAAAGACAGACAGACACACACACACACACACACACACACACACACACACAGTAAGGTCTGAAGTGCAAAATTTGAATTACATTCCTTTGTATCTCTCCCTCTCTCTCTCTCTCTCTCTCTCTCTCTCTCTCTGTCTCTCTCTCTCTCTCTCTGTCAACACACACACACACACACACACTCACACACACCAAAGCACACAGACAGAAGCTGGTCACAACTGCTGTGCAACTGGGATTGAACCAGGGGGGCTCCCTCTGCTGGCTCAATGCGGTACAAAGTGTCAGAAGCTGTTAGATATCTGCTTTTGACAATCAATTGCACCTGTCATCCACAGGAGGGCGCCTAGCTGGGAAGTCCAGTACATTCCATATTAAAGTTGTTGCAAGTGCATTTTTTGTGTAAAAGACAGACACACACACACACACACACACACACACACACACACACACACAGTAAGGTCTGAAGTGCAAAATTTGAATTACATTCCTTTGTATCTCTCCCTCTCTCTCTCTCTCTCTCTCTCTGTCTCTCTCTCTCTCTCTCTCTGTCAACACACACACACACACACACACACACACACACACACACACACACACGCTCAATGGAGTATAAAATAAAGACCGGGGCAGTTCTCTCACTGGAGTCTCTTAGAGTGGAGGCTGCCCTTGCTAGCAAGAAGTTCTGTGTGTTTCTCTTCTCTGAGTCTTTACTGAAGAAGTGTTTTATAACATTTTCCTTAACAACTGACATGTGTTTTTTGTGTAAAAGAGAGAGAGACACACACACACACACACACACACACACACTCACACTCACACTCAGCGGCTCAGAGATGAGGGAAAAACAACAGAAATCAGGATAGATTTTAATGTCAGGAGATGCCCTGTGATGCTGGGGCCATTGTGTAAGATTGGAATGTGTACCAGTGGCTGGTGGGTGGTCCTTGAAGGTCCCGGGAGGAGGCGGCGAGGAGGCAGCGGGTGGCTGGGCTTGAGCTGTGGATCAGGGACGTCATTAATTCTGCCTGGTGCTGCGTGTGCCCTGTGCAGCTTGGATGTCTGCCGCTGACGCTCTGTGGTTCCTGTTCTGCTGATCTCCTGGTCCACACACGGCTTCAGGGTGCACTGTACAAGGGAAGAAGAAATGCATCATTGGTTACCAAAATAAAACAGTGTCTTTCTGCCTGTGTCATTCTGTTTGGTTTCTTTGAGCGTTTGTTTCTTAAATACACAGCAAGTGTCACTCTCTCTCTCTCTCTCTCTGTCACACACACACACACACACACACACACACACACACACACACACACACACACACACACACACACACACACACCAAAGCGCACACACACACACACACACACACAGACACTGTGAGGTCTGCAGTTCAAAATTTGAATCTCAGAGCTTGGTGTTTTTGTCTCCCTCCAGTGGAAAAATGCAGGTATGATTAGGGTTGGTTAGGTTAAGGGGATTTAGCCAGAGCTTGACGGAATAAAATGGAATAACTGGGAAAGTAAGTGTCGTAGAGGGATGAAAGTGGTGTCTACGTGGGGTTTTTCTGCCGCTCCGCACGCGCTGGTGAAGACCCCATGTCGATAGCACCAACGGTTCTGGACTTGGTGTAAATGGGTCCAAATTTGACGGAATAAAAAGGTCAAAGTGGCAGATAGGAGTGTCCGATCGGGCCGATTCCACCACCACTGTACTCAGCAGGCCCTGCCGGGTCGTTAGACACGCAGCATGGCAGGGATCGGTGACATAACATGTAGCAGTTTCCCTTCACAGAAGCGTCTGCAGCAGGTGGGTGGAGGAGGAGGCAGCAGAACCAGGCCTTTGGAGCACTGTGTCATCTCCTGGTCCTGATGCTTTGAATCTCTCTGTCTGTCTGTCTGTCTGTCTGTCTGTCACACACACACACACACACACACACACACACACACACACACACACACACACACAGAAGCTGGTCAAGTGCTGTGCAACTGGGATTGCACCTGTCGTCCACAGGAGGGCGCCTAGCTGGGAAGTCCAGTACATTCCATATTAAAGTTGTTGCAAGTGCATTTTTTGTGTAAAAGACAGACACACACACACACACACACACACACACACACACACTGTAAGGTCTGAAGTGCAAAATTTGAATTACATTCCTTTGTATCTCTCCCTCTCTCTCTCTCTCTCTCTCTCTCTCTCTCTCTGTCTCTCTGTCTCTCTCTCTCTCTCTCTCTCTCTCTCTGTCAACACACACACACACACACACACTCACACACACCAAAGCACACAGACAGAAGCTGGTCACAACTGCTGTGCAACTGGGATTGAACCAGGGGGGCTCCCTCTGCTGGCTCAATGCGGTACAAAGTGTCAGAAGGTGTTAGATATCTGCTTTTGACAATCAATTGCACCTGTCGTCCACAGGAGGGCGCCTAGCTGGGAAGTCCAGTACATTCCATATTAAAGTTGTTGCAAGTGCATTTTTTGTGTAAAAGACAGACACACACACACACACACACACACACACACACACAGTAAGGTCTGAAGTGCAAAATTTGAATTACATTCCTTTGTATCTCTCCCTCTCTCTCTCTCTCTCTCTCTCTGTCTCTCTCTCTCTCTCTCTGTCAACACACACACACACACACACACACACACACACACACACACACACACACGCTCAATGGAGTATAAAATAAAGACCGGGGCAGTTCTCTCACTGGAGTCTCTTAGAGTGGAGGCTGCCCTTGCTAGCAAGAAGTTCTGTGTGTTTCTCTTCTCTGAGTCTTTACTGAAGAAGTGTTTTATAACATTTTCCTTAACAACTGACATGTGTTTTTTGTGTAAAAGAGAGAGAGACACACACACACACACACACACACACTCACACTCACACTCAGCGGCTCAGAGATGAGGGAAAAACAACAGAAATCAGGATAGATTTTAATGTCAGGAGATGCCCTGTGATGCTGGGGCCATTGTGTAAGATTGGAATGTGTACCAGTGGCTGGTGGGTGGTCCTTGAAGGTCCCGGGAGGAGGCGGCGAGGAGGCAGCGGGTGGCTGGGCTTGAGCTGTGGATCAGGGACGTCATTAATTCTGCCTGGTGCTGCGTGTGCCCTGTGCAGCTTCGATGTCTGCCGCTGACGCTCTGTGGTTCCTGTTCTGCTGATCTCCTGGTCCACACACGGCTTCAGGGTGCACTGTACAAGCGGAGAAGAAATGCATCATTGGTTACCAAAATAAAACAGTGTCTTTCTGCCTGTGTCATTCTGTTTGGTTTCTTTGAGCGTTTGTTTCTTAAATACACAGCAAGTGTCACTCTCTCTCTCTCTCTGTCACACACACACACACACACACACACACACACACACACACACACACAGACACTGTGAGGTCTGCAGTTCAAAATTTGAATCTCAGAGCTTGGTGTTTTTGTCTCCCTCCAGTGGACAAATGCAGGTATGATGAGGGTTGGTTAGGTTAGGGGGTAATAGCCAGAGCTTGACGGAATAAAATGGAATAACTGGGAAAGTAAGTGTCGTAGAGGGATGAAAGTGGTGTCTACGGGGGGGTTTCGGGGTGCTCCGGACACCCTGGTGAAGACCCCATGTCGATAGCACCAACGGTTCTGGACTTGGTGTAAATGGGTCCAAATTTGACGGAATAAAAAGGTCAAAGTGGCAGATAGGAGTGTCCGATCGGGCCGATTCCACCACCACTGTACTCAGCAGGCCCTGCCGGGTCGTTAGACACGCAGCATGGCAGGGATCGGTGACATAACATGTAGCAGTTTCCCTTCACAGAAGCGTCTGCAGCGGGTGGGTGGAGGAGGAGGCAGCAGAACCAGGCCTTTGGAGCACTGTGTCATCTCCTGGTCCTGATGCTTTGAATCTCCCTCTCTGTCTGTCTGTCTGTCTGTCTGTCACACACACACACACACACACACAGAAGCTGGTCAAGTGCTGTGCAACTGGGATTGCACCTGTCGTCCACAGGAGGGCGCCTAGCTGGGAAGTCCAGTACATTCCATATTAAAGTTGTTGCAAGTGCATTTTTTGTGTAAAAGACAGACAGACACACACACACACACACACACACACACACACACAGTAAGGTCTGAAGTGCAAAATTTGAATTACATTCCTTTGTATCTCTCCCTCTCTCTCTCTCTCTCTCTCTCTCTCTCTCTCTGTCTCTCTCTCTCTCTCTCTGTCAACACACACACACACACACACACTCACACACACCAAAGCACACAGACAGAAGCTGGTCACAACTGCTGTGCAACTGGGATTGAACCAGGGGGGCTCCCTCTGCTGGCTCAATGCGGTACAAAGTGTCAGAAGCTGTTAGATATCTGCTTTTGACAATCAATTGCACCTGTCATCCACAGGAGGGCGCCTAGCTGGGAAGTCCAGTACATTCCATATTAAAGTTGTTGCAAGTGCATTTTTTGTGTAAAAGACAGACACACACACACACACACACACACACACACACACACACACACAGTAAGGTCTGAAGTGCAAAATTTGAATTACATTCCTTTGTATCTCTCCCTCTCTCTCTCTCTCTCTCTCTCTGTCTCTCTCTCTCTCTCTCTCTGTCAACACACACACACACACACACACACACACACACACACACACACACACGCTCAATGGAGTATAAAATAAAGACCGGGGCAGTTCTCTCACTGGAGTCTCTTAGAGTGGAGGCTGCCCTTGCTAGCAAGAAGTTCTGTGTGTTTCTCTTCTCTGAGTCTTTACTGAAGAAGTGTTTTATAACATTTTCCTTAACAACTGACATGTGTTTTTTGTGTAAAAGAGAGAGAGACACACACACACACACACACACACACACACTCACACTCACACTCAGCGGCTCAGAGATGAGGGAAAAACAACAGAAATCAGGATAGATTTTAATGTCAGGAGATGCCCTGTGATGCTGGGGCCATTGTGTAAGATTGGAATGTGTACCAGTGGCTGGTGGGTGGTCCTTGAAGGTCCCGGGAGGAGGCGGCGAGGAGGCAGCGGGTGGCTGGGCTTGAGCTGTGGATCAGGGACGTCATTAATTCTGCCTGGTGCTGCGTGTGCCCTGTGCAGCTTGGATGTCTGCCGCTGACGCTCTGTGGTTCCTGTTCTGCTGATCTCCTGGTCCACACACGGCTTCAGGGTGCACTGTACAAGGGAAGAAGAAATGCATCATTGGTTACCAAAATAAAACAGTGTCTTTCTGCCTGTGTCATTCTGTTTGGTTTCTTTGAGCGTTTGTTTCTTAAATACACAGCAAGTGTCACTCTCTCTCTCTCTCTCTCTGTCACACACACACACACACACACACACACACACACACACACACACACACACACACACACACACCAAAGCGCACACACACACACACACACACACAGACACTGTGAGGTCTGCAGTTCAAAATTTGAATCTCAGAGCTTGGTGTTTTTGTCTCCCTCCAGTGGAAAAATGCAGGTATGATTAGGGTTGGTTAGGTTAAGGGGATTTAGCCAGAGCTTGACGGAATAAAATGGAATAACTGGGAAAGTAGGGTTAGGGTTAGGGGTTAGGGTTAGGGTTAGGGTTAGGGGTAGGGTTAGGGTTAGGGTTAGGGTTAGGGTTAGGGTTAGGGAGAGGAAAAGTGTTCCGGCCCCCGAAGGGACGCGGAGGTGCACGGTCCTTCCCTTGGGCCCTCCCGCTACTCCACTGCCTGTTACGGCCACCAGGCACAAGACGCCGTCCCCGGTACCGTACAGGGATCCAATCCTGGTCCTCATCCAGGTAGACCATTATTGTCTCGTCTGTGATGAAGCCTTTGTTATCTAATAATAAAGTTTTGTGTGGATGATGCAGCCTTTGGTATTATAATTTAATAAATTTTGTTTGTTTGTTATTTATGAATGTAGGTATGAATGATAATGTATCTAATTTATAGTGCAAAAAAAATGAGAAAAAAAGAAAGCGTTTGTTTTTTAAAAAAAATAAAAATAAAGAAAAACTGATTAATTTTTAATAAATTCAAAATAGGCCAAATGGTAGTGTGCCCGGGGCAACGTTTCGACCCCACCGGGTCTTCTTCAGGCCAGGGCACACGCGGTACAAAACGAAAAAGTGGCTGCTGTGAATAATCTGGAGATGTTGCTCCTTTGGCTGTCAGGGCTAGAATGAGGGTGTTCAGCACTCCTCCCCTTATATAGCCTCTGACGAACTAAACTAAAAATGCAGTTTTCAATGAACTGATGTTTTAAAGTTATGCAGCCTTGCCTATAATAATGAAAAAACACAGAAAATGGAAAATGTGTACATAGTCAAATAATACAAAATTGTTTTTAACGTATTTTTTAATCCTTTTTAACCACACTAAATGTTGTAGATAAAACTATGTTTTAAATTGTTTTTAGTATTTTATGAAATGATTTTAAATGTTTTTTTGTTGTTTTTTAATGGTTTTTTAATTTTTTTGTTGTTTTTTAATGGTTTTTTAATTTTTTTGTTGCTTATTCATTTTTGGTGCTTTTATTTACATTTGTAAACATGACAAAATTGTTTTTAACGTATTTTTTAATCCTTTTTAACCACACTAAATGTTGTAGATAAAACTGTGTTTTAAATTGTTTTTAGTATTTTATGAAATGATTTTAAATGTTTTTTTTGTTGTTTTTTAATGGTTATTTTTAATTTTTTTGTTGCTTATTCATTCTTGGTGCTTTTATTTACAGTTGTAGACATGAAGTTTGCATGTTTTGAAGATAAACAATGCTTCAAACAGGAAAAATTATTTTTAACTATTTACAACCGTATGAAACATGGAAAAGAAATTTTAACTAATGTGAAAAAATTGAAATCAAGATTTTTGATGTTTTTAAAGATATGTGATGCGTTTTTGTGTATTCCTTCGTGTTTTTAAATAGTTTTACGTGTGGTCTTAATAATGTTAGTAACACAACAAACATAAGGGTTCCCCATGTGAGTGGGGGTTGGGAAATGAAAAGTAAAGACCCCCATGGTTAGGGTTAGGGCTTGTGAATCGGGTTGGGGTTAGAGACAAAAGATCAAAATGGTTAGGGTTAGGGCTTATGACTGGGTCAGGGCTAGAAATAAAAGATCCAAATGGTTAGGTTCAGGGCTTGGGGTCGGGTTGGGGTCCAAATCCAATGAGGGTTAGAGTTAGGAATGAAAACGGGGTTGGGGATCGAACGTCGAGCAACCCGAATAGTTGCTGTCAGTTGTTCTTCATGTTCAATCCCCAAGGTTCCTTTGTGTTCAACCGATGGATCCATTCTCTCTCCCGTTTCTTCCTTTGTCCATCTGTCCAACCTGAATTGTTCTGGATTCCAGCAACCCTCAGACTCTGCCAACCATGAGAAATAAAGTGTTTAACCAAGAGTGTGTGGGTTTCTTTCTTGTGTCTGATGTTGTATCTGTGTTGTGTCATCCGGGTGGAGATCGAGTTCTTTGTTTCGCCAATGTATTGTTTCCCACATTGTGAGCAAAAGATAATATATACACAATTGCAGGTCTGAGGTGTGAAAATTTGTGTAATTTTGTAAATAGTTTTGTTGATCCTGTTCTGTACATACTCCAGTTTTACTAATGTATCCGATAGAATGTTGGTGCTCCGCTTTGGCTGAATAGGTGGCAGTCTTGCCCTGACTAAATAATCCTTCAGGTTCTTGTTCCTGCGGTATGCTGAGATAACTTGGTGGTTATCCAAAAGTCCCGAACTCCCAATGATTACTCGAAAATTCTTTTTGAATTTGTTGTTGAGCAATCTACTAGCTGAAGAAAAGGTCGTGATGAGTGGGATAAAGTCCTTGTCTGATGCGGGTTTCCGGTTCCGAAAGGTTCTGAGGCAACGTCTCAGAAATGATCGGCAGTAGCCTCTGTTCTTTAATGCGGCGAATAGTGTGTTGACTGCTCCCATGAAATCAGAGTCCTGTGTGCAGATTCGTTGAAATCTAACCAATTGTGACTTAATTAATCCCTTATAAGTGTGAGTGGGGTGGAAGCTGGTCTTGAACAGTAGTGAATGTGTGTCCGTTTCTTTGAAAAAGACCTTGATGTCTAAACTTTGATCTGTCTGGAACAATTCCCCTTTGTAGACAGTGGTGTCTAAGAAGTCAATAGAATGATGGTCCGATTTGTGTTTGAGTCTAATGGAGGGATCGTGAGTGTCTAATATCCGGATGAATTCCGTAAATTCTTCCTGTGAATGGGTCCAGATTCCAAATATGTCATCCAAATATCTAACATAAAGGAAGGGTTTTTGGGGACACTTCCCCAGAGCCGCTTCCTCCCACTCCGCCATGAAGATATTGGCGTAGGCGGGGGCAAACTTTTTGCCCATTGCCACCCCTTTGATTTGGAGAAAAAATTGGTTATTAAATTCGAAGTCATTCCTAGTTAAATTAATTTCCAATAGGGCTAACAACTGTCGGTCCGGCCTGTCTTGTTGGGGATACTTCTGAAGTATGTTTTTAACTGCTGTCAATCCGGCTTTTGTGTCTATATTAGTGTAAAGACTGTCTATGTCGATCGTGAAAAACAATGAATTGTGTGGAATTTTTAAATTTTTAATCATGCCAATGAAATGGTAAGTATCCTTCACGTATGATGGGTGTTTAACCGAAAGGGGATTCAGAAAATAATCTATGTATTCTGCCGTTTGATAGGTTTCGCTACCACAATCGGAGACGATCGGTCGTCCGGGAGGTATTCTGAATGGAACTGTCCATTGTTCTGGATTCTTGTGGATCTTTGGGAGCATATAAAATCTCCTAGGTCGGGGTTCCAATTCCCCTTTTAAATATTGTTTCTGTTTCCAATTGATGAATTTGTTTTTATGTAAATCCTCCACAATTTTATATACTTTTGGGACTGTCTGTAAATAAATTGGGTTTTGTAATCTTTTGTAGTATGTTCGGTCCTCCAACTGTCGATTTGCTTCAAATATGTACTGCTCCCTGTCTAAAATGACAACTGCACTGCCTTTATCTGCAGGCTTGATGACTATATGTTTATTTGTTGCCAATTCCCTAAGTGCTTGTTGTTCAGCTTGTGATAAATTTGTTTTTTCTTGTTGTGATCTGAAATGTGTGTTGAATTGTTTTAGATCTTGTTTTAGCAAAAAAATAATCTCTGGGGGCAATTTGTCTAAGGGCGGCACCCAATATGATGTTGGTGTGAATCGAGGTGGGTCTCGATTTCTTCCCTGTTGAAAATATGCTGCCAATTTTAGCCGCCTATGATAATTTTGAATATCCAATAGGATTTGCACCTTTTGCTTTCTATTCAGATCAAGTGTGGGAATGAAGGTCAACCCGCGATTCAGTAGGTCTGCCTGCGGGCCAGTGAGGTTGAAATTGTTAGCTAACACCATCACATTGTTAACCAACTGGGGTCTAATCCCACTATGCCCCTCCTCTGGAAGGCTTATGGGGCTTCCAAGTTTAAATAGGCGACCCAATGCTGCAACATTGCTCTAGCCGTTCCCCTGGTCCAATGCACGTAATCCGACTCCGTGTGGAATGCTGAGTTCTGTAGTGCTGGGATAAACGGCTGGTTCCTGATAAGGTGGGCATTCAACATCCGCAAAGTGTTCCGTTCCACCAGGGGGAGGCCCGGAGAGTAGTTGATTACAGGAATCCAAATTTCTGCGTACGGGAAGTACTTTTTGGCAGCTCTGAATGCCCCCTGCATCTGTTTAATTGCCGTCTCCTTGGCTCTTTGTCCCCTGCAGTTGATGCCGAAGGCCAGTACCAATTTCTCCACAGTCAACTGGCTTGTGGATTTGGCCATCAATGCCTGTGCATGACGAAAGTTGGCCCCTGGGAAACTATCAATCTGCAGGTCCGGGATAGAGTATCCCGGGAACCTGGCAAGATTGGAGTCACCCATGATCAGCCACTTCTTTCGCACACTCAGGCCCCAGTCAATCATTTTGCGTTCTGTTCTTACGTGCGTGGTGACTCTGCAGATCCGCGGTCTTGGGGTGGAGATCTGAAGGTTTGGTGACCCTTGACTGGGGGAAACTGCTCCCATTACATGTGCCTGCAGTGTGTCCAATACTGCTTGTGAGGATTGCTCCATTGAGGGACTGGATGCGGGGAGTGGAACCAAAAGTTCACTCGTTCCCACATCCTGTCCTACTTCCTCATCAAGTGTGGGACTACCATGAATGCTAGGTGAGGCCCCTTGTCTCACCTGGTGAGGGGTGCTGTGTCCAAAATCCTCTATCTGGAGGAGGCCACTGTCCTGTGAGACCACGCATGCATTCCTTCTGCGTGGTAGTCTTTGTTCAAGAGATTGTACAGGAGGTGGGGGGTGGGAAGCAGGTGCAGCATGCACCATAACCTGCTCCGTCATCGTAGCAACTGTGTGTGCTACAGTGCGTTGAAGTTGGGCTTCCGCACGTACAGTGTCTGTGGTTTCTGTTGTGGATGTCTGTTGCTGTGCATCACGTGTGTGTGTTGTTGTGCGATCCCTGTCATTGGACCCCTCTGTAGGAGCTTGCCTGTCATGTTGAGTTTGTTGATCAATGTTCTTGTTTGTCCTTGCAGTGATCAAGGCTTCCGCATGATCCAGAACGTCCTGGGATACGCGGGGCAAATTGCGGCGAGCCCACCGTTTGGACACCTCAAACGCATCTCTCCAATCTGGGACCAAGTCTCCCTCTAAGTCTTCCAAAAGGGACTCGAGACTTGTGAGGTAGTGGTCCTCAAGCAAAAGCAATGTCGTGTAGCCCCAATTCTTTGCATTCCCCTGTATAAGATCAAGTGTCTTAGAAGTAGGGGACGCGGGCTTGATCATTGAGCCCAAGATCTCAACCATCCGGGAGATCATGCTAGGGTGGGGTTTCCCTGGTTTAGGGGCCACATTTTGTAGGTGATGAACCATTTTAATCACCATGTGCATCTTTCGCACAAGTTTTCCAAATGCTGGGGGAGCCGGTTGCTGTCTCCCATACCCAGCTGTTCTGGGTTGCCACCGCCCAAACCTAGTGGCAGAGCCCCTGTCAAATCCCCGTGTGACTGCTGCATAAGACCGAGACTGCGGTCCATAGTAGCGGTTCGGACCAAAGGGAGGCACTGGCCGGTTAGGGAGAGGAAAAGTGTTCCGGCCCCCGAAGGGACGCGGAGGTGCACGGTCCTTCCCTTGGGCCCTCCCGCTACTCCACTGCCTGTTACGGCCACCAGGCACAAGACGCCGTCCCCGGTACCGTACAGGGATCCAATCCTGGTCCTCATCCAGGTAGACCATTATTGTCTCGTCTGTGATGAAGCCTTTGTTATCTAATAATAAAGTTTTGTGTGGATGATGCAGCCTTTGGTATTATAATTTAATAAATTTTGTTTGTTTGTTATTTATGAATGTAGGTATGAATGATAATGTATCTAATTTATAGTGCAAAAAAAATGAGAAAAAAAGAAAGCGTTTGTTTTTTAAAAAAAATAAAAATAAAGAAAAACTGATTAATTTTTAATAAATTCAAAATAGGCCAAATGGTAGTGTGCCCGGGGCAACGTTTCGACCCCACCGGGTCTTCTTCAGGCCAGGGCACACGGGTTAGGGGTTAGGGGGGGGGGGGGTTAGGGTTAGGGGGTTAGGGTTAGGGTTAGGGTTAGGGTTAGGGTTAGGGTTAGGGTTAGGGGGTTAGGGGTTAGGGGTTAGGGTTAGGGGTTAGGGGTTAGGGTTAGGGTTAGGGTTAGGGTTAGGGGGTTGGGTTAGGGTTAGGGGTTAGGGTTAGGGAATGAAGACTGACTCCTCCCCCCTCTTTCGAAGGCAGGAGGACGTGCACGGTCCATCCCCCAGGTGACCCGTTGCTGCTGGAAGTTGGACCGCCCAGGACGCCCCTGGCGCCTCCTGCGACGGACCACCGTCCACCCATCCTCATCATCAAAAAAAGCCATCGAGCCCGATGGACTTTTTTAATGTCCTGTTGTTTTTGGCAACTTATGAAATGTGTTGATTTTTATTATCGTGGTATCGCCTTTGTTATATAGTAATAATGTCGCCTTTGTTATCTAAGTAATCAAAAAGTAAGAATGGTAATGAAGGAAATCAAACAACATGAAATTAAAAATTTTTTAGTTCTTTTGTTACGTATTAGTTTTGTATTTATGAATTAAAAATAAAGTGAATCAAATTAAATTAAATAAAAGCAAATTTCAATATGTGCCGCCGCGACGTTTCGGCCCTGAAAAGGGCCTTCTTCAGGCTATGGCACAAAAAACAAGCAAAACAAACTTCTGTGTGTTTGTCTAGTCTCTGTGATGTTGCTCCTTCTGTGTCTCAAGGCGAAATGCCCTTTCTGTGTGTAGCAGCTCCTTTTATACCCTCTGTTCCAGTTAGATTTTTCATTCGTCTTTTTTTTTATCCCAATTGCCGTTTTATTGAAATAGCCCTTTCCCATTAGTTTTTAAAAATGCTTACTCCATGAATTATGATAATACCCAGCATGTACTTAATTAATGTAGGCCCAAATCATTTTTAAACCCAATATTAAAAGTCCAATTAAACATGAAATGTCTAATAATAATTTTTAATCCCAAAATTTATGTCAAATGTTATTACATATGAATTTTTTACTTGTAAATTTTTAGACCCCCAAATTCTGCATGCCCCTTGCCCGTGAACTACAAATATGAAATTTTAAATCCAATAATACCCTAAATTATTCAAATTATCAAAATTAAATTATGAAGGGTTGCAATTCCCCCATTAATTTGTATGAGTACAATGACCCATTGTAAACATTGATCCCCTTCCTCTTCCCAACTTCCCAATAAGGGTTAGTATGGGGGGCGGGGAGTGAAATGGGGTAGGGGGGATATGGTTAGGGTTCGGGCTGGGTGTGGGGGGTGTGGTTAGGGTTAGGGCCAGATATAAGGGTGGGGTTAAGGTTAGGGCCAGTTGTCAGGGTTGGGCTGTCATAGAAAGATATGGGTAGGGCTCAGATTGGGGATGGGGTTCCAATCAAGGTGGAATGGTTAGGGTTAGGGTTAGGTTAGGGGGTAATAGCCAGAGCTTGACGGAATAAAATGGAATAACTGGGAAAGTAAGTGTCGTAGAGGGATGAAAGTGGTGTCTACGGGGGGGTTTCGGGGTGCTCCGGACACCCTGGTGAAGACCCCATGTCGATAGCACCAACGGTTCTGGACTTGGTGTAAATGGGTCCAAATTTGACGGAATAAAAAGGTCAAAGTGGCAGATAGGAGTGTCCGATCGGGCCGATTCCACCACCACTGTACTCAGCAGGCCCTG
Source organism: Copadichromis virginalis (assembly GCF_057382275.1). Taxonomy (NCBI): domain Eukaryota; kingdom Metazoa; phylum Chordata; class Actinopteri; order Cichliformes; family Cichlidae; genus Copadichromis; species Copadichromis virginalis. The sequence goes on along the minus strand of NC_140630.1, from coordinate 70,758 downwards.
CCGGGTCGTTAGACACGCAGCATGGCAGGGATCGGTGACATAACATGTAGCAGTTTCCCTTCACAGAAGCGTCTGCAGCGGGTGGGTGGAGGAGGAGGCAGCAGAACCAGGCCTTTGGAGCACTGTGTCATCTCCTGGTCCTGATGCTTTGAATCTCCCTCTCTGTCTGTCTGTCTGTCTGTCTGTCACACACACACACACACACACACAGAAGCTGGTCAAGTGCTGTGCAACTGGGATTGCACCTGTCGTCCACAGGAGGGCGCCTAGCTGGGAAGTCCAGTACATTCCATATTAAAGTTGTTGCAAGTGCATTTTTTGTGTAAAAGACAGACAGACACACACACACACACACACACACACACACACACAGTAAGGTCTGAAGTGCAAAATTTGAATTACATTCCTTTGTATCTCTCCCTCTCTCTCTCTCTCTCTCCCTCTCTCTCTCTCTGTCTCTCTCTCTCTCTCTCTGTCAACACACACACACACACACACACTCACACACACCAAAGCACACAGACAGAAGCTGGTCACAACTGCTGTGCAACTGGGATTGAACCAGGGGGGCTCCCTCTGCTGGCTCAATGCGGTACAAAGTGTCAGAAGCTGTTAGATATCTGCTTTTGACAATCAATTGCACCTGTCATCCACAGGAGGGCGCCTAGCTGGGAAGTCCAGTACATTCCATATTAAAGTTGTTGCAAGTGCATTTTTTGTGTAAAAGACAGACACACACACACACACACACACACACACACACACACAGTAAGGTCTGAAGTGCAAAATTTGAATTACATTCCTTTGTATCTCTCCCTCTCTCTCTCTCTCTCTCTCTCTGTCTCTCTCTCTCTCTCTCTCTGTCAACACACACACACACACACACACACACACACACACACACACGCTCAATGGAGTATAAAATAAAGACCGGGGCAGTTCTCTCACTGGAGTCTCTTAGAGTGGAGGCTGCCCTTGCTAGCAAGAAGTTCTGTGTGTTTCTCTTCTCTGAGTCTTTACTGAAGAAGTGTTTTATAACATTTTCCTTAACAACTGACATGTGTTTTTTGTGTAAAAGAGAGAGAGACACACACACACACACACACACACACACACTCACACTCACACTCAGCGGCTCAGAGATGAGGGAAAAACAACAGAAATCAGGATAGATTTTAATGTCAGGAGATGCCCTGTGATGCTGGGGCCATTGTGTAAGATTGGAATGTGTACCAGTGGCTGGTGGGTGGTCCTTGAAGGTCCCGGGAGGAGGCGGCGAGGAGGCAGCGGGTGGCTGGGCTTGAGCTGTGGATCAGGGACGTCATTAATTCTGCCTGGTGCTGCGTGTGCCCTGTGCAGCTTGGATGTCTGCCGCTGACGCTCTGTGGTTCCTGTTCTGCTGATCTCCTGGTCCACACACGGCTTCAGGGTGCACTGTACAAGGGAAGAAGAAATGCATCATTGGTTACCAAAATAAAACAGTGTCTTTCTGCCTGTGTCATTCTGTTTGGTTTCTTTGAGCGTTTGTTTCTTAAATACACAGCAAGTGTCACTCTCTCTCTCTCTCTCTCTCTCTCTGTCACACACACACACACACACACACACACACACACACACACACACACACACACACACACACCAAAGCGCACACACACACACACACACACACAGACACTGTGAGGTCTGCAGTTCAAAATTTGAATATCAGAGCTTGGTGTTTTTGTCTCCCTCCAGTGGACAAATGCAGGTATGATTAGGGTTGGTTAGGTTAGGTTAAGGGGATTTAGCCAGAGCTTGACGGAATAAAATGGAATAACTGGGAAAGTAAGTGTCGTAGAGGGATGAAAGTGGTGTCTACGTGGGGATTTTCTGCCGCTCCGCACGCGCTGGTGAAGACCCCATGTCGATAGCACCAACGGTTCTGGACTTGGTGTAAATGGGTCCAAATTTGACGGAATAAAAAGGTCAAAGTGGCAGATAGGAGTGTCCGATCGGGCCGATTCCACCACCACTGTACTCAGCAGGCCCTGCCGGGTCGTTAGACACGCAGCATGGCAGGGATCGGTGACATAACATGTAGCAGTTTCCCTTCACAGAAGCGTCTGCAGCAGGTGGGTGGAGGAGGAGGCAGCAGAACCAGGCCTTTGGAGCACTGTGTCATCTCCTGGTCCTGATGCTTTGAATCTCCCTCTCTGTCTGTCTGTCTGTCTGTCTGTCACACACACACACACACAGAAGCTGGTCAAGTGCTGTGCAACTGGGATTGCACCTGTCGTCCACAGGAGGGCGCCTAGCTGGGAAGTCCAGTACATTCCATATTAAAGTTGTTGCAAGTGCATTTTTTGTGTAAAAGACAGACACACACACACACACACACACACACACACACGCTCAATGGAGTATAAAATAAAGACCGGGGCAGTTCTCTCACTGGAGTCTCTTAGAGTGGAGGCTGCCCTTGCTAGCAAGAAGTTCTGTGTGTTTCTCTTCTCTGAGTCTTTACTGAAGAAGTGTTTTATAACATTTTCCTTAACAACTGACATGTGTTTTTTGTGTAAAAGAGAGAGAGACACACACACACACACACACACACACTCACACTCACACTCAGCGGCTCAGAGATGAGGGAAAAACAACAGAAATCAGGATAGATTTTAATGTCAGGAGATGCCCTGTGATGCTGGGGCCATTGTGTAAGATTGGAATGTGTACCAGTGGCTGGTGGGTGGTCCTTGAAGGTCCCGGGAGGAGGCGGCGAGGAGGCAGCGGGTGGCTGGGCTTGAGCTGTGGATCAGGGACGTCATTAATTCTGCCTGGTGCTGCGTGTGCCCTGTGCAGCTTCGATGTCTGCCGCTGACGCTCTGTGGTTCCTGTTCTGCTGATCTCCTGGTCCACACACGGCTTCAGGGTGCACTGTACAAGCGGAGAAGAAATGCATCATTGGTTACCAAAATAAAACAGTGTCTTTCTGCCTGTGTCATTCTGTTTGGTTTCTTTGAGCGTTTGTTTCTTAAATACACAGCAAGTGTCACTCTCTCTCTCTCTCTGTCACACACACACACACACACACACACACACACACACACACACACACACACACAGACACTGTGAGGTCTGCAGTTCAAAATTTGAATCTCAGAGCTTGGTGTTTTTGTCTCCCTCCAGTGGACAAATGCAGGTATGATGAGGGTTGGTTAGGTTAGGGGGTAATAGCCAGAGCTTGACGGAATAAAATGGAATAACTGGGAAAGTAAGTGTCGTAGAGGGATGAAAGTGGTGTCTACGGGGGGGTTTCGGGGTGCTCCGGACACCCTGGTGAAGACCCCATGTCGATAGCACCAACGGTTCTGGACTTGGTGTAAATGGGTCCAAATTTGACGGAATAAAAAGGTCAAAGTGGCAGATAGGAGTGTCCGATCGGGCCGATTCCACCACCACTGTACTCAGCAGGCCCTGCCGGGTCGTTAGACACGCAGCATGGCAGGGATCGGTGACATAACATGTAGCAGTTTCCCTTCACAGAAGCGTCTGCAGCGGGTGGGTGGAGGAGGAGGCAGCAGAACCAGGCCTTTGGAGCACTGTGTCATCTCCTGGTCCTGATGCTTTGAATCTCCCTCTCTGTCTGTCTGTCTGTCTGTCTGTCACACACACACACACACACACACAGAAGCTGGTCAAGTGCTGTGCAACTGGGATTGCACCTGTCGTCCACAGGAGGGCGCCTAGCTGGGAAGTCCAGTACATTCCATATTAAAGTTGTTGCAAGTGCATTTTTTGTGTAAAAGACAGACAGACACACACACACACACACACACACACACACACACACAGTAAGGTCTGAAGTGCAAAATTTGAATTACATTCCTTTGTATCTCTCCCTCTCTCTCTCTCTCTCTCTCTCTCTCTCTCTCTGTCTCTCTCTCTCTCTCTCTGTCAACACACACACACACACACACACTCACACACACCAAAGCACACAGACAGAAGCTGGTCACAACTGCTGTGCAACTGGGATTGAACCAGGGGGGCTCCCTCTGCTGGCTCAATGCGGTACAAAGTGTCAGAAGCTGTTAGATATCTGCTTTTGACAATCAATTGCACCTGTCATCCACAGGAGGGCGCCTAGCTGGGAAGTCCAGTACATTCCATATTAAAGTTGTTGCAAGTGCATTTTTTGTGTAAAAGACAGACACACACACACACACACACACACACACACACACACACACACAGTAAGGTCTGAAGTGCAAAATTTGAATTACATTCCTTTGTATCTCTCCCTCTCTCTCTCTCTCTCTCTCTCTGTCTCTCTCTCTCTCTCTCTCTGTCAACACACACACACACACACACACACACACACACACACACACACACACGCTCAATGGAGTATAAAATAAAGACCGGGGCAGTTCTCTCACTGGAGTCTCTTAGAGTGGAGGCTGCCCTTGCTAGCAAGAAGTTCTGTGTGTTTCTCTTCTCTGAGTCTTTACTGAAGAAGTGTTTTATAACATTTTCCTTAACAACTGACATGTGTTTTTTGTGTAAAAGAGAGAGAGACACACACACACACACACACACACACACACTCACACTCACACTCAGCGGCTCAGAGATGAGGGAAAAACAACAGAAATCAGGATAGATTTTAATGTCAGGAGATGCCCTGTGATGCTGGGGCCATTGTGTAAGATTGGAATGTGTACCAGTGGCTGGTGGGTGGTCCTTGAAGGTCCCGGGAGGAGGCGGCGAGGAGGCAGCGGGTGGCTGGGCTTGAGCTGTGGATCAGGGACGTCATTAATTCTGCCTGGTGCTGCGTGTGCCCTGTGCAGCTTGGATGTCTGCCGCTGACGCTCTGTGGTTCCTGTTCTGCTGATCTCCTGGTCCACACACGGCTTCAGGGTGCACTGTACAAGGGAAGAAGAAATGCATCATTGGTTACCAAAATAAAACAGTGTCTTTCTGCCTGTGTCATTCTGTTTGGTTTCTTTGAGCGTTTGTTTCTTAAATACACAGCAAGTGTCACTCTCTCTCTCTCTCTCTCTGTCACACACACACACACACACACACACACACACACACACACACACACACACACACACACACACACACACACACCAAAGCGCACACACACACACACACACACACAGACACTGTGAGGTCTGCAGTTCAAAATTTGAATCTCAGAGCTTGGTGTTTTTGTCTCCCTCCAGTGGAAAAATGCAGGTATGATTAGGGTTGGTTAGGTTAAGGGGATTTAGCCAGAGCTTGACGGAATAAAATGGAATAACTGGGAAAGTAAGTGTCGTAGAGGGATGAAAGTGGTGTCTACGTGGGGTTTTTCTGCCGCTCCGCACGCGCTGGTGAAGACCCCATGTCGATAGCACCAACGGTTCTGGACTTGGTGTAAATGGGTCCAAATTTGACGGAATAAAAAGGTCAAAGTGGCAGATAGGAGTGTCCGATCGGGCCGATTCCACCACCACTGTACTCAGCAGGCCCTGCCGGGTCGTTAGACACGCAGCATGGCAGGGATCGGTGACATAACATGTAGCAGTTTCCCTTCACAGAAGCGTCTGCAGCAGGTGGGTGGAGGAGGAGGCAGCAGAACCAGGCCTTTGGAGCACTGTGTCATCTCCTGGTCCTGATGCTTTGAATCTCTCTGTCTGTCTGTCTGTCTGTCTGTCTGTCACACACACACACACACACACACACACACACACACACACACACACACACACACAGAAGCTGGTCAAGTGCTGTGCAACTGGGATTGCACCTGTCGTCCACAGGAGGGCGCCTAGCTGGGAAGTCCAGTACATTCCATATTAAAGTTGTTGCAAGTGCATTTTTTGTGTAAAAGACAGACACACACACACACACACACACACACACACACACACTGTAAGGTCTGAAGTGCAAAATTTGAATTACATTCCTTTGTATCTCTCCCTCTCTCTCTCTCTCTCTCTCTCTCTCTCTCTCTGTCTCTCTGTCTCTCTCTCTCTCTCTCTCTCTCTCTCTGTCAACACACACACACACACACACACTCACACACACCAAAGCACACAGACAGAAGCTGGTCACAACTGCTGTGCAACTGGGATTGAACCAGGGGGGCTCCCTCTGCTGGCTCAATGCGGTACAAAGTGTCAGAAGGTGTTAGATATCTGCTTTTGACAATCAATTGCACCTGTCGTCCACAGGAGGGCGCCTAGCTGGGAAGTCCAGTACATTCCATATTAAAGTTGTTGCAAGTGCATTTTTTGTGTAAAAGACAGACACACACACACACACACACACACACACACACACAGTAAGGTCTGAAGTGCAAAATTTGAATTACATTCCTTTGTATCTCTCCCTCTCTCTCTCTCTCTCTCTCTCTGTCTCTCTCTCTCTCTCTCTGTCAACACACACACACACACACACACACACACACACACACACACACACACACGCTCAATGGAGTATAAAATAAAGACCGGGGCAGTTCTCTCACTGGAGTCTCTTAGAGTGGAGGCTGCCCTTGCTAGCAAGAAGTTCTGTGTGTTTCTCTTCTCTGAGTCTTTACTGAAGAAGTGTTTTATAACATTTTCCTTAACAACTGACATGTGTTTTTTGTGTAAAAGAGAGAGAGACACACACACACACACACACACACACTCACACTCACACTCAGCGGCTCAGAGATGAGGGAAAAACAACAGAAATCAGGATAGATTTTAATGTCAGGAGATGCCCTGTGATGCTGGGGCCATTGTGTAAGATTGGAATGTGTACCAGTGGCTGGTGGGTGGTCCTTGAAGGTCCCGGGAGGAGGCGGCGAGGAGGCAGCGGGTGGCTGGGCTTGAGCTGTGGATCAGGGACGTCATTAATTCTGCCTGGTGCTGCGTGTGCCCTGTGCAGCTTCGATGTCTGCCGCTGACGCTCTGTGGTTCCTGTTCTGCTGATCTCCTGGTCCACACACGGCTTCAGGGTGCACTGTACAAGCGGAGAAGAAATGCATCATTGGTTACCAAAATAAAACAGTGTCTTTCTGCCTGTGTCATTCTGTTTGGTTTCTTTGAGCGTTTGTTTCTTAAATACACAGCAAGTGTCACTCTCTCTCTCTCTCTGTCACACACACACACACACACACACACACACACACACACACACACACAGACACTGTGAGGTCTGCAGTTCAAAATTTGAATCTCAGAGCTTGGTGTTTTTGTCTCCCTCCAGTGGACAAATGCAGGTATGATGAGGGTTGGTTAGGTTAGGGGGTAATAGCCAGAGCTTGACGGAATAAAATGGAATAACTGGGAAAGTAAGTGTCGTAGAGGGATGAAAGTGGTGTCTACGGGGGGGTTTCGGGGTGCTCCGGACACCCTGGTGAAGACCCCATGTCGATAGCACCAACGGTTCTGGACTTGGTGTAAATGGGTCCAAATTTGACGGAATAAAAAGGTCAAAGTGGCAGATAGGAGTGTCCGATCGGGCCGATTCCACCACCACTGTACTCAGCAGGCCCTGCCGGGTCGTTAGACACGCAGCATGGCAGGGATCGGTGACATAACATGTAGCAGTTTCCCTTCACAGAAGCGTCTGCAGCGGGTGGGTGGAGGAGGAGGCAGCAGAACCAGGCCTTTGGAGCACTGTGTCATCTCCTGGTCCTGATGCTTTGAATCTCCCTCTCTGTCTGTCTGTCTGTCTGTCTGTCACACACACACACACACACACACAGAAGCTGGTCAAGTGCTGTGCAACTGGGATTGCACCTGTCGTCCACAGGAGGGCGCCTAGCTGGGAAGTCCAGTACATTCCATATTAAAGTTGTTGCAAGTGCATTTTTTGTGTAAAAGACAGACAGACACACACACACACACACACACACACACACACACAGTAAGGTCTGAAGTGCAAAATTTGAATTACATTCCTTTGTATCTCTCCCTCTCTCTCTCTCTCTCTCTCTCTCTCTCTCTCTGTCTCTCTCTCTCTCTCTCTGTCAACACACACACACACACACACACTCACACACACCAAAGCACACAGACAGAAGCTGGTCACAACTGCTGTGCAACTGGGATTGAACCAGGGGGGCTCCCTCTGCTGGCTCAATGCGGTACAAAGTGTCAGAAGCTGTTAGATATCTGCTTTTGACAATCAATTGCACCTGTCATCCACAGGAGGGCGCCTAGCTGGGAAGTCCAGTACATTCCATATTAAAGTTGTTGCAAGTGCATTTTTTGTGTAAAAGACAGACACACACACACACACACACACACACACACACACACACACACAGTAAGGTCTGAAGTGCAAAATTTGAATTACATTCCTTTGTATCTCTCCCTCTCTCTCTCTCTCTCTCTCTCTGTCTCTCTCTCTCTCTCTCTCTGTCAACACACACACACACACACACACACACACACACACACACACACACACGCTCAATGGAGTATAAAATAAAGACCGGGGCAGTTCTCTCACTGGAGTCTCTTAGAGTGGAGGCTGCCCTTGCTAGCAAGAAGTTCTGTGTGTTTCTCTTCTCTGAGTCTTTACTGAAGAAGTGTTTTATAACATTTTCCTTAACAACTGACATGTGTTTTTTGTGTAAAAGAGAGAGAGACACACACACACACACACACACACACACACTCACACTCACACTCAGCGGCTCAGAGATGAGGGAAAAACAACAGAAATCAGGATAGATTTTAATGTCAGGAGATGCCCTGTGATGCTGGGGCCATTGTGTAAGATTGGAATGTGTACCAGTGGCTGGTGGGTGGTCCTTGAAGGTCCCGGGAGGAGGCGGCGAGGAGGCAGCGGGTGGCTGGGCTTGAGCTGTGGATCAGGGACGTCATTAATTCTGCCTGGTGCTGCGTGTGCCCTGTGCAGCTTGGATGTCTGCCGCTGACGCTCTGTGGTTCCTGTTCTGCTGATCTCCTGGTCCACACACGGCTTCAGGGTGCACTGTACAAGGGAAGAAGAAATGCATCATTGGTTACCAAAATAAAACAGTGTCTTTCTGCCTGTGTCATTCTGTTTGGTTTCTTTGAGCGTTTGTTTCTTAAATACACAGCAAGTGTCACTCTCTCTCTCTCTCTCTCTGTCACACACACACACACACACACACACACACACACACACACACACACACACACACACACACACACACACCAAAGCGCACACACACACACACACACACACAGACACTGTGAGGTCTGCAGTTCAAAATTTGAATCTCAGAGCTTGGTGTTTTTGTCTCCCTCCAGTGGAAAAATGCAGGTATGATTAGGGTTGGTTAGGTTAAGGGGATTTAGCCAGAGCTTGACGGAATAAAATGGAATAACTGGGAAAGTAGGGTTAGGGTTAGGGGTTAGGGTTAGGGTTAGGGTTAGGGGTAGGGTTAGGGTTAGGGTTAGGGTTAGGGTTAGGGTTAGGGAGAGGAAAAGTGTTCCGGCCCCCGAAGGGACGCGGAGGTGCACGGTCCTTCCCTTGGGCCCTCCCGCTACTCCACTGCCTGTTACGGCCACCAGGCACAAGACGCCGTCCCCGGTACCGTACAGGGATCCAATCCTGGTCCTCATCCAGGTAGACCATTATTGTCTCGTCTGTGATGAAGCCTTTGTTATCTAATAATAAAGTTTTGTGTGGATGATGCAGCCTTTGGTATTATAATTTAATAAATTTTGTTTGTTTGTTATTTATGAATGTAGGTATGAATGATAATGTATCTAATTTATAGTGCAAAAAAAATGAGAAAAAAAGAAAGCGTTTGTTTTTTAAAAAAAATAAAAATAAAGAAAAACTGATTAATTTTTAATAAATTCAAAATAGGCCAAATGGTAGTGTGCCCGGGGCAACGTTTCGACCCCACCGGGTCTTCTTCAGGCCAGGGCACACGCGGTACAAAACGAAAAAGTGGCTGCTGTGAATAATCTGGAGATGTTGCTCCTTTGGCTGTCAGGGCTAGAATGAGGGTGTTCAGCACTCCTCCCCTTATATAGCCTCTGACGAACTAAACTAAAAATGCAGTTTTCAATGAACTGATGTTTTAAAGTTATGCAGCCTTGCCTATAATAATGAAAAAACACAGAAAATGGAAAATGTGTACATAGTCAAATAATACAAAATTGTTTTTAACGTATTTTTTAATCCTTTTTAACCACACTAAATGTTGTAGATAAAACTATGTTTTAAATTGTTTTTAGTATTTTATGAAATGATTTTAAATGTTTTTTTGTTGTTTTTTAATGGTTTTTTAATTTTTTTGTTGTTTTTTAATGGTTTTTTAATTTTTTTGTTGCTTATTCATTTTTGGTGCTTTTATTTACATTTGTAAACATGACAAAATTGTTTTTAACGTATTTTTTAATCCTTTTTAACCACACTAAATGTTGTAGATAAAACTGTGTTTTAAATTGTTTTTAGTATTTTATGAAATGATTTTAAATGTTTTTTTTGTTGTTTTTTAATGGTTATTTTTAATTTTTTTGTTGCTTATTCATTCTTGGTGCTTTTATTTACAGTTGTAGACATGAAGTTTGCATGTTTTGAAGATAAACAATGCTTCAAACAGGAAAAATTATTTTTAACTATTTACAACCGTATGAAACATGGAAAAGAAATTTTAACTAATGTGAAAAAATTGAAATCAAGATTTTTGATGTTTTTAAAGATATGTGATGCGTTTTTGTGTATTCCTTCGTGTTTTTAAATAGTTTTACGTGTGGTCTTAATAATGTTAGTAACACAACAAACATAAGGGTTCCCCATGTGAGTGGGGGTTGGGAAATGAAAAGTAAAGACCCCCATGGTTAGGGTTAGGGCTTGTGAATCGGGTTGGGGTTAGAGACAAAAGATCAAAATGGTTAGGGTTAGGGCTTATGACTGGGTCAGGGCTAGAAATAAAAGATCCAAATGGTTAGGTTCAGGGCTTGGGGTCGGGTTGGGGTCCAAATCCAATGAGGGTTAGAGTTAGGAATGAAAACGGGGTTGGGGATCGAACGTCGAGCAACCCGAATAGTTGCTGTCAGTTGTTCTTCATGTTCAATCCCCAAGGTTCCTTTGTGTTCAACCGATGGATCCATTCTCTCTCCCGTTTCTTCCTTTGTCCATCTGTCCAACCTGAATTGTTCTGGATTCCAGCAACCCTCAGACTCTGCCAACCATGAGAAATAAAGTGTTTAACCAAGAGTGTGTGGGTTTCTTTCTTGTGTCTGATGTTGTATCTGTGTTGTGTCATCCGGGTGGAGATCGAGTTCTTTGTTTCGCCAATGTATTGTTTCCCACATTGTGAGCAAAAGATAATATATACACAATTGCAGGTCTGAGGTGTGAAAATTTGTGTAATTTTGTAAATAGTTTTGTTGATCCTGTTCTGTACATACTCCAGTTTTACTAATGTATCCGATAGAATGTTGGTGCTCCGCTTTGGCTGAATAGGTGGCAGTCTTGCCCTGACTAAATAATCCTTCAGGTTCTTGTTCCTGCGGTATGCTGAGATAACTTGGTGGTTATCCAAAAGTCCCGAACTCCCAATGATTACTCGAAAATTCTTTTTGAATTTGTTGTTGAGCAATCTACTAGCTGAAGAAAAGGTCGTGATGAGTGGGATAAAGTCCTTGTCTGATGCGGGTTTCCGGTTCCGAAAGGTTCTGAGGCAACGTCTCAGAAATGATCGGCAGTAGCCTCTGTTCTTTAATGCGGCGAATAGTGTGTTGACTGCTCCCATGAAATCAGAGTCCTGTGTGCAGATTCGTTGAAATCTAACCAATTGTGACTTAATTAATCCCTTATAAGTGTGAGTGGGGTGGAAGCTGGTCTTGAACAGTAGTGAATGTGTGTCCGTTTCTTTGAAAAAGACCTTGATGTCTAAACTTTGATCTGTCTGGAACAATTCCCCTTTGTAGACAGTGGTGTCTAAGAAGTCAATAGAATGATGGTCCGATTTGTGTTTGAGTCTAATGGAGGGATCGTGAGTGTCTAATATCCGGATGAATTCCGTAAATTCTTCCTGTGAATGGGTCCAGATTCCAAATATGTCATCCAAATATCTAACATAAAGGAAGGGTTTTTGGGGACACTTCCCCAGAGCCGCTTCCTCCCACTCCGCCATGAAGATATTGGCGTAGGCGGGGGCAAACTTTTTGCCCATTGCCACCCCTTTGATTTGGAGAAAAAATTGGTTATTAAATTCGAAGTCATTCCTAGTTAAATTAATTTCCAATAGGGCTAACAACTGTCGGTCCGGCCTGTCTTGTTGGGGATACTTCTGAAGTATGTTTTTAACTGCTGTCAATCCGGCTTTTGTGTCTATATTAGTGTAAAGACTGTCTATGTCGATCGTGAAAAACAATGAATTGTGTGGAATTTTTAAATTTTTAATCATGCCAATGAAATGGTAAGTATCCTTCACGTATGATGGGTGTTTAACCGAAAGGGGATTCAGAAAATAATCTATGTATTCTGCCGTTTGATAGGTTTCGCTACCACAATCGGAGACGATCGGTCGTCCGGGAGGTATTCTGAATGGAACTGTCCATTGTTCTGGATTCTTGTGGATCTTTGGGAGCATATAAAATCTCCTAGGTCGGGGTTCCAATTCCCCTTTTAAATATTGTTTCTGTTTCCAATTGATGAATTTGTTTTTATGTAAATCCTCCACAATTTTATATACTTTTGGGACTGTCTGTAAATAAATTGGGTTTTGTAATCTTTTGTAGTATGTTCGGTCCTCCAACTGTCGATTTGCTTCAAATATGTACTGCTCCCTGTCTAAAATGACAACTGCACTGCCTTTATCTGCAGGCTTGATGACTATATGTTTATTTGTTGCCAATTCCCTAAGTGCTTGTTGTTCAGCTTGTGATAAATTTGTTTTTTCTTGTTGTGATCTGAAATGTGTGTTGAATTGTTTTAGATCTTGTTTTAGCAAAAAAATAATCTCTGGGGGCAATTTGTCTAAGGGCGGCACCCAATATGATGTTGGTGTGAATCGAGGTGGGTCTCGATTTCTTCCCTGTTGAAAATATGCTGCCAATTTTAGCCGCCTATGATAATTTTGAATATCCAATAGGATTTGCACCTTTTGCTTTCTATTCAGATCAAGTGTGGGAATGAAGGTCAACCCGCGATTCAGTAGGTCTGCCTGCGGGCCAGTGAGGTTGAAATTGTTAGCTAACACCATCACATTGTTAACCAACTGGGGTCTAATCCCACTATGCCCCTCCTCTGGAAGGCTTATGGGGCTTCCAAGTTTAAATAGGCGACCCAATGCTGCAACATTGCTCTAGCCGTTCCCCTGGTCCAATGCACGTAATCCGACTCCGTGTGGAATGCTGAGTTCTGTAGTGCTGGGATAAACGGCTGGTTCCTGATAAGGTGGGCATTCAACATCCGCAAAGTGTTCCGTTCCACCAGGGGGAGGCCCGGAGAGTAGTTGATTACAGGAATCCAAATTTCTGCGTACGGGAAGTACTTTTTGGCAGCTCTGAATGCCCCCTGCATCTGTTTAATTGCCGTCTCCTTGGCTCTTTGTCCCCTGCAGTTGATGCCGAAGGCCAGTACCAATTTCTCCACAGTCAACTGGCTTGTGGATTTGGCCATCAATGCCTGTGCATGACGAAAGTTGGCCCCTGGGAAACTATCAATCTGCAGGTCCGGGATAGAGTATCCCGGGAACCTGGCAAGATTGGAGTCACCCATGATCAGCCACTTCTTTCGCACACTCAGGCCCCAGTCAATCATTTTGCGTTCTGTTCTTACGTGCGTGGTGACTCTGCAGATCCGCGGTCTTGGGGTGGAGATCTGAAGGTTTGGTGACCCTTGACTGGGGGAAACTGCTCCCATTACATGTGCCTGCAGTGTGTCCAATACTGCTTGTGAGGATTGCTCCATTGAGGGACTGGATGCGGGGAGTGGAACCAAAAGTTCACTCGTTCCCACATCCTGTCCTACTTCCTCATCAAGTGTGGGACTACCATGAATGCTAGGTGAGGCCCCTTGTCTCACCTGGTGAGGGGTGCTGTGTCCAAAATCCTCTATCTGGAGGAGGCCACTGTCCTGTGAGACCACGCATGCATTCCTTCTGCGTGGTAGTCTTTGTTCAAGAGATTGTACAGGAGGTGGGGGGTGGGAAGCAGGTGCAGCATGCACCATAACCTGCTCCGTCATCGTAGCAACTGTGTGTGCTACAGTGCGTTGAAGTTGGGCTTCCGCACGTACAGTGTCTGTGGTTTCTGTTGTGGATGTCTGTTGCTGTGCATCACGTGTGTGTGTTGTTGTGCGATCCCTGTCATTGGACCCCTCTGTAGGAGCTTGCCTGTCATGTTGAGTTTGTTGATCAATGTTCTTGTTTGTCCTTGCAGTGATCAAGGCTTCCGCATGATCCAGAACGTCCTGGGATACGCGGGGCAAATTGCGGCGAGCCCACCGTTTGGACACCTCAAACGCATCTCTCCAATCTGGGACCAAGTCTCCCTCTAAGTCTTCCAAAAGGGACTCGAGACTTGTGAGGTAGTGGTCCTCAAGCAAAAGCAATGTCGTGTAGCCCCAATTCTTTGCATTCCCCTGTATAAGATCAAGTGTCTTAGAAGTAGGGGACGCGGGCTTGATCATTGAGCCCAAGATCTCAACCATCCGGGAGATCATGCTAGGGTGGGGTTTCCCTGGTTTAGGGGCCACATTTTGTAGGTGATGAACCATTTTAATCACCATGTGCATCTTTCGCACAAGTTTTCCAAATGCTGGGGGAGCCGGTTGCTGTCTCCCATACCCAGCTGTTCTGGGTTGCCACCGCCCAAACCTAGTGGCAGAGCCCCTGTCAAATCCCCGTGTGACTGCTGCATAAGACCGAGACTGCGGTCCATAGTAGCGGTTCGGACCAAAGGGAGGCACTGGCCGGTTAGGGAGAGGAAAAGTGTTCCGGCCCCCGAAGGGACGCGGAGGTGCACGGTCCTTCCCTTGGGCCCTCCCGCTACTCCACTGCCTGTTACGGCCACCAGGCACAAGACGCCGTCCCCGGTACCGTACAGGGATCCAATCCTGGTCCTCATCCAGGTAGACCATTATTGTCTCGTCTGTGATGAAGCCTTTGTTATCTAATAATAAAGTTTTGTGTGGATGATGCAGCCTTTGGTATTATAATTTAATAAATTTTGTTTGTTTGTTATTTATGAATGTAGGTATGAATGATAATGTATCTAATTTATAGTGCAAAAAAAATGAGAAAAAAAGAAAGCGTTTGTTTTTTAAAAAAAATAAAAATAAAGAAAAACTGATTAATTTTTAATAAATTCAAAATAGGCCAAATGGTAGTGTGCCCGGGGCAACGTTTCGACCCCACCGGGTCTTCTTCAGGCCAGGGCACACGCGGTACAAAACGAAAAAGTGGCTGCTGTGAATAATCTGGAGATGTTGCTCCTTTGGCTGTCAGGGCTAGAATGAGGGTGTTCAGCACTCCTCCCCTTATATAGCCTCTGACGAACTAAACTAAAAATGCAGTTTTCAATGAACTGATGTTTTAAAGTTATGCAGCCTTGCCTATAATAATGAAAAAACACAGAAAATGGAAAATGTGTACATAGTCAAATAATACAAAATTGTTTTTAACGTATTTTTTAATCCTTTTTAACCACACTAAATGTTGTAGATAAAACTATGTTTTAAATTGTTTTTAGTATTTTATGAAATGATTTTAAATGTTTTTTTGTTGTTTTTTAATGGTTTTTTAATTTTTTTGTTGTTTTTTAATGGTTTTTTAATTTTTTTGTTGCTTATTCATTTTTGGTGCTTTTATTTACATTTGTAAACATGACAAAATTGTTTTTAACGTATTTTTTAATCCTTTTTAACCACACTAAATGTTGTAGATAAAACTGTGTTTTAAATTGTTTTTAGTATTTTATGAAATGATTTTAAATGTTTTTTTTGTTGTTTTTTAATGGTTATCTTTAATTTTTTTGTTGCTTATTCATTCTTGGTGCTTTTATTTACAGTTGCAGACATGAAGTTTGCATGTTTTGAAGATAAACAATGCTTCAAACAGGAAAAATTATTTTTAACTATTTACAACCGTATGAAACATGGAAAAGAAATTTTAACTAATGTGAAAAAATTGAAATCAAGATTTTTGATGTTTTTAAAGATATGTGATGCGTTTTTGTGTATTCCTTCGTGTTTTTAAATAGTTTTACGTGTGGTCTTAATAATGTTAGTAACACAACAAACATAAGGGTTCCCCATGTGAGTGGGGGTTGGGAAATGAAAAGTAAAGACCCCCATGGTTAGGGTTAGGGCTTGTGAATCGGGTTGGGGTTAGAGACAAAAGATCAAAATGGTTAGGGTTAGGGCTTATGACTGGGTCAGGGCTAGAAATAAAAGATCCAAATGGTTAGGTTCAGGGCTTGGGGTCGGGTTGGGGTCCAAATCCAATGAGGGTTAGGGTTAGGAATGAAAACGGGGTTGGGGATCGAACGTCGAGCAACCCGAATAGTTGCTGTCAGTTGTTCTTCATGTTCAATCCCCAAGGTTCCTTTGTGTTCAACCGATGGATCCATTCTCTCTCCCGTTTCTTCCTTTGTCCATCTGTCCAACCTGAATTGTTCTGGATTCCAGCAACCCTCAGACTCTGCCAACCATGAGAAATAAAGTGTTTAACCAAGAGTGTGTGGGTTTCTTTCTTGTGTCTAATGTTGTATCTGTGTTGTGTCATCCGGGTGGAGATCGAGTTCTTTGTTTCGCCAATGTATTGTTTCCCACATTGTGAGCAAAAGATAATATATACACAATTGCTGGTCTGAGGTGTGAAAATTTGTGTAATTTTGTAAATAGTTTTGTTGATCCTGTTCTGTACATACTCCAGTTTTACTAATGTATCCGATAGAATGTTGGTGCTCCGCTTTGGCTGAATAGGTGGCAGTCTTGCCCTGACTAAATAATCCTTCAGGTTCTTGTTCCTGCGGTATGCTGAGATAACTTGGTGGTTATCCAAAAGTCCCGAACTCCCAATGATTACTCGAAAATTCTTTTTGAATTTGTTGTTGAGCAATCTACTAGCTGAAGAAAAGGTCGTGATGAGTGGGATAAAGTCCTTGTCTGATGCGGGTTTCCGGTTCCGAAAGGTTCTGAGGCAACGTCTCAGAAATGATCGGCAGTAGCCTCTGTTCTTTAATGCGGCGAATAGTGTGTTGACTGCTCCCATGAAATCAGAGTCCTGTGTGCAGATTCGTTGAAATCTAACCAATTGTGACTTAATTAATCCCTTATAAGTGTGAGTGGGGTGGAAGCTGGTCTTGAACAGTAGTGAATGTGTGTCCGTTTCTTTGAAAAAGACCTTGATGTCTAAACTTTGATCTGTCTGGAACAATTCCCCTTTGTAGACAGTGGTGTCTAAGAAGTCAATAGAATGATGGTCCGATTTGTGTTTGAGTCTAATGGAGGGATCGTGAGTGTCTAATATCCGGATGAATTCCGTAAATTCTTCCTGTGAATGGGTCCAGATTCCAAATATGTCATCCAAATATCTAACATAAAGGAAGGGTTTTTGGGGACACTTCCCCAGAGCCGCTTCCTCCCACTCCGCCATGAAGATATTGGCGTAGGCGGGGGCAAACTTTTTGCCCATTGCCACCCCTTTGATTTGGAGAAAAAATTGGTTATTAAATTCGAAGTCATTCCTAGTTAAATTAATTTCCAATAGGGCTAACAACTGTCGGTCCGGCCTGTCTTGTTGGGGATACTTCTGAAGTATGTTTTTAACTGCTGTCAATCCGGCTTTTGTGTCTATATTAGTGTAAAGACTGTCTATGTCGATCGTGAAAAACAATGAATTGTGTGGAATTTTTAAATTTTTAATCATGCCAATGAAATGGTAAGTATCCTTCACGTATGATGGGTGTTTAACCGAAAGGGGATTCAGAAAATAATCTATGTATTCTGCCGTTTGATAGGTTTCGCTACCACAATCGGAGACGATCGGTCGTCCGGGAGGTATTCTGAATGGAACTGTCCATTGTTCTGGATTCTTGTGGATCTTTGGGAGCATATAAAATCTCCTAGGTCGGGGTTCCAATTCCCCTTTTAAATATTGTTTCTGTTTCCAATTGATGAATTTGTTTTTATGTAAATCCTCCACAATTTTATATACTTTTGGGACTGTCTGTAAATAAATTGGGTTTTGTAATCTTTTGTAGTATGTCCGGTCCTCCAACTGTCGATTTGCTTCAAATATGTACTGCTCCCTGTCTAAAATGACAACTGCACTGCCTTTATCTGCAGGCTTGATGACTATATGTTTATTTGTTGCCAATTCCCTAAGTGCTTGTTGTTCAGCTTGTGATAAATTTGTTTTTTCTTGTTGTGATCTGAAATGTGTGTTGAATTGTTTTAGATCTTGTTTTAGCAAAAAAATAATTTCTGGGGGCAATTTGTCTAAGGGCGGCACCCAATATGATGTTGGTGTGAATCGAGGTGGGTCTCGATTTCTTCCCTGTTGAAAATATGCTGCCAATTTTAGCCGCCTATGATAATTTTGAATATCCAATAGGATTTGCACCTTTTGCTTTCTATTCAGATCAAGTGTGGGAATGAAGGTCAACCCGCGATTCAGTAGGTCTGCCTGCGGGCCAGTGAGGTTGAAATTGTTAGCTAACACCATCACATTGTTAACCAACTGGGGTCTAATCCCACTATGCCCCTCCTCTGGAAGGCTTATGGGGCTTCCAAGTTTAAATAGGCGACCCAATGCTGCAACATTGCTCTAGCCGTTCCCCTGGTCCAATGCACGTAATCCGACTCCGTGTGGAATGCTGAGTTCTGTAGTGCTGGGATAAACGGCTGGTTCCTGATAAGGTGGGCATTCAACATCCGCAAAGTGTTCCGTTCCACCAGGGGGAGGCCCGGAGAGTAGTTGATTACAGGAATCCAAATTTCTGCGTACGGGAAGTACTTTTTGGCAGCTCTGAATGCCCCCTGCATCTGTTTAATTGCCGTCTCCTTGGCTCTTTGTCCCCTGCAGTTGATGCCGAAGGCCAGTACCAATTTCTCCACAGTCAACTGGCTTGTGGATTTGGCCATCAATGCCTGTGCATGACGAAAGTTGGCCCCTGGGAAACTATCAATCTGCAGGTCCGGGATAGAGTATCCCGGGAACCTGGCAAGATTGGAGTCACCCATGATCAGCCACTTCTTTCGCACACTCAGGCCCCAGTCAATCATTTTGCGTTCTGTTCTTACGTGCGTGGTGACTCTGCAGATCCGCGGTCTTGGGGTGGAGATCTGAAGGTTTGGTGACCCTTGACTGGGGGAAACTGCTCCCATTACATGTGCCTGCAGTGTGTCCAATACTGCTTGTGAGGATTGCTCCATTGAGGGACTGGATGCGGGGAGTGGAACCAAAAGTTCACTCGTTCCCACATCCTGTCCTACTTCCTCATCAAGTGTGGGACTACCATGAATGCTAGGTGAGGCCCCTTGTCTCACCTGGTGAGGGGTGCTGTGTCCAAAATCCTCTATCTGGAGGAGGCCACTGTCCTGTGAGACCACGCATGCATTCCTTCTGCGTGGTAGTCTTTGTTCAAGAGATTGTACAGGAGGTGGGGGGTGGGAAGCAGGTGCAGCATGCACCATAACCTGCTCCGTCATCGTAGCAACTGTGTGTGCTACAGTGCGTTGAAGTTGGGCTTCCGCACGTACAGTGTCTGTGGTTTCTGTTGTGGATGTCTGTTGCTGTGCATCACGTGTGTGTGTTGTTGTGCGATCCCTGTCATTGGACCCCTCTGTAGGAGCTTGCCTGTCATGTTGAGTTTGTTGATCAATGTTCTTGTTTGTCCTTGCAGTGATCAAGGCTTCCGCATGATCCAGAACGTCCTGGGATACGCGGGGCAAATTGCGGCGAGCCCACCGTTTGGACACCTCAAACGCATCTCTCCAATCTGGGACCAAGTCTCCCTCTAAGTCTTCCAAAAGGGACTCGAGACTTGTGAGGTAGTGGTCCTCAAGCAAAAGCAATGTCGTGTAGCCCCAATTCTTTGCATTCCCCTGTATAAGATCAAGTGTCTTAGAAGTAGGGGACGCGGGCTTGATCATTGAGCCCAAAATCTCAACCATCCGGGAGATCATGCTAGGGTGGGGTTTCCCTGGTTTAGGGGCCACATTTTGTAGGTGATGAACCATTTTAATCACCATGTGCATCTTTCGCACAAGTTTTCCAAATGCTGGGGGAGCCGGTTGCTGTCTCCCATACCCAGCTGTTCTGGGTTGCCACCGCCCAAACCTAGTGGCAGAGCCCCTGTCAAATCCCCGTGTGACTGCTGCATAAGACCGAGACTGCGGTCCATAGTAGCGGTTCGGACCAAAGGGAGGCACTGGCCGGTTAGGGAGAGGAAAAGTGTTCCGGCCCCCGAAGGGACGCGGAGGTGCACGGTCCTTCCCTTGGGCCCTCCCGCTACTCCACTGCCTGTTACGGCCACCAGGCACAAGACGCCGTCCCCGGTACCGTACAGGGATCCAATCCTGGTCCTCATCCAGGTAGACCATTATTGTCTCGTCTGTGATGAAGCCTTTGTTATCTAATAATAAAGTTTTGTGTGGATGATGCAGCCTTTGGTATTATAATTTAATAAATTTTGTTTGTTTGTTATTTATGAATGTAGGTATGAATGATAATGTATCTAATTTATAGTGCAAAAAAAATGAGAAAAAAAGAAAGCGTTTGTTTTTTAAAAAAAATAAAAATAAAGAAAAACTGATTAATTTTTAATAAATTCAAAATAGGCCAAATGGTAGTGTGCCCGGGGCAACGTTTCGACCCCACCGGGTCTTCTTCAGGCCAGGGCACACGCGGTACAAAACGAAAAAGTGGCTGCTGTGAATAATCTGGAGATGTTGCTCCTTTGGCTGTCAGGGCTAGAATGAGGGTGTTCAGCACTCCTCCCCTTATATAGCCTCTGACGAACTAAACTAAAAATGCAGTTTTCAATGAACTGATGTTTTAAAGTTATGCAGCCTTGCCTATAATAATGAAAAAACACAGAAAATGGAAAATGTGTACATAGTCAAATAATACAAAATTGTTTTTAACGTATTTTTTAATCCTTTTTAACCACACTAAATGTTGTAGATAAAACTATGTTTTAAATTGTTTTTAGTATTTTATGAAATGATTTTAAATGTTTTTTTGTTGTTTTTTAATGGTTTTTTAATTTTTTTGTTGTTTTTTAATGGTTTTTTAATTTTTTTGTTGCTTATTCATTTTTGGTGCTTTTATTTACATTTGTAAACATGACAAAATTGTTTTTAACGTATTTTTTAATCCTTTTTAACCACACTAAATGTTGTAGATAAAACTGTGTTTTAAATTGTTTTTAGTATTTTATGAAATGATTTTAAATGTTTTTTTTGTTGTTTTTTAATGGTTATCTTTAATTTTTTTGTTGCTTATTCATTCTTGGTGCTTTTATTTACAGTTGCAGACATGAAGTTTGCATGTTTTGAAGATAAACAATGCTTCAAACAGGAAAAATTATTTTTAACTATTTACAACCGTATGAAACATGGAAAAGAAATTTTAACTAATGTGAAAAAATTGAAATCAAGATTTTTGATGTTTTTAAAGATATGTGATGCGTTTTTGTGTATTCCTTCGTGTTTTTAAATAGTTTTACGTGTGGTCTTAATAATGTTAGTAACACAACAAACATAAGGGTTCCCCATGTGAGTGGGGGTTGGGAAATGAAAAGTAAAGACCCCCATGGTTAGGGTTAGGGCTTGTGAATCGGGTTGGGGTTAGAGACAAAAGATCAAAATGGTTAGGGTTAGGGCTTATGACTGGGTCAGGGCTAGAAATAAAAGATCCAAATGGTTAGGTTCAGGGCTTGGGGTCGGGTTGGGGTCCAAATCCAATGAGGGTTAGGGTTAGGAATGAAAACGGGGTTGGGGATCGAACGTCGAGCAACCCGAATAGTTGCTGTCAGTTGTTCTTCATGTTCAATCCCCAAGGTTCCTTTGTGTTCAACCGATGGATCCATTCTCTCTCCCGTTTCTTCCTTTGTCCATCTGTCCAACCTGAATTGTTCTGGATTCCAGCAACCCTCAGACTCTGCCAACCATGAGAAATAAAGTGTTTAACCAAGAGTGTGTGGGTTTCTTTCTTGTGTCTAATGTTGTATCTGTGTTGTGTCATCCGGGTGGAGATCGAGTTCTTTGTTTCGCCAATGTATTGTTTCCCACATTGTGAGCAAAAGATAATATATACACAATTGCTGGTCTGAGGTGTGAAAATTTGTGTAATTTTGTAAATAGTTTTGTTGATCCTGTTCTGTACATACTCCAGTTTTACTAATGTATCCGATAGAATGTTGGTGCTCCGCTTTGGCTGAATAGGTGGCAGTCTTGCCCTGACTAAATAATCCTTCAGGTTCTTGTTCCTGCGGTATGCTGAGATAACTTGGTGGTTATCCAAAAGTCCCGAACTCCCAATGATTACTCGAAAATTCTTTTTGAATTTGTTGTTGAGCAATCTACTAGCTGAAGAAAAGGTCGTGATGAGTGGGATAAAGTCCTTGTCTGATGCGGGTTTCCGGTTCCGAAAGGTTCTGAGGCAACGTCTCAGAAATGATCGGCAGTAGCCTCTGTTCTTTAATGCGGCGAATAGTGTGTTGACTGCTCCCATGAAATCAGAGTCCTGTGTGCAGATTCGTTGAAATCTAACCAATTGTGACTTAATTAATCCCTTATAAGTGTGAGTGGGGTGGAAGCTGGTCTTGAACAGTAGTGAATGTGTGTCCGTTTCTTTGAAAAAGACCTTGATGTCTAAACTTTGATCTGTCTGGAACAATTCCCCTTTGTAGACAGTGGTGTCTAAGAAGTCAATAGAATGATGGTCCGATTTGTGTTTGAGTCTAATGGAGGGATCGTGAGTGTCTAATATCCGGATGAATTCCGTAAATTCTTCCTGTGAATGGGTCCAGATTCCAAATATGTCATCCAAATATCTAACATAAAGGAAGGGTTTTTGGGGACACTTCCCCAGAGCCGCTTCCTCCCACTCCGCCATGAAGATATTGGCGTAGGCGGGGGCAAACTTTTTGCCCATTGCCACCCCTTTGATTTGGAGAAAAAATTGGTTATTAAATTCGAAGTCATTCCTAGTTAAATTAATTTCCAATAGGGCTAACAACTGTCGGTCCGGCCTGTCTTGTTGGGGATACTTCTGAAGTATGTTTTTAACTGCTGTCAATCCGGCTTTTGTGTCTATATTAGTGTAAAGACTGTCTATGTCGATCGTGAAAAACAATGAATTGTGTGGAATTTTTAAATTTTTAATCATGCCAATGAAATGGTAAGTATCCTTCACGTATGATGGGTGTTTAACCGAAAGGGGATTCAGAAAATAATCTATGTATTCTGCCGTTTGATAGGTTTCGCTACCACAATCGGAGACGATCGGTCGTCCGGGAGGTATTCTGAATGGAACTGTCCATTGTTCTGGATTCTTGTGGATCTTTGGGAGCATATAAAATCTCCTAGGTCGGGGTTCCAATTCCCCTTTTAAATATTGTTTCTGTTTCCAATTGATGAATTTGTTTTTATGTAAATCCTCCACAATTTTATATACTTTTGGGACTGTCTGTAAATAAATTGGGTTTTGTAATCTTTTGTAGTATGT
The DNA here is from genome assembly GCF_057382275.1 of Copadichromis virginalis. Lineage (NCBI taxonomy): Eukaryota > Metazoa > Chordata > Actinopteri > Cichliformes > Cichlidae > Copadichromis > Copadichromis virginalis. The sequence continues at coordinate 47,096 of NC_140630.1, read as the reverse complement.
CCGGTCCTCCAACTGTCGATTTGCTTCAAATATGTACTGCTCCCTGTCTAAAATGACAACTGCACTGCCTTTATCTGCAGGCTTGATGACTATATGTTTATTTGTTGCCAATTCCCTAAGTGCTTGTTGTTCAGCTTGTGATAAATTTGTTTTTTCTTGTTGTGATCTGAAATGTGTGTTGAATTGTTTTAGATCTTGTTTTAGCAAAAAAATAATTTCTGGGGGCAATTTGTCTAAGGGCGGCACCCAATATGATGTTGGTGTGAATCGAGGTGGGTCTCGATTTCTTCCCTGTTGAAAATATGCTGCCAATTTTAGCCGCCTATGATAATTTTGAATATCCAATAGGATTTGCACCTTTTGCTTTCTATTCAGATCAAGTGTGGGAATGAAGGTCAACCCGCGATTCAGTAGGTCTGCCTGCGGGCCAGTGAGGTTGAAATTGTTAGCTAACACCATCACATTGTTAACCAACTGGGGTCTAATCCCACTATGCCCCTCCTCTGGAAGGCTTATGGGGCTTCCAAGTTTAAATAGGCGACCCAATGCTGCAACATTGCTCTAGCCGTTCCCCTGGTCCAATGCACGTAATCCGACTCCGTGTGGAATGCTGAGTTCTGTAGTGCTGGGATAAACGGCTGGTTCCTGATAAGGTGGGCATTCAACATCCGCAAAGTGTTCCGTTCCACCAGGGGGAGGCCCGGAGAGTAGTTGATTACAGGAATCCAAATTTCTGCGTACGGGAAGTACTTTTTGGCAGCTCTGAATGCCCCCTGCATCTGTTTAATTGCCGTCTCCTTGGCTCTTTGTCCCCTGCAGTTGATGCCGAAGGCCAGTACCAATTTCTCCACAGTCAACTGGCTTGTGGATTTGGCCATCAATGCCTGTGCATGACGAAAGTTGGCCCCTGGGAAACTATCAATCTGCAGGTCCGGGATAGAGTATCCCGGGAACCTGGCAAGATTGGAGTCACCCATGATCAGCCACTTCTTTCGCACACTCAGGCCCCAGTCAATCATTTTGCGTTCTGTTCTTACGTGCGTGGTGACTCTGCAGATCCGCGGTCTTGGGGTGGAGATCTGAAGGTTTGGTGACCCTTGACTGGGGGAAACTGCTCCCATTACATGTGCCTGCAGTGTGTCCAATACTGCTTGTGAGGATTGCTCCATTGAGGGACTGGATGCGGGGAGTGGAACCAAAAGTTCACTCGTTCCCACATCCTGTCCTACTTCCTCATCAAGTGTGGGACTACCATGAATGCTAGGTGAGGCCCCTTGTCTCACCTGGTGAGGGGTGCTGTGTCCAAAATCCTCTATCTGGAGGA